>NC_141153.1:65376861-66000472 GCF_053477565.2 Lygodium microphyllum
CACAAAAGTCATCAAGATACACATCAACGAAATCATGAAGATGATTCTGGAAGGCAACCATCATTGCTCGTTGGAAGGTGGTAGGAGCACTATAGAGCCAAAATGGCATCGCTCTATAGGCATAGGTTCCCCATTTTGTGGTGAAGGTTGTTTTGGATTGGTCCTCTTCTGCAATTTGGACTTGGTTATATCCGCTGAATCCATCTAAGAGGGAATACAGCTGATGGCCTGCCACTGTGTCCAACAGTTGGTCTGTAAAAGGGATAGGGAAATGATTCTTCTTCGTCTTCAAATTTAGCTTCCGAAAGTCGACACATATTCGAAGTTTCCCGTTCTTCTTGGGTACTACCACAATGGGTGAAACCCATTCACTGTTAGCCACGAGATAAATGAACTCTGCTTCAAGAAGTTTCAATAATTCAGTCTTCACTAAAGCAGAATAATTAGGATTCATATGCCATTGTCTTTGCATTACAGGTTTGGCATCCGGCTCTAGGTCAATGTGATGTTGGCATACTATGGGATCAATCCCCTTTAGATCTTTATACGACTAAGCAAACACATCTAAGTTGTCCTTTAGTAGATCTCACAGGACCACTAGTTCTTCTTCTGGAAGATTGAGGCCCACTTTCAGGTGACGTTCAGTACCGTCAGTATCCAAGAACGTTACTTGTCTTTCACCTTCCACTTCGCGGATAAAAGTTCCACGGATTGCTTCTGGATAGAGGTTTGACTCTTTCAAGAGAGTAGTGTCCTCGTCTGATGTTCCACTAGAACCAGTGTCCTCCTTTTGAACAGATGACTCAATCGTCCATTGAGGTTACTGGAAGGGTATCAGAGCTTTGTTTGCTTCAGTGTAAGTGGTAATTTCTTCTGAACTTAGGTATTCATCTTCAAAGGATGCGTCCAGGAATGTCACATAACACAGACCTTCTAGGGGCCATGGCTCTAAGGGCTTTGGCTTCTGTGACAAGGGGCATCATCATCATCTTTTCTCTGGACTGAACGGTCAGGGCAACAGGAGCAACTGGTGAACTTAATTTTTATGCCTTTAATCCATTGCTTATACAAATTCTACATACTTTGTGGTCCATTAATCAACCCAAATGGAACCATGGTCATTCCATCCAGCACCCTGAGATCTTCGGCCTCTGAGGTCTCTGTAGGGACATCAACAAGATCATCCACTATCAGAGAAAATTCTTCATCTACACTCTCATAACCTGCTTCGTTTTCTTCCTCATCATTTTCATCCTCTTCCTCTAAAGGCTCTATCTCTGCTTCTGTAGAGGCTCTGTAGGAGAAGAACAGATCTTTTGCCTTTGCATTTGCTTCTGCTTCTGTTTCTGTTTCTGGCTCTGTGTCTGTTACTGTCTCTATGACTGTCTCTGTATCCCTTTGTCTCTGTTCTACATCTGCTCTGTCTCTGTATCTGTTACTGTTTTGTATCTATTCTGCCTCTGCTCTGTCTCTACGACTGTCATATAACAGGGAGAACAATACATCCATGCTTCTATTTCACTATCATAGGTGATTTCAAAAGTTAATTCTAGTTGAGGCAGGAGGTATTCTCCCATGGACAAGGATTTTGCTTCCCTTGGCAGTTGGCTTACAGTGCCCACTATTAGGGACTGTGCCTCTGTTTTCTTAGGAAAAATCTGCTTAACAACCTCTTCGTCTCCTGATGTACCATCTATTACCTCGTTGGAGGAGTCAATTATGACTTCAATGGATGTGGATCCATTGCCTTTTTGCCATCCATACAACTTTAATACCACTTTGTTGGGTCCTCTGCCTAGGGTTAGGGTTCCTTTGAACTAGTCCGTTCTGGCTCTCGCTTCAAAAAGCCAAGGTCTTCCCAATAGAAAGTGTCTAGGTCTTTGACCAAGTCATAATCTTTGATAGGATCCATAGGCTTCTCCAGCCTGTTGGAGAATGGGGCTACACCCATTTTCATCTTTCATTTTTCTTCTAACAATTGCAACATCGGCACTTCTTTTGTTTTTGGAGGTGCTTCTGTATCATCTATCTCCTAGATCTCTGGTCATGTTTCTAAGACTGTCTTTGTAACTCTCCGTGGCACTGTAATGCTGTGTACTGCACTGTTCTGTTTTGTAATGCTCTATCCCTCTATTGGCAGGTTGAACTTCACAGTCTTAGCAAGAGAGTTATTTTCGTTCTGAACAATTGGTTCCTTTTTCTTGGTGCACATGACAGCAGCAACTTCCAACTCTACCAAATTGGAGGCAAGCTCTTGTACATTCTATTGGTTATCAGTGCCATTGGCCTTTAGGGGCTGGGCTTGGACAGTCCTTTGCAGTGTGGCCTTCTCCTTTGCATCGACTGCATAAGGGTTTGTAATCCACAGATCATCTAGGGTTTGGACAATTCGGGGAGATATATCCCTTTTCTCCACACCTATAACATTCCACCTCTGATCTCTGACCATCGCCAGAATGTCGTCCTCTGTAACTTTGAGAGGGAAACCTCCTTGGACCGAAATTAGGACCAAATTCTCTAAGCTTTGGCCCAATGTCCTGTGTTGTCATTTTGGATTCTAGCAAGTTGAATCTTGCATTTTCATCTTTCTGTCTTCATTCATGCATCTCTTTCAAAGAGCAAATATCCTCTGTATGGTTCTTCCGCAAACAGTAGGAACAGAAGGCTCCAGGAATGGTTGGTTTTCGGGTACATTCAGTGGCTAAATGTCCCGCTTGATGACACTTTCTGCACCATGTATTAGAGCACATCACATCTCTTCCAGCTCCCGCAGGAGTGGATATATTGGTAGTATTCACCTTCAACGTCTGTAGCTGCTCTATAGTCACATCCATAAGCTCTTTCTTGATACTTGCAACTGAGTTAGTCCTTCAGATTTTCACCTCCTGAAGTGCTTGTAGTAGGGTTTTGGGAAGCTTCTGTAATTACTGCATACACTGGTTGGGTTGATCCAAAGGGTCCTCTGTTCTGGTTCTGATTTAGAGCTCATGTTGAGACTTGGGGCTGTTGATTCCAGTTGGTAGGGTTCCACTGTTGTTGAGTCTCCATTGGAGGAACTGTTTGAGGCCACTGTTGTTGTGGTTGAACCATCATTTGAGGCACTGTCGTCTGTGGTGACCATAGTGGATTAGGTGCATTATACTGCGGCACTATTTGCATCTAGGGATAGGGGTAGGAAACTGTCCATGGGACTGCATTTGGTGGGTATACCATTCTTGGCATGGAAGGAGGTAAGACTCCTCTCCCTGGAGTCATTGACAGCCTTGCTTCAACTTCGTCATACAATCTTGCACCTTCCACTGCAGCTTGCAGATTGACTGGTCTTCTCAATTCCACGAACTTGCAAACTTCTGGTTGTAGGCCTCTGAGAAACACTCCTTTATGGATTCCTTCGTCCAAATGATGGTTAGTCCATCTCTTTAGGATGGATTCCATTCGTGAGACATAAGCTTCTACTCTTTCTCCAGAGGACTAACTTAGGTTCATGAACTCCTCTCGCATCCGCTCTTCAAAACCTTCACACCTGAATTTAGTGAGGAAGGCCAACTTCAGGTCATCCCAAGTGCCAAAAGTTATTGATGCTTGTCTCTCATACCATTGAAATGCCACGCCCTTGAAAGTGGCAGGGAATATTGCTAACCAATGCTCAGGGGTTCTGGCATTGTTAGCCACACATTCTACCATGAATTCTGCTACATGAAGATCAGGGTCTTCATTATACTCTCCCTTAAAAACTAGCAATGGGACTACATTTGCTGGCCTGTCATCAATATTTCCAGGACAAATCTGACTAGGAAGGGGACCTTGAGTCGCCATGGGGACTTTTGTAAAGAGTGCTCTTATATCGTCAAAGGAGGCTTCTGCTGGCTGCAAGCTCATTCTAATGCTTGCCTCTTGATTGTGTCATTCATCACGGCTTGGCTCCAACCAGTTGTTCAGTACTCAATAGGATAGTATTAGAGAGGGCTTCAGTCTCTAGGGGATTCTCTGGCCAACATCTCCTCTACTTCCTTCTTTTCAACATCTCTGAATTCGGCTTTCAAACCACTACAGAGGGGGGAGAGATTCTGTTCTGAAAGTATCAAAACTCATTCTTCTTAGGATCGTTGTTGTGCCATTATAATAATGCCAGCTTCTGAGGGTTTCAATAGTGTATGTTGTGAAAAACACTTTGTCTACCAACTTCCAGTGGGTTGCTAATTGAACAAACAGAAGATTGTCAGTGCACCAAGCATCCCACGTATCTTACTATTGAGCATCCATGAACAAATTCCAACTCTTTTCCTTCTTGTTTTTGTGAACCTCCACTGACCATGACTCCTGAAGCTTCTTCACAATCTCCCACTTGATAATGTCTAGAAACTTCTCAATGAATACCAAATCTTCCATGGGTGGTCATTCTCTCTGTTTCTGCTCTTCTATTTGTTCCCAAATAATTTACCACCAAGATGCAAGTTTCTGCTACTTCAACAGGAAGAGGAAACAGTACACCGCATAGAGCATGCATTATGATGGTGATATGCTTCTGCCATTGTGGAATGAACTCCTTGTGGAAAGTGGCTTTGATAATCAGAAACTCCAACTCTTCAGTGGAAGAAGGAACTTTGCAAACATCCATTGAATTCTCCTCTTCTTGGCAATGTCATTTTCTTCATTTTAAGCCTCTTCTGATGCTTGTTGATGCCAAGTTTTCCTGGCTGCGCACCAAAAACATGGAGCCCCAAGAGGAACACCAATGAAAAAGAGATTCTACTGCAAAAAAATCTATCTTGTAACATCAGCAAGCTTTTATTTCATTCTTTTGATGACCAAAACAAAAAAAACAGCAAATCTTCACGCAGCATCATAGTAGATATCTCTCACAGATTTAATAGAATCAACCATAATCTTCAACTTCTTCATAGAATCCATCAATAGAAAAATGAACACAAAGGAATACACCATTTTTGAATGGAAATCAATCACATAGTATTCATCTTCATTGTCTTCATAGTTTTCTATCTCAATCTCTCATATACAGTTACACTGTTTTGATAGAATTGACTATCTCTAGCTCTCTCTCTCTCTCTCTATCAATAGTACATCATCTCCTCACTAAAATACTCTCATAATAACTCTCAATAATCCTTCTTAGGTCGTGGATGCACCTCCCAAGAGGTATGTTTGATGTGAAGAGGCACTAGAGCCACTACAGTGTCTCTTCATAGCTCACTACTATCACTGTCACTCCAGTGTTCTCTTCAATCTTCAGCAGCTACTTCTTCCATTTGTTTTAGCTCTTTTGAACTTAGATTCATCCTTTTCAAAAGTTAGAAAACTTTCCCAAAGTCACACATACTTTCTACAGAACACTTACAGAAGGTCTACAAAATACTACAGTACAGGACCAGAGCAGATACAAAACAGTTACAGAGCAGAGACAAAGGCTCTACAGAAGGTCTATAGAGGGTTACAAAAGGTCATCAGAACCTCACAACTCATACTAAAACCATTGCAAAATATTAAAAACTATTCAATAGGCTTCCAAAAGATCTCAGTCTTCATCAATCATCAATCCATGCTTCATACAGAAGAAAATCAGAACAAAATAGAAGCTATACAAAGGGTATACATAACCAATCAAAACCTCAACAGAACCTATCAGAACATCACAGAGATTCATATCTCTACTAAAAATCATCATGAACTTCCAAAACATAATCAATATCATCCAAAACACTCTCAAATACTTCCATTAACAACCGTACATCACTCTAAATCCATCAAAAATCAATCATTCAGTCCTTAAAAACAACAAAAATCAGTCAAATTTTCAATCTTTTTCCACGCTCAACAAAATGCACCTAGAAAAACTCTAGCTCCTTGATCTGTGATTGTTTCATTTTTTGCCAAAAATGTCTCTTTTATGGATCTCAAGCCAGTTTTGTATTTTAAATTCAGCTCTAAAATTCAACTCTCAACCATTCTAAAAATCGGTTACTTGGCTCGTTCTAGTAATTTCTTAGTGCATTCTCTAGGGATGTGCTATGATATTCCTACATTTATGTAAGTAAAGGCTAAGATAGCTCAGTCGTATTGGGCTATCGATGTTCAATCCATAGAGTTGTGTTGGATGCCACAGGATGTGAGAGTAGGACAACAAAGGCCAAGATGTTCACTTAGTACAAGACTTTAGACAAGAAAGTTAAATCAATTGTAGGTTCGCTGCCCTCAAAAAAGTAGAATCATATGAGAGGGCTATAGGGCAGTGAAATTTGTGAGATCCTACACAAATGGTAACAAGTTCTCAACAAAGACTTTAAAAGAGTTGAAAATTGAAAATGATGAGTTTTTGCTTCATGCTAAGAAAAAGTGCTTTATGGGTATGTTGGAAAAGCATGGTCAGATGTTTGCTTTCTTGCCTAAGGAGATTGAGTGTGTTGATCCAAAGGAAGTAGCTCTGATAGTGGTCTTTACTATTCCCCATATTCCTTGGAATATTTGGCTCATTTCAATGCCAAAGGTCCACCTACCAAAGTTGATAGAGTTATTGAATGAGAATATTTGGATGGGCATTCTTGAGCCTTCTTTAGTACCCTATTCGAATCAATGGTTTACTATTCATAAAAAGAATGGTGCTTTGAAATTCATATAGGTTTTGTAGCCAGTAAATAGAGTGACAATAAGGAATGTTGGTGTAGGTCTAGTTGTAGATGACTTTGCAAAGTCTTTTATTGGACAAGCTATTATTCTCTTAGAGATTTGTATTCTGGATATGATCAATTTTAGCTTGCTTTGGAGAGTAGGGACTTGACCACTATGAAGACACTATTGGGCTGTGTTTGAATGTGCACTTTACTATAGGGAGTCACAAATTCAGTGGCTTATATGATGAATTCCATGAATAGGATCTTGCATGACTTACATTCCACAATTGACTATGCATTTTCTTGGATGATGCACCTATTAAAGGCTATGGGGAGGAGGAAAAAGATGAATGGATCATTCTAGTTAGAAAATCTTTGTTCTTGATCATATTTTGGATTGTGATAGGTTTTGACTAGATTGGAGGAGGTACATTTGACCTTATCAAGTGCAAAGTCCGTTTATGGAGTCCATGAGAGGTGCTTATAGTTGGACACATGTGTGGCTATTATCATAGGAAGTCATCCCAAGCTAAGGTGGATGCCATAAAAAAGATTGCAAAGTTTGGTACATCAATTTCTAAGGTGACAAGGTTTCTTGATGCATATGTATTTTATATGACATGGATTTTGCATTTTGCACATGTTACAAATGTTTAATATCATTGCTTCACAAGGAAAAAAGTTCTTTTGGACTAAAAGTCATGCTAGAGCTATGAGAAAGCTCAAATAGTTATTGTAGCTTGCTCCAATTCTTAGAAAGAGAGATTATGCTTGTGGGAGACCTATTGTGCTCATAGTAGACACTAGCCCTATTAGGATAGAATTGATGCCATGAGGCATATTCCACAGTGGATTCCGTAAGGTTTTTATTCCACGGTGGATTCCGTGAGGTTTTTCAATGGATTCCATAAAACTATATTTATTTGACGGGGCTCGTACACAAGGTGGATTCCTTGTGTGAGAAGTTGATGAGGACGCCTGTCCTTTTCGGCATCAAATTAATTTAATGTGTATGTGGGTGATTTCACAGTGGGTAATTCCATAAAATACATATTAAATTAATAGATGTTTATGAGTTTAGAGTGTGTACTCAAATTAAATTAAGGTTAGGATAGTGTTCCAACCTATTTTAATTATTTGTAGTTGAAGAGTGCTAGGTATTCACTATTCTTTGTTTATTTTATTTATAAATAATTTTGAATGCTTCAATTGATGTGTAGAGCAGGCAGCGGTGGCTTTGGGTAGCACTGGGCGTTAGCATAAGTCCAAGCATAAATTTCATAATTATGATTAGTTATCTTAAATATAATATATAATATTATTTATTTATATTATATTGTATTATTAAAATTATTACTCTATTTGTAAGTTATAAGTTTAAACTTCTTTAGTAATAATTAGATCATTATCCTTAGTACTATTAATTAATTTATTTTTAATATAGATTATTTTAGAATATGAGATTTTAGATATGCTTTTATTGAAATAAGATTTCTTTATGGAATACCTTGCTATTTTCTTAATGTGGTTAAGTATAGAAGGCTTTTCTGGCTTTCTTTATAAAAGCAACATGATCGCGTACAAAATAGGAGAAAAGGGTGAAAACTGAGCTTTTTTTGTTTGTCCCTCATTCGAGATCAAAATTCAGAGCTTCAAGAGTCGTTTTAGGGGTTTTGGCGCACTTTGGACACGATGGTGATGTCAAAACGTCAAGATTCAAAGCACATAATTTTTTTGCAGCAACTGAAACAGCATGTTACAAGATACCTCTCGACTCTTAAAACTCTGTATTTCAATGGATATTTGTACTTTCTTTGTAATTATATATAAGATATAAATGTAAATATCCATGTAAAACTATAATATATAATTAAGGATGGTAAAGCATGGCTTCTACCATGGGTGATAGATAATTTTTTATGCCGAGAAGTGCTTAAAAATAGCCAAAATTTATGAATATCAGGGAAAAAATAGACTTCCTCGAAGGCGACGGTGGCAATCAATACGATTTTAAGCAGCAAGTCCCTAAAGCGCTAATGCTAATTTTCATGGGAAATCAAATGGTGGGGGATGGCCAAGATGGAGTTTTCCTAGATGCAAAACCATGTCAGGAATCCAACGCAAGTGTCAGATCTCAATTCCGAGGACGTTTGATCCTCCATTTAATCCTCGCGAGGTTCGGGGTTGTGAAGCAGCTGCTAGATCTAGAAGCCGGGAAGAGCATGACGGGGCCCAGCTTTGTAGATTTCGATGCCATGGAACCACCCGTCTAGACGGATCTCGAATCAGATGTCGTTTGCCCCTCCAAAAGCGAAAAAGCCACTTGCCGAAAGTATGAAAGCAAAATGCATGAACTAGATAAGTTGATTAAGAGTTTAAAAGCTCTTAACAAAGAGCTTAAGAGCAAGAAAGCTCACAAAATGAAACAATGGGGGGGTGTGGGCGGTCAGTTTTTGGGCCCCATTTTTTTCCCATTAATCATGATTTCCTGATCGGTAGAGGCAAGAGGAATCCTCCTGGGCCTGAGATGCTTCTATCCTTCGCCCTCCATCGCCACAAACGGATCAAGGAATGATGCACTGAGTCAAGAGATAAAAAACCATTCTTTCTCTCTCCTCCCTCTCTCTCCTGCATAGAGGCAATTCATGTGCAAGAAATCAAGAAAAAGAGGGGCTGAAGAATGCTTGTCCGGCTGTGATCGGATTGCTTCAAGATGAAGAGGAGGCTAAGGAAAGAGGTTCAGCATTGAAGAATGGTTACCGGTTAGTCTGTGGGCTGCCCAGAATAATTATTAAAAAACCCGCAACACGCAAGTCACGCGGTATGCTCCAATTTTATGAAGAAATTTGCTTGTTTTTGTTGTTTCATGGTCCAAATGTTGTTCATATACGATGAATTTTTTTAAAAACCTTATTTGTATCATGTTTGAGGGCTATAAATATAGAAATACAGAACCCGAAATGATTTAGAGTTATTATTAATTCTTTAAAACCCGCAAAATATCATTTTTAATGAAAATTAGTGGTTTTTTTCGATTTTGAGTTGGAAAAAATGAGTGGAAATGGAATAAAATCAAAGAAAATGTTAAGTTTCAGTCAAAATAATAAGGCAATACAAATAAAACGTAAAATACCTATTTTTCATGAATAATAAATAGGGAAAAATAGAAAAAAATAGAGAACTTTTGGGATTTTTACGCTTAAAAAATATAGAAAAATAAGATTTATCTGCCTAAATGCTTGGTGAGGTTAAAACATGAGATTAAGACTCAATTTGGCCTTGTCATTTGTGTTATAATACGTGTTTATTATTTTTTACATACAAAAATGATACAAAACAACCATTTACACCTATGCATTGCAGCAACACCTAAACGGTGAGGGGGGGATGAAGTTTTTGTGACAATCTAATTGCTGAAAAGATACAAATTTTGATTTCTCTCTTTGTGCATAGCATTTAGGGATCGTTCCATACTTGAATATAGGTGACTAGTAACACGGAAGTTCCGATGCTAGTCCCTAAAGCAGCGCAGCACGTAACGCTTAGTTAAAATTCATGAAAGGGCTATTTTTCACACCTCACATGGCTAGTTTTTTAATCATAAAATGGCTGTGCACAATTTTCATACACCTTGCATCAAGCATGTCATGTGGTATCTTCTAGAATGCATTGCAATTGATTAATAAACTTTGACCAACGCTGAGAGGACAGGAAACCCAAGTTGTAGGGTTAGACGGGTGCTTCCGTTGGGGAAAGTTTTATGAGGCAAATTAAAATCTCCTGGAATGTTGAATTATGAAAGAGTGGAGTTTGTGCGAATGTTATATGTGTTAGCGATGCATCTTGGGGCTAATCCCCGAGGTGTAGGAGAGTCGCAGTGGAGCCGTGGCAATCACCCGAGAGATGCTTCCCTATGTGTGTATTACAAGGCATTATTCCTATATGTTATGGGATCTCCCTTTGAGGAGAAGGGAAGGTGAACGTTGGACTACATATTGGATACAAACGCAAAATTTTCATACCCATTTAGTGCAAAGTGAGTCTTAGATACTCCTGGCCCGCGAGGCCGTGTGGTGGGGTTGTCTGTCATTGCATGAGGTCTGGCTAGTGCCATAGCTAGTGCCGGCCCATTTTAGGTCCCATCAGTGGTGCATCTGCAGGGAGCTCCCTATAAGTGGTGGTTTCCGAATCTTGGTCTTATAAGGGACCTGTTAGCTTTATTATATAGTTGATAGCTGCGTTGAAGTGGTGGATGCTAAAATAGGGGAATTAAAGTTTCAACCATGAGCATGATAATGAAACCAAGGAATCCCTGTAACCCTAAAGATACCTTGTCCATTCTAAATGGTTTAGTGGGATCTTTGGCTAGAAATGTTACCGATTACTTTACCCTTTGCCCTGAAAGTGACACCATGCTGGAGTTTGGGTCACTATGCAGAAATACCCATGGAGTAATCATGAGAGATAGTCCATGGGAGCTAGAGGAAAGATTAGAGAGTAAAAGTGAGGTTAGGATGGCAGAGTCGTTTGTGATCCTCAAAAGTGATAAGTTTTTGAAGGAAAAGACCATGATGCCATTAGTCAAAGTAATATATGCTTATGAGTAGGAGATACCTCCGATGCTAGGGCCTAATGCAATTGGGTTCTAAAGCGCACTTTTGAAAATCCATAAAGCATGGACAATATCTACATATGTGGAAAACCCTTATCGAAAAGGAAGGTTCTATTAGGACCTACCTCCGATTCTAGGGATACAATAGCAAATGAGGATAGAATTACTAAAACACCAACATCAAGTGATGGAGTAGACTCCTTATTGCATAGCATAGGACTCCCTATACCACTCTATGAGTTGGCAGAAAGGGATAGCAAGGATGATATTAACCTTCCTACACTAGTAAAGGTGAAAATGGAAGAGGTTGGAGACCCCAAGACACTAGAGTTAGGTCATGAATATGAGGATTTTAATGGCCCAGTGTTGATCGCAAAGGAAAGGACTAAATGCCCTCCTCCTTATAGGGATCTTCCAGTGTTTCATGGGCTAGTTAATGAGGATTCGATGGTGCATTTACGAGAATACAGTGTCGGAGGGGTTTTTATCGAAAGGTTGAATCCACCGAGGATCAGAAGTAGAAGGAAGTAGAGACAGGAGATGGAAGAGAAGATAGAGAATACCCAAGTGGTAAACACGAAAAAAACAAATCACAATGAATTGAAAAGATATATATTGAAAGAACCTAGAATCTTTGCTCTACTCATAAGCAATCTCCAAGCGTTAGTTCTCCTGGAGCTCCTTCGTAGACCAAAAACGTGGATCAGAAAAATCAGCTCTTTCTCTGCTGCCCGGAACCCAAATCTGATGGCTGCATTGGCTCCGAAAGGGGGGTAAAACCCCAGGACACGATACCTAATCACAGATCTCCTAGATCACTCCTTCTTCTTTCAGTTCAATCTGCAGTTTTCAGCCTGTTTACAGTGATCGGGACGCCCGCGATTTCGTCAATCTGTCCTTCTTGTGAAAATCCCCTCACTGGCTGAAAAAGCAACTAGCTTTTTGCATGCCATCCTAATCTAGAAGCTTTTTCTAACTTTTTCAGATTCTTACAATAAATAATATCAAAAATAGACTAAAATTATCCAAAAATCTAGTATTTTCGGATAATTCATGCAACTCGCCCTAGTACTAATGGCTCAGATCACATTGACTCTCTAGATCAATAGATAAGTCGGATGATGATGCATTCCATACATTTTCACACTATGTCCTCATAACATCACGACATCCACCCCCTCTGAACCTGCACATCCTCTGGTATGTGCCAAAATCTTAGTTGTCACCGGATTCTGAGTCCTCCTCATCCTCTGCAACCATATCCTTTACTTCTTCATCTTCCATATCTTCCTGGCTAGCCCCTGTATCATGGCCACTATTTTCTTCCAATTTTGGCAACTCATAAGCAATAGATTCCCGCCTTTTGAATAATTTGATTCTTTTCCTTGCTACCGAAAGTTTTATGGCTGTCCCATCCAGCTCATTTAATGCATAAGTAGCATTATCAAACACCTGTCTTACCATCTCTTGGAAACTTTACGCATATGGCACTATGCTGGTTATCTAAACTGCTATCATAAACCCATACCCAATCCCCATCTTGTATGGTTCTTGGTCTCAATCTATGCCTTTTGTCAAACCGTTTCTTGTTCTGTATCCTTGCTGCCCTTAACTTTGTAGTTGTTGCCTCCATGTCTTCTGACTTTCTTTCCAACTGTCTAATGCGTAAGGCCAACAACTTCTCTCGATTCAACTCCTCCTCCCAAGGTAACACACTCCATGTGACAGTCATCTCTTCTATCGGCATGATAGGTTTTTGACCATACATCAATTCTGCTGGCATATATCCTGTAACAACACTATGAGTTGTTATGTCAGCCCAGAAAGCATAAGGGAGCAATCATGGCCACTCTTTTATCTTCTCTCCACATGCTTTTGCCAATGCCTTCACAATAGGTCGATGACCTCTTTCACTTTTGCCATTTCCTTCAAGGTTATAGGCTGAAGTTAAAGCAAGCTTTATCCCCAACCGTGCAAAGAAATCATGAGCTTCATCTGCATCCAACTCACCCCTATCTGCTATAATTTTTCCCACACAGCCATATCGACAAAAGATCTCTTCTAAGAGAAAAGTACATACGACATTTGTCGTCTTAGTACATAGAGCTCTCCCTTCCACTTGATTAGTCAAGTCTTCATGAGCAAGCACAAGATACCTCATTTGCCAAAGACCTGTAGGCATTGTGACCAAATCTACCACCCACTTAAAATGAAGAGACAATGGATATGTGGGTTGCAATCCATCCCGATGCCTCATAGTTGAATACATTTGACATGTCGTACATGTTTCCACAAAGTGAGAAACATCCTTATACATACCCTGCCACCAATATCTTTCTTTGATCTTTGTAAAAGTACCCCAAACACCTCTATGACCAGCCCACAAACTTTCATGAAATTCTTGCATTACTTTTACTTGTGAAGCTCTGTCACCCAAAACTCGCAATGGCATACCTTGTTTCCTTTTAGCATGTTTCCATAAGTATCCATCTTTTAAGAAAAATCCATAGGCTTTCCTCTTGATCTTCTTAAACTCCTCATCTGACCATTCATTTCTCTTTGTTAATGTACTGAGATATTGACCAATTCTCAGCCATTCTCCTGTATATTTGTCCTCCAAAAACACTTCTGCACAAGATGCAAAACATCTAAAGTATATTATCTTTGTTGTCCAACTTCTGTTAATGCTGTAGCAACACTTTGCACTACTAACTTCACTCTTGCAACATCATTTTTAGCCATAAGAAAGTCATCTTCTTCCTCCTCATCCATCACCCCATCTTCATTCTCATAGCATGCTCGAGATAACATGTCTGCCACTGGGTTATCTCTTCATGCAATATGCTGAAATTCATGGTTCAAAGATTTAACGTATGCAATCCACTGGAGCATAGCAATATCCGTGGTCGCACAATAGTAATCATACCCAATATTGGCAAACAATCAGTCTCAATGACTACATGAGCACCCATAAAATACTCCTTATCACATTTAAGGGCTGTCACAATTCCCCATAATTCTCTTTTTACTTGTGGATATCTTCTCTGTCGTTTAGTCAATAATTTTGCACCAAAGCGTATTGCATACCTTTTCCCTTCCTCATCATTTTGCCCAATTGCCCATCCAATCCTGATTGGGCTTGCATCAACAGTAATAACAATAGGCTTCCCATGTGAATAGTCAGCCTTTCTCAACATAGGAGCAGATTTTAAGAGTTGCTTCAATTTCTTCATTGCTTTCTGATGCTTCCTTTCCCAATGAAATTTTTTACATTTCCGTAGAAGCTGATAAAGAACATCGGCTACATGTGCAAATTGAGGAATCCATATCAAATAGAACACACATGCACCCAAGAATCTACGCACCTCTGATACATTTGTGCATACATCTCGCATTCTATCAATCCCATCTATTTTTACTAGTGATGGCCTTCGCCCATAAGGCCCACACATATGCCCAACAATCAAAACCTCCTCAACTCCAAAGACAGAATTTTGTCCAGAAAGAGTTAAATGCACCTCTTCTAGACGAGTCAAAATCCTCTCACAATCCACAATATGATCTGCAACAAACTGTCTACATCCATGAGCATCCATCTCTTCATTCTTTTCATCCACTGCACACCCTTTGATTGGAACATCATCTAAGAAGGGCATAGTCAATTGTGGTATAAAATCCCTGAGTACCCTATTCATAGCATTTGTCATGTGTGCCACTGAGTTTGTTGCACCCTGTGGGAGAGTACACATCCGTACTAACCCCAAAGGAGTCTTCATGGTTGTGATATCCCTACTTTCAATTACAAGCTGAAACTAATCATACTCCGAGTAAAGATCACCCAAAGAATAGACTGCTCTATCTGCAAAAGCCTCTCCAAATTCATCAACCACAGGACTTGCACAGTAAATCTCAAAGCCCCATTCTTTTTGGGCACAGTAAACCAACGATTTGAGTACGGGGCTGAAGAAGACTCCAAGATCTTCATGCGAATCTTTTCATTTAGCAAATCCATCAGCTTTGGCAAGTAAGCTTTAGGCACTAGAATAGGCCTCAAGTTCCATGGTACATGTGGCACAGTAAATATGAGCATAGGAGAGACAACATTTGGATCCACACAACCTATTTCACTTGGTCGGAATGCAAATGCCTTCCCATGTCTAGCCAACATCTGCATAAAATAGTTTGTCTCAACAGGCAAAAGAAACCCTTCTGCACCAACTTTCAATTTCTGTAATGTTTCAGATGTAAACTGATGGCCTATATCTTTAGGATCCCGTAAGCTTGGCTGCCTTGACGCTTTTTCATACATACCCTCACTCTCTAGTGGAAGTGGCAAAGCAATTGGTTTCACCTTTTTGTCAAATGTCTTATACTTTGTCTCCACAAGTGCTTCAGCCCATTGTAATCCTTCCTGCTGAGCAAACAATGCTATAACATCATATATATCCAAAGAACATACTGACAACACTCTGTTTTCAACCTCATTTTCTGCATGTATAGTTGCTGAAATTTCAGCCATAGTGTCAGTAATATTCAGCCCATAAAAGATGCCTGAAATGCCATCATTTTCAGCTAACATCCCTAATGATCTCAGTTTCTTAATAGCCTGTTTCATAGATATGCGTTCAGCCCTACACATAGCTTCCATAGGCTTAAACCAACATGAACTGTTTGCTGTAAACTAAGATTTACCAATAGTAAATACATGCTTCATTTCATCAAGAGGCGAGTACACCCTCTGATCAGCACTACTGTAGCCCCGCATTACAGCAATGCTTAGTGAAAATCCAGGTCTTTGAATTCCCTTGCATTTGGAACCAAAGGAGAGTCTCGAAGCATATCACGATTTCTAGGATGATTAACACAAACAGTAAGAAATTGGACTGCTTTCCTCCCATCTTTGCTTCTGACTCTTGCATAAGCAGAACCATCATCAAGCACCTTTGTTTCCATACGCACACCTGTAATATAGGGCTGTCCCAAAATCATTGCATATGAGGAATTATCTTGTACAAAGAAGTGTTGCTCTTCCTGTACATCACCAATTGTCACTTTTACATTAAGACATGCAGCATAGAGCTCCCCTGAAGAATTATTTGTAGCCCTCATACGCCAACCATGATCAGTGTCCATAGGCCATGCACCATTTTCATACAATCCTCGCTCAATGACATTTATCTCAGACCCATGGTCAAGTAAAGCAACACAAGGAGTTTCATGCTCCCCTATTTTCACTACCGTTTCAGTGCTAGCTCTAGCCCAATGATTTCTTGTGTAGTGACTTCAAGGAATAAATCCTAGAGTCTCTTCTCCATATTGTTGCATTTGCCTTACTCCACCATGCATATTGCTATAAGACAATGCATTTTCAGCCACTTTCTTCTCTTTTCCACTTGTTGCCCATTGATTAGTAGCATCCTGCATAGACAATCCTGTACTTACTTCATACTCATATTCAGCCCGAATACCCAACAAACCAGTTTTCTCTTCAAATTGTAGCAATGCACTAGTGGTATCACCAAGAAACTAACGCTTCCTTTTAATTATGTCAATGATCTCATCATGAAATTCTAGCTTGGCAATGCCAATCACCTCTCCCAAGGTAAATTCCACCCGACTGTTTAAGATCCGTTCTTCAAGAACCTTCTTAAGATCTGTGGCTGTCTCAATGTCAGATTGCACCTTATATCCTGGTTGTTTGCCCTTCTTTTTGCCCTCTTATTTGTTATCCTATTTTTGCTTCTGACTGACCTCTTTTATATCATGCTCGAGAGGTGGCTGATTTGCAGCTTTAGGCTGATCCATACTTCTTTTTGTCATTCTTTTAGATGTCCCTGCAATATCTTCATCTCTTTTTCATTTTTCTTCCACAAGTACATCTGTGTTTTGTACCTTTGCTAAATATGCATACACTGAATATGCATCTACCGGTGATTCCCAACCAGTTATGCCACGAATCCCTTGCCCTGCATGAGACATTTCACTATCAGTGACCTTTCTCTTTTCAGCTGCATGTAAAGCATGTGTCCATATTTCAACCTTTGGACCAACCATCACTTGGCCATGCATTCTATCCAACTGTAGACCAAAAGTAGAAGCATGTACCACCGCATAAGCATTTCTGATAGCCAAGTCTTCCAACAACTTCTGCATACCTCCCTTTCCAAAATTCAAAGCAAGATGCAATCCCGTTTCTTGTGCATGGATCTTGCCATCTTTCCAAAAGATAAGCTATCATGCCAAGGCCTCCTGATAGGTAGCATAATCCTTTCTCTCGTGCTGCAAACTGTCACACCACATACATCTTTTTCTAGGCTTAGGGGCTGCTTCCCGTCCCCTTTCCTCTTGTCCTTTTTCATCCAATTTTGCAACCTTCAATTGAAGATCCCGCATCCCTTTGACCAATTCATCTAAGACATCTTCCCTAACAGAGGGAACAATAGCAGGTACAGCCATAGGGTTAGCCACAGAAGCAGGTGGCTTACTGGATACTTCAATTGTCTTACCCGTAAAACAGTGGGCAAGCTAGAGACATGCAATCTTTCTCTTCTTCTATGTTTCTTCACAAGCGTAGTAAGCTTCCTTGACATGTCGCCACTCTGTTTTCAAACCTGTCTCTATAGTCTGATCCTCCAGCAAATCATCAAGCTTCTCTTGAAGCTCAGGATCAGCTGCCTGTAGAAACAATTCAATTTTCTGACTTGCAAGAGCTTGTTGTTCTGCAAGATCCAACTGCTCAAATCTACTTTCAAATTCTCTTAACAATTTTGTAGCCACAAGACCCTTATTGGGTTGTATAACCCACTCCTAAAAAGTCTTGCGCGTAATCAAACTGGTGTCCTCAATGTAAAATTCTTTCCTAAGTGTCTTCTTGAAGGCTACCCAATCAGCATCCTGCAAGTATAATTCAGTAATCTGTGCTTTCAGTTCATGAATAGAAACACGTGCAAAATACCGGCTCCATGCAGATTGAGCCACTCCAAAGAATTCCATCTTCTCTGAACATAGGTATGTACATATGCAGATACATTCCTGCCATTGTATAACTTCACCTCATGCTCAACTGCTTGCAAAGCATTCATCACAACACTTTCTGTTTGAGCTAAAGCTTGCATCACCTGTTGTTGTTGTTGTATCTGCATAAGCATATTCATATTTTGCACCAACTGTTGCAAAACATCACTGGAGATTGTATTTAAAGGTTCTCCCATCTTATCTTTCCTTCTTCTGTGATGACCTTTCACGTCGGGTTCACCAATGTCGGAGGGGTTTTTGTGGAAAGGTCGAATCCACCGGGGATCAGAAGTAGAAGGAAGTAGAGATAGGAGATGGAAGAGAAGATAGAGAATACCCAAGTGGTAAACACAAAAAAAAACAAATCACAATGAATTGAAACAATATGTATTGAAAGAACCTGGAATCTTTGATCTACTTAGAAGTAATCTCCAGGCATTAGTTCTCCTGGAGCTCCTTCGTAGACCAAAAACGTGGATCAGAAAAACCAACTCTTTCTCTACTGCCCGGAACCCAAATCTGATGGATCCGTTGGCTCCGAAAGGGGGGTAAAGCTTCAGGACACCTGCTCACGGATCTCCCAGATCACTCCTTCTTCTTCTTTCAATTCAATCTGCAGTTTTCAGCTTGTTTATAGCGATCGCGACACGCACGATTTCGTCAATCTGTCCTTCTTGTGAAAATCCCCTCACTGGCTGAAAAAACAACTAGCTTTTTGCATGCCATCCTAATCTAGAAGCTTTTTCTAACTTTTTCAAATTTTTACAATAAATAATATCAAAAATAGACTAAAATTATCCAAAAATCTAGTATTTTTGGATAATTTATGCAACTCGCACTAGTATTAATGGCTCAGATCACATTGACTCTCTAGATCAATAGAGAAGTCAGATGATGATGCATTCCATACATTTTCACACTATGTCCTCATAACATCACAACAATGGCTTAACTTGCCTTGCAAGTGGGTTCAATTATATTCATCGGATGCTCATATTCTCAAGTACCCTAAAGGGAGAGGCTAGAAAATGGTATTGGAGCCTCCCAAGGGGGTCTATTAAATCCTTCGAGGAGTTGCGTGATCGATTTTTTGATGAATATGAGAAGAAGGTGCCTATGACCCAAGTTTTAGGGCAGCTGATGCAGATTAGGCAAGAGTCCTATCCTTTTGTTAAAGAATACACTAGAGCCTTTGATGATATTGAGGCTTTGGCCAAGAAGAGCTATTGCATTACCAAGTGATGTGCTATGTGAGCTCTTTTTGAGTGGCTTAGAGATTAACATGCAAATCCAAGTGGGATTGCAGAATCCTAAGTCATTAAGGGGAGCAAAGATGCATGCCATTGATTATGAGGGACATATTCAGAGGTGTTGGGAAAACTTTTGGAGTTTTCCCTACTCAGTACAAGTACATCCTAGCTTCCAATCATTTCTACAAGGAGGCAGCTCACTTGTTGATACCAAGGCAGCCTATGAGAAGAACCTTGGTAGCCAAAATCTCCAAGCAGAAAATGGCAATAGTAGGGATAATATACCCCTTGGGGATAAAAAGACTCCAAGCCAGTAAGTCCCATCAAGGCTTGCAACACTTCCATGAGAGGTAGTTGTGACAATGGAATTGATAGAACCATTAGGTCTACAAGCTTAGATGAGCATTCTATGAGTGGTTCTAGTTGTGCTCCTAGTAAGGCTCTTGAGAAACCTTTCCAATTTATAGATGAATCATGCTTTTGAGTAGATGCTATTCCTTTTAGTAAAAGCATGGTTCCTATGGCTAAGCAGTTGTTGCAAAGTGGACAAAGGCAAGTAAAGACATCTCGTGTAGAGAAGATGCGGCACGCCAAAGGTCCATCTGTACTAAATAGAAGCCATAAGGCTGTGAGGCCATCTGGTAATGGTGATAAATCTAGTGTGAGTCCATTGGACCAATGTGGGAAAATGAGGCAGTCTAAGAATATGAAAAGGAATATGAGATGGGTCTGGAGGCCCAAAACCCCTAAAAATATTGTTGGTGTGTCAGATGAAGGGCCAGGAATTGCATGTGGACATGCTTTGATGGATTCCCAAGAGGATGTGACTAAAGGCCATAATGCGACATCTGACAATAGGGACCGCCACCCTGAGATGCATCTATGTGATGGGTCTAGGCTTGAAGCTCTATCTAGTTTGGATCGTATCATTGACATATGTAATGGTCCAATTAGAGAAGAATTGAATGATCATAAATAGATGATTCTCCCTATAGGAGGAGTTACTGGAAAGTTGGGACAAGTGATCGGTTTGAATGACGACCAAGGGGATGAGATATATCAACCTAATGATGTCATTCATTCAGCTCATAGTACCCAAGAAGAGATGGCCATTATTACTGAGATATTAGTAGAAAGACTTGGGCTAGTGGATCTACAAAGAGCGTAGATCAAGCTTTTAGCTAACTCGCATGAGGAGCATGAGGCTAGTCCTCCTATTTTATGCTATCCTTGGTATCCTGATTAGTTTGATAGGATGTGATGTATATGCCAAGGAGATCATATATTGCATGGATTAGAATGAACTATCCATTTTAGGCTAAGAGGGCCAGTTAGTTTGCAGTGAAATGCTTTATTTCTTTAGGCCAAGAGGGCCAGTTGTCTGTTTAGTACGGGTGCAGTTAATGGTTTCTTGTTTTAGTCCTATGCTAGACAGGTTCAAAGAAGTGCTTGGAAGGAGCCTTTGTTGCATGGAAGCTTCTCATGGCCCTATCCAGGTGATATCTCTCCTTTTCGAGTGTCTGTTCTTTCACATTATATGTATCTGTGTACTTGAAGGGGGTTTTCTTGTTTGTTGGGGACCGGCACTTAAGGCATGAAGTCCCAGGTTTAGGCTCTGTATGTCTGGGGGGGGTCTGAGTAGTCCTTGCCTCTTGCAAGGCATTGTCAGGCATTGAAAGACCTGTTTTAGATGGGAGTTCTAGTGACCTTGTTTTGCTGACCTGTTAGGCAGTCGTTCTAGGAGTTCCTGTTAGTTGTGAGGTAGTTAGAGAAGCCTGCCAGAAAAAAAATAATGATGGAAAGAGACAAAACCCTAAAGATCTGAAAGACAATATATGCATATACGGAGGTGTGTAAAAAGGGGTTTTAACCCCTATAAAAACAGAAAAGGAAAGAAAGAAAAATCTTTGAGCAGTTGTTTATCGCCTTGCGAAGGCCTGGTAGGTTCCTAGGGATGAGCCAAGACCCGGGGCCGATGCCTTGTCTTCCTTAGGGTGACATCTTACCATAAAATAAAGAAAATAAAAGAAGATTGGAGCGAAAATAAAAGTGAGCATTAGAAAAGGATTAAGTGTCACCTTGCAAGGGCTTGGTAGGTTCTTGGGTACCGAGACAGGACCTGAGGCCGATGTCCTGTTCTCCTTGGGTCACTACGCTCAGCTCCCTCCTTTTTACACGCTCGAGTATGGACAATTAGACACTAAAAGGGAAAAACTGTGCTTTTAAAAAAAATACCTTTTGATCAGGCTATAGGAGTTCTTGCCTAGGAGGAGCTCCTAGTTGAGTTGTCCTTAGTTAGGAAGGTAGTTCAGACCACCACTTAGGATGACCTCTTTGATAGTTCTTTTTATCTTGGCTGTGTTGCAGCAGTTGGTTAGTGACTAGCTTCGGGCCTTCTATCAGATTATGCTGGGCCTACTTCTCGTGGATTTTATGCCTTGGTTTTGTCAGGGGGTAGGGTATGAGTTGTGATGTGTTGTGTTGTATATTTTTTGTATCTGCTTGATGCTCCTTTGTGTTGAATCTATGCAGATCTATTCGTGTGATTCAACGGGCTGAGTTGCCCTATCCCGTGGTCGCCAATGAAGATGATTTTTGATGCCGAGAAGTGCTTAAAAATAGCCAAAAATTATGAATATCATGGGAAAAATAGACTTCATCGAAGGCGGCGGTGGCAATCAGTACGATTTTAAGCGGCAAGTCCCTAAAGCACTAATGCTAATTTTCATGGAAAATCAAATGGTGGCGGATGGCCGAGAGTTTTTCTAGATGCAAAACGACGTCAAGAATCCAAGACAAGTGTCGGATCTCAATTCCGAGGTCGTTTGATCCCCCATTTAATCCCCGCAAGGTTTGGGGTTGTGAAGCAGCTACTAGATCTGAAAGCCGAGAAGAGCGTGATGGGGCCCAACTTTGTAGATTTCGATACCACGGAACCACCCATCCAAACGGATCTCAAATCTGATGTTGTTTGCCCCTCCAAAAGCGAAAAAGCTACTTGCCGGAAGTGTGAAAGCAAAATGCATGAACTAGATAAGTTGATTAAGAGTTTAAAAGCTCTTAACAAAGAGCTTAAGAGCAAGAAAGCTCATGAAATGAAATGATGGGGAGGGGGGGCATCAATTTTTTGGCACCCCATATTTCCCCCATTAATCATGATTTCCTGATCGATAGAGGCAAGAGGAATCCTCCTGGGCCTGAGATGCTTCTATCCTTCGCCCTCCATCGCCACAAACGGATCGAGGAATGATGCACTAAGTCAAGAGATAAAAAACCAATCTTTCTCTCTCCTCCCTCTCTCTCCTACATAGAGGCAATTCATGTGCAAGAAATCAAGAAGAAGAGTGGCTAAAGAATGCTTGTTCGGCTGTGATCATATTGCTTCAAGATGAAGAGGAGGCTGAGGAAAGAGGTTCAGCACTGAAGAATGGTTGTTGGTTAGTGTGTGGGCTGCCCATAATAATTATTTAAAAATCCGCAACACGCAAGACACACGGTATACTCCAATTTTATGAAGAAATTTGCTTGTTTTTGTTGTTTCATGGTCCAAATGTTGTTCAGATGAGATGAATTTTTGTTTGAACCCTATTTGCATCATGTTTGAGGGTTGTAACTACATAAATATAGAACCCGTAATGATTTAGAGTCGTTATTAATTCTTTAAAACTTGCAAAATGTCATTTTTAATGGAAATTAGTGGTTTTTTTCGATTTTGAGTTGGGAAAAAAGAGTGGAAATGGAATAAAATCAGAGAAAATGTTAAGTTTCATTCAAAATAATAAGCCAATACAAATAAATCAAAAAATTCCTATTTTTCATAAATAATAAATAGAAAAAATAGTAAAAATAGAGAAAATTAGGATTTTCACGCTAAAAAAAATGAAAAAATAAGATTTATGTGTGTGAATGCTTGTCAGGTTAAAGCATGAGGTTAAGCCTCAGTTTGGCCTTGTCCTTTGTGTTATAGTATGTGTTTATTGTTTTTTACATAGAAAAATGATACAAAACAACCATTTACACATATGCACCGCAGCAACACCTAAACAGTGGGGGGGGGATGAAGTTTGTGCGATGATCAAATTGCTTAAAAGATAATAATTCTCATTTTCCTCTTTATGCATAGCATTTAGGGATCGTTCCATAATTAAATATAGATGACTAGTAGCACAAAAGTTCTGGTGCTAATCCCTAAAGCAGCGCAGCACATAACGCTTAGTTAAAATTCATAAAAGGGCTATTTTTCGCACCTCACATGGCTGTTTTTTTAATCATAAAATGGTTGTGCACAATTGTCATACACCTTACATCAAGCATGTCATGTAGTATCTCCTAGAATGCATTGCAATTGATTGATAAACTTTGACCAATGCTGAGAGGACAGGAAACCCAAGCTGTAGGGTTAGACGGGTGCTTCCATTGGGAAAAGTTTTGTGAGGCAAATTAAAATATCCTGGAATGTTTAATTATGAAAGAGTGGATTTTTTGCGAATGTTATACGTGTTAGCGACGCATCTTGGGGCTAATCCCCGAGGTGTAGGAGAGTCGCAATGGAGCTGTGGCAATCAGTCGAGAGGTGCTTCCCTATGTGTGTATTACGAGACATTATGCCTATATGTTATGGGATCTCCCTCTGAGGAGAAGGGAAGATGAACGTTGGACTACATATTGGATACAAACGCAAAATTCGTCATAAGCATTTAGTGCAAAGTGAGTCTTAGACACTCCTGGCCCGCGAGGCCATGTGGTGGGGTTGTCTATCATTGCATGAGGTCTGGCTAGTGCCATAGCCAATGCCGGCCCATTTTAGGTCCCATCAATGGGGGAGGTTGGGGCCCAATTGTGTGTTTTTCTCTTGTCTTTCTCAATCTATTAAGTTATTCAAATCCTCTTATATGTTATAATATTGTTTGTATTTAATAGTTGAGATGTTTGATTTATTAGATTTTTGCACTAAGTTTTATTATGTGTGTCATAAAGTTGTTTACAATTGAGATTTGAATTGCTAGATTTGCCTTGTGTTTCACTTCGTAACATTGGTATCAGAGCGAGTTATTTGAGTCCTAAAGTGACCTTGAAAGTAAATTTCACAGCAATATGCAAAAAATTGTGTAGTAGTCAATTTTGAGCCCTATTTTTTATGACCTTGCCTTCAGATTTGGTAATCCATCATAGGGACATGAATTATAGACCTTTTTGTTGTCTACAACTCTCTAATTATCATCATGACCTAATTCTATCTACAAAGAAAGTTATTTATCTTGAAAGTAGATCTCACACTTAACCCAAACTCAAGTGAAATTTGTAAATTTCAACATATACAGACATCTAATTTCTTAGTACGATAGCTTTTAATCCATTTGGAATTTGAGTATACTCCCAAAAGAAAAAGTTTTAGCTTGTACAAAGATCTAAAATTTATATTAGACATGGTTTTGTCTAAATATGCATATATTAAAAGATAATCATATCTAAATATGCCATAGAACTTGAATATTACTAAAAAATTTTACCAAGAGACTAGTATTTTATCCAAGAGACTAGTATTTTTACCTAAGCGTAAATTGGTATTTTTCTTATTGGCCATTTTTCTTTTGTTTTTATTGGCAAATTTTTAGCCTTATCTTTAATATGTTTCTTTTTAAATTTGAGTCTTAGTCATGAGTAAATGTTTTGTAAAATTCCTTATAAGCTCCAACTCTCTAGTTATAGACTAACTTGATTCACAAGAAGATATAAGTTGTTTTTATTCAAAGTAGGCCTTTAATATGATTCTCACTCTAATTTTTGACGATGATAGTATGCCTTTAATGTTGTTATCTTTTGATTTGATAAACATTGAGACTAATAAATATTTCTTAAAAGTATTTTGAAAAATTCTTCAACTTTCTAATTGTATTGCAAATTCACGCTTTCTAGTAAAGATAGAGATCTCCAATCAAGGTAAGATAAGTAAGTCTTTTACTTTGTTTTTCTTAGAATTCTTAGTTAAATTTTTACTTACTACTAAACTAGATTTTTTTTTTTTGTAATTGTAGATGCTTTGAGTATGAGACCTAGCATTCATAATATTTCCATCTTATCTTTTGACTCTCTTACTTACATCTATGGTACTAACACTAGTTTTTAATCTTATTAGAATCAATTGTTTGCTAATAATTAGACTCCGATTGATTCATTGTCCTATACTAGATACTTGGTAAAAAATTTTGAAAAATAAAATCATTCAGTTAAAGATGTGCAATGGATGACCGTCCGCACCCTTAGTGCTTACCCTACACTGCTAGCTCCACATTGAGCAGCTAATAGGAATTGCGGACAATTGCTATTCCACCCCGGGGATATGATGCCAAAAGGCATACTCCACGATGGATTCTATAAGGTTTTTATTCCACGGTGAATTCTATGAGGTTTTTCAGTGGATTTCGTAAAACTATATTTATTTGCCGAGGCTCGTACACAAGGTGGATTCCTTGTATGAGAAGTTGACGAGGACGCATGTCCTTTTCGGATGTCAGATTAATTTAATGTGCACGTGGGTGATTCCAGAGCAGGTGATTCCGCAAAATACATATCAAATTAATGGACATTTATGAGTTAGAGTACGCACTCAAATTAAATTAAGGTTAGGATAGTGTTTCAACCTATTTTAATTATTTATAGCTGAAGAGTGCTAGATATTCACTACTAATTATTTATTTTGTTTATAAATAATTGTAAATGCTTCAATTGATGTGTAGAGTAGGTAGCGGTGGGTTTGGGTAGCACTAGGCATTAGCGTAAATTTCACAATTATGGTTAGTTATCTTATGTATTTATATGATATTGTATTATTAAAATTATTACTCTATTTGTAAGTTATAAGTTTAAACTTCTTTAGTAATAATTAGATCATTGTCCTTAGTACTATTAATTTATTTGTTTTTAATATAGATTATTTTAGAATATGAGATTTAAGATATGCTTTTATTGAAATAAGCTTTCTTTATGGAATACCTTGCTATTTTCTTAATGTGGTTAAGTATAGAAGGCTTTTCTAGCTTTTTTTATAAAAGCAACATGATCGCGTGCAAAATAGGAGAACATGATGAAAATTGAGTTTTTTTTGTCTGTCCCTCATCTGAAATCAGAATTTTGAGCTTCAAGAGTCGTTTTGGGGGTTTGGACGCGATGGTGATGTTAAAACGTCAAGATTCAGAACACATAATTTTTTTGTAGCAACTGCAACAGCAAGTTACAGGAAAACTCTTGACTCTTAAAACTTTGTATTTCAATTGATATTTATACTTTCTTTGTAATTATATGTAAGATATGAATGCAAATATCCATGTAAAACTATAATATATAATTAAGGATGGCAAACCATGGCTTTTGCCATGGGGGAGGTTGGGGCCCAATCGTGTGTTTTTCTCTTGTCTTTCTCAATCTATTGAGTTATTCAAATCCGCTTATGTATTATAATGTTATTTGTATTTAATAGTTGAGATGTTTGATTTTTTAGATTTTTCCACTAAGTTCTATTATGTGTGTCATAAAGTTTTTTATGATTGAGATTTGATTTGCTAGATTTGTCATGTGTTCTGCTTCATAACAAGAATGGGCTATTGGCCAATTAGATGATGAGGAAGGACATAGTTTTTCAATTTACTCTGGAGCAAAGGTCTTGAATGAAAGGTAACAAAGGTATCCACAAATCAAGTGTGAGCTAAATTGGGGTATTGTGACTACACTCAAATGTGATAAGGAGTATTTTATTAATGCTTTAGTGGTTATGGAAATTGATTGCTTACTTGGGTAAGTTACTCATGAATATATGTGTGCATCACGTAGGTTCAAAATAATGTATTTTTAAAATACTATTTTTATATTTTTTTAACATACAAAAGGGTATAATATAAAGGTGTTATTTACAGATTGAATAGACAAGGGTTATGTTTTATTCAAAAAAAAATCATAGATAAGGATATTTATAAATAGGCCTTGAATGCATGTGATATAGAGGATATACATATAGTAACTTCCCTGAGTTGCTGATTGCTCGTCTCTTTTGGGGGTGATTACTAGTTGTTCTACTCCCCTAATATAGTGATGCTTCATTGCATTGCATTGCATACATCAAGTCACTGATTGTGGAATTCAAGTACCTACAAAGAATCCAATGGTTGACATGCTTTCAAGAGCTAGGTTTGATGATGAGGAATTACTTCTTGTGGAGGATGGAAAGGGTGAAATTTTAGTCAAGATTTATCACTTGTGCTATATATGTTATTTTGTGGCTTTTTTTGAAGTGTTTTATTTAGGTGAGTGATTGCATATTGGATGGTATTCGAATACACTTACAAAATGTGATGATTGGTTTGATGCAAAGTATAATGATTAGCTGTAAGATCTATCATGGTTATTTTTTACGAGACGGGTTGCTTTGGAAGCATCCTAAGAAAAGAGGTGAAATTCTTTTGTGTGTAACATGTGACAAAGTTATGTAGTTGCAGGTTATGTGTGAGTTTCATAAAAGTGTATGGGTTGGTCATAGAGAAGTGCGGACAACTTATGAGAAGATTAAAGAGCACTATTGGTAGAAAGGGATGTATAAGGATGTTTCACACTTTGTGGAGACATGTATGGAGTGTAAATGGTACTCTTTGGTGTGGCATAGGGATGAGTTGCATCCGATGTATCCACTTTGTACGCACTACAAGTGGGTTGTTGATTTGATTACTATGCTATTGGGACTTTGGTAGATGAGGTATATTGTGCTTACAAGGGAAGACCTTACCAATCAGGTTGAGGAAAAAGCACTAAGAATGAAGACCACTAGTGTCATATGTAGGTTTTTTCTTTGAGGAGATCTTTTTATAGATATGGTTATGTGGGTAAGATCAATGATGATCATGGAGAGTTGGATGTAGATGAGGCTAGAGAATTCTTCTTTAGACATGGCATTAAATTGGCTTTGGCTTCTGTATATAATCGAAAAGGAAATGGGAAGAGAGAGACAGAGATCCTCCACCCATAATGAAGGCTTGAGCCAAAGCTTGTGGTGGAAGGATTGGGGATTGGCTAAAGATGTTGCCCTATGCTCTTTGGGCAAATCGCACTACTCACACACACTTGCACTGTTTTAACTTGGCAGGAGGAAATTGTCTAGAGAGGAGCTCTTAGCTCTTCGCATTCGACAACTTGAGCAAAGGTCGAAAGATGTCCAAAGTGTAATGCAAAGGCTCAAAGAAGCTAGGCTACAGAATAAGGAGAGGTTTGATATCAAGCATAGGCTACAACCTAAAGTAGTTGAAGAGGGAGATTATATATTGATGTATGATAGCACCCTAGACATTCAACATAGCACTATTTGCAAGATGTTGAAGGTGGTTTGGACCTTATAGGGTAAAGCATGCATATGACAATGCTACTTATGAGTTGATTGAGCACAATCTTGAAGACACCTCTTGCGAGTAAGTGAATCAAAATTTTCAAGAGAAGAAATGAAGTTGAATATACAATGGAAAATTTAATTGATGGTGAGCCTATAGATCGAGAATTGGATGAGGATGTCATGAATAATGTTGTGGAAGATGATGTTATCTAGATTTTGAGGATGATGAGCTCAACTTGTTTGTAGAGCTCAAAGGAGAAGAGGATGAGTAGATATGGCTCATCAGGTGGATGAGCAGGTTCAAAGGGGGTGGATGTCGTGACACTATGCATTCATACCTCAAAAACCTAGAGTAGTAGTTGTTTCTTCTTGCCTAGTTTGAATAAGGCAATGTCATTTGTTCCTGTGTTTTGTTTTTAATTACTTATGGGTTCAAGTGAAAGAGAATTTTTGAGCCTTGACCACTTTTATGATGGGATTGCAAAAGTGCTTATAGAATAGCCATGGCCTAGGAAATTTGCTTGAGGAGCAAGAGGAAATCATGATGAGATAGCATAAGATGCTAAGGTTAGCATATATAAAGAAGGACACAAGAAAAATAAAACCTTTATAGGTTAATAAAGGCATATGTGAATGCGGATGAAGGGGATGAGAAAATAGCAAAAGCATCAAGTTAACGAGAAGCTATTTTATCAAAAGCTTATGAAAAAGCCAGGCTAGCATGCAATCAGAGAAGAGAGGCACTGCTCTGCTTGTTTTTGGCAGCCACCATCCTATTATTATCATGCTGATAATATCAAGCAGCGACGATGGTGGTCGTCATCACCGGCAACATCTCATGATATCCAAATAGTTGCCTACTGTTGTAAACAAAACATGAGGAGATGGAAGGAACTTCATGGTCTCGGCAAGCCAACACACAAAAATTTGAGCTAATCAAGAGCTTCACGATGCTACAGAGTGCATGACGAAAGAGGTTACATAAAATCTTGTCAGAGCTCAAAAGCTTGAAGGTACGATTCACAAAATTACTGAGGATAACTCAAAGCATTTCAAGGAAGGGAGTCTACCAATCTTCCGCGAAGAGGAAATTGATGGAAGAAAGTAGCAATGGAGAAAGCTCCAGAATTGAAAGTTTCATGAAGCGAGTCTGTCGCCCTGATCAGAATTGTAGGAAGGTGACAAACGCCGCATCAGATAGCAAAGCCAACACCATATGCTGAAGAGCTTTTAGCGAAGCAACATGAGAGCTTGAGTCCCTCCATGAAGAGTCGTATGATGTCAGCATGCTAAACATGCAGCTTCTACTGGTTAACCTCACGCTTTGGACTTCTAATTTGCAGGAGTAAATAGGTGCATCATTGTGTACAAGGAGAAGAGAGGCGCCTTGATGATAGCATACTCTTCTTCTTCAATTCTTATCCATTGAAGCTAATTATTCTTCAATACTTCAAACCTTAAGATAGATCTACAAATTTTGCTTGTAATCACATATACTTGTTGTTTGGAGATATCTTTGAGACCCAAATCAAGTTCTTATTCAATACCTACTTCCACCTCACTCATTTAAGTGAGAAGATGATATATGTGTAAAGACCTTATACTACCTTTTGTGTCAAGTATATGGATACAAACTCCTCTTGACTAACAAGAAAGAAGCACAAATTCACACCTCCTGGGGAATCTTCAAAGGGAAACCTTTCATAAGGGTTATTTCCCATCAACCCTTGATTCTCTTCCATCTTGGTTGCCCTTGATCTTCTGTGGATTTGTAGCTTGTCCAAAAGCACTTCGACAATGAAAGCTTGATCTTGCCATTGAGAATGTTTATCATACGGTCGTATACATCAACCTTTTATAAGTGATCTCCACATGAGGTCAATATGGCTATGTAGCTCTCTCCGATTATGGAAGCCCAAATTAGTGATGCACACTTCACAACCCTCTCTTTATCTTCCTCTTATTCATTGCATCAAGACTAAAAAAGGCCTAATTTTGTCCCTTCCCATTCATCTTACATGTGTTCCAAGCTTTGATTTGATACAACACCTTAGCTAGCTATGGGTCTTTGCATACATTTAGTGCTTTTGGTTACGATGGAAACAAGGGATTACATTGCATTGTATTTCCATGTCAACTTTTGATCTATGCTAGCTAAGTTGAGGTCTGAACAATTGGAGTCAGAGTTCTCCTGAAAGCTAATTGCTAGGAGAGAAATTGAGCTACATTCTAATTGCCTAGTGTATTTCAAATGAGTTTTCAGTTACTTGTTTGCAATACATTCTAATAGGTGTATAATTTAGTTTCTCTCTAGCTTTCCTTCTTGAATTACACAAGTAACATCTCCTACCTTGGAGTACTTGCTTCACAAGACCCTACATTTTTCCATCTATCACGTGCACATTCCTTGCGATAGCACAATATTTGGAATCCCAAGCTCTCCAATTTTCACAATAGTTTTGTCTTCACTCGAGCTTAATGATTATGGTATAGTAATTTTTAGGAATTAATCCTAAGAGCTACACAATGCATTCATTTTACTGTGTATTGTTGTAATTTACTACTTTTTCAGCCATTACATAAGCTTTAACACCATCAATAACAATCACTTTTTTAGCATCAGCAAATTCTAAAATAGCACCTCTATTTCTCATAAATTTCCTCTATACCTTGCAAACTAGGCTCTTCTTCCTTCTGCACCATAGTATTTATTGGTTCACACTAAAGAAACTCTTGTTTCCTCTTTTAATGTCAAAAATTTCATCATGAAACTCTCCTTTTGCAATGCCAAAGCACTTCCCCAAGAGTAAACTCAACCCTAGTATTTAAGATGGACTCTTCAAGCACTTTCTTCAAGTCGGTTGTTGCAGGTCCAATATCCAGTTGCATTTGTTCCCTTGGCTATTTTCATTTTTCTTTTCATCCTACATTTTCTCTTTAGAGACATCTTCCATCGCATGTTTTGCTTGATCGAGATTCCCTCAAGTCACTCGCTTAAGAGTGCCTGCATTATCCTCGTCCCTTTTTCTTTCTTCCTCTATAATCACATTTGTGTTTTGCACCTTAGACAAAGAAGCATACACTAAGAAAGAGTCAATCACTGAGTCCCATCATGTCATTTCATGAATGCTTTGTCTTACACTAGTTAATTCAACCTTATGTACTTTATCCTTTTCAACTGCATGCATTTGATGAGCCCAAATCTCTACTTTGCTTCCACAAATACCACTTCTTGGAGCCTTTTCTATTTGTAGCCCAAACATGTAGCTTCCATAGCCATATATGCATTTCTAGTAACCATGCCCTCAACTATTTTCTGCATCCCACCTTTTTCGAATATCGAGTCAAGTTTGAAAACATGTCTCCCTTAAATGAATTTGATAAGAGGTTGGCTTCACAATCTTACCCTACATCAGACCCTACTACTTTTCTTGGATATGCGATCATTAGAAGTGACAAGCTCATTCCACTCCACTGGAAAAGTTGGTCCCCACTTTCCTACTTCACAAGCATGTTTCTTTAGATAGGTCATTTGTTCTTTTATAGATGTTAATATATCATTTCATTACATTTTACTTCTCTCTCTCTCTCTCTCTCTCTCTCTCTCTCTCTCTCTCTCTCTCTCTCTCTCTCTCTCTCTCTCTCTCTCTCTCTCTCTCTCTCTCTCTCTCTCTCTCTCTCTCTCTCTCTCTCTCTCTCTCTCTCTCTCTCTCTCTCTCTCTCTCTCTCTCTCTCTCTCTCTCTCTCTCTCTCTCTCTCTCTCTCCCCCTTATGTCTCTCCTTGCCTCCCTCATGCAAGAGACACTAATCATGCATTGTCTCGTTGATGTCATACAAGCTCAGCCACCTCACTTAGCACTCTCCTCTAGCTCCATCCCACTCCAAACTCTGGCTCCAACTAGTCAATCACAAACTTTTTGTCGAGTTGATCTTTGCATTGCAAGAACATACATTAGAACAAGGTGATACTATTTCAAGAAAGTAAAAGAATTCATTAGTACATACAACAAGAGAATGCGGAGTTGCGACATGTAAAGCTCCACCAAATGTCCCAAACAATGATGAAAGATCCATCCATCTTCGAGGGGTACGATCCACCCATCCACCTCGATTTCACATGTGACTCCATATAAGTAGACATGGGTACTAAATGGTTCTCGAAGCTTAGCAGAGAGCCTTGGCAAGGGTGTGCAAGATGTCTGGGAAGCTAACAAAGGGGTTGTTGTGGTCATCCAGGTCTGTCATTATCATCGTGGAGGCTCACTATATGCATGGATTAAAAAAATATAATCAAAAAATAGTTTTTAGACCATTGTACATTTATAATAATAGATAAAGTCCTACTATATAGCAAGGTCCTACTGTATAACATCTCCTAGAGGAGTATCTTGTTGTGTCATGCTGCTGAGTGACTTCAGAATAGGAGTCCTATAAGATCCACAAGTTATGATTTAGAAAATTTTATATTCAAACAATATATTATTTGCATAAGCTAAGATTGAAACTTGTCTGCTCATCATCCTACATGTGGATCTCGTGAAGAGCCCTCGTGTGGGCGTACAAGCATGAATGTGTCTCATAGTATGTGGATGGTTGCCTCCAAATCCTCATAGGGGAACTGCTCGTACTCCTGGAGCCCCAAGAGGAACACCAAGGAAAAGGGAATTCTCTTGCAAGAAAATCTATCTTGTAACATCAACAAGCTTTTATTTCATTCTTTTGATCATCAAAACAAAGAAAACAGCAATTCTTCACGCAGCATCATAGTAGATATCTCCCACAGATTTGATAGAATCAACCATAATCTTCAACATCTTCATAAAATTCTTCAATATAGCAAATAACACAAAGGAATACACCATCTTTGAATGGAAATCAATCACATATTATCCATCTTCAATATCTTCATAATTCTCTCTCTCAATCTCTCATACATAGTTACATTGTTTTGATAGAATTGGCTATCTCTGGCTCTCTCTCTCTCTCTCTCTATCAATAGTACATCATCTCCTCACTACAATGCTCTCATAATAACCCTCAATAATCCTTCTTAGGTCGTGGATGCACCTTCCAAGAGGTATGTCTGATATGAAGAGTCACCAGAGTCACTACAGTGTCTTTTCACAGCTTATTACTGTCATTGTCACTTGGTCTTCTCTTCAGTCTTCAGCAACTGCTTCTTCAGTCTTCAGCAATTTCTTCTTCCATTTGTTTTAGCTCTTTTGAGCTTAGATTCATCATTTCCATGTTGAGATATCGAGCTCCACTCGTGATATGCCAGGGTGACCGTTGTGCATTTATGTCACCGACTTGTTAGTTGCAGATGCGGTTGGTACACCACCCATGAATAATAGCTAGATGACAGCTATCCTTATCTACTCTAGTTTGTGGCTCAGTTAGTATGCCACCTTAGTTAGTTGAGTTTGGTTTGAGACCCATATATAGGGTTCTTCTATTTCTATGTACTAGAGTTCTTTTGGCTTACACAACTACGAAGAGAAAATTTGTTTTCAGCCTCCACCTTTGTGTATATTCCCCCATTGTACAAGCAAGAAAGCTACAAGTGAAACTCCTTCCTTCTCTCCCACAATCTTGACATGGTATCAGAGCCTTATTCACGATAAGGAGCTCAAGAAAGCAAACCAAGTTTGCGGTGTTCTGGTAAGAAGACCAGTGTTGCTTTCATTTTTCTGTTTTGGGAGCAAGTCTCTGTAGGTAGCACAGCCGGAAAGTGCAAGAGTGCATTGTCTCAGATTGAGACGCCCTTCGTGATGTAGCAAGAGGGCAGTATATGCTGCAGGGTTGCTCTGTTTTTTTGATTTGAGGCCATTTCGGGGCCTGTTTTGGAGGCGGAAGTTTTCTGCACGCACTCAGGAAAAGGCCCTGTTTTATGCTGTGCGACCACTGTTCTACAGGTCAGTGGAAAGTTACTATAGAAATTGCATTGTATGCCTGTGCGCAGAGACATTGGGAGTTACAGAATCATCCTTGTTGCCTGTTGATGCAAAATCGTCACTAGGAAGTGACTGTGTGGTCAAATACCACTTTCGTCAGTTTTGCAGATTTGCCCTTGTGAGGCTGAAGCTATGTTTTTTACAGTGACAGAATTTTTTACAATGTTCTGTAATGGCGTCTGATTCTCTTTCACAGATTGTCACTGAAAAGCTTGACAAAAATAACTTTCAAGCATGGAAGTTTAGAATGACGAATTTCCTTATGGCAAAAGGATATTGGGAATTCGTTGCAGGAAATGAAGAAGAACCAGTTCTTCCTGATGTTCCCAATCAACAGCAAATGCAGGCATTTAAAGGATGGCATGAGAGAGCCAGAAAAGTTATATACTAGCTGTCTATCAGTATTTCAGACTCTATGATTGTGCATATTCAGGATGCAAGTACGCCAAAGAAGGCATGGGATACTTTGTCAAAAATGTATAGCACAAATACGCAAGCCAGGAAAATGCAGTTCAAGCAAGAGTTTCACAATGTGCAAAGAGAAAGTATGAGCATCAATGACTACCACATGAAGGTGAAGAAGAATGCAGATGCACTTGCTTCCATTGGGTTGCCAGTGGAAAATGATGATTTAGTTTCCGTGACCTTGAATGGTCTAGGAAAGGATTATGCACAGTTCCGAACATCCATTTCCGTCCGTGAAAGATTTCCTGATTTTGATGAGTTGATTGCTCTTCTAATTTCTAAGGAGCAGAGAAATGGTGGTGCATCTTCTTCAGGAGGAACTTCAAAAGAAACTATCTTCTACTCAAATGCTGGAAGAGGTAGAGGCAGAGGTAGAGGAGGCCGATCTGGAGGCCGTGGTAGAAATCAAAATATGCAGCAAACTTAAGAAAACCAGTTATATGGAGGAGGACGTATTAACTCTAGAGGCAGGGGGAGCCAAAGAGGTCGTGGTGGATAGCAAAGAGGCCAAAATGCAAACAGCAATGTTGAATGCTACTACTGTGGTAAAATGGGTCATATGGCTAAAGACTGCTATAAAAAGCAGAATGACATCATGAATGGAAAATTGCAACAAGGGAATTATACATCTTCTAGTAGACAGGGTGATGACAGAAATGAGCATTTGTTTATGGTGCAGCACATGACCAACTCTGTGACAAGTGCAGAAGAAAGAAACGATGTGTGGTATGTTGACTCAGGTGCATCAAACCACATGACAGGTCATGCAGAATGGATGTAGGATGCAAGGAAAATGGAAAAACCAGGATTTGTGGAGACAGGTGATGATACTGCACATCCTATTGTGCATATTGGAAAAATTCATTTGTCTATATAGGATGGGAAAAAGAAATACCTGTCAGATGTATTTCATGTCCCGAATATCACCAAGAATCTGGTTTCTGTTGGTCAAATGGTTGAGCAGGGCTTGCAGGTCAGATTTAATCCTCATGGATGCTTTGTTGAGGATATGAAAAATAAAAGCCGCTTAATAGCAAAAGGAAATAAGAAGGGGAGAATGTTTACGTTGGATGCAGACATGTCTGAATTGAGTGTAGCAATGTTTGCACATGGGACCAGTGTAGTTGCAGATATTGATATCTAGCATAAACGCATTGGTCATGTTAATGTACACCAACTTAAATCAATGCAGGCCCAAAATATTGTTGCAGGATTGCCTAAATTCAAGGTTGCAGAAATGCATAAGATATGTGAAGGCTGTCAATTTGGAAAACAGGCAAGGAAACCATTTCCTAGACATGTTCAAGAGAGTAAAAAGCCATTGGAATTAATCCACTCTAATGTGTGGACTACTAAAGCTGCACCTATTGGAGGCTGTCATTATTTTGTCACTTTTATTGATGACTATAGCAGAAAATTTTGGATGTATTTTATGAAAAAGAAAAGTAAATTTTTTGGGCATTTCAAAACTCTTAAAGCTATGGTTGAAAATGCCTAAGGTCAGATGGAGGGGGAGAGTACCTCTCAAATGAGTTTGCAAGGTTCTTGCAGGAGATAAAGCATAAAGCAGCAATATTCATGTAGTCATACCCCACAGCAAAATGGAATTGCGGAAAGAAAAAACAGGCATATTGGAGAGGTATCTCGTGCCATGCTCAATCAAAAAGACCTGCCAGATTTTTACTAGGTTAAGGCAGTTGCTACAGCAGTCTACATAATGAACAGGACTCCCACTGCAGCAATACATGGCATGACTCCAAAGGAGAGGTATACTGGTAGGAAATCGAATATTTCTCATTTGAAAATTTTTTGTTGCATTGCCTATGTTCATGTGCCAGATGAGTTGAGATCCAAGTTGGATCCAAAAGCTGAGAAGTGCATCTTTATTGGTTACTCTCTACAGCAGAAAGGGTATAGATGCTATAACCCTTCTACTCGTAAGTTTACAGTGAGCAAAGATGTTGTTTTTTATGAGATGAGTAGCTGGTATAAACCAGTAAATGTGATTGATAATGTAGATGCACAAAATGGTAATGCTGCACAGAATTCACAGCAGCAGTCACAAGATATTAGTGGACCTGGAGCATCCTCTAGCAGTGGTTCACATTCTTCGCCATGGACAAGCAGATTGAGATTAGGAGAATCTTCTCAAAGCAATGCAGATAGTGGTATGCAGGTATCACGAAAAGGAAAAGAGAAGATAGATCAGACCATGTTTGATGTGAATGCAGGTCACTCTTATGTGGATGGTGAATCCAGTGGCTCAGAACAGAGCATTGATGATGAGTTGGGTATTCCTTCTATTGTTATACGTGGAGTAAGGAAGACCAGGGATGTTTTGAGAGCATCTGGAAGTGAACCTACTTTGCGTAGGTCTACCAGAGCTAGGTATCCTATGGATAGGCTGAAATATAATGGATTTATAGCCATTCACTATGCCTATATAGTCAAAGTGATACAGGAACCAGAACCCACTTCTTTTGAGCAAGCCATGGAAAAAGAAAAATGGGAGAAAGCCATGGATGAAGAAATGGATGCTTTGGAAGAAAATGCTACATGGGAATTGGTACCTTTGCCTAGAGATAAGAATGCAATTGGTTGTAAGTGGGTTTATAAGGTGAAGCACAATGCAGATGGTTCTGTGAACAGATACAAGGCAAGATTAGTAGTCAAGGGGTATGCACAAACATATGGCATTGATTATGAAGAAACATTCAGTCAGGTTGCAAGGATGGCAACCGTAAGAGCAATCATTGCTATGGCTGCATCAAAGGGATGGTCTTTACATCAGATGGATGTAAAGAATGCCTTCTTGCATGGTGATTTGCAAGAAGAGGTCTATATGGAGCAGCCACCAGGTTATGTGCATGTTGTTCATCATGAGTTTGTTTGCAGGTTGAAGAAAGCCTTGTATGGCTTGAAGCAAGCACCTAGAGCATGGTCTGACAAGATAGGACAGTATCTTGTCACTATTGGCTTTCAGATTTCCAAGGCAGATTTCTCACTTTATGTGAGAAAACCAGAGAAATGTATTATGTTGCTTGTCATTTATGTTGATGATTTGATTATCACAGGTGATAGTGATGAAGATATCCTTCATGTGAAAATGCTATTGAAGCAAAAGTTTGAGATGAAGGATTTGGGAGAGCTGTGTTATTTCTTGGGCATTAAGGTGATTAGATCATCAAGTGGGATATGGCTCTTGCAGAGGCAGTATGGATTGGACACGCTGTCCAAATATGGGATGACAGACTGTAAGCCTATTTCAATTCCTTTGGAGCAGAATGTGAAGCTGAGCGCAGATGCAGGTGAGCTTCTGGAAGACCCTACTATGTACAGACGCATAGTAGGAAGTTTGATTTATATGACTATTACCAGGCCAGATTTCAGCTATGCTATTGGATTGGTAAGTCAGTTTATGCAGGCTCCAAGGAAACCGCATTTGGATGCGGCTAGACACATACTCAGGTATGTGAAGTCCACATTGTAGTATGGACTATTTTATGAGACTGGGATTCAGATACAGTTGCATGGATACACTGATGTTGATTGGGCTGGTAGTATTTTTGATAGACGATCTACCAGTGGATATGTGTTCTCTTTTGGAAGTGCTGCAGTCACTTGGAGCAGCAAGAAACAACCTACAGTTGCCTTGTCGAGTACAGAGGCTGAGTACAGGGGTGCAGCAATGGCTACATGTGAGGTAGCTTAGTTGCATAAGCTACTTTATGATATGCATCAGTCTATAGATGGGCCAGTTGTCATTTATTATGACAACATGAGTAGTATACACTAGGCAAATAACCCAGTCTATCATGCTAGAACAAAGCACATTGAGGTGCATTATCACTATGTGCGGGAGAGGGTTTTACTAGGTCTTATTGATCTAGTTTATGTCAGCATAGAGGATCAGGTAGCTAACATATTTACGAAGGCATTGGGCGCAGAGAAGCTGCGCAAGTTCAAAGACCTGCTTGGTGTGCAGGAATTGGGATTGAGCTCGAGGGGGAGTGTTGAGATATCGAGCTCCACTCGTGATATGCCAAGGTGACCGTTGTGCATTTATGTCACCGACTTGTTAGTTGCAGATGCAGTTGGTACACCGCCCATGAATAATAGCTAGATGACAGCTATCCTTATCTACTCTAGTTTGTGGCTCAGTTAGTATGCCACCTTAGTTAGTTGAGTTTGGTTTGAGACCCATATATAGGGTTCTTCTATTTCTATGTACTAGAGTTCTTTTGGCTTACACAACTAAGAAGAGAAAAACTATTTTCAGCCTCCACCTTTGTGTGTATTCCCCCATTGTGCAAGCAAGAAAGCTACAAGTGAGACTCCTTCCTTCTCTCCCACAATCTTGACATTCCAAAGGTTAGAAAACGTTTCCAAAGTCACACATACATTCTACAGAACACTTACAAAAGTTCTACAAAACAGTACAGTACAGCACCAAAACAGCTATAGTACAGCTACAGTACAGAGACAGAGCAAAGATAGAGGGTCTACAGAAGGTCATCAGAACCTCATAACTCATACTCAAACCATTCCAAACTATCAAAAACTATTCAATAAGCTTTCAAAAGATCTCAATCTTTATCAATCATCAATCCATGCTTCATACAGAAGACAATCAGAACAAAATAGAAGCTATACAGAAGGTATACAGAATCAATCAGAACCTATCAGAACATCACAAAGCTTCATATCTCCACTAAGAATCATCATGAACTTCCAAAACATAATCAATATCATCCAAAACACTCTCAAATACTTCCATTAACAACCATACATCACTTTAAATCCATCAAAAATCAATCCTTCAGACCTCAAAAACAATAAAAATCAGTCAAAAATTCAGTCTTTTTCCACTCTCAACATATCCCCACACTTAGAAAGGAAGCATCCTCACGACCTAAGGAAAAGAAGAATATAATTTCACTAAAGAGATCAATTTTATCTTCCATCCGATCTTCAATAATCTTTCCAAACCACGACCCCAACTTAGCACCTATATCTAATAGAAAAACACTACTAAAGGAAAACTTACATTATTCATTAACTCATCTAATTAATCATTTAAAAGACATAAAAAATTTGTAAAGGATATAAGAGGTTCTCTTCAGGTTTCCACCATAGGCTTTCCATCCACTATCAATCTTTTGAAAAGAGCTCTCGATCAAATTATTCTCAATCAGCACGAACTCATCACATACAATTAATACAACACACACACAAACACTAACACAACCATCTAAATGACACCTCCAAAAAGAGATATATCATTAAGAATCATCCAAGATACATTGCAAAGGCATCAATGAAGATGATCCCTTTTGAAGGCTTGGCGGTTTCGAAAGCGATCCATGGAGAAGGATTCATCTACAAATGTCTTTGGAGGATTTTGAAAGAACTGCAAGCAACACATCCTTTCTAGCTAGACAAGGTATCTGCTAGGGATACATAGGGCATGAAAATACAGGACATCCAACTGGTGGGAGTCAATGTTCACATTGACATTCATACAAAGTTTTGGAATGGCCTTTTGATCATTATGGGAATGCCTATGCATGTATGCTAGATACCAAGCAAAATGAGCTGTCAATCTCACTGAAGGATCTAGAGATTGTGCATATTGGTGAGCAAAATGAAGGTAGTTCTGGTATGCTTAACTGGCAGTTATCCAATCTCCTAGAATTATTGGCCAGTTTATCTGAGGTCCTGTAAGAGAATCATTCGAGCTCCATCCTCTTCTTCTTGGAATTTGTTGATCAAACCCTTCATATTCACTAACCAACTGAGGGGGTTGAGAGATAGAAGTGGCAAGAGATGGAAGTGGAATAAGTAAAAGAGGATGAAGAGATGGGTAGGAAAAATCATAAAAGGAGGAATAAGTTAAAGGAGTGGCTGAAAATTTTAGGGAATCAATTAGGAAGGGTGTTAATTGATAAATAGAAAAGGTAGAAGGTACATGGATGGATGGAGAAGGGCATGGTGGAGAAGGGGGTAAAACGCTATCTTTGATAAAAGAGCAATATGTAAATATGGGAATTTAAGGAAAAGATTGAGGTTGGAAAAGAAGGGGTAAGATTGCTATTGAATTGGTTTGATAGAGGGAAAGGTAGACATCATAACAGTGAGCCATTTGTTGGTAATACAGTAGACTAGGAACAAAGTGACCTAAGATTTATCTTCTCTGATAGGCATCAAAAAAGGTTGAATCAAATGGATTATTTTTGGAAAGATGAGTTAAGAGATCTACCCTCAGTTGGTTAGTGCTCTGTACATAGGTAGAAGCTGTGTTCTGTCATTGATTCAAGACCACAGAATCAATCATTGAGTGCCAGGAATTATCAGGGCAAGTAGCCACTTTTGAGGAGTAACTCTGGAACATGTCATCTATTCGCAACTCCAAATAGTTGACATACAAAACAGCTTATAAAACCATGTCTCCCACATACCAGGCCATATCTACTTCATCCGAAATCAACAGTTCACCTCGTAGATACATATATGACAGCAACATGGTATCAGTCGTGACAGAATCTTCAAACACCATACGGACCACTTCTGTCAGCAACTCGGGAGACCAAGCCCCACTCCAACCATCCTTTGGAAGAGGAAGATCCATCATTGAAAGCTTCATATAAAAGGCAAAATTTTGCAATTGATAGTGGACAAAGAAAGAATGGTCCGGAGGAACATATTCCTGGAAATGCTCAAAGGTAGCATTAGGGCTTGGAGGAACATACCATGACTGTGCCAGTTGGTCTTGCAACTGCTTGATTTGGGAAGCTTATGATTCCACTGTGTCATTAGCAGTCTGTAAGACTGAGAGTTTTACATCTAAAAGAGTTTGAAACTCTTGCACTTCTTTGGACATCCTCTCCTTCTCCTCTGAGATTCTAGTGATCTCTGATTGAGCTTCTGTTAACTGAATCTTCAAAGAAGATATCTCTTCTATTTGGGTCTCAATCATGTGGGTTTGTTGCTCCATCTGCTTAAACAGATTTGCTAATGTGTCTTTAGCAGAGGCTAACTCGGATGTTGCCTTATGCAACTAGTCTTTGGACTACATCCATTCTTCATAAAAGGAATCATACAGCTGTTGAACACAGGCTGACTGATAGTTCAATCGAACTCTGGATGTCTTTACAGAGGAATGGAATGGCATCTTCCGACACTAGACTGTTCAGGGAAGGGATTGATATGTCCAAGGAACCCTCTCTATGTGCTCTGAACAGGTTGTTACATGTGAGGTAAGCAGGGAGGTCACTGCCAGATGTAGCAAGAATTGTAACTGAAGGAAGAACTGAAGGAGCTTTATCTACCACCCACTTCAAGCGCTTTCGCTGTATGACCAGGGGAGGAGGAGAATCCAAATCCTCTATATCAATTGGTTCCGACTCTTCTGAAGGTGGAGGCGGAGGTATGGGATCAGATGGAGGAGGTGGAGGCACACTCTTCTTTAAACCTGAGTAGGTTAAGAAAGCAGACAGGTAGGATCCATAGGTAACATTTATGACATTGCCCCTGGTTACTTTAACGAAATGTTGATCCATCTTTGTGAGTAGGTAAGTGCTCCAATCAATAGCTACTCCTTTTAACACCATCTTGGAAGCTGTAAAGAGCTCTTTGGACAAGTAATGGGATGGTGTTTTGGCAGGCATAAACCTGTCTTGGAGGAACTGGCAGACCAACTTCCACACAGGATCAGTGATCATGGAAAAGGAGACTCCTGAAGTGTTGATCACTTTCGTGACATCCAGAATTTCCTTGGTCTGTTTCTGTAACAACTTCAAAATCTCATCATTAGAGAATAGTTGTCAAGCTGTAACAAAGGGCTCTCCTTCATAGGGAAGAGACAAAGCCTTTCCTAATCCTTGGGGTGTCAATGTCATGGAAGTACCATGGACCAATCCCGACTTCTTGCTGTATGAAGCAAGGAACTTATCACACATGGATGGATCTTCTGGAATCAAGGGGAAGGAGGCAGCCACGAAAGTTGCGAGTCTTGCCTTCGTGAGAGGCTCAAAAATGAGTAGGGAAGAGTAATCCCTACTTACCAGTGAGACATACTGGATAGGGGGAGAAGCGTGAGGCGCCATTCAGATGGTAAACACACACACCACAACACAGACAGTCACAAAGAATGCCTGGAAGGGGTGTGTATGCAATGGCATGAAGGCGCACGGAAGAGTCCCGCAAAAGTAATGAATTCAGTCAAACAAAATCAAAGACCACTGACAGAACAAAGAAGAAAACACCTTAGTGTGTTTGTCAATTGTTATTATTATTATTATTATCTTTTTTGTATCATTTATATTTTTTTAATTTTTATTTTGTTGGTTTGGTATTTTAGGTGTGTTAGTTTTGGTGTTATAATGGGATTTGGTTATTTTATTTTATTACATGTGTTTGTTTGGTTTATGTGTATTTTGCGATTTTTGTTGTTTAATAAATTGTATGTGGTTGTTTTTCTTCAAAAGAATTAATAATTAAATATGGATATATATAGCATATGGATATGTGATGAAGAAAAAAATAAAAAATAAAAATAAAATTTCAGCCATTTAGAAAATATCCACAATTTATGTTATGAAAATAAGTACTTTATTTGTATATTTATTTTGTTTTGTTTTTTGCAAAGAATATGGGTGCCTTGCATGAAAATATTTTGAAGTGAGAAATTAATGGAAAAAGGTCAGGGGGTGGGTGGAATTTTTTTGAATTTTTTTGAATTTTTTTTTTGAATTTTTTACTAATTTTAAATGAAATTTATGCATTTTTGAGGTAATTTTGAAGCAATTGTCAAATATTTAATTTTCTGGAATTTTTGTTGTTGAAATTTCCACCTGACAAATTTTCAAAAAATTCCCAGAAATAGTGGGGAATTTTTAGAAATTTTTCTGAGTTGAAATGAATTTGTAAATGAACTAAATCAATTAAATTATGTAAATCAGGTTAGTTAGGTAAGTAGGGTCAAATCAAGTCAACTAAGTCATGTTAGTCTGGAGAAGTCAGGTAAGTCATGCTAAGTCAAGTCAGGTTAGTCAAGGTTGATTAGGTTAGTCTGGGTTAGTCTAGGGTTGACTAAGTCAATTAGGTTAGTCTGGGGTCAGTCTAGGTTAGTTAAGTTAGTCTAGGTAAGTTCTAACTAACCTAGGTTAGACTAACTAACCTAGGGTTAGTTAGTGGGGTGGGGACTAACCTGAGTGAGGTTAGTTAACTAACTATAGTTAGGCTAGGGTTAACCTAACCCTAGTGAGATTAGTTTTTAACCTAAGTCTAGTTAGGTTAGGGTTAACCAAAATTAGGTTAGTTTAACTTAGGTTAGGTTAGTTTAACCAAAGGGAGGTTAGTGGCCAACCTGGCAATTAGGAGGAGGAGGAGGAGGGAGGAGGAGGAGGAGGGGGAGGAGGGCGAGGAGGGTACGGCGTCAGGAGAGGTCGTGGCGGCGGCGGGAGAGCGTGGAGGGGCGACCGAGGCTGCTGCGGGTGGAGAAGGAAGAGAGGCGGTGGAAGAGAAGGGGGCACCGAGGCTGCTGGGGGGGAGGAGGCCAAGGTGGCCAAGAGGACAGGGGAGCGGCGGCACCCTAGAGTAGGAGGCAGCGGCGACCGAGAGGACGGGGGAGCGGCGGCAACTGCGGCTCCCTTCAGCGGCGGTGGCAAGAAGCAGCAAACAGCAGCACAATCGACGGCGCGGCATTCCAGGCAGGCGATGCGGGTGGCCACAGTGTCGAGGGCCAGAGCAACAGGGGGCGAGAAGAGAAGGAGGAGGTGGTGCTCGGCGGACGACAGGGCAGGGTGGTGGGGAAGGAGGAGGAGGAAGAGGAAGGAGAGGAGGATAGGTGGAGGGTAGGTGGAGAGCAGGCGAGCGGCTCCCAACGGCAGGGGGTCGTGAGAAGAAGGATGAGGAGGAGGAGGTGGAGGATGTCTAGTGGTGGGGCGAGTTGGAGAGGAGGGCGGAGGATGACTGCAGGGGAAGGAGATGGAGGGAGGGACCGACGGCGACGGAAGGGGGCTGCAGAGCCCGAACAGGTAAGGTAGTTAGGTTTTTTTTTAATAATATAATTTGTATTATTTAGTTTTTTGTTAATGGGTTAAAATGTGATTATATATAGTTGAAAAAATGTTTTTTTTTTCTCTTTGTGGTTTTTCTTCTTTTTTTGAATTTGGCAAATTTTTGTAATTTCGAAGCTTGTATTATTATTAGTATTATTTTAAAAAAATTATTTTTTATTTGCTTGTTTGGGTTATTGTGTGTATTTGGGTTGTTGGGTGTTTGATTTGTTGATTTGGTTTTCTTTCTCTTTTTTTTTTAATAACAAGAAATTGAATATGGGTGTGCTAAAGAAACGCACCTCCGTCCCGCGCACATGCACGGGCGGGCGTAAAAATATTTGCAATGACGGGATCAAATGGGCAAGGACGGGGACGCGTAAGCCACGGATGCCACAGGGCGTCCCGAGGCGCGTAAAACCAAAAACATGTGCGTTCACGCGTGAGGCGAGAAACACGGTTAACAAGAAAGATAAAGAAAATTTAATAAAATCCAAACCGTTTGTCAGAACAAAAATCCATAAAAAGGAAAAATGGACCGAGAGACAAGGGAAAAATGTTGAAAACATGCAACACCGGTTCCAGGAAAAAATCGAGGTGTTCACATAGGAAAAATGCAAAAAAAACCCGAAAACACATATGAGCATTAATATCGGAGAATCTGTGCATCAGAACGAAGTACGGAAAGAAGGACAAGTGTGCAGAACAATGTGTCCAACAACTCTATCACATCAAAACATAGTTCCGATCGAGATAAGATGCGTTCACATGGAAAATTAATACGGGAAGAACCGTGCGTCGGAATAGCAGGCGGTAAAAAGAAAAAATGTTTGGAAAAAAGGAATTCACAGGACTGGCACATCAAAGCTCCGTTTGGGGGAAATTAGGAAGGGTTCATATGGAAAAAACACGAAAAATGCATTCGAAAATGCTCGAAAAAATTAATAACTAAGAATCCGGCAGGCGAAAGAGGGGGAAGGGAAAAGGAAAAAGTGGGGGAAAGGCTGGCAGGACAGGGTTGTCAAATCAAATTGGAATTCCGGTGAAAATAGGGCAGGTTCTCATGAAAAATTGTGAAAAATAGGCACGAAAAATGTCCGAAAACCCGCAAAAATTAATAACGGATGAACCATGCATCGAAATGATATGGAGTAAAAAGAAAAAATGTCAGGGAAAAGGAGTAGAGCAGGCCTGATGCATCGAATCAGGGTTCTGAAGTAATAATGACACATTCACATGGAAAACTGTCCAATTTATGAAAATTGCTTCAAAAATTAATAACTTGAAAACCGTCTGTCGGAACAGGGGTTGCTAAAAGGAAAAAACAGGCAGTTCAAAGGGACGAAGAGGGTTGTAAGGTTGAATTGATCTTTCGGTGAACGTAAGATCCGTTCGTATGAAAGAAGCACAAAACCAAGAATAAGGGCAAACGGTCAAGGAACAACCCCTAGGACAGGGTGAAATAGAACGTAAGGGTGGGGAAGGGACCCCATCAGGGTAAAATGAAATCACGGCATAGATGCATGATTAGAACAGGGTGTATGCATGGGGGTATACAACATAGACGTGCAGGGATGCGTCCCCACACTTAAGACCTTAACAGGAAAGGTAAACCAAACTTCAAAGACTTGGTACATCACATCAGACCAACCATAATGTCCCCACACTTAAAACATAACCGTCACTGAGAAACAGAAGGTGTAGGGTTAGAAACGCTTGACCCATATTGCCGAGAAGGAATGTTGACTATCGAAGTTGCGTCTGGTGTCATCATCGGCCTGCAGAAGGTAACAAGGTATCTTCATAACACACATTCGTCGTCCTTCGTGGCAGGGATCACGCAGCAGCACCCAGGGAGGTAGCTGGTTGAAAGAATCACATGAAATTTTTTCGATGACGAGGGATATTGCACTCAACTCATGATCACTCAAATGGATTGAAAGAGCAGTCACTCACCCCATGACTAATATCACTCGAGGAAATCAAGATGAAACCCATAGCTCACACCTGGTTTAGAAATCGACAAAGGAATGGTATAGAAAGAGTATGCCAGGGTGCACAATTGATGGTGCATCAGTGCATCCAACCCATGTGGCATAGGTTCAAGGAGAAAGGCTAGGGAGCCTTACAGTGCAGTGTATGGAGCAGAGTGATGTGTCTTGTGCTAATGGCAGAAACCCAGCCCGTGGGTGCAGAGGAAAATAGGAACATACCTAACTCCAAAGGTCGTAACGTCCCTCAATCCTCACCTCTCGATAATTGATTGAAGAAACACCAGTCACACTCAGCCCACCCTCTGTCTCACACTCTGTTGATAGATACAAAGGGTAGCCCATTCCTGAAACCCATTGATGTAATCCTCACTGTCACTTGTGCAGAGGTTGTATGCCTTGTGTGCATTTGATGGTGCAACTGTGCATCCCGCCCTGTGCCGACATACAGCGCAAGGAAGGAAGGCCAGGGAGCCTTATAGTGCAATGCACATAAACAAATCGTGCGTTGTGCATTGAGAGGCCCATCCCGTGCGTGCAACACTCCATTCACACATCTCACCTCTCATTCGATTTAAAGGGAAAGACTGGTCACTCACCCCACCCTCTGTCTCACGCTCTGTTGATAGATACAGAGGGCAGCCCATACTCACGTCCCCATCCTGTTAGGATGAAAGCTCACATCACTCAAGGGGTTGGTGATGAAGATTATGTCAACTGTTGGTATCATAAGGATCTTGAAGACGAGGCATACCCAGGGAGGCAGCCTACAAGTCTCGTACTTCAATGATTAGTAAGAAGAGTCGTCTGTTAAGAAGGGCAGACGGACTGATATTGTAGAGACAGCGCACCAAGGGAGGTGGCTTCAAATTGCTTGCTGAAGAGGTTCTGCCTGGTGAGTCAGCTCTCCTGAACTGCGGGGTGTTACCACCTTTTCCACAGTCAGCTTCTCATCCATGGGTGTTTCCACCTTTTCTTGGAACGAGGCCTGCTATGACAGGGAATTTCTTCACACCCATAACAGTTTTGTTTTTTTATTTTTGTTTTTTTCGTTTCTTTTCTTTTCTTTTCTTTTCTTTTTTTTATTTTATTTTTTTCATTAAAAAAGAGAATGGTAGAAATACCATATGTTAGGACCAACCTCACCACCGTTGTTGGATCAAACGAGAAGAGAACAATGTCGGGTTGAGATGTTTCCATGAGGGGGTAGCAGAATGAGACCGCCTCATGAGGAGAATCATAATGGCTATTAGAAGCATGACAAGAAGGACAATGTGACACCCAAAAGGGAAAGGGTAGGTCGACTGTGATTGTCAAGATCCCCAGGGAGGGAAGTACTTTTTCAAGCGATAGCCATTGATGAGGAAAGGATCATCGGAGGCATCAACGGTCTGCACCTAAACAAAACCATTAGGATTGACAACAAGTACCTTGTACGGGCCCATCCACCATTGTTGAAGCTTGCCAGAAAACTTGCCAAATCTTGAATCATAGGCTAGAACAAGATCATCTTCTTTGAACTCCTTGTGCTTGATGAAACTATCATGATAGGCCTTGCGTCGCGCTTGAGTGGTTTCCATGCACTGTAGAGCCATCCGTCGTATCTCATCCAAGCATTCCAAGTGCAGGAGATGGCGTTGCAGTGGCTTACTATCTCCCAAGCGTTCTTTAACTACCACTCGCAAAGAGGGCAATTCCAGCTCAACAGGGAAGACAACTTCTGTACCATACACTAGCTGAAAAGGGGTCTGTCCTGTAGCTGCCTTATGAGAGGTTCTGTATGCCTAGAGGGCCTCTGTAAGTCGATCGTCCCAGTCGCGACGATGTGCGGCAATCGTTCTTGTCAGGATTGAATAAAGGATGCAATTGATGACTTCAACTTGGTCATTGGCTCTGGGGTAATAGGGAGTGGACTTACGATGGCGGATCTTATACAGTTCCGTCAGCTCCTCCATGATTTTGTTAAGGAAATGAGTACCTCTGTCACTTACCAGCTCAAGGGGACAGCCAAAACGGGTGATAATATTCTTGTACATGAACAGGGAGACACTGTTACCATCATCCCGCTTCAGGGCTTTAGCTTCACACCACTTTGTGACATAATCCGTACATACTAAGATGTATCTATTCTGCTTCTGTCTGGTGGGTGGATCAATGGGATCCACAAAATCAATCCCCCACTTCTCGAACGGATTTAGGGGAAGAATGGGTTGCAGTGGCATGGCACTTGTTTTAGTGGGTTTCCCCATTCGCTGACAAGCATCACATCTCTTGCAGTAATCATATGCATCCTTGTGAAGGGTCGGCCACACCAGTATCCTGCTAATAGAGCCTTCCTGGCTATCGCTTCTCCTGCAAAGTGTCCACCACACGGTTCGTCATGGCATGATTTCAATACTATGCCAATTTCATCTCCTGCAACACATCTTCGCAGCATTTCATCTTTGCCTTTCTTGTACAATGCACCACCTAGTAAAGTATAGGGGGCTGATTCTAACAGAAGCTTCTTCTTCTCACGACTTGAGATGCCACGTGGATACTGGTGAGTTGCTAGGAGATTGGCTATGTGTGCATACCAGGGAGTAGATGTTTCAACTAGAAACGAGGAAGCATCAGGAAGGTCTGGATCATCCTGTTCCTCTTCTTCTGTTTGAGAGATCCGTGATAGATGATCGGCTAGGACATGGGAACGGCCAGGCTTAGTGACTACTTCAAAGTCGAACTCCTGGAATAGGAGTAACCATCTCATCATTCATCCTTTAACATCTGCTTTGTTCATCAGGAAGGACAGGGCTTCATGATCCACATAGAACTTGAAATGTGTTGACAGTAGATAGTGTCGAAACTTCTCCAGTGCAAAAACCATTGCCAAGCACTCAAGCTCTGTCACTTTATAATTTCGTTCCCTATCAGTGACCTTTCAGCTTGCATAATATATCGGTTGATCTAATTTGGAGGGGCCCTTTTGACATAGGACAACACCTAGCCCTTTAACTTATGCATTTGTGTGCACATGGAACTCCTTCGTCCAATCAAGAGGCTGTAAAATAGGTGCTTGGATCAGGCACTATTTTAGGGTATTGAAGGCTTCTTCACAGTCATCCATCCAAAGGAAATTAGCTTCTTTCCTTAGGAGCTTGTGCAGAGGGGCTGCCTTGGTTGCAAAATGTGCAATAAATCTTCTATAGTAGCCCACATGGCCAAGAAATCCTCTCAATTGCTTGAGGTTTGTTGGTGCTGTTAAGGCGGCAATCTTCTCAATCTTTGCCGAGTCTGTTGCAATCCCTTGTGCAGAGACAATATGGCCCAACAGAACTCCTGAGGAGATGCCAAAGACACATTTTTCGGGGTTGAGAGAGATTCCATACTCTCGGCATCTGTCAAAACATTGCTCTAGGTGTCCCTAGTGCTCACGGATTAAGCTATAGACACAAAAGTCATCAAGATACACCTCAATGAAATCATGCAAATGATTCTGGAAGGCAGCCATCATTACTCGTTGGAAGGTGGCAAGAGCATTACAGAGCCCAAATGGCATCACTCTGTAGGCATAGGTCTCCCATTTTGTGGTGAAGGTTGTTTTGGATTGGTCCTCTTCTGCGATTTGGACTTGGTTATATCCACTGAATCTATCCAAGGGGGAATAAAGCTCATAGCCTGCCATTGTGTCCAACAGTTGGTCTGTAAAAGGAATAGGGAAGTGATCCTTTTTCGTCTTCGAATTGAGCTTTCAAAAGTCGACATATATTCAAAGTTTCCTGTTCTTCTTGGGTACTACCACAATGGGCGAAATCGATTCACTGTTAGCCACGGGATAGATGAACTCTGCTTCAAGAAGTTTCAATAATTCGTCCTTCACCAGAGCAGAGTAATTAGGATTCATATGCCTTTGTCTTTGCCTTACAGGTTTGGCATCAGGCTCTAGGTCAATGTGATGTTGGCATACTGTGGGATCAATCCCCTTTAGGTCTTTGTATGATGCCAGGAGGCATATTACACTGTGGATTCTGTGCCACTGTGGATTCTGTGAGGTTTTGCAGTAGATTCCGTAAAATTTTATTACCAGGGCTCATACACAAAGTGGATTCTTTGTGCAAGAAGTCGATGGGGACGCATATCCTTTTCGAGCGTTTTGTTAATTTTGTGTGTACATGGGTGATTCCATAGCAGGTGATTCTGCAAAATACATATTTAAATTAATAAACGTTTATGAGTTTAGAGTGCGCACTCGTGATAAATTAAGGTTAGAATTGATTTCTAACCAATTTATTTATGTAGCTGAAGACTGCTAGGTATTCACTTTTATCGGTTTAATTGTAGTATTTTTCTAACAATTGTCAATGCTTCAGTTGATGTGTAGAGCAAGCGACGGTGATAGTGGGAAGTATTGGAGGATAGCATGTATTCAAATTATCATCGATTTTTTATGGGCGCATATCTTAGGCATAGCACCTATATTTTGTCATGCTTATTTATCAAAGCACTTGATATTTATTTATTATTTTTGTATGCGCATGGGCGCACGAATTAAATAATTGTATTGGACATTGTATTTGCATACCGCTTGACTTCTTGGGTGCCCATTAGCTTTAATTCTTTATTAGCACAAAAGAAAACTCAAAAGCTAAAGCGTGCTATTTTGTAATTTGGGCTATTATTTGAGCTTGAAGATGAATAATATATGAAATACATGCTTTGTGGAGCGCTCACACAAGGCATGGGGTGAGATTGCACCCAATTGGTCTCTTGTTCATTTCGTGCAAGCTTTCTTCATTGATTTGTGTGCAAAAAGCAGAGTTCTTTTGTTCTTGGGGACCTTCTGACACTCGCTACGTGCGCATACAGCATCCGATCTGTGCACAGTGGTATCAGAGCGAAGCTGAGATCGAGAGCTTCCAATTGCTTACCATCTTGCGCGAAGGCGGAGCTCCTGGAACAAACGAGCTCTACAGTCAGTTTCGTCGCGAATGGTCGATACCAGTGTGTTCCTGGCGGTCAAGAACCCCCTTCTGCACCCTCTGATCACGAAGGACCGGCCTGTGTAGGCGGAGGACCGCGTGGATATCTCCTTCTTCAAGTCGTCTTCAAATAGTAAGCTTCCATAACCAAAAAGCTTTAAAAGCTTTAAATAGTAAGCTTTAAAAAGCTTCAATCAACGAATCTGACGAAGGGAGAGTATGTCCTGGACGACGTCGAATCCGTTGCCAATATCCTCAGTTACACAAAAATCACACAGGCTACATAAAGCCTTAAGCTCCTAAGTCTTCCAAGTCTTTCTAATCCTGCAAGTCACAAAGGTCCATAAAAGACTTATTCAACAACTCCCATAAAGGCAGTTCACACGCAAAAGCATAGAATCAGTTTATTGCTCTCTGGTAGACTTTGTTCACACCTGCAGACTTGCTGAACCAGTTTTAGCAAGAACAGAAGTTCATACATAGGCCATACGAAGATTATACGCCGTTTCTACGCACACGGTTGTGACAACAAATACCGCAATCGCAAAGGAGAAAGACCATAAAAGCCAAACAAAATATACAAGCCTTGTATACCTGCCTTTGAGCTACGTTCATCCCCCTAATAAGATTTCGAGAGTGTGAGATCTTTTGGATTTTACAAGATGACTGAACAAAACATGGACGATTTTATGGCTAAAGGTGATTTACCCAAACCAACAATGGAGCAAAAGTTGGATTTGATTATGATGCAGCTTGAAGAAGAACGAAGAGCCCGACAAGCTTTGCAAGTTCAATTGGCCAATTTGCAACGATCTACCACCGACCAAGATGGACCGCAACCCGAAGATCTTATACGACGTACTATCGATGTGACACTTGAAGCCCAATCCATTCGCAAAGAAACAAAGATAAGTAAAAGAAACTTCAAATTTCGTACTTTCAATGGAATACGCAATGGAAAGACTGTACTTGCTTTTATCAGTCAATTTGACGATTACTTCCATGAAGAAACATATGCTGAGAAAGACAAAATTAAATGTGTCACTAACCATTTAGTTGATCGAGCATCCTTATGGTGGACTGTGGTCCGCAAGAGCGTTGATTGCCCTACTACATGGCAGAATTTCCAAAAGAAATTTTTACAGAATTTCCTTCCTCCTCAATTCCATGAAAAAGCCATCAAGCAATGGGATCTTCTACAACAAAGAGATCGCGAACCTATTTCCCAATACACTGGAATGCCCTACTGCAACTACGCATGCTCGAAGATGTACCTGAAGCGACTCACAAACGCAAGTTTATGTTTGTCCTACTTGGACATTTCTATGCTGAAGTCAATATGTTCAAGCCAACAACCCTTGAAGATGCAATTTCCTTGGCTCATGACACTGAAGACAAGATTTGAAGAAGAGATAAGCGATTGCAACAATTTCCAACTAATGGTAACTATGGTTTCAAACAATTCAATTCAAATTTTCAAAAATTCAATCAAAGTCGTTTTCTTCCATCTTCATTCCGTAAATCTTGGGCATGACCACCTGCTTTGCCATCAAATACCAATCCAAACCCTAAGCCATCCTCATAGTCAAATCCCAACATTCCTAGACTTCCTGCCATTACTAATAATGTATCTAAAGCCAAACCCATAGTTTGTTACAAATGCCATCAACCTGGACATCTAGCAGCCAATTGCCAAACCAAAAAGCCACCTGTCCATATCAATTATCTTGGAGCAATGGAAGAAGAAGAACGTGAGCAAAATGCCTGATTTTACGAAAGATGATGACGACATTGGTACTACTTCGGATACTTTGCCAGGTATGCCAACTCCCCATTCTTTGTTAACAATGAAATGTTTTGTGCATGGTAAAGAGAAGACTATTTTACATGATGATGGGAGCACGCATGACTTTATTTCTGTAAAGTTAGTTAAAGAATTGAATCTACAAACTGTTTCTACACATTATCGCATCAAGGCTGCATTCCTAGGAATGAGATATAATGGAACACAAGAGGTGCATAATTTAGAAATTAAAATTGGTGAATATACTGAACAAAGAAATTTCCTAGTTGTACCTTTGCAGTCTAGTGACATTATCTTAGGAATGCCTTAGCGTCATCAGTATAATCCTGACATAGATTATTCTACGCATTCACACTACAAGATATAGGCCTTATACTGACGTTTAAAGCGACGAAAATACAAACAACAAAATTTTCCCCCGTCGTCGCAAAAAGCATCGTTATTAACGACGCCATAGAAACGTCGTTATTGGCATCGCTATTAGCATCGCTATTGGCGTCGTTATCAACGTCACAAATGCAACGCCCATGGAGACGCCAATAGCGACGCTAATTGCGACGTTTTGAGACGCTCATAACGACGGCAATAGCGACGCAAGCAGTAAAATTTGCGACGCTAATAGCGACGGTAACAGGGATAAAAAAAATTGTTGGCAGGGCAGTGTGTGCTGTATGAGAGCCATACAAAATAGTTTCTGCACTACTGTATACAAAGCGCTTGCAAACAAAAAGAATGTATATTGAAATCATAAAACTGATACATGAAATAAATACATGATCGCATAAAAAGCGATTGGTACAATCATGACAGGATATCACTAATACATAGAAAATGTCTACATAGATCAGGTGACTCAAAAATAAAGGTATGTGAGCTCCAGGGATCCAAGGGCGAGCTACAAATCCTCATCCCCCGAAAGCTCATCCCGCCGTAAAGGAGCATCGAACGGACTCTGTAGAAAAAGAAACAACACATCAATCCACCATACAATAATTCATTCAAATATCTCATGGTAACTACGGACAAGAAAGATGAGTGACTTACAGGGCCACCGCGTCTATACAATCGGTCGATCAATGCATTGAGACCGTGCCTCTCTGCATATCGAGTCTCAAGGCCGATCGGATCGCAATTTGTAATGGAGTGCTGCAAAGAAAACAAAATGCTAACTGTTAGAAACATGATTGTCAGTACAAAGAATATTTCAAAAAAACAAACAAGCAAAACAAAATAAAAACTTACAAAGTCCTCCAAATATGTCATGTGGCCGCCACTCCCAAGATGATGGACCACTCCGGCCTCGAGTTGTGCCCTCGCCGCCTCGCACTGCTGACTCCAACGTCCTGGAAAATTTGTAGCCTCCTTCCTCAGTCGGCGCCAGTCGTCTGCATCTAATCACTCGGGCTTTGCAGCTCCACTCTTGATTGCCTTGCGTGCGTCTGATCGTCTATGTGACATGTATGCACGCATGCAATCCATCATCCAATCCGTAGAGAATCTATCTACTGCAGCTGGCACTGAAAACTCCTCGTGCAAGGATGCTACTATGTAGTCCTTGCTCCCCTCCGGTATGTTCTTCCAATGATCCAAGACGTTGTGCCGAAAAACTTGTTGGCACAACTCTCTCATGCGAGCCATCATCCTCCTCCCCTCATCATTCATGATGATGGCTCCTGACCTACTATCGACCAGATATCCATAACCCCTAGGAGTCTGCCTAAGATGGGTCCTCTCCCATCTGCGTCCATGCTCCTGGGCATATCCAGAAAACCCCTCTACATCCAGTGTACTGACGGGGGTAATCTCTCTCGGAGTGGCACCCAAAGGGGTGCCACCTGTTGACGGCTGCGCAAAAGCCCGAGTAACTGGAGTAGACGTCCCCACAGGTGTGACAAATCCTGGAGGTGACACAGCTCCAGCCGAACGATGAGATGGAGACACCACATCCGTGTCTCCACAACAGCATCTTCCTGATCCCGATGCACTCCCTCCCTCTGGCCCAAGTCGTGAGCATCGAGATCGCCTACTCGAAGCCGAAGCATCCGATCGTGCTGAAGCAGATCTAGCAGAGCACCCTGACGAAGAACGAGCCTGGTCTGCCATCTCTCTAAATCTCGCAAGCTGGTCTGGAGACATGCGTGCGAAGATTTCCTGCAACTCCTCATCGCTCATCCCTCGACTCATCTTGAAAATGTCAACTGCACAGATAAAAAATGATGCTAGAATAATCAATTTAAATCATGCAAAGCACAGTAATATAAATCATTTTTTAAAAATCTCTCTTAAAATGCATATCTTATGTACCTTTATAAGAGATTGGTCAACGAATTGAGTAAGTGAATGCTCCAAGTATGAAGTATCCTATGGTCCCATGTTAATCTCCTGACACAACTCCGCATACACTGGAAGATCAATAGACATGTCACCACAAAAGAATGAGTCCGCCTCGTTCTCAAAAAATTCTTGGACTCCTGTATTTCCATCATTGTTAGCCGATGCTGGCTCCAAGCTTTCGACGGCCTCCACCCCTTGCAATATCGACCCGTCTATTTGCATATTATCTTCATCTATGCTCGAAACATCGCTTTGATTATATACTCTCGCACTTCGGGGAATTGAAGGTATAACATACCACCATCGAGGTTGTCGGGGGTTTGGATAGAAGATTACCTGTTCACAAACACATACAAGAGAGTTCAAACCATTGTGACATAAACCATGTCGTAATACAATTAGACTCCATGCACCTGTTCACAATGGGCCGGCAATACAAAGGTGTCGCGCAAATCCGTCCATTTTTTTTCGGAATCTATTTCGAGAAATCTAGATGGACCTCGTCGAACTGTTGCTCCAGCTCCTCCAAGTACCACTTTGAACCACTTCACATCGAATAGTATCATGGAGAAGCTACGATAATCCACCGTAATAATACTTTGCAAGTTCCCAAAATACTCCATCTCATCCACAACCGTGTTTGGATCCCTTGCTCATCGCCAGCTCTCTTGCTCGAACCTTGCCATGACACCACAGTCCATTGTGGAGCGCATTTTGTCAATACGCTCCACGCGAAAATGCCGTCCGCGTGACCACGCTGCACTATATATTTTGTACTATACATTGAAACACTCAAATTAGATGTCGCATATAAAATTTAGATATGACATATTCTAAACCCCTCATCACCTTTGGACTACATCCCCTCGAGAATTCCCACTCCTCCATTGAGACCTCTATCCCTTCGCGAGATGCTGCGGTCAAGGCTCCATGCAACCATCGCGTTGACATAAACCGTGGCATCTTCTCCATGCCTTCGGGATATCAAATCGGTCGATGACACATACTACGTCGGAACTCAGCTCGCGCTTCCTCTCGATCTTGCCTTGCAATCTGGTACTTGGCGAGCCACATCTCCATGGAGGCATGGTGCAACATACAAAAGTGATTCACCTTCTCTTCCATTGAGGCAACCATTCTTTTTTCTACCCCATTTCCAACCACCACATCTCCAGTCAGTCATCATCGTCCTTTAGCGACCATAGCATTTCATTGTCTGGTTCCACCGTTGGTAGCCATTGTGAAATATGCACTAACTCCTCTGACACCAACCAACCTTCGGCCATGCTACCTTCTGGCCGAGCTCGTTGTCGCACAAAGCCTTTCAGGTTTTTCATAAAGCGCTCCAAGAAGAACATCCATCGCATATGGACAGGTCCAGCAATCTCTACTTCGTCCAAAAGATGCACAAGAAGGTGGATTTGTATCGTGAGCATGCTAGTGGGCAGGTATTTCTCAAAGAGACAGACCGTCTCCACTGCTCCCCGCCTCGCGGATTCAATAGAGGATGTCTTAATCTCTTTCTGTGAGATCCATTTCACCAAAGTCGACAACTTGTAAATGGCCTTGCGAATTTCTAGAGTAAGGCATCCTGTGATCGCGATAGGTAGTACAAACTGCCACAAATGACAAAGCATTATGAATAATGGCCACTTTCCAAATTGCAAAATGCCCACGCTAATTACAATCCATTCATAGCACAAACCTGACATATCTTATGCCAATCATGGGATTTTAGCCCCGACAATTGGTCGTCTTTAGAAAATGCGAACCTGAGAGAATGCATCATACCCGTCGGAGTGCGAATAGACTTGATTACTTGCTTCACAATGCGCTCTTCTTTAGTGGACAAAACCCAAGGAGTGTGAGGAAGTTGCACGCGACCATCAGCACTCGACTGCGGCCAAAATGCCTCCATCTTACCTACCTCCTTCAAATCCATTCGTGCCCCTATAGTGTCTCTCTTTCCTGTGATGTGGTCCCATAGCAAGCTACCCACATTCTTGAAAATATGCATGGGATCCAACAAGTGGTTGACCTGTAAGTGGGTCCAATATGGCAACTGGTAGAAAACTGAGAACCGTCGCATTCCATTTGGATGTGATTCCACGTGGACCATTTTTCAGCTCGTACCAGCTCTTGCGGCGTTCATACGTGTTGGAGGTCATCCAAGGAAACCTTCCCTGAGTTCATGATCCTCCGACAAGAAAGCAATGTGTCCTTGATATACCATCTTCTTCATGGTTCGTGACCTTCGGGAGTCTAACTGTTGCCCACACAATGGACATGCATGATAACCTGAGGTAACCAGACCTGTTCCAACACCACGACCTAGTGAACACTTGATTGAATGAGATAAAATATAGATATTACCAGCGAGAACGGAGGCCTGCTCACCTGAGCACTCTCCCAATCCCGGAAAGTCATGCATTGTCCACATGAGAATGGCTCGAATATTGGCTGACCGCAGACCATCTTGCCTGCTCATAACTTGCACAGTGACCCCCTCCTCCCACAAAATCTTAAGCTTATTGACTAATGGACGAAGATACACGTCCATATTTTTTACTTTGTAGTGGCCTGGGACGAGCAAGCTAAGGATGAGATGTCCTTTCTTCGTAGAAAGCCATGGAGGGATGTTGTACTTGACAAGGACTATAGGCCACACACTGTAAGAAGTTGAGCGCAGACCGAATGGGTTCACGCCATCCATTGCGAGACCGAGCCGAAGATTCCTTGGCTCTCACGCAAAGCCTGGGAAGGTAGAGTCAATGTGGCTCCATGCGCGCGAATCTGCTGATATTCGTTGAACTCCATCTATGGACCTATTCTGCACATGCAACATTATGCCGGATGTACGAAACATGTGGTTTATGCGGGGGATAAGCGGAAAGTGTCTGAGAACTTTTTGAGGGATGGTTTATCCTTGCAAGTCCTGTCGATACCTGTGAGCACCACACTTTGGACATGTCTCTATAGTCTCATATTCTCCTCAAAACAGTATGCAATCATTGATACATGCATGGATGTTATTGTAGTCCATGCCAAGCTTCCGTAAAACATGTCGTGCATCATCACGAGACTCAGGCATGTATTTGCAGAGGTGGTAATATATGATATATCAATAACCTGAAAAAAATCATAAAACACCTTGAAAAAGCACAAATGTTTGTAATAATAGTGTCAAACAAAAAATCAATGAAGCCTATATGCAAGGTACCTGAATAACTCGGTCACACTCGTATCGCTCCACCCATATTTTGCTTGCACACTTAAAAGTGCAAGCAGTGTCTTCAACCGAGATACTCGGCACCCATCATATAATGGTATGGATGCTTCCTCTCTAAGTGGATCAGAAGTCTCGACATCCATGGGAATCAATGCATCGATCATTGCCTCCATCTCAGGCTCCAAGATTGTAGGTAGGTCTGGAAGGTTGTTTGTCTCCTCTGGCATTGACGGTATAGATTAGCCTTACGAGTGGTGGATTGGCTCCTGCACTCCATCCATCACACGCCCATGAACTCTTCTAATTGGCTGCAAAGGGTGCACTCCCCCTTGGGACGAGACATCACCTCCCTAGATAGAAAATTTGCCAACAAGACCCAATCTTATTGTATATGGTTTTCAATTAGCTTGCGAGTACAATGCATGATTGATATTAACTTCAAATACCATTTTCTGAAAATTCGCAATTGTCTGATCAATGATCTCAGATTGAAACTCGCCAAATCGTCGTACGTGTTCTATAGACAATCGGCATTTTCGTCTAATTGCCAACTTGCATTGAGAGCAAGGACATGGGACACGCTAATTACGCCTCGCGATCTTGAACAACAAGACCTTCTTCGTTTTCTATCTTATCTACGTTACAACAAACAATTTAATGACTTGTAATACAATTTGGGAAAACGAGGCTCAAATGGATAGCTTTATGGAGATGTATGTCAAGTTGCAAGTTGACCATAAGCTCTTGCTTGAGAGGTTTTAGCCTCTGCAAGAGGTTGAGAAGCAAATTTTGAAAAACATTGAGGTTGATATTGATGCATCCATGGTGTTGAAATCTAAACTTCAAGATATAAGAAATGCTTTACTGATTGATGTAAAGAATGCATGGGACATAGTAGTTGAGAGATTTATTGATGTTATATCTCGGCCATATACCATGCTCAAGGATTTGTTTGTCCCGGTAGATAATTATTCATTATTGAAAAAAAAAAAGCATTGGTTCATAAGGTTCATGAGTTGAAGACTAAATGTTTGGACTTGACTAAAAGATTGGATAATGCCTTAGATGCTAAAAGAAAAAGTGATGAATATGTTACTTCATCATTGCAACAAAAAGATTGGTGACAAGGATGCTATGATTAATGAAGTTCTTCATGAGGTGAATATAGAGTTGAAGGGGATGGAACACGATTCTTCTTTGGGATTTAGTGGTGATGAGTCAATTATTGAGGTGTCTTCTTGTATGGCCATTATACCTTATATACCTAGCTACGGTCTTTAGGTTATGTACTTTATCTTAGAGGGGCTCTACTAGGATTACTTATACAACTATACTAGAGGGCTTTGAGTATAAGTAATCCTAGTCAACAAAATTTATGAGCATCATTGAGGATCTCTTAGTCTAACAATAAATCAGTCTCAACAAAAAGCATCTTAGTAATGTGGTTTTTTTGTCCTAGGTCCATGTATAAAAGCAAATGCCATCTATGAAATTTATCAACTATAGTTATAAAATTTGTTCCAATCAATTATACTCATAGTCATAACATTTGAAGAAAATATCATATGCTCAATTTAAGGGATTCTTCTTCTATGGCAATACTTTTGGGTTCATTTTGATGAAGTACCATAATGACCATTTGCTAGGGTATCATTTTCTTTTAGTCCTTCTGTTGACTAGTTGGCATGATTACTAATTTGTTATGCCTATAAAGTTAATACAAAAACAAGGAATTGTGCATATCACAATTAGATCCCCTACTTGGACATTATGAAGGATATGACCAATTTTAAGCCATCTTAAAGAGTCACTAATGTACGTGGCCCATGGTAAAGCACATTGCATACCATTATCGATAAGTCTATTATCGTGCATCTTAAATCTCCTAATTAGACTTTATAAAGTGTATGACTAATTTTTAGTCCTCCTAAGGAGTCGATGTAATGGTACCCATAAGAAAAGCAAAGTGCATACCATTACCATAATCATGGATATGTTATCATTCCAATATATACACACACAGGTGGACTACATCTTGAGTAGACAAAAGCTATCCATTTGAGTAGACATACATCTCCATAAAGCTATCCATTTGAGTATACATCTCTTTCTCTTTCTCTCCCTCTCTCTCCCTCTCCCTCTCTTTCTCTCTCATTTCCTCTCCCTCTCACAATATATCCTAACACTCTCCAAAAGCAAAAGGGAGAGGGAGAGAGAGAATGCACTCTCCCTCCCTCTCCCTCTCCCTCTCCCTCTCCCTCTCCCTCTCCCTCTCCCTCTCTTTCTCTTTCTCTCCCTCTCTCATTTCCTCCCCCTCCCTCTCCCTCTCCCTCTCTTTCTCTTTCTCTCCCTCTCTCATTTCCTCCCCCTCCCTCTCCCTCTCCCTCTCTTTCTCTTTCTCTCTCATTTCCTCTCCCTCTCACAATATATCCTAACACTCTCCAAAAGCAAAAGGGAGAGGGAGAGAGAGAATGCACTCTCCCTCTCTTTCTTTTTCTCTCCCTCTCTCATTTCCTCCCCCTCCCTCTCCCTCTCCCTCTCTTTCTCTTTCTCTTTCTCTTTCTCTTTCTCTTTCTCTCTCATTTCCTCTCCTAAACAAGTAAAAGAGAAAGTGATTTAAACCTTAAACAAGCAAAAGAAGGAGAGAGGGAGACTCACCGATGAGATATGGCGACTGTGGGGCGGCTCCTCTTCGCGATGAAGGCTCCTCCTCTCCTTCGCGAACAACGGCGGCAGCAGCGGAAAGTCTTCTTCCTCTCCTTCTCTTACAACGGTCGCTCTCTCCTTCGCTCTCGCTCTGAAAACACAAAACGTGAAAACGTGAAATAAAGCCGTGATCGGTTTCGACCCATTTTTTTTCCCTGTGGAGCATTTGCGTCGCTACCACCGTCGCTACTCGTCGTTGCTATAAGCTTAAATCCTTGTAGTGTCAATTAAATTTTATTTTCAAGGAAAATAAATCACATTGCATGGTATGCACACTTCCAATAATTTTCCACTGCTTACTCATACTCAGGCTAAACGTGCATTACATAAAAGTAGTAAATCTTATTTAATATGGGTGAATGAAATTCAAGCTAAAGAAAAACAAATGCATCCTAGGCATACACAATTTCTTGCCCAATTTCAAGATTGTTTTGCTGCTGCTGATTTACCACCTGGACTACCACCTTCACGACCTAAAGATCACAAAATAGATTTAATTCCTGGAACACAACCATCATGTAAAGCACCATATAGGCATAACCAAATTGAACAGAAAGAAATTCAAAATCAAATAGAAGAATTACTTAATAGAGGATTAATTAGACCTAGTAGTTCTCCATTTGGTGCACTTGTTTTATTAGTGAAAAAGAAAAATAATACTTATCGCATGTGCATTGATTATCATGCCCTAAATAAAATTACTATTAAGAATACATATCCGATTCCTAGGGTAGATGATCTTATGGATAAACTACAAGGATCTGCCATATTTAGTAAGATAGATCTTAAATATGGTTATCATCAAGTAAGATTGGATAAATCTGATATATTCAAAACTGCATTTAGAACACAATTTGGACACTATGAATTTCTAGTTATGCCTTTTGGTTTAACTAATGCACCAGCCACATTTAGTCGTATGATGAATCGCATATTTTTGAAACATCAGCATTGTGTCATAGTATTCTTTGATGATATATTAGTATTCAGTAAAAATGAGAATGAGCATTATGAACATTTGTCTTTAGTTTTTAAGTTGTTAAAAGACAATCAATTATATGCTAATCCAGAAAAGAGTGAATTCTTCCAAACAGAAATTGAATATCTAGGTCATATTGTTTCATCAGAAGATATTAAAGTCGACCCTAAAAAGATAGAAGCAATTTCGAATTGGCCCATACCCAAAAATGTGCATGAGTTACGTTCTTTTCTAGGTCTTGCTAGTTTTTATAAAAAGTTTGTGCGGAATTTTTCTTTACTTGCATTACCTTTGACAAAACTTTTAAAGAAAGATATTGTGTATAACTAGTCTGACGAGATCAACAAAAATCTTTTGATTTATTGAAACATGCATTAACCCATGCTCCTGTATTACAACTACCTGATTTTAATAGACCATTCTTTTTAGTAGTTATTGACGCTAGTGGATCTGGAATAGGAGCAGTCCTTATGCAAGATAATCATCCCATAGCCTACTCTAGCTGTAAACTCAAACCATCTGAAATTAAATATTCTACCTATGATAAAGAATTACTAGATGTAGTACAAGCCTTACGTCAATGGAAACATTATTTAATGGGATCTGAATTTATGATCAGAACTGCCCGACAAAGCATTAGACATCTCCTTAGTCAACCCCAAATATCTGACAGACACATTAAAAGGGCCGCTTCTATTCAAAGTTTTCATCCCCTTATACAATATCAACCAGGAAAAGAAAATGTTGTAGCTGACGCTTTAAGTAGAAGATCGACAATTCATAATATTTCTGTGATATCATTTGATTCCCTTATCCCTATGAAAGATACTTATCATCAGAATTTTACTTTTCAAGCTGATTGGAATAAATTAGTTGCAAATAATTGGATTCCTATTGATTCATTGTCTTGCAATAATGGATTCATGTTTTATGAAAAAAGATTATGTGTGACTGTTCCATTTTGATCTTTTGTTTTACATGAGATTCATTGTCCTCCATATTAAGGTCATAGAGGAATTATATCTACTTTGCATACATTGACTGAAGATTTTTATTGGCCACATATGGACACTGATGTATCTAACTTTGTATCTGAATGTTTAGTTTGTCAACGAGTTAAAAGACACCATGGTAAACAATATGGTTTACTAATGCCATTATCTATTCCATCACGACCATGGGAACAGATTTCAATGGATTTTATCACTGGCTTACCTAACACTAAAGCTAACCATGATATGATTTAGACTGTTGTAGACAAGTTTAGCAAACAAGCATATTTTATTCCATGCAAAAAAACTTTAACTGCATCTCAAGCTGCTCAATTGTTTTTGAAAACTGTTTTCACTAATCATGGTTTACCAAAAGTTATTATTTCTAATCATGATTCTAGATTCTGTAATAATTTTTGGATTACTTTGTTTGCTAACTTAGAAACAAAGATTGATTTTTCATCTGCATTTCATCCTGAAACAAACGGTCAAACAGAAGCTACTAACAGTACTATTTTGGATCTTTTGCGTGCTTACACCATTTCAAAACCACACACATGGGATACACATCTACATTTACTTCAATTTGCATATAATAATACACCACATACAGCTACAAAGAAAGCACCATTTGAAGTTATTTATGGATATCGATTGCCTACACCTATTGCATCATTATCAAACAAAATTCAAACTGTTGATGATATTGCTAATATGCATGCTACTATTTTTTATGAAGTTAAAGATATAATTGCCAAAGCCTAGCAATCATATACAAAACAAGAAAATAAGAAAAGACAGGCTATGAATTTTAAAGTTGATGATTATGTTTGGTTACAAATAGAAAAACTAAGATTACAAAGTGTAGATAAACACCCAGTTGTGAAATTAGCACCTAGATTTTATGGACCATTCAAGATCATACACAAAATCAATGACAATGCATTTAAACTAGAACTACCACAACATTGGAAAATCCACAACACCTTTCATATTAGTTTATTACAACCCTTTAGAGGCCAATTACCTATACACCCTGTCTATGAAAACCCTCCTTTGTTAGATGATGAAGCCTGAAACTATTATATATACTGACTTTATGACCACTAGAACTGGCCGTAGATATTCTAGATATTTAGTCAAGTTTAAAAATCATCCTGTCGAAGAGGCCCAATGGATGCACGCTAGAGACTTAAATGCTTTCCCCACTCTGTTAGCTCCACATTGAGCTAATAGCAATTGAGGACAATTGCTATCCCACCCCGGGGGTATGATGCCAGGAGGCATATTACACGGTGGATTCCGTGCCACGGTGGATTCCGTGAGGTTTGCGGTGGATTTTGTAAAATTTTATTACCGAGGCTCATACACAAAGTGGATTCTTTGTGCGAGAAGTCAATGGGGATGCCTATCCTTTTCGAGCGTTTTGTTAATTTTGTGTGTACATGGGTGATTCCATAGCGGGTGATTCCGCAAAATACATATTTAAATTAATAAACGTTTATGAGTTTAGAGTGCGCACTCGTGATAAATTAAGGTTAGGATTGATTTCTAACCAATTTATTTATGTAGCTGAAGGCTACTAGGTATTCACTTTTGTCAGTTTAATTATATTATTTTTCTAACAATTGTGAATGCTTCAGTTGATGTGTAGAGCAAGCAGCGGTGGCAGTGGGAAGCATTGAAGGATAGCGTGTATTCAAATTATCATCGATTTTTTATGGACGCATATCTTAGGCATGGTGCCTATATTTTGTCACGCTTATTTATCAAAGCTCTTGATATTTATTTATTATTTTTTTATGCCCATGGGCGCACGATTTAAATAATTATATTGGACATTGTATTTGGGTATCACCTGACTTCTTGGGCGCCCATTAGCTTTAATTCTTTATTGGCACAAAAGCAAACTCAAAAGCTAAAGCGTGCTATTTTGTAATTTGGGCTATTATTTGAGCTTGAAGATGAATAATATATGAAATACATGCTTTGTGGAGCGCTCACACAAGGCATGGGGGAGATTGCACCCAATTGGTCTCTTGATCATGTCGTGCAAGCTTTCTACATTGATTTGTGTGCAAAAAGTAGAGTTCTTTTGTTCTTGGGGACCTTCTAACGTTCACTACGCACGCGTACGGTGACCGATCTACGCACCAACGCCAGAAGGTCCCCAAGAACAAAAGAACTCTACTTTTTGCACACAAATCAATGTAGAAAGCTTACACGACATGAACAAGAGACCAATTGGGTGCAATCTCCCCCCATGCCTTGTGTGAGCCCCGGTAATAAAATTTTACGAAATCCACCGTGGCATGGAATCCACCATGTAATATGCCTCCTGGCATCATACCCCCGAGTGTGAATGCTCCACAAAACATGTATTTCATATATTATTTATTTTAAAGCTCAAATAATAGCCCAAATTACAAAATAGCATGCTTTCGCTTTTGAGTTTGCTTTTGTACCAATAAATAATTAAAGCTAATGGGCGCCCAAGAAGTCAAGTGGTACCCAAATACAATGTCCAATACAATTATTTAAATCGTGTGCCCATGCGCATACAAAAATAATAAATAAATATCAAGCGCTTTGATAAATAAGCGTGGCAAAATATAAGCGCCATGCCTAAGATACGCACCCATCAAAAATCGATGATAATTTGAATACACGCTATCCTCCAATGCTTCCCACTGCCACCATTGCTTGCTCTACACATCAATGGAAGCATTCACAATTGTTAGAAAAACAATACAATTAAACCGATAAAAGTGAATACCTAGCAGTCTTCAACTACATAAATAAATTGGTTAGAAATCAATCCTAACCTTAATTTATCACGATTGCGCACTCTAAACTCATAAATGTTTATTAATTTAAATACGTATTTTGCAGAATCACCCGCTATGGAATCACCCTTGTACACACAAAATTAACAAAATGCCCGAAAAGGATAGGCGTCCCCATCGACTTCTCGCACAAAGAATCAACTTTGTGTATGAGCCCCGGTAATAAAATTTTATGGAATCCACCGCAAAACCTCACGGAATCCACCGTGTAATATACCTCATGGCATCATTGTAAGACCAAGCAAACACATCTAAGTTCTCGTTGAGTAGGTCTCGCAGGACCACTAATTCCTCTTCTGGAAGATTGAGACCCACTTTCAGGTGACATTCGGTACCTTAAGTATCCATGAACGTTACTTGTCTTTTATCTTCCACTTCACGGATAAATGTCCCACGGATTGCTTCTGGATAGAGGTCTAGAGGTCTGACTCTTTCAAGAGAGTAGTATCCTCGTCTGATGTTCCACTAGAACCAATGTCCTCCTTCTGAATAGATGACTCCTTTGTATGTTTAGGTTGCTGGAAGGGGATCATAGCTTTGTTTGCTTCGATGTGATTGGTGATTTCTTCCAGACTTAGGGATCCATATTCCGAGGATGCGTCCAGGAATGTCACATAGCACGGACCTGCTAGAGGCCGGGACTCTGGCGGGGACTCTGGCGGCTCTAGCTTCTGTTGGCAGGGGGCATCATCATCATCTTTTCTTTGGACTGAACAGTCAGGGCGACAGGAGCCACCGGTGAACTTAATTTTTATGCTTTTAATCCATTGCTTATATAGATTCTGCATACTTTGTGGTCCATTGATCAACCCAAACGGCACCATAGTCATTCCATCCAGCACCCGGAGATCTTCGGTCTCTGAGGTCTCTGTAGGGAAATCAACAAGATCATCCTCTATCAGAGGGAATTCTTCATCTGCACTTTCATAGCCTACTTCATTTTCTTCCTTACTACTTCATCAGTTTCATTCTTGTCCTCTGGAGGCTCTGTCTCTGCTTCTGTAGAGGCTCTGTAGGAGAACAACAAATCTTCTGCCTCTGCATCTGCTTCTGCTTCTGTCACAACTTCAGACTCTGCTTCTAGCTCTGGCTTTGTATCTGTTACTATCTCTGTATCCACTCTATCTATATTCTGTAGCCGCTCTGTATCTGCTCTGCCTCTGTACTGTCTCTGCTCTGTAACTGTATTGTCTCTGCTCTGTCTCTGCGATTATCATGTAACAGGGAGAATAGTACATCCATGCTTCTATTTCACTGTCAGAAGTGATTTCAGAAGTTGATTCTAGTTGAGGCGGGAGGTATTCTCCCATGGACAAGGATTTTACATCCCGTGTGGCAGTTGGCTTACAGTGCCCACTGTTAGGGACTGTGCCTCTGTTTCCTTAGGAAAGATCTGCTTAACAGCCTCTTCATCTTCTGATGTACCATCTGTTACCTCATTGGAGGAGTCAATTATAACTTCAATGGATATGGATCCATTGCCTTTTTGCGATCCATACAACTTTAACACCGCTTTGTTGGGTCCTCTGCCTAAGGTTAGGGTTCCTTTGAACCAGTCCGTCCTGGCTCTTGCTTCAAAAAGCCAAGGTCTTGCCAATAGCAGAGGGTATGGGGTCCCATAAGAGTTTGGTTTGACCACCAGATATGTCAGCCAATAGTCTCTTCCTGCAAGGGTTTTTTTTATGTATGCGAGGATGCCCAACGGTTTGACTCTGCTTTGGTCTGCCAATTTGATAAGCCACTGTGTAGGTTGAATTCCTTGCAACCCTAAGTCCTTCATTGTGACATCCATCATTATGTTTACTGATGAGCCTCCATCAATCAATGCATCTGAAATAAAGCATCCTTCTATCCATACACTAATCTCTGGGGTTCCAGGATCTAGGAAGGCGTTAGCCACATCTACTTCCTTTACAGACTCTGGGGCCTTATTAGTCTTGGTTGCTATTGAAGGAGCGATCCTTAGTCCACGCCTTCTTGTCAAGATGCTTTTGAATCTCTTTCGGAAGCTGGGAGACAGCATCAACAACTGTCGAAATGTTAAGTTTGGTTTAAAAGTGTCTAGGTCTTTGACCAAGTCATAATCTTTAATAGGATCCACAGGCTTCTCCAGCCGGCTGGGGAATGGGGCTACCCCCATTTTTATCTTTTCTTTTTCTTCTAATAATTGCTGCATCGACACTTTTTCTGTCTCTAGAAGTGCTTCTGTATCTTCTATCTCCTGGGCCTCTGGTCCTGTCTCTGGGACTGTCTCTGTAGCTTTTTGTGGCACTGTAGTGCTCTGTACTGTATTGTTCTGTTCTATACTGCTCTGTCCCTCTGTAGGTAGGTTGAACTTCACAGTCTTGGCATGAGAGCTATTGTCATTCTGAACCACTGATTCCTTCTTCTCGGTGCACGTAACAGTGGCAACTTCCAACTCTACCAAATTGGAGGCAGGCTCGTGTACCTTCTGTTGGCTATCAGTGGCATTGGCCCTTACAGGGGCTGGACTGGGACAATCCTTTACAGTGTGGCCTTCACCTTTACATCGGCTGCATAAGGGCTTGTAATCTACAAATCCTCTAGGGTTTGGAAAATTTGGGGAGATATGTCCCTTTTCTCCTCACCTATAACATTCCACCTCTGATCTCTGACCACCGCCAGACTGTCGTCCTCTGTAACTTTGAGAGGGAAACCTCCTTAGACCAAAATTAGAACCAAACTCCCTAGGCTTTGGTCCAATATCTTGTGTTGTCATTTTGGATTCCAGTAAGTTGAATCTTGCATTTTTATCCTTCTGTCTTCGTTCATGCATCTCTTTCAGAGAGCAAATATCCTCTGTATGGTTCTTCCGCAAACAGTAGGAACAGATGGTGCACAGATCAGTCGCCGTATGCGCGCATAGTGAGCATCAAAAGGTCCCCAAGAACGAAAGAACTCTACTTTTTGCACACAAATCAATGAAGAAAGCTTGCACGACATGAACAAGAGACCAATTGGGTGCAATCTCCCCCCATGCCTTATGTGAGTGCTCCACAAAGCATGTATTTCATATATTATTCATCTTCAAGCTCAAATAATAGCCCAAATTACAAAATAGCACACTTTAGCTTTTGAGTTTGCTTTTGTGCCAATAAAGAATTAAAGCTAATGGGTGCCCAAGAAGTCAGGCGGTACCCAAATACAATGTCCAATACAAATATCTAAATTGTACGCCTATGCGCATACAAAATAATAAATAAATATCAAGCACTTTGATAAATAAGCACGACAAAATATAGGCGCCATGCCTAAGATACGCGCCCATCAAAAATATTGACAATAACTTGAATACACGCTATCCTCCAATGCTTCCCAATGCCACCGCTGCTCGCTCTACACATCAACTGAAGCATTCACAATTGTTAGAAAAATAATACAATTAAACTGATAAAAGTGAATACCTAGCAGTCTTCAGCTACATAAATAAATTGGTTAGAAATCAATCCTAACCTTAATTTATTACGAGTGCGCACTCTAAACTCATAAACGTTTATTAATTTAAATATGTATTTTGCGAAATCACCCGGTATGGAATCACCCATGTACACATAAAATTAACAAAACGCCCAAAAAGGATAGGCGTCCCCATCGACTTCTTGCACAAAGAATCCATTTTGTGTATGAGCCCCGCTAATAAAATTTTACGAAATCCACCGCAAAACCTCACGGAATCCACTGTGGCACGAAATCCACCGTGGAATATGCTTCCTGGAATCATACCCTCGAAATATGCGATTCATCATATGACTAAATGTGGCTCGTGCATTAGTTAGACCAAAAGGCATAACTAGAAATTCATAGTGTCCAAATTGTGTTCTAAATGTAGTTTTGAATATATCAGATTTATCCAATCCTACTTGATGATAACCAGATTTAAGGTCTATCTTACTGAATATGGCAGGTCCTTGTAGCTTATCCATAAGATCATCTACCCTAGGAATTGCATATCTATTCTTAACAGTAATTTTATTTAGGGCACGATAATCAATGCACATATGATAAGTATTATTCTTCTTTTTCACTAATAAGACAAGTGCACCAAATGGAGAACTACTAGGTCTAATTAATCCTCTGTTAAGCAATTCCTCTATTTGATTTTGAATTTCTTTCTGTTCAATTTGGTTATGTCTATATAGTGCTTTACATGGTGGTTGTGTTCCAAGAATTAAATCTATTTTGTGATCTTCATGTCGTGAAGGTGGTAGTCCAGGTGGTAAATCAACAACAAAACAATCTTGAAATTGGGCAAGAAATTGTGTATGCCTAGGATGCATCTGTTTTTCTTTAGCTTGAAGTTCATTCACCTATATTAAATAAGATTTGCTACTTTTACGTAATACACGTTTAGCTTGAGTATGAGTAAGCAGTGGAAATTTATTGGAAGCGTGCATACCATGCAATGTGATTTGTTTTCCTTGAAAATAAATTTTAATTGAATGAGTAGAATAATCTATGTCAGGATTGTATTGATGATGCCAAGGGATTCCTAAGATAATGTCACTAGACTGTAAAGGTACAACTAAGAAATTTCTTCGTTCAGTATATTCACCAATTTTAATTTCTAAATTATGCACCTCTTGTGTTCCATTATATCTCGTGCCTAGGAATGCATCTTTAATGCGATAATGTGTAGAAACAGCTTGTAAATTCAATTCTTTAACTAACTTTGCAGAAATAAAGTCATGTGTGCTCCCATCATCATGTAAAATAGTCTTTTCTTTACCATGCACAAAACATTTCATTGTTAACAAAGAATGTGGAGTTGGCGTACCTGGCAAAGTATCCGAAGTAGTACCAATGTCGTCATCATCTTTCGTAAAATCAGGCACTTCCTCACGTTCTTCTTCTTCGATTGCTCCAAGATAATTGATATGGACAGGTGGCTTTTTGATTTGGCAATAAGCTGCTAGATGTCCATGTTGATGGCATTTGTAACAAACTATGGGTTTGGCTTTGGATACATTATTGGTAATGGCAGGAAGTTTAGGAATGTTGGGATTTGACTATGGGGATGGCTTAGGATTTGGATTGGTGTTTGATGGCAAAGCAAGTGGTCGTGTCCAAGACTTACGAAATAAAGATGAAAGAAAACGACTTTTATTGAATCTTCTAAAATTTGAATTGAATTGTTTGGAACCATAGTTACCATTAGTTGGAAATTGTTGTGGTCGCTTGTCTCTTTTGCAAATCTTGTCTTCAGTGTCATGAGCCAAGGAAATTGCATCTTCAAGAGTTGTTGGCTTGAACATATTGACTTCAGCATAGTAATGTCCAAGTAGGCTAGACATAAACTTGTGTTTATGAGTTGCTTCAGGTACATCTTCGAGCATGCATAGTTGCAATAGGGCATTCCAAAAACATTCATTGTATTGGGAAATAGGTTCGCGATCTCTTTGCTATAGAAGATCCCATTTCTTGATGGCTTTTTCATGGAATTGAGGAGGAAGGAAATTTTGCAAAAACTTCTTTTGGAAAGTCTCCCAAGTAGTAGGACAATCAGCACTCTTACGGACCACAGTCTACCATAAAGATGCTCGGTCAACTAGATGGTTAGTGACACATTTAATTTTTTCTTTCTCAGCATATGTTTCTTCATGGAAGTAATCATCAAATTGACTGATAAAAGCAAGTACAGTATTTTCATCTCGTGATCCATTGAAAGTACGAAATTCGAAGTTTCTTTTACTTATCTTTGTTTCTTTGCGAATGGATTGGGCTTCAAGTGTTGCGTCGATGGTACGTCGTATAAGATCTTCGGGTTGCAGTCCCCATCTTGGTCAGTGGTAGATCGTTGCATATTGGCCAATTGAACTTGCAAAGCTTGTCGGGCTCTTCGTTCTTCTTCGAGCTGCATCATAATCAAATCCAACTTTTGCTCCATCGTTGGTTCGGGTAAATCACCTTCAGCCATAAGATCGTCCATGTTTGGATCGGTCATCCTATAAAATCCAAAAGACCTTACACTCTCAAAATCTTATTAGCGGGATGAGCATAGTTCAAAGGCAGGTATACAAGGCTTGTAAATTTTGTTTAGCTTTTGTAGTCTTTGTCCTTTGCGATTGTGGTATTCGTTGTCACAACCATCGTCCAAGAGAATAATGTTGCGTAGAAACTGCGTATAATCTGCGTATGGCCTTCTGCATTTGCTGAAACTGGTTCAGCAAGTCTGCAAGTATGAACAGGGTCTACCAGAGAGTAATACAATGATTATGTACTTCTGCATGTGAACTGCCTCTATGAGAGTTGTTGAAGTAAGTCTTTAGTGGCCTTGTGACTTGCAGGATTAAGTGAGCTTGGTAACTTAGAGGACTTAAGAGCTTAAGTCAACAAGCTGAATTTCGTGTATCTGAGGACGTTGGTGACGAAATCAGCGGCCGTCAATTTATACTGACGTCGCAGACGAAAAAAATCGTGGGGGTTAAGCTTTTTAATAAACTTGTTACTAAGCTTACTAAGCTTTGAGTTAAAGCTTTAAAGCTTTTTGGCTATGGAAGCTTACTGTATACAGACAACTTGAAGAAGAGATATCCGCATGGTCCTCCGCCTACACAGGCTGGTCCTTCGCGATCAGAGGGTGCAGAAGGGGGTTCTTGACTGCCACGAACACATTGGTATCAACCGTTCACGATGAAACTGATTGTAGAGCTCGATCGTTCTAGGAGCTCCGCCTTCGCACAAGATGGTAAGCGATTGGAAGCTCTCGATCTCAGCTCCGCTCTGATACCACTGGTGCACAGATCGGTCGCCGTATACACGCGCAGTGAGCGTCAAAAGGTCCCCAAGAACAAAAGAACTCTACTTTTTGCACACAAATCAATGAAGAAAGCTTGCACAACATGAACAAGAGACCAATTTCGTGCAATCTCCCCCCATGCCTTGTGTGGGCGCTCCACAAAGCATGTATTTCATATATTATTCATCTTCAAGCTCAAATAATAGCCCAAATTACAAAATAGCACGCTTTAGCTTTTGAGTTTTCTTTTGTGCCGATAAATAATTAAAGCTAATGGGTGCCCAAGAAGTTAGGCGGTACCAAAATACAATGTCCAATACAAATATCTAAATCGTGTGCCCATGCACATACAAAAATAATAAATAAATATCAAGCACTTTGATAAATAAGCACGACAAAATATAGGCGCCATGCCTAAGATACGCACCCATCAAAAATATTGACGATAACTTGAATACACGCTATCCTCCAATGCTTCCCAATGCCACCGCTTCTCACTCTACACATCAACTGAAGCATTCACAATTGTTAGAAAAATAATACAATTAAATTGATAAAAGTGAATACCTAGCAATCTTCAGCTACATAAATAAATTGGTTAGAAATCAATCCTAACCTTAATTTATTACGAGTGCGCACTCTAAACTCATAAACGTTTATTAATTTAAATATGTAATTTGCAGAATCACCCTCTATGGAATCACCCATGTACACATAAAATTAACAAAACGCCCGAAAAGGATAGGCGTCCCCATCGACTTCTCGCACAAAGAATCCACTTTGTGTATGAGCCCGGTAATAAAATTTTACGGAATCCACCGCAAAACCTCACGGAATCCACCATGGAATATGCCTCCTGGCATCAACAGAAGGCTCCAGGAATGGTTGGTTTTCGGGTACATTCAGTGGCTAAATGTCCCTCTTGATGACACTTTCCGCACCATATATTAGAGTGCATCACATCTCTTCTCTTCCAACTCCCGCAGGAGTGGATATATGAGCAGTATTCACCTTCAGCATCTGTAGCTGCTCTGTAATCATATCCAAAAGCTCTTTCTTGATACTTGTAACTGAGTTGGATAATGAGAGGATAAGAAGAAGGGAAAGGAGAGAGGTAGAGGAAGAAGAAGAAGGTAGTAAATGATAAGGTTATCGCCTTATTTCACATAAAATGATAGCTTTTTAACCAGTTCCGTACATGAATAGTCATTTAGAATTCACGTTTTGCAATCATGGTTAAAAGAAACACATGAAATGTTAAATTCTGTTCATAAGATACACTTTCATCATTAGACAAAAAACCCTAGACTTTCATAGACGCAAGTCACATGTGATCGGGTGCATTAGAAATAAGTACTCATTGCCAGGAATAAAGAGAGATAAAAGTCGATTAGGGGTACAACTATACTAAACGCACAACGTGCATGATAGTTGGGAAATCCTGTGTAGAACCGCTCTAAGAGAATTGGAAGAATCGCATGCATCTAGACTACATCTTGAAAGTTTAAATGAAGAACCATGTGTTGCCATGTGTGTTAACTGAGCTTGGTTGGAATTAGAGATTAAAAGACCCTTGGTTGTGTTGCGAATAAGGTGTGTCTGTTGCCTTGACCGACCAGCTAATGCTTGAGTTAGGGACTAAGATACCCTAAGGTAAAACCCAAGGAAAAGGGCAAGTATAAATCAACTTGCCAAGACCATTTGATCTTGTTGAAATTATTGGAATCTTGCCAAGTCATGAAAAGACCCAAGATCGGGTGCTGGGAGCATCCGGGAAAAAAAGAGAGTCACACATTAGCAGTCGATCGCTCAAGCGACTTCCGAAATGTTCATGCTTGTACTGTCAAGATTGTGGGAGAGAAGGAAGGAGTCTCACTTGTAGCTTTCTTGCTTGCACAATGGGGGAATACACACAGAGATGGAGGCTGAAAAAGTTTTCCTCTTCTTAGTTGTGTAAGCCAAAAGAACTCTCTTACAAAGAAATAGAAGAACCCTATATATGGGTCTCAAACCAAACTCAACTAACTAAAGTGGCATACTAACTGAGCCACGAACTAGAGTAGATAAGGATAGCTGTCATGTAGCTATTACTCATGGGCGGTGTACCAACCGTATCTGCAACTGACAAGTCGGTGACATAAATACACAACGGTCACCCTGGCGTATCACGAGTGGAGCTCGATATCTCAACACTCCCCCTCGAGCTCAATCCCAATTCCTGCACACCAAGCAGGTCTCTGAACTTGCGCAGCTTCTCTGCGCCCAATGCCTTCGTGAATATGTCAGCTACCTGATCCTCTGTGCTGACATAAACTAGATCAATAAGACCTAGTAAAACCCTCTCCCGCACATAGTGATAATGCACCTCAATGTGCTTTGTTCTAGCATGATAGACTGGGTTATTTGCCAAGTGTATACTACTCATGTTGTCACAATAAATGACAACTGGCCCATCTGTAGGCTGATGCATATCATAAAGTAGCTTATGCAACCAAGCTACCTCACATGCAGCCATTGCTACGCCCCTGTACTCAGCCTCTGTGCTGGATAAGGCAACTGTAGGCTGTTTCTTGCTGCTCCAAGTGACTGCAGCACTCCCAAAAGAGAACACATATCCACTGGTAGATCGTCTATCAGAAATGCTACCAGCCCAATCAGCATCAGTGTATCCATGCAATTGTATCTGAACCCCAGTCTCATAAAATAGTCCATACTGCAATGTGGACTTCACATATCTGAGTATGCGTCTAGCTGCATCCAAATGCGGTTTCCTTGGAGCCTGCATAAACTGACTTACCAATCCAACAGCATAGCTCAAATCTGGCCTGGTAATAGTCATATAAATCAAGCTTCCTACTATGCGTCTGTACATAGTAGGGTCTTCCAGAAGCTCACCTGCATCTGCGCTCAGCTTCACATTCTGCTCCAAAGGAACTGAAATAGGCTTACAGCCTGTCATCCCATATTTGGACAGCATGTCCAATCCATACTGCCTCTGCAAGAGCTGTATCCCACTTGGTGATCTAATCACCTCAATGCCCAAGAAATAACGCAGCTCTCCCAAATCCTTCATCTCAAACTTCTGCTTCAATAGCATTTTCACATGAAGGATATCTTCATCACTGTCGCCTGTCATAATCAAATCATCAACATAAATGACAAGTAGCATAATACCTTTCTCTGTTTTTCTCACATAAAGTGAGAAATCTGCCTTGGAAATCTGAAAGCCAATAGTGACAAGATACTGTCCTATCTTGTCAGACCATACTCTAGGTGCTTGCTTCAAGCCATACAAGGCTTTCTTCAACCTGCAAACAAACTCAGGATGAACAGCATGCACATAACCTGGTGGCTGCTCCATATATACTTCTTCTTGCAAATCACCATGCAAGAAGGCATTCTTTACATCCATCTGATGTAAAGACCATTCCTTTGATGCAGCCATAGCAATGACTGCTCTTACGATTGCCATCCTTGCAACCGGACTGAATGTTTCTTCATAGTCAATGCCATATGTTTGTGCATACCCCTTGACTACTAATCTTGCCTTGTATCTGTTCACAGAACCATCTGCATTGTGCTTCACCTCATAAACCCACTTACAGTCAATTGCATTTTTACCTTTAGGCAAAGGTAAAAGAAGTGGGTTCTGGTTCCTGTATCACTTTAACCATATATGCATAGTGAATGGCTGTAAATCCATCATATTTCAGCCTATCCACAGGATACCTACCTCTCGTAGACCTGCGCAAAGTAGGTTCACTCCCAGGTGCTCTCAAAACATCCCTGGTCTTCCTTAATCCAGGTGTAACAATAGAAGGAATACGCAACTCATCATCAATGCTCTGTTCTGAGCCACTGGATTCACCATCCACATAAGAGTGACCTGCATTCACATCAAACATGGGCTGATCAACCTTCTCTTTTCCTTTTCGTGATACCTGCATACCACTATCTGCATTGCTTTGAGAAGATTCTCCTGATCTCAATCTGCCTGTCCATGGCGAAGTATGTGAACCACTGCTAGAGGACGCTCCAGGTCCACTAATATTTTGTGACTGCTGCTGTGAATTCTGTGCAGCATTACCATTTTGTGCATCTACATCATCAATCACATTTACTGGTTTATACCAGCTACTCATCTCATCAAAAACAACATCTCTGCTCACTGTAAACTTACGAGTAGAAGGGTTATAGCATCTATACCCTTTTTGCTGCAGAGAGTAACCAATAAAGATGCACTTCTCAGCTTTTGGATCCAACTTGGATCTCAACTCATCTGGCACATGTACATAGGCAATGCAACCAAAAATTTTCAAATGAGAAATATCTGATTTCCTACCAGTATACCTCTCCTCTGGAGTCATTCCATGTATTGCTGCAGTGGGAGTCCTGTTCATTATGTAGACTGCTGTAGCAACTGCTTCAGCCCAATAAAAATCTGGCAAGTCTTTTTCATTGAGCATGGCACGAGATACCTCTCCAATATGCATGTTTTTCCTTTCTGCAATTCCATTTTGTTGTGGGGTATGACTGCATGAATATTGCTGCTTTATGCCATACTCCTGCAGGAACCTTGCAAACTCATTTGAGAGGTACTCTCCCCCTCCATCTGACCTTAGGCATTTTATCTGCAGGCCTGTTTCTTTTTCAACCATAGCTTTAAGAGTTTTGAAATGCCCAAAAACTTCACTTTTCTTTTTCATAAAATACATCCAAACTTTTCTGCTATAGTCATCAATAAAAGTGACAAAATAATGACAACCTCCAAGAGATGCAGCTTTAGTAGTCCACACATCAGAGTGGATTAATTCCAATGGCTTCTCACTCTCTTGAACATGTCTAGGAAATGGTTTCCTTGCCTGTTTTCCAAACTGACAGGCTTCACATACCTTATGCATTTCTGCAACCTTGAATTTGGGCAAATCCTGCAACAATATTTTGGGCCTGCATTGATTTAAGTCGCTGTACATTCACATGACCAATGCGTTTATGCCAGATATCAATATCTGCAACTACACCGGTCCCATGTGCAAACATTGCTGCACTCAATTCAGACATGTCTGCATCCAATGTAAACATTCTGCCCTTCTTCTTTCCTTTTTCTATCAAGCGACCTTTATTTTTCATATCCTCAACAAAGCATCCATGAGGATTAAATCTGACCTGCAAGCCCTGCTCAAACATTTGACCAACAGAAACTAGATTCTTGGTGATATTCGGGACATGAAATACATCGGACAGGTATTTCTTTTTCCCATCCTGCATAGACAAAGGAATTTTTCCAATCTGCACAATAGGATGTGTAGTATCATCACCAGTCTCCACAAATCCTGGTTTTTCAATTTTCCTTGCATCCTCCATCCATTATGCATGACCTGTCATGTGGTTTGATGCACCTGAGTCAACATACCATACATCATTGCTTTCTTTTGCACTTGTCACAGAATTGTTCATGTGCTGCACCATAAACAAATGCTCATTTCTGTCATCACCCTGTCTACTAGAAGATGCATAATTCCCTTGTTGCAGTTTTCCATTCATGATGTCATTCTGCTTTTTATAGCAGTCTTTAGCCATATGACTCATTTTACCACAGTAGTAGCATTCAACATTACTGTTTGCATTTTGGCCTCTTTACCATCCACCACGACCTCTTTGGCTCCCCCTACCTCTAGAGTTACCAGGTCCTCCTCCATATGACTGGTTTTCTTGAGTTTGCTGCATATTCTGATTTCTACCACGGCCTCCATATCGGCCTCCTCTACCTCTGCCTCTACCTCTTCCAGCATTTGAGTAGAAGACAGATTCTTTTGAAGTTCCTCCTGAAGAAGATGCACCACCATTTCTCTGCTCCTCAGAAATTAGAAGAGCAATCAACTCCTCAAAATCAGGAAATCTTTCACGAACTGAAATGGATGTCCGAAACTGTGCATAATCCTTTCCTAGACCATTCAAGGTCACGGAAACTAAATCATCATCTTCCACTGGCGACCCAATGGAAGCAAGTGCATCTGCAATCTTCTTTACCTTCATGTGGTAGTCATTGATGCTCATATTTTCTCTTTGCACATTATGCAACTCTTGCTTGAGCTGCATTTTCCTGGCTTGCGTATTTGTGCTATACATTTTTGACAAAGTATCCCATGCCTCCTTTGGCGTACTTGCATCCTGAATATGCACAATCATAGAATCTGAAATGCTGATAGACAGCCAATACATAACTTTCCTGGCTCTCTCATGCCATGCTTTAAATGCCTGCATTTGTTGTTGATTGGGAACATCAAGAAGAACTGGTTTTTCTTCATTTCCTGCAACAAATTCCCAATATCCTTTTCCCATAAGGAAATTCGTCATTCTAAACTTCCATGCTTGGAAGTTGTTCTTGTCAAGCTTTTCAGTGACAATCTGTGAAAGAGAATCAGACGCCATTACAGAACACTGCAAAAAATTCTATCACTGCAAAAAACACAGCTTCACCCTCACAAGGGCAAATCTGCAAAACTGGCGAAAGTGGTATTTGACCACACAGTCACTTCCTAGTGACGATTTTGCATAAACAGGAACCAAGGATGATTCTGTAACTCCCAATGTCTCTGCACATAAGCATACGATGCAATTTCTGTGGTAACTTTTCACCGATCTATAGAACAATGGTCGCACAGCATAAAACTGGGCCTTTTCCTGAGTGCGTGCAGAAAACTTCCGCCTCCAAAACAGGCCACGAAATGGCCTCAAATCAAAAAAACAAGGTCGCAAAGGGCTAAAGCCCTTACCCGCATCATATACTGCCCTCTTGCTTCACTGCGAAGGGCGTCTCAACCTGAGACAATGCACTCCTGCACTTTCCGGCTGTGCTACCTGCAGAGATCTGCTCCCAAAACAGAAAATGAAAGCAACACTGCTCCTCTTACCAGAACACCGCGAGCTTGGCTTGCTTTCTTGAGCTCCTTACCATGAACAAGGCTCTGATACCATGTCAAGATTGTGGGAGAGAAGGAAGGAGTCTCACTTGTAGCTTTCTTGCTTGCACAATGGGGGAATACACACAGAGGTGGAGGCTGAAAACAGTTTTCCTCTTCTTAGTTGTGTAAGCCAAAAGAACTCTCTTACAAAGAAATAGAAGAACCCTATATATGGGTCTCAAACCAAACTCAACTAACTAAGGTGGCATACTAACTGAGCCACGAACTAGAGTAGATAAGGATAGCTGTCATGTAGCTATTACTCATGGGCGGTGTACCAACTGCATCTGCAACTGACAAGTCGGTGACATAAATACACAACGGTCACCCTGGCGTATCACGAGTGGAGCTCGATATCTCAACATGTACTTAGGTGCATTATTTGATCTCTTTGCTCAAGGAACTAATTCAAGGAAAAACACTTAATGCTTCAGGTTGAAAGCTTGGAGGGAGAGGCAGGAACAGTTACATCCGACTGTCTGCCTGACCCGATCCAAGGGGGTTGTTAGCCGCACCGAGTATATGGACGTAACCCGCCACGAGAGGTCTCTCTATGGGTACTACTTGGAGCGAGAGGACGCTTGGGTGCCAGGGGAGGCTTTGGCTGTAAATCCCTTGCCTCCGGACCCGGTACAAGAGGCCGACATGACTCAAGATGGGATCTTGAGGCCCGTGTACTAGTTTATGGGCGGAACTTGGAACAACGATCCTGTAGATTACTGGGATGACCTTCGAGCATGATGTTGGATGTAATCCGGAATTATGATAAATAAAGAACAGATGCTCGAGAAAAAAGAATCTTGCTTGACATTTTATTTGTGTCAATGCCTAAGTTACGTGAAGGAACCCGTGATTAATTTGTTTAATTAAGGGAGCTAATTTTGCATGTCAAAACGTAATGTGTTAGGTAATTAGATAACTAAAGCAAACTGAGGAAAGTGCAGTGGATGTGACTTAGGTCCGTTCTACGGAAGGGTGGTCCCAGTTAGCTGGAAACTTTTCTCACGTGTTGAGATAATTAAGACCTAGTATCAGTGGAGGTAGAATCTTCGGTTTATTATGTTTTAGGGCAAAGGAATGGGTCTATGCCATTCAGCAGAAAGGTTGAGACTTTGCTAGTAGGAAAGGAATCTTGACCTCAGGTCGATCCCAAGTGAAAATGGTTGGACATTCCGCTTGGGATAGACTCGGGAAGACCTAGATCATAAACCCTGTGTCATTCCCTGCGAGTGCTAGGCGGAGCCTTCTAGACCCTCCTCCCGATGGGCTGCTAAGACGTGTCCTGCAAGTGGACAAACGGGCATGTTACAGTTGGTATCAGAGTGAACCAATGGAATCTAATATTTACAAAGGAACTTAATGTAGGAAAGTAAAGGGATTAAGGGGTCAGCCAGGGGAAGGTGAGGGGAATAGAGCAGTGTTTGCTGTTGAGAACATTTCCTTACTCACTTTTGGATTCCTCCCGATGGGCTGCTAAGACGTGTCCCGCAAGTGGACAAACGGGCATGTTACAGTTGGTATCAAAGCGAACCAACGGAATCTAATATTTACAAAGAAACTTAACGGAGGAAAGTAAAGGGATTAAGGAGTCAACCAAGGGAAGGTGAGGGGAATAGAGCAGTGTTTGCTGTTGAGAACATTTCCTTACTCACTTTTGGATGCTGGGCTGCAGAATCACGAAGCATGGAACAAATTCTTGGTGTTCCAGGTTATGTTTATGACTGCAATGCGTGCTTCGGATTATCGACGGAGGCTAGGCATGATGAATATTCTAGACCGCATCTACAATCCTTCATCCCTGTACGTGGAACAAAGGTGGACGGGAGAATCAGGAATATATTACATAGCAACCCACCGACTTGCGTACCTTCAGACCAACTTGAAGAGAATCAAGTGGATGGAGGATTTAAAGATCGTGAAGCTGTTCATCTTTGTTGAAGCTCACGCAAACGCAACCCTACATGTTGGCAATCGGCAAGTCAAGCAGAACAAGTATGTGTATGAAGAAGTGACTCGGGTGATCCCTACTGATAGAATCAAAGTGCTAGGGCGCTATGAGAAGAACAGGTATCAAAGGAAGGGATACCCCAAGCTTCCTGTGACTTATCATTTCCTGAAAATCCATGACCCCTCTCCATATTATTACTCAGTACCTATAGCCAATTGTAACACAATCTTATTTTCCCTAAACTGATGTGCCAATCAGCTTGTTCCACTTTCTCAAAATAAATGTACTCAAAGGGCTATGCCCTCATGAATGAATAAGACTTCTTACTATTGTCTATCCTGATTGTAAATGTTGGCAAAGGAGTTAAGAGGTTATGTCACTTGACTAAAAGTTGTGATGGTCATATTAACGTAATATGAGAAACATTTGATAAGTTTTTAACATAAAGTATCTTATTACCCAAGCGTAACCCCAAGTGCAGGTTCCAAAGACCCCTGCACTAAGTACAGCTATGATTTAAGAGAAGAAGTTCCTTCTCAAACAAATCAAGCCACCTGAGTTCAATGGCAAGGGAAGGACTGTTCAAACTGACACCGAGGTCTGGATCGAGTCCATGGAGGACTATTTTGAGGCAGCAGAAACTGCACCTGCTAACCAAGCTATGCTCGCCAAACTTAAGCTTACATTCGAAGCAAGACTTTGGTGGAAACAGTGGTGCAGAGACCAAGGGATCTCGTAAGGGACAATCATTTGGGAGAAGCTTAAGGAAGCTGTGCGAGGGAGGTATCTGCCACCTGCCTACCGCACATAGAAGATGAATAAATTCTATGAATTGAAGCAGCTTGGACTATCCCTTGATGCATATTATTCAAAGTTCGTCTCTCTCTTAAAGTACGTGCCACAAATGGATATGACACAACAGGTGTCAAAGTTTTGCGCTGGGCCTGCACCAATAATACGAGAGGTGCATACCAAGCCAAGGAACAACAAGACTTAGCCTTACAGGGATCAGAACAAGGGGATGTATAGGGCTCAGTCTAAGAGAGCGCAAGGTCAAAATCAGGGACAAAGGAAGAAAGCGAGGACCAATGCTGTCAACAACTTTGTTCCTACACAGGGTAACGACCGCAATCTACGTTGCTTCCATTGCAACGAGCCCAGACACTTCAAGATGCAGTGTCCCAAGCTTAGTAGAGGACATCGCCAAGGGCCATTCCAAGGAGCCACCCATGGCCAAGGAACCACCGTCATGGCCAGAGGAAGAACCTCCAATGTTGCCAATAAGGAGGTGGGTGATGAAGAAGATCCATCCATGGATGCTGACATTGAGAGGGCAACGGTTCACGCCGCTCTTCACAAGGGACCGAATCGCCAATTCTCAGTGATCCAAACTCCATCGGATTATGAAGGTAAAAGCTTCAAAACCTTAATCAATTGTGGCAGTACACATTTCTATATTTCATTGATCTGTGCAAAAATACTAGGGATAGCCACAATAGACGCACATACTTTACTTTGGCATTGGCAAATGGTCGTGAGGTCTCTTATACCAGGAAAACTGCTAAGGTGAAATTCCTACTGGGTGGGAAGCTGACTTCGGTGAGATTCAGGGTAATGAACCTAGGTGTCCACAAATGTTTGGTCGGAATGGATTGGCTAATACCCAATGATGCCCACATCCACTGTGGTAAGGGCCAAGTCTACTTCCGAAATTTTGAAGGGGAACTAGTTACAACTCAAGGAGAGGCTGGTAAGCCAAAAATTCAGCTGGCAAAAGCAACACGGATAATAAAAGGAGTTAGAAAGGGTCTACCCGTCTATCTGATTAAACTGAATAAGCTAGATTAGAATCAGAAATCTGGGGAGAACCTTCATGGTTAAAGGAATACGCAGATGTATTTCCTGAAGAGCTAACAAAACTTCCTCCTCAAAGGGAAGTTGACCATGAAATCAAGCTAGCACCAGGAGCTGCACCTATCGCAAAGAGACCGTATAGGATGTCCATCCTGGAAGCTATTGAACTGAAAGAGCAACTCAAGAAACTGTTAGACCAAGGCTACATCCATCCTAGCAGTTTGCCATGGGGAGCTCCAATGCTGTTCTAGAAGAAGAAAGATGGAACACTTCGGCTATGCATTGACTAGAGAGGGTTGAATCAATCGACCATTAAAAACAAATATCCCATTCCAAGAATAGATGAACTACTTGACCGTCTTCAAGGTGCAAAGATCTTCTCTAAGATAGATCTCAGGTCTGGATATTATCAGATAAGGATCAAGGAATAAGATATCTCGAAGACTGCATTTAGCACAAGGTATGGACACTTTGAATTCCTAGTGATGTCATTCGGGCTGAAAAATGCTCCTGCTATCTTCAACACGTTAATGCAGGATATATTTAGGCCCTATCTTGATGACTTCATACTCATCTTCTTTGACGATACCCTAGTCTACTCTAAGTAGGAAAAAGATCATGAACCCCAACTTCGCATTGTTCTTGAAACAATAAGAGCACACAAGCTTTATGCCAAGAAGAAGAAGCGTGCATTTTTCAAGCGACAGATTGAATATTTGGGATTCGTTGTATCAATGGAATGAATTTCAGTGGATCCGGCCAAGGTCAGAGACGTTCTGGAATGGCCAACACCAACTTCTGTCAAAGACGTTCTGGAATGGCCAACACCAACTTCTGTCAAAGAAATACGTAGTTTTCTTGGATTGACAAGATGGTATAGGATCTTTATCAAAAACTATGCTTTGATTACAGCGCCTCTGACTGATCTACTAAAGAAGCAAGTGGCAATTGTATGGTCACCTGTCGAACATACCAGCTTTGACAAACTAAAGCAAATCTTGGTATCAGCACCCATCCTCAAAATTCCTGATCTTAGTAAGGAGTTTGAAGTGGTAACTGATGCTAGCGCACTTGCCCTAGGATGTGTTCTTATACAAGAAGTTCATCCCGTAGAATACTCTTCAAGGAAACTGAAGAGCCATGAAAGGAATTATGCTACCCACGATCTGGAGCTGTTGGCTGTCATCCATGCTCTCAAACTTTGGAGACATTACTTGCAGGGTAACAAATTTTCCTTAGTGACGAACCACAAGAGTCTTAAATGGATTTTCACCCAGAATGAGCTCAATATGAGGCAATGTCGACTGATCGAAGTGCTGGAAGAATATGATTTTGAAATCAAATATAGGCCTGGAAAAGAGAATGTAGTTGCCGATGCACTTAGTCACAAGGCATTTTTGAATTCTTTGATTTTGCAAGATCCATCAATAGCAAGATCTCTAGCCACAAAGGTATCAATGCCAAACAACCCAATTCTTGAGCTAGCTAGAGAAGAGGCATGTCATGACCCAATCTACCATAAATTGCCAAGGGAGATCCCCATCAAAGATCAAGACCCGAAGCTAAAAATGAAGTATCAAGACTTCTCTGTCAGTAGTGGACTTGTCTACTTTAGGACAAGATTATGTATCCCCGCCAGCCAATCTCTCAAGCAGAAGATACTTTGGGAAGCCCATGACTCCCCTTTCTCAGGGCATCCTGGCTATGCCAAGACCCTTAATGCGCTCAAGAAGAGCTATTATTGGGATAGGCTCAAGGGTGACGTTCTCAAATATGTCATGGAATGTTTGTCTTGTCAATGCATTAAGGCAGAACATGTCAAAATGCCAGGGAAATTGCAACCACTTGACATTCCCCAAATGAAATGGGAATTCATTAGTATGGACTTTGTTGTTGGCCTACCCCAAGGTCAGGGGGGATACAATTCTATTATGGTTGTAGTAGATATGCTCACCAAGGTTTCACATCTTATCCCTGTCAAGACAAACTATAAAGCATCGAACATCGTAAGATTATTCATCAAGAAAATATTCAAACTACATGGGTTACCCAGAAAAATCATTAGTGATCATGACTCTCTCTTCACATCACACTTCTGGAGGGCTATCTTCGAGGCCATTGGGACTCAACTCTGTTTCAGTACAGTTTACCATCCCCAAACTAATGGTCAAACGGAACGAGTCAACCAAGTCATTGAAGATATGCTTAGGGCATACTGTTGTCACGAACCCAAAAGGTGGATTCAATATTTGCCACTAGTTGAGTTTGCCTACAATGCTTTTTACCAACAAAGCATTCAAATGACCCCTTTTCAAGCATTGTATGGGCACGATTGTCACACTCCTTTGAGCTTCTCAAATCCAACCTTGAGGGTTGAAGCTTCAAAGTAGATGCTGGAAGACATGGATGACCAAATCAAATCAATGAGACAAGACATCCAAGCCGCCAAGGATAGACAGAAGGCTTATGCAGACTCGATCCTTCGTTGAGGGTGATATGGTCTTCATCCGCGTATGCCCTAAAAAGAGTTCACTATCCTTGGGAGAGTTCAAGAAGATAAGTCCAAGATATTGTGGACCTTATAAGATCACTAAGTGCCTAGGACCTAATGCTTACAGACTACAACTGCCCGCAACCCTAAAGGTTCATAACGTATTCCACATTAGCCTATTGAAAAAGTATCTACCTAATCCAAAACATGTACTTGATGATCAGCAAATTGTAATGCCTAGCCAAGGAGTCCTTTAGCTACAACCTGATAAAGTCCTAGATGTCTGGGAGAGGCATTTGAGGTCAAGGACCTTGAGAGAATACCTCGTCCAGTGGAAAGATTATCCTGAAGAGGATGCCACCTGGATGGACGAAGATACTCTCAACTAACAATACCCCCAGGTTCTCTCGAGATGAGGACATCTCGATTCCTCTAAGGGGGAGAGAATGTAATGGTCCATAGGACCCCTCCCCTAAAGGAAAAGGGAAAAAAATTTCATTAAACTCAATTTTTTTTTACTCCCACCTCTCTCCCCACCGACGGCAGTTGGGGGAGGGGGAGAGAGAGTGGGAGTGGTGGATTGGGAGGGGAGGCATGCAACCTCTAGGTGGAGGGGTAGCCATGCCACATATCTCCTCCCCTCCCCTATATAAGGGGAGGGCTTCTCCCCTCCCCTGGAAGCAGAGACAGAGGAGGCTACACTGGTCCATCGTCGCCACCTTTTTCCCACCCCATTGTCGTCGTGTTGGGAGTTGAAGGTCTACCATCGGGGTTCAGAGCAGACGAAGAGTGTGGGATTCAAGGATTGGAAAAGGGGGAAAGATTGGGGTTTGACAAGATTTGGGTTTTAGAAATGACTTAGTTGAAGAAGAAGATATCAAGCTTTTTCTGTTTATTTAGCATACATGAATGGAATGAATGACTTTGTCTTAATCACATCAAATGCATATGGGAATAATAAGTCTTTACATTAGGGATAAACTCAAATTTAAACCAAATGCATATTCCAAATGTACGCTCAAATGGTTTTCATTTCATGAACATGGATGGATATCAACTCCAAGAAACATGTATTTTGATGGTAGATACAAGTACATTCAAGACATAGATCAAAAGTTCATGAAATGCACTGATAATGCATATTTTTAACTTCATCCCTGTTTTAAAACAGTAATTTCCAGCCCATAATCAAGCTCTAAAAATGTACATCCATATAGATCTCTTATTTACTCATCAAAATGGACAAGAACAGTGGGCTGCCCTGTTTATGACTGGTTTTTTCAGCCCATAACAGCCCATACACCTTCAGAATCCTCCCCTTTGCTTGCCCCAAAGTCACTCAAGTACTTGGGTACAAGACGGGCTTCATTGGACCATGAATAAGATAAAAGAATGAGAGAAGTTGTACATAAGAGCAGGCTGAATACTTTTTCTAAGGTTTCCCCCTTTTATGGACTGTCATACCATTCATTTTCGTCATACCAAATGGATGGGTAAGAAGAGCTCTCACCTTCCTTGTTTGTATCTCCTTCTTCAGCTCCAGTTTGTCTTGAGTTTGCATGCTTTGGAGCATGCACCATAGCCCATAGCTCCTTCCCCAGTTGCCTCAGGTATGCAGGCCCGTTTTTTTTAGCCGAAAAATGTGGGCTGCATCCTACTCAGCTCCCACTTTTCACTTTGACCACTTAGGTCACTTACATGTCATTTTAGTCCATTATTTCAGGTCCCACATGAACCTAGTGGACTTTTGGCACTTTTCTTGATTTCTAACCAAATTGTATTCTTGAACCAATGTGACTTAGCCTGCAAACTATCAATTACTTCCAGTTGATCAAGTTGTGGGTTCCCATTGACTTATTTTTTATCAATATACATGGTACAACTGAAAATTGTATGACAAAACTTATGAAACTAAGTGATATCTAAGTTGGTTGTTGGGTAACAATGACTGAGTTATGTATGAAAATTCCTCATTTAAATCCTAATAAATTTCTTCTGTGATCATAAGAATTCTATGATTTATATTATGAACAAAAAACTTTCTGACATTCACCCCCTCCTAACCTACACATCCTCCGGCATGTGCCATTTCACAAAATTACAAGTTAAGGAGGGTCTTCTTCTGACATATCTTCATCTTCATCCTCTAGGTCTTCTTCATCTTGCTTGTCTTCAAGTAGATGGCTCATATCCAAGTCATCAAGCTCATAAGTAGAAGACTCTCTTCGTTTGAAGAGCTTGATACGTTTACCAGCTATTGGTACCTTGACCATGGTCCCATCCATTTCAGCCAAAGTATAAGTAGCATTATCATGTACTACTTTCACCACATATGGTCCAAACCATCGCTTGGCTAACTTCCTATGAGTACTCTATTGATTGTCTAGGCTACTGTCATAGACAAGTACAAAATCATTCTCTTGAATAGGTATTGGACGGAGTCGATGATGCTTGTCAAACCTCTTCTTATTCTTCAATCTTGCTGTCTTTAGCCTTTCAATGGTTGTCTCGACATCTTTTGGCCTTCTTTCAAGCTAACTTCCTATGAGTACTATATTGATTGTCTAGGCTGTTGTCATAGACAAGTACCCAATCATTCTCTTAAATAGCTATTGGACAGAATCGATGATGCTTGTCAAACCTCTTCTTATTCTTCAATCTTGCTGTCTTTAGCCTTTCAATGGCTGTCTCGACATCTTCTGGCCTTCTTTCAAGCTGCCTTATGTGCAAAATTAGTAGCTCTTCTCTATTTATGCCTTCATCCCAAGGCAAGATACTCCGTGTGACAATAGACTCCTCAATAGGCATAATAGGTGGCTGCCCATATATCAATTCAGCCAGCATATAACCTATTACTACACTATGGGTAGTTCTATCAACCCATAATGCGAATGATAGCATTCTAGGCCATTCTCTCATCTTTCCTCTGCAAGATTTCGCCAATGCTTTGAGAATTGGTTGATGACCTCTTTCACTCTTACCATTGCCTTCAGGATTGTAAGCTGATGTAAGAGATAGCTTGATTCCCAATTGAGCAAAGAAATGGCGAGCCTCATCGGCATCCAATTCTCCTCTATCAACAGTTACTTTGGCAACACAGCCATACCTACAAAATACTTCTTCAAGTAAAAATCTACAAACGGCTTGAGTAGACTTTATTGTCAAGGCTTTTTCTTCCACTTGATTTGTGAGATCTTCTCTAGAAAGTACTAGATATCTCATGTTCCAAATTCCTGTAGGCATGGTTACTAAATCAATGACCCATCTATAGTGAATGGATAAAGGAAAGGTAGGCCGAAGCCCATCTCTATGCTTAACCATAGAGTACATTTGACAATCATGACAAGACTCAACAAAATGTTCAATGTCTTTATACATGTTTTGCCACCAAAATTTCTCTTTTATTTTGGCAAAACTACCCCATATGCCTCTATGACCAGCCAATAGGCTTTCATGGAATTCTTGCATAACCTGTCTCTGAGTCTTCTTGTCTCCTAAGACACGAACAGGCGCCCTTCCTTTCTTTTTCACATGCCTCCAAAGGTAACCATCTTTGAGAAAAAAGCCATAGGCTTTTCTCTTGATTCTCTTGAACTCTTCATTAGTCCAATCTTCCTTCTTTGTCATAGTGCTCAGAAATTGGCCAATTTTTTGCCAATCACCTGCATAATATTCTTCTTTAAAGTGTGAACAAACCATATCAAAACATTGAGCATGCTATCTTTCAGCCACCCACTGTCCTTCTATGGTTGTTTCTTCTTTCTTTGCTGCTAATAAAATTTGTTTCAGCAAGCTGAACCTATTGTACTTGCTGTAATTAATGTTGTACCTACATTTTTGATGGCTAAACAATCATTAGATATAGCTATACTTGTTGTTTTCAGATCTGAACCTACAATTACAGCATCATTTTTAGCAAATATAGACTCTATTTCTTCCTCATCCATCATTTCTTCTTCATCCTTATATCTGGCACGCGAAAGCATGTCAGCAACTAGATTATCTCTTCCTGCAATATGTTTCAAATCAGGATTTAAGGATTTAATATAGGCTATCCATCTTAGCATAGCTATGTCGGGAGTGGAGCAGTTGGCAATCATGCCCAAGAGTGGAAGACAATCTGTTTTAACTATTACATGTGCGCCCATGAAGTACTCCCGGTCACATTTCAATGTAGTTACCACTCCCCAAAGTTCTCTTTTAATTTGAGCATACATTCTTCGACGTTCATTAAGAACCTTTGCTCCAAAGCAAATTGCATATATGTTGCCTTCAAGGTCGTCTTGACCGACTACCCATCCTATTCCAATAGGACTTGTGTCCACTGTGAGCATGATAGGCTGTCCATTAGAGTAATTAGCCCTCTTTAAGGTGGGGGCTGAAATCAGCAATTTCTTCAATTTCTGAATAGCTTGAGTATGCTCTTTTTCCCATATAAACCTTTGGCCTTTTCTTGGCGGTTGATAAAGATTTTCAGCAACATGAGAGAAATGTGGGATCCAAATAAGGTAGAAGACACATGCTCCAAGAAATCTTCTCACCTCTGAAACATTTGTGCATATTTCCCACATTTTGCTGATAGCATCAATCTTGGTTGGGGAAGGCTTTCGGCCATATGGACCACACATATGCCCTACCACAAGAACTTCTTCGACACCAAAAACAGATTTAGCACCTGAAAGAGTAAGATGGACTTCTTCCAATTTAGACAAGATTTGAGCACAATCATTAATATAATCGGAAACAAACTTGCGACATCCAAGTTCATTGAGTTCTTCATTCTTCTCATGAACTTCACATCCTTTGATCAGTACATCATCAAGGAAAGGAAGAGTTAGTTGGGGAATATAATCTCTCAATACTTTATGCATGGCATTCATCATGTGAGCTACTGAATTTGTAGCTCCTTGAGGTAGAGTACACATGCGGACTAAACCAAGAGGCGTCTTCATTGTGGTAATGTCTCGGCTCTTCAAAGCAAGCTGAAATTGGTCATAGCCCGAATATAAATCTCCCATAGAATAAATTGCTCTTCCTGCAAAAGCCTCAGCAAATTCATCAACAATTGGCCCCGAACCAACATTTCTAATAGTGACTTTATTGACAGGCTGTAAATCTTGAATGAATCTCAAAGATTTATTCTTCTTAGGCACGGTAAACCATCGGTTGGAATATGGAGCTGAAGATGGCTCCAATATTCCCATTTTTATCTTTTCATTTAAAAGTTCCAGTAACTTAGGCAAATGAGCCCTTGGTACTAGAATTGGTTTAAGATTCCAAGGAACATGTGGGACCGTGAAACTCACCATTGGCGCCACAACACTTGGATCCACACAGCCAATTTCATGTGGCTGAAATGAAAAGGCTTTTCCATGTTTCTTTAACATCTGCATGAAGATTTTCTTTTCATCCGGTAAAAGAAAAGAGTCTTCACCAATTTTCAGCTCTTGTAAACTTTCAGCTATAAATTGGTGACCAATATCTTTGGGATCACGAAGGCTTGGCTGTTTGGATGCCCTTTCTGCCGGTCCTTCACTTTCAGGAGGTAGAGGAGTAGCCACTGGCTTAACCTTCTTGTCAACTGTCTTATATTTTGTTTCTACTCTTACCTCATCCTTCTTTGGCTATCCAAAAGCTTCTGGATCTACAAATTCTTGAATTATGTCATACATTTCCAATGTGCATACCTATATGGACTAATTTCCAGCTTGATTTTCTACATGAACAGCTGCATATATTTCAGCCAATGTATCATTATAAATCATCCCATGAAATAACCCTGAAATTTCTTCATTTTTAGCCAAAACATCAATTTGCTTCAACTCTCATTCCACATGACATAAATGCTTTCTTTCAGCCCTATTCATGGCTGAAAACTATTCATAACAGCCCATACAGTTGGCCGTAAAAACCTACAAGTTAGCTTTTGGCATTGCCCCCTATACATGTGGAGGAAAATTTTTATAACATGAAGCACTGCCATAGCCCCCACTTATAGCAGTGCTACCCGAAAACCCTTAAATTCTCGGGCATTTGGAGGTACAGGATTGATCTCTATTCCGATGATGATTTACGCATACAGTCACAAATTGGACAACTTTGTCATTATCCTTACTTCTTATCCGAGCATATGATGAACCATCATCAAGGGCCTTTGTCTCCAAACGAGACTCAGAAATAAAAGGTTGGCCAAGAATGATAGGATAGCTGCAGGAATCTTGAACAAAGAAATGAAATTCATCTTTTACATTACCAATAGTAACTTGTACATAAGGGCATGCCGCATAGAGATCGCCAGAGGAGTTATTGGTTGCTTTCATGTGCCATCTTGGGTCCACATCTATAGGCCATCCGCCATTCTCATAGAGGCTTCTTGACATGACATTGATTTCTGAGCCATGGTCTATAAGGGCAATGCATGGAGTCTCTTTTTCTCCAATCTTGACAACGGTTTCGGTGGTCGCCTTTGCCCAATGGGTACGGGAGTAGTGACTACTAGGAATAAAGTGAGCATCATTTTCTTCTTGCATGTTGTGAAGATGAGCTTATTTCTTATGCATGGGCTGCACTTTCGATTGAGAAGACCCCACCATAACATTTTCTGCAATAGCTTCTTCAATTTCTGCTTCATAGATGTCTTCATCTTTGGCTTCTATGGCTGCAATCAATTCTTTGATTGCCTCCAATCGAATCTCTTGAGTTTTCATCTTCTCTTCATTCTACAAATACACATGAAGTGCTTGCAAAAAAGCATGCACAGATTTTTCAGTTTCCTCACCAACATATTGTCTTTTCTGTTTAATTACATCAATTACTACATCATGAAATCCTCGTTTTCAAATTCCGAGAATTTCTCCTAATGTAAATTCAATTCTACTTCCAAGAATCCTTTCTTCTAGGATCTGCTTGAGATCCGTCTCGCAGTCTCTATGTCAGACTGCAACTTATAGCCGAGATGTTTGCCTTTTCTTTTCCCTTCCATCTTCTTTGCTTGAGGGGCATCTCCCATATCAAGCTCTGGCGGTGGTGGATTTTTAGCAACCTTCTGCTGATCCGGTTTACTTCTTGTCACACGTTTAGTTGACCCCGAAGAGGAAGGACCGGCAACATCTTCATCTCTTCTTCTCTTTTCTTCTACCATAGCTTCATGATTATTAATTTCAGCCAACCGAGCAAAAGCTGAAGCTGAAAGCAACCGAGCAAAAGCAAAAGCTGAAAATGAATCAACTAGCTCGGTCCATCCGGTTCTTCCTCGGATGCATTGACTGGCAGTAGTTAAATCATCTTTGGTTGCCTTACCTTGCTCCATGTGATCTAAAGCCTGCATCCACACTTTAGATTTTGCATCATTTTTACATGCTTTAACAATTTCATTAGTTGTTTCAATTTGCAGCCCATAGGTAGCCGCATCAACAGCTGCATAGGCTGTTCTTGTTGCCAAATCCTCCAGTTTTTTCTTCATGCCACCGTTTCTGAAATTTGGCTCAAGAGGAAGCCCGGATTTGGTTGCATGAATTTTACCATCCTTCCAAAAGACTAGTTTTGTGCTTCAGCTTCATGGAATGCACCGCACTCCCTCTTATCACGCTGTAGACTATCACACCAAATACAGCGTCTTTTGAAGCCTTCTCGTACGAGTCTTTGGGCAGTTGTCTGTCCTCTCTCTTCCACTTTCACATCAAGCCTTTCCACCTTGGAATTGATCTCCGTTAGATTAAGATGGAGATCCCGCATGCTCTTAATTAGCTCGTCCATGACATCCTTCTTTGGAGGTGGAATAGCAGGATTTCTTAGTTGCTCGGCCGTAGAGACAGGAGGTCGAGAAACAAGAACAGGCTCCTTCATGGATTCAGTTGGTGCAGAGGTAGATCCCCATCTTAGGCGCATCTGCTCTCTTCGAGCAATCATATTAACTGCTTCAGTGACATCACTCCAAGCAGTCTTCAATTCCATCTCAGAGTCAGGATCTTCAAGCCGATCACTTAGCTTCTCTTGAAGAAAAGGATCCGCAGCCTTTAGAAATAATTCAATCTTCTGGCTTTCCATACCCTGCTGATCGTCAAGATCTAGTTGAGCAAATTTGCTTTCAAATTCGCGATGAAGAGCAGTGGCGGTTAGTCCCTTATTGGCCTTTCAACCCATTCAGTGAAGACTTTCTTCGTCATGAGGCCAGAATCTTCAAGAAAAAATTCTTCTCGAAGAGCCTTCTTGAATGCGGACCATCCCGCGTCTTTTTGAAAAAGACCATGAATTCGGTCCTGGAGGCCATGCATGGCCAAACAGGCAAAATATCGGCTCCAGGCATGATGAGGAACTCCAAAGAAGACCATCTTGTTAGTATAGAGGCAGATAAAAGAGGACACATTTTGCCCATTAAATTGCTTGAGCTCTTGCCCAACTGCTTCCAAAGCTTTAATGGCAGCGACATCATTCCGCTCTTCTTCCTGTCTCCACTGTTGTTGCAATTGCAACTGTTGCTGAAATTGCAATTATTGTTGTTGGCTTTCTTGCATCAGACGTACCAACTGTTGCAAGGCATCTCCTCCCAAACTTGATGATTCTCTCATTGTACTTCTTCTTCCGCGCAGTTGACCTTCACGTCAGGTTCACCACTTTCGTCATGTCGGGGGTTGAAGGTCTACCACCGGGGTTCAGAGCAGACAAAGAGTGTGGGATTCAAGGATTGGAGAAGGGGGAAAGATTGGGATTTGACAAGATTTGGGTTTTAGAAATGACTTAGTTGAAGAAGAAGATATCAAGATTTTTCTGTTTATTTAGCATACATGAACAATTCTGCATTAAAATAGGGAAATCATTAATATCAAAGCTAATATGGTACAGAGATAATAATGCTTTCCAATACCCATTATGAGCATATAACATACTTCATTGAAAGGAATTCTGCTTTAACATGGGTTAGTCATTAACACCATGTGTAGGACCTCCCATTAAAATTCTATTAAATCTTCTTTGAGATATTCCATCATGGTAGGATAGTGGCAAGAAAAAATCCACTAACCATGGCTGGATTCCTTCAAGTGCATTACAAGGATGTTAGACTTGGATAGGGTGCCCTATTAAGAGGAGAATTTTCTACAGATATGAATTTGTTTCATGAGGGATAATCCATGTCTTTAAGATAGATTTGATAGTGAATGATATGCATTAAAATTACATTTCTTAGTCTTATTGGATTATTTAATTAAGCGAAAAGAAGAATAATCAACTCCCAAAGGTAATGGCCATCTCACAATCAGTGCAAGGCATGGGAGTAAGAGCTTCTTCATTCCCTACATATCAACAAGCTAGTTGAGATGCCAGTACTACTCAATGTTGTAATGGAAATTCTAACTATGATTACGTAGTTTAGCTTACTATGGTGTTTCCCAATGTATACGTGTGTGTGTGTGTGTGTGTGTGTGTGTGTGTGTGTGTGTGTGTGTGTGTGTGTGTGTGTGTGTGTGTGTGTGTGTGTGTGTGTGTGTGTGTGTGTGTGTGTGTGTGTGTGTGTGTGTGTGTGTGTGTGTGTGTGTGTGTGTGTGTGTGTGTGTGTGTGTGTGTGTGTGTGTGTGTGTGTGTGTGTGTGTGTGTGTGTGTGTGTGTGTGTGTGTGTGTGTGTGTGTGTTAAAATGCTAACCATGATTACATAGTTTAGCTTACTATGGTGTTTCCCAATGTATGCATTGGGGTGTGTGTGTGTGTGTGTGTGCATGCGTGCTTGCGTGTGTCCATGCATGTGTGTGTGTGTGTGTGTGTGTGTGTGTGTGTGTGTGTGTGTGTGTGTGTGTGTGTGTGTGTGTGTGTGTGTGTGTGTGTGTGTGTGTGTGTGTGTGTGTGTGTGTGTGTGTGTGTGTGTGTGTGTGTGTGTGTGTGTGTGTGTGTGTGTGTGTGTGTGTGTGTGTGTGTGTGTGTGTGTGTGTGTGTGTGTGTGTGTGTGTGTGTGTGTGTGTGTGTGTGTGTGTGTGTGTGTGTGTGTGTGTGTGTGTGTGTGTGTGTGTGTGTGTGTGTGTGTGTGTGTGTGTGTGTGTGTGTGTGTGTGTGTGTGCACGCGCGCACGCTAGGATTATGTGTATCATTGTGAGAAGCAACATACCCATCCATATGCATGGATTTTCAATTGTGAGGACCACCTATTTGTGAGAGAATGTCATCATATGAAAGTATATGGGTGACATTGGCATATACAACCAGTCATCAATAGCATCTCACATTAGGAAAAACAAGGCACCATAATTGCTAGTGGTGCTGCAAGATGGTGATGGAAACCTTAGAATGTTGAGCAAGCAATTAATGTAGTTTTCATGGATCAATTGATCTTTTGGTAAGAAAAATAGCTCTTTCTTCTCACAAAAATGGCTATAAATATTTGTGGAGATGAAGTTTACAACAAGAATAGGTTGATGCCTATCAGAAGAAGCAAGGTGGTCAAGGCATGAAAGGAGCTAGTAGATCCACACCACCATCATCCCGAAGTCCCATAAATTGTCAATATGATCTTGTACATACTAGAATAAAGGACTAAGACTATTAAGTAAATCATTGCAATAGAGATTCCAAAAAACCACGGCACCAATTTTGAGCACAGAAGAGACAATGGAGAAAGCCCAAATTTGGTCAAATTGGCTGCCTATAGGTAGGGTAGGGATGGTAGCTACGTGGCAAAGGGATTTATTTCAAAAAGGCATAAAGATGATGAACTTATAGGATTGAAACTAATCCAAGGGCACAATGGGATTGTAGCTACTAGACATAGGTTGGAAAGGGACCATACATTTGGGTCTCCACAAGAGTATCTATAGGTAGAATAAGTGTTCACATTTGTACATATACACAAACAAGAAGGTACAATCCATCCGTATGCATACACAATTTTTCCATTGCAAGTGTGTGCCATATAATACACCATGTTTCTCCTTTGAAAAAGAATGAATGGATCTTATCCATGGTCAATGCTCATGAGATGGATTACTAATGCTTCTAGTCCTAGATTTTTTTAGCCATAGCTTGAGTTGGTAGCATGTGTTGCCAATGGTCAATTTATTCCTAAAATAGATGTATTCTAAGTTGCTTAAAGATTTGGTTAAATCTTGTATATTCTCTTGGTTAAGGAGATGAATATTATAGTTTGATATTATACTTATTACAATCATTATGATGAGGAATCAGCCTGCTCAATATAATACACTTTGATAATCTTTTAATCCATGTCCGAACTTAAGAATCTGGCTACCATACCAAAAGGGTTACCCACATATAGTCAAGGTATCCAAACTACATTTAAAACCCTATCTTTAAAGAGAATTTTAAAACCCTATGTATTTGTAGGAGATGTCTTAATTGATCCTAACTTCAAAGAAATTTTCTCCACAATCTTGCATTCTAAACAAGTGGTCTAATTTTGAAGCATAATAATTATATACAAAGAGCCACCAATATAGATTCCTATACTTCCTTCAAGGGATTCCACGTTGAAGTTTCCCAAACCTAATAGTTTTAGGAAGAGCATGTCCTCACAATGATCAATTTGCACAAATGGAATGAATGATAATTTGTAATTAGATTATTTTCAACATACATGTGAGATTGGCTAAAATATATAGTGAGTTTAACTTCTTGCTTGATGATGGAACCCAAACCTATTATGTAGTCAACACTATCTCATGGTATATGCAAATTATGCACTCAACTACCTGGTGCTTACATGATTCCAAATCTCTTCATTATGTCTAGATAAGGTGGTGCTACGACCATAGATAGTGTGTGAATGAGGACCATCAAATGCAATGTTATGTACGTATTTATTAGTCTAAGTATGTGGTTAGACACACTTGTATTATTCTTACTACATGAACATTGGGTAGCATATTCATGTGTGACCAAGGTATTCAATTTGCAAAGTATGAGAACATTATAAGCTTAATGCCAATTAGAGCAAGCTACCAACATATGCCAGTGTTTGTGTTGAGAGATATATCTCTCTAAATGATAAATATGAGAATTGTCAATCATACCTTATACATGTAGCTTAAGACAAAAGAGGAATTATATTGGTATCATGCTAATCATAGAGCATAAAGGTGCTGATTTTTATTTGACCTTGAATGGTGTCAAAAAAAATATGATATCACTACTCTAGGAGGAAATTTCTGTGTGAAACAACACATTGACAAAGATCATGTCCAGGGAAAAATAGATGGGATGTGACCAGCAACCTTAGCCACACTATTATTTATACCACCCAAAAAGTGGATAGTAGCTTAGAACTTCTAACTTTGCTATTGAGCTGCTTTACAATTCTACTTATATGAATTAGCCAATCTATGCTTACTCATGGATGTGTGGTTCAACAAGCCAATCTCTAGTTGCTACAGCTCGTGACTCAAAAGAGGCATGTGATCAACATCTATGCCTCATGAGAAGAAGCAACATCATGTCAACTATATCATCATGGAAAGTTTAATAATTACCAAAATTTGATCGATACAATCTTATTTGACTTCTACATGGCTCTATCCTTCATTGTCAATTTCTTTCTCTCTCATTTGCATGAGAAAATGAGCTCCCTTCATGTGACATTTCAAATATTTTATTGCATTGTAGGTGTTGCATAAGCAAGATGTCATAGTTTGCAAACATTTCTTTTGTGACTTCTTTTGCAACATCAACAATTGATGCATAAATTAATACCTTATGCAATACCAAAACTCTCTTTTTTGTTAGCACGTCACATAAGTGACACAAGGCTATTGCATAAGTTACTTTTTCTCTTTTCCCCCGCATGCCTAAGCCCCCTTCTTTCTTGTACTGTGCTCCCACTCCTTGGATATGAGCTTTACCACTTTTAAGTACTCTGAATTTAATTGATGAACTAGAAAAATCTAAGAAAAAGAAGCTATAAATTGATTGATAGTCATTGTTAAATATGGCAATAGTTAGCAACCTTTAAAGCCAGGAGCCACGAGCAGCACATTAATGAGCTGACATGTGTAGAAGCAATGAACACTATCTAGTAAAGCACATGAGCAAAGAGAATGTCACAATAGGTTGCAAGCTATATAAGGAAGGGAGCAAAAATGGTCAAGGGTTGTGAGCACAAACATAGTCCAAGAGCTCAAGGGATCAAACGGCTCTCATATTTCACTGTTAGATCCTTTGCAAGTCTCTTTGGCTAGTCCCTTTCATAGCATGTTAAGTAGTATTGCCATTGTCTTGTATCTTGCAATTCTCTTGTATTCATGATGATTTTATAATCCTATACTTGTCTTTCCTAGAGTCTTGTGTTGCTACCACTTTTTGTCTCTTTTGAGATAGTTTTATTGTTCTTACTTTAGCAATATGTTTTGGGTTAATCTTTTGAGTGCATTTGGTATTTGATCTCATTCTCATCTCATTGTTGTGACTATGTCTAGCTCTACACCTTATTGAACACTAACTGTCAAGTGTGATGTTAGTGTCCACCTATATTTGTTCAAAGTATGTCCACCCTCTATTCTATGGCGGTAGTGCTCAAACCCGATTACATATGGAAACCATGATCATGGTTCCTTCGCACGCTAAGCTAAATGCATACGCATTCTCATAGTCTGAGCCTAATACAATTTGAGATCTAGGTCATGCATGGTGGTCTAAGTCTAGAAAGCACCAAACAATACCATGTCCTAAGGCTTCTTCAATCCTTAGTGAGGTCGTATCTTGAGCGCAATAATCTTCTCCATGTCAAAAGAGAGAAGACGAGATAGGAAAATATATGGAGTTGTTAATAGAGAGCATTGTACTCTCTCATTGTTTTATTATTTTTCATAATATATGTTACACATCACAAAGTCTAAGTCACACATAACACAAGCAACTAGGTCACTAACTCACCCTACTACCAAACTATGGTTAATTCTAACATACTCAATTATTACCACATACATGAGTGACAAAGTCCAGGTAGATTGTACAAGATAGAGTCAGTGTCAATGAGCTTGATTCTCAACACCCCCCCTCAAGCTCAAGTCAACTATTGTACTCCAATTAGCTCTCTAAAATAAACAAACTTATCTCTACCAGGTGATTTGGTAAAGATATTAGCTACCTGGTCTTCAATCTTCATATGAAGTAGATATATCTATCCTTCAAATACTATTTTCTTGATGAAATGGTAATGAACTTCTATGTGCTTTGATCTATCATGATAGATTGGGTTGCTAGCTAATAGCACACTACTCATGTTATCACAATGCAATGTGATCTTCTTGTCCAATTGTATATCCAAGTCATGTAGCAATTTCACAAGCCATGCTTCACATGCAGCTAAGCCTGCACCTCTATACTCTACCTCTATGCTAGAGAGAGCAACTGTCAGCTACTTTTTATTGCTCCAGCTAATCATACTACTTCTCGAGACGACTGAAATCATAACCACTGATTGATCTTCTATCATAGGCACAACTAACCCAATTAGCATCTGTATAACCTGTCAATTCAAGTAGCTCTCCAAACTCATAAAAAAATCCATAATTAGTAGTACCCTTCACATACTGCATAATCCTCATGATTACATTCAAATGTGGCTTGTAGGGCTTCTGCATAAAATAGCCTATGAGCCCCACTAAATAACTAAAGTCAAGATGGATAACAATAAGATAAAACATCAGGTTGCTGCATATACATAGTGATATTCTCTACCTCACTTCCAACATCAACTACAAGTTTGACATTCTAATCTAGTGATATTTTCATGGGCTTATATTCCACCATCCCATATTTCAATAGCATATCCTATGTATATTGTTTTTGTAGCAACTAGATTCCTTAAGGTGTAGAAACAACCTCAATCCCAAGAACGTGTTTCAACTCTCCCAAATCTTTCACCTTAAACTCAACTTGTAAGATGAATTCAACTTCAGCAATACCATGGTCATCATCTCCAATAATCATCAAGTCATCTACATAAATTACCAAGAATACATAACATGTCTCTGTCTTCTTCATAAACAAACTATGGTCTGCATGTCCCATCTAAAAACCAAGCTGTTGTAAACACATACTCATGTGAGCATTCCATGCTCTCGATACATGTTTCAATCCATACAAGGCTTTTTTAGCCTACACACATGATTCAGGTAATCAAGGTGTATATAGCCCTGAGGCTATTTCATATACATCTCCTTAATCAAATCTCCATTCAAAAATGCATTCTTGACATCTATCTACCAAAGCTTTTATCCCTTGACATTGCTAATACAATGAGAGTTCTCACAGTTACCATATTTACAATCACGTTGAACGTCTCTTCATAATCCAAGCCATACTGTTGCGCATATCCCTTACCAACCTATCGAGCTTTGTATCATTCCAATGATCCATCTGCCTCGCATTTCACTTTATAAATCCATTTAGAGCCAATGGGTGTTTTGCCTTAAGGTAGACTACCCAAATCCCATGTGTCATTCTCAGTCAATGTAGCATATTTCTCATCCATTGCAGCACACTAATTTTCATCTTGAACTTCCTCATTGAACTTCATAGGTTCTTTATTATGACCCATCACTTTAGCCATGTAGGCAAATTTCATAGCTGAATATCTAGTGTAAATCAACCTATCAACATGCTTTATGACCCTTTCTGACCTTCTTAACTATGGTTCACTATGGGATTGCCTCTCATGAGAGGAGGTACATACATGCTTTACCTTACTCTAAGTGTCATAGCAAATGGTATACCCAATTCAATATCAAGACTATCACTGCAAGGTGACTCATATCCAGATGTAAGTAGGTCAGCCACGTCATCAAACATCTTCTCTTTGCCTTTATCTAATCTCCCCTTCACAAACATATCCATGTCAATTCGGATGCAGAACCATGACTATGCACCCATCCTTTGATAGTAGAAGATACATCACCTGTAGGTCTACTCACTGTAGTGTTAGTGGAAGGATAATTTATAGCATGAGTATGATTGGCTAGTCCATCAGAAACCATTGCATTTTGACCACCATACCATAATTCCAACTCATCAAATACTATATCCCTCTTGATCAATGTCTCATGAGTAGGACAGATTGTAGCACTTATAGGCTTTTGTGTCCTATGCATAGCCAAGAAATACACTCTTAATAGCTTGGAGATCTAAATTCTTTCTCTTCTCATCAAGCACATGTACATAAGCAATGCAACCAAAGACTTTAAGGTGGTTGATATTTTGTTTGTAGCCATACAATTTTTTATACAATATAAGATCATGAATATCAGATATAGGTATTCTATTCAAGACATAAACTACAATTACAATTACTTTAGGACAATAACCATTCAGCAAATTCTTTTCATTGAGTGTGGCCCTTGTAGCTTCCATAAGCACCCCATTTTTTCTCTTTGCGATACCATTCTAGTGTGGTGTATAATTGCAGGTAGAATGTCTTTTCTTTTTGCGATACCATTCTATTGTGGTGTATAATTGCATGTAGAATGTCTTTTGATGCCATACTTATCCAAGTACCTATCAAACTCTTGAGAGAAACAAACTCACCACCTTCATCAAATCTCAAGCATGAGATATAATATCCAAGCTCATTTTCAGCATGTTTTTTGAAATCCTTGAAGACATCTAGCACCTCATCTTTGTGCTTCAGAATATATAGCCATGTATATCTGCATAAATCATCTATAATGATACATAATATCTCATACCATCAAAAGATGCATTATGGATTGGACCCGATACATCCAAATGCACCAACTACAAAGGTCTAGAACTGTTTCTCACATATCTAACTAATGAAAACCTTGCTTGCTTTCCAAACTAACAAGTGGAATATACATGTCCTAAATACATGTACTTAAACTTTGGCAAGACAAGTACGATCTCCTTCTACTACATAGTTTTCAGTCTTTGTATATTTACATAAGCAATGTGCTTATGCCACATTTTCACATCTCTAATTGCTCCATTATCATGGGCAAACAAACATGGCTACCTTTAACTCAGGAATAAAAGCATCCAAAGTGAACATCCTGCCATTTCTTTTGCCTTTCGCAATCAATTTGAAACCATTTCCATACTCTTTAATAAAGCATCCATCTCTATTAAATCTAACTTGCAATTTTTCTCTTACCATTTGTCCAATAGACAGTCAATTCTTAGTGATAGATGGTACATGTAACACATCATACAAACTCTTTTTCCTGCCATCATGCAGCATGACTAATGGTACCACACCTATATTCTTGATAGCATGTTGTGTATCATCACCAGTGCATATATAGCTATGAGAGCCTATAGTCACTTCATCAGACCATGTGGAGTCATATGATTGGATATGCATGAGTCTATATACCAATGTTCATGAGCCTTTCCTTTCTTAGGTATATCCTTAGGAGCATGCTGCATAGCAAACAATCTATCTCTCTGAATCATCATGAGTCTTACTGGAAGATGCATAGTTGCCATATTGTCTACCTTTTGCTTTCATGTTAGCTTTCTTTTTATGACAGTCCTTTCCTACGTATCCATACTTCCCACAATAATGACAATCCTTTTGTTTGTTAGACTCATCATGAGACTACCAAGAACCACTCTACCTCTAGCTAATCTCACCCTACCTCTAAAGAATCCAAATCCTTACTGGCCTTGCACATTTTGAATTTTCCATGCATTCTATTGATGTTATCGTTAGGTATTTCGAGTGTCACCAACAACGACCTTGAAAATCTCCATGAGCTCTGTCACCTCTAGCTCTCTAACTCAAGTAGAATATAATATCTTTACTATGAGAGATACTGAAACATGTAGTTAAGCCAAGCTTGACTTTCTCATGCAGTAACAAAGCAAGTAATGTATCCCAATCAGGGGGGTTTTTCTTTACAAAGATTGATGTGTCAAAGGCCTTGTATTCCTTTTCCAAACCATTCAAGGTGACTGCAATCATGTTATCATCATCAACTTTGAAACCAATAGTAGCAAGTTGATCTGCAATGGTTTTAATATGGTGCTTCTGCTATATTTTCTGCACATGAGCAATATTGCCATAATTCTTTATGAGAATTTCCCAAGCATCCTTTGAAGGCTAACAACTAGTAATTTTCATAGCCATTGCATCTGAGACGCATAACGAGAACCACTATAGAATTTTACTAGCTCTTTTTGGCCCACTACCTATGAGCTCTCAGTTGCTCTATAGTCGGATTTCTTTCTGGAAGTCTTGGTTCAGCTTCATCTATTATGCAAAGATCCTAGTAGTCTCTTCCAATTAGGAAGTTTTTCATTCTAAATTCCCATCAAGAAAAGTTTTTGTTGTCAAGCTTCTCCCCCACAATCTGAGTAATATTGTTCATACCAGTTGCATTTGCCATATCTTAAGTTATAGTATTTATTGCAATATGCAAACTATCAATGCTTAACTTCTTCCAATCCAAGATGTCTTTTCACTTATTAAAATTCTTGCATAACATTCAAGTAATACATGTACATTTGTAGGTACCCTGTATTTAGTTCAGTCCTGCTCAATCTAAACATGTAGTAGACATCAGTTCATCAATGGAAATCCCAAAAACTTTCAATGTATTAGCATAGATATGCCACTACTCAAACAAGATGATTTTAATCCTAGAGTGAATGACAATAAAAATTTTGCAATAACCAGTGATATTTCAGCTCAAAAGCATGTTAGACATCTCCAAACTTTGATCATACCCTCTGGAAATGGTAACACTTCATGTAGATAGCATTGACTGCATAGTAGACATGAATACAAGTCTTCCAATGAATGATAGACAAACAGTCTATGAGATAATAGTAGTAAAATCTATGTTAAGACTAAAGTATTTTCAACTTAGAACTAGCTCAAAAACATCTTAAGCAAGTGCCATGACCTTTGGAACATGTATGTATGACCATCAATGCTTGTACACTCTTCAAGTGGTAGTAAGGAAAAGACTACAAACGCACTGTGACTAAGCAACTGTCTATTATAACCAACTATAACTCAATCTAGAACTAAGCATTGAGTGCTCAATCATCCCATTAACCATTCCATAGACATGTGGCATCATCCAAGCATAAGTAGGTACCAAACATAAGCTTCAGTGAGCTCTAGATGTCAAGTACAAGCTCTCATAGATTTAAAATAGCACCTTGCCTATGTATTGAATCAGTAACTCATCTTTAGACCCTTTGAATAGAATCCAAATGCATGAGTATATTACCAAACTTGATACCAACCATCCTTCCACTACGCAGACATAGTAGATGAGCACCAAAACTAAGTATTCTATGTAGAGACATAGGCACAATTTTAGCCTATTCATACTGGTCTAGAAGGGATTTTAACATGATGTTCACTCATGTGTATTGTGCAATTAGAAGTGCTTATAATCTTCACTCAATGACCAAGGTTTTTGCTCAGTAAGGAGTGCAACAACTACACAAGTCTTACAGCCCATTTTCAACAGATTTAATCAAGAAAAAAAAAACATGTGCAAATCTAGACTAATCACGCTAATCTACTGTTGCTAATGCTAGCCACTATAATCACTTCTCTAGACTCCACATGATGCTAATAAGCTCACTTCACAAGCCTCAATAGGCTTTGTCAAGAGTAGACACCAAAACTCACTGCAATCTTCTTCACAGGAGGCTGCAGGTCATACTCACTCTCTAGTGTCCACCTCCTTCAAGTCTAAGCTTTTATGCACCATGAAGCTAAGCTCTCCAACTCAGACACCATGTCAAAAGAAAGAAGAATAGAGGCAAAGACATGGAGTTGTCAATAGAGATCAATGTAATCTCTCATTATTTCGTAATTTCTCATACTGTGTGTTACACACCACAGTCACATAACGCAAGCAACTAGGTCACTAAACTGACCATAGTTGTGACTCATGACTTCCTTCATCCTTGGAATATGTTAAGATGTCATCAAAGAATGCAACCACACACATGACTAACAACGGCTAGCTATTGTTGTATGAGATAGAGTCAGTGTTGTGAGCTTGATTCTCAACATTCCTGAATTTTAAAAGCATCAGTTCATATTCCACTCCTCCAGTTAGTAGCAAGCATGACCTTTTCGTAATTTCTCTCACTACTCCATTAAACCTAACAAGTCTTTTCTTGGCTTCGGTCAACCCAATTGGTATCCCCTCAATAGCCCCAACCCTACCCTCGCTTTTGATCTCAATGGCTCACCCACCTGGTATCTCATCTCCTTTCCAAAGTCCTCTAGATCTTCTAATGAGGATCTGAATGCCTTTATCCACCAATTCAATGTGGCCTACATGATCAACTAGTCTAGCTAAGTCAATGAGACTCACAAGGATGCCATATTCAAATCCTCAATGTGGAAAAAGGCTGCAATCATCAAGCCATCATGCAACAAAGCACTCATTGCTTTCCAACTAGACCAAAAAGATCTATAGAAACTTGAAAGACTCATCCACCTTAAGCAGGGCAATCGATGTGTCCAAGTGTATACTGCCAAGTTCACTATCCTTAAAAGTAAAATTGATCCTAATGCTAAGCCAAAATATGAAATGTTGAATACACTCTACGTTCAAGGTTTCAATAAACCTATTTGGAAAGCATTTTCTTCTTATGATTTATTATTATAAAAGCATTGACCCATTCTATAAGAAAGCTCTTCACTTAGAGTAGTTTATGTCAAAAGAAAAGTCACGAAAAGGGAAGACATCCAATAAATCCATTCCAAAGTATCAAAATGATAACTTTTGATTTTGACCTAGAAGTAGAATCCAGCAATGAAGAAACTAACTCTAAAGAGGAGGAATAAAAAAGTCCAACCAAGAGTAAAAAGAAGGAAAAACGAAAGAAAACCTTAGAAAGCATGAAGAAGAATGAGGTCAAAAACCTCTAGTACACACGGTGTAACAATCCCATGGTTATTTAGGTTGAATGTGGCATTAACCAATTTAGATGGTGTAGTATTTATAATATGGTTACCCATAATAGTGAGTATTGCTAGTACAATGGTTGGTATTAAATGACCCATCCCGAAGGATGGCAAGGTTTTGGAGAAAACATTTTCGAAAAATGGACAACCCTCCCCACCATTCTAGTTCCTGCACCAGATGTTGCTTATACCAATCAAGAGTACCAACAACCCAATGGTGACTATGGTGGGCATGGTAGAGATGGAAGAGGCCAATGAAATTTTCAACCCTTCGCTAAACATTGCTTCTTTTGTATGTAGGAAGGACACTGAAGATTCGAGTGTCTAGATGCCCAAGCCTATGATGCTCAGAAGAGACAAACGACAAGGCTCTACACATATGCCCAGAGCTAACACAATGGAGATTAAGGAATTTCCAGAATCAGAGATACATGTGATTAGCTGGTTAGCCAAAACCTACAAAGGTTCCATGTTGCAGCCCGCATGAACTTTGTGGGCTGAGAAAGAGGTCTAGCATTAGGTGGAAGGATGCACGTGAGCCAATGGCAATAAAATCTTTGGCCCTAAGCTCTGCTCTATAGGTTAAACCCAAAACAAGATCAGTAGCTCGAAGCAACCACAATTTAATTTAGCATATCCCGCCCACTCAGGAAATGCAACACAATGTGAAGACACAACCATACTGAGCATGGAGTCACTCAAACCCCAACTTGGTCATAAGCTGGGAGTTTGCAAAGTTCAAACTCTAGTAGGAATCTACATGAGGAGGAACAAACCCAACATATGAGAAAAACAAGCAAGTTGCACAAGAAGATTTGCAACCAAGTGAAGTAAAGAATCTTGGCACTTGCCCTAGGATTTGAAAAGGGAAGTAGCTAGAAGCTTATCCTAGTAAGCAAAAGAGCTATTTATTGGGGCGACAATGCCCAAAAAAATTACAAGAAGAATCCACAATATCATCCCAAATAGAGATAGAGTAAAACCACCCTAAAGGAAGTAGAAGCCAATAGAGTGATGTTAAACCCACAGCAGTAGAAGAAAGCATGCCAAGCACTTTATTTGTTCTTGACTCATCTGAAGCATCAGCTAGATGGGGACCCATAAATATTACCATGCTATTAGGTTACCTCTAAAATCTTGTTGTGGATTACAAGGATTGCCTCTTGAAGTTGATTCAACGAGAGCACCATGTATTGCCAAAACCAAAAGTAACAACCATGATGGCCCATGCTTTAAAGGACACGCTTAGAAAACTCCACCAATAGCCTGTGCCAGTAGGCCCCCTAAGCGATCTGACCATTCTGGTGATTCCTGTTGAGTGTAAGGACCAGATCATCTAGAATATCTTGCTTGACAATGAATCAGGTGTCAACACCATCACATTGGCTACTTGCCAAGAATTGGGATTGATAAATTGGGAATCAACTCCCTTCGTGGTAAGGATTCCCAATCAACAACGGGTAAGACATCTAGGTATCATCCACTTTGTACTTCTAGAAATTGCCACAATTCAATTATTGGTTTCCTTAGTTGTGTTGAATATGGAGCATGCTGGCAAAGATTACCACCTACTATTGGGAAGACCTTGGCTATACCAAAGCCATGACTGGGATAAGGAAAAACCAACAATCCATGGGAATCAAACAAAGTAACTATCTTCTTGACTAATATTGCCCCACCTACCTCGCACTATTAACTAGCTATAGCTAAAATAGTCAATATGATCGACAACTTAAGTGATGAAGAAGAGGAGTTCTTGAAGGCTAATGTTGATTTTAAAACTCCATTGTCTCATTAATGTTATGCAAATCAATAGATAGTATATGCAACCACAAATTCTATAGCCCCAAGTGTTGGAGGAGTAGGAAAAGTACAACAATCTCGATAGTGTTGAACACAAAACCCAGACTGCACAAAAGATAACACTAATGAGAGCATATTTTAAAGATGGGATTTAAATGCAAAAAGACCCCGAGACCCATAAAAGACGCATTTTTGTACAAAATGAACAGTTGTTGTGGATCAAGGAACTAGAGTTTTTCTAAATGCATTTCAATGCCGTGAATCCAACACAAGTGTCCATTCATCAAAATCAAAGTCCATTTGACCCCCCAATTAATGGACACAAGGTTTGGCGTTATGAAATAGCATTCAGATCGGGAAGCCAAAAAGCATGTGATGGAGGCTAGGATGATAGATTTTGATGCCAGAAAGTTGCCCATCTAGTCATATCACAATTTCAAGATCGTTTGTCTCCTCAACTAGATCAAAACCACTTTGCTCAAGTGTAAAAAGGCCAAAATGAACTAGAGAATTTAAAGCTTTGTATTAAACTTGATTAAGAAGGGGGTAACTAATGAGAATTGGAACAACATGATGGGGAAAGGGAGGCGCATTTTTTTCAACACCTCTTCCATCTCCCCAAAAATGGTATTTTTTAGTCTTGATGATGATCTTCTTCTAGCTCATGAGCCTTGAATGCTTCAATTTTTTGTGCTTCAACACTTTGATCTATGCGAGAAATGATGTAGTATTCAGCAATATCAAATTTCAGTCTTTCTCTCTCACCATAAGCGTGGTTCATATGGGCTGAGAGAATGAGGGAGAATGGGTGCCAACTCACGACAAAATGCGAGAAAGAGATATATATATATTAAAAAAGCACAAAGGAAGCATCAACAGCTCTAAATGAGCATTTATGGCCTCGCATTTTCGAATTACAAGGTGTGTGTACGCAAATTTTTGAGTAAGCGACCTTTATTTATTTTTTATGATGCATTGTTAATGCATATGATGGAAAGATCATTGCAAATGGTTGAAATATTTGCTTATGTTTATAATTTCAAAACATCCATTCATTTTCCTTCATGCATATTAAAATAATCAAATCACAAAATTCAAAATACGAGACTTAATGAAAAATGGGAATGTATTTTGGTTTTGGGGATCCAGTGATATTCATATGGCATAAAAATCAATATACTGATGGACTAAACTTCTCATAAGATATACAAATCAAAAAACTCAGAAAAACCAATAAATTATGTTGAAATAAATGGGAAAATTCATAAAAAATCATCAAAAGAAGAAAAAAAATTAGTTTTTGTGTGTAGAAAATTATGGAAAACTAGGAGAATGTTTATGAATGTATTAAAGTTGATGTTAAAGTTGATGTTTTAATATTTATTTCTATGAAAATTTATCACAAAATCTCCCTACATTTGCACAATCAATCTAAATTTGAATGGTATGGGGTGTGGCATGAAATGGAACAATATTTGATAAAGTTGCTAATTTCTTTGCATACCTTAACATAGGATGTGGCTCGTATAAGTTTTATGAGGTTTTGTAGTATAGGTTAGCCCAATGTTGTTCCTTAGCAAAGCGGCACAATGCGATTAGAAAGAAATCATGGAAAGATTGTTTGTGCACTTTTCATTGGTTGATTTTTTGTTACATTATTTGAGCAGGAGTGCCATACACTTTGCATATGCAATCTAAATATGGTATCAGAATATAAATCCCTAGATGCATAGAATTATATGTTTAGGTGATGGCCAACGTTGAGAGTGTAAAATTTCCCTTTGTTGTAGGTAGTTTGATATCTTGGTAAAAATCGATTTAGTGAGGTATATATACAATCTCGTGGATTATTACATTTATATTATTAGAAGATTGTTATGTTCGTATTCTATGTGTAAGATGGCGCATCATAGGGCCAATCTCTAGGGTGTAGGAGACCCATGAAGGAGCCACTACATTTTGCTGGGAGGGGAGCTTTTTATGTGTATAAATTGAGGTGTTGATTACCTGTATGTTTGGATATTTCCTTTGTGGATTTGGAAAATGGAAAAATTGTTGGATTGCAATTGATACAAATGCATTATTTCTTAGAGTAGTGTGCGACCTCTAGACACTCCTAGCTGCTATGAGGTCGTGAGTGGTTTGGTGTGCATAGGAGGCTTGGCTAGAGCTCTAGAGCCAATGTTGGGCCCATTTTAGATGCCGATAGGTAGTGCATTTGCTGGGAGCGGCTAATAAGTAGTAGTTTTCAAACCTTAGCTACAAGGAGGTTGTAAGGGACCTATTATGTCTAGTCTCTAATTGAGTGCCACCTTGATGCAATGGGCATTGAATTAGGATGATTAAAACCTTGTTCATTAGCATGACGATTAATCCAAGGAATCCCCATAGCCCAAAAGATACTTTGTCCATCTTGAATGGTTTATTGGGATCTTTGGTTAGACTATTTTATCATTTGACCCAAAAGTGACACCATACTAGAGTTTGGGCTACTATGGTGAAGTACCCATGGAGTGGTGTTCGTGAGTAATAATCCATGGGAGTCAAGAGAAAGATTAGGAAGCACAAGTGATACTAGGGCTATTTGTGATCCCTGATAGTGATAACTTTTTAGAGGAAAAGATTGTGATGCCAATGGCCGAAGTAATACATGACTATAATTGGAAGATACATTCAATGCTAGTGCCCGATGCAGTTGGGTACCAAAGTGCAATTTCTAAGATCCATAAAGCATTGGATGATATCTATGTATGTGGGAAACCATTGTTAGAGAGGAAGGTCCTATTGAGACCTATCTTCAGATCTATGAAAATGGTGGTAAATGAGAATAGACTCCCTAGACCACTCTATGTTAAATGTGGGCAAAGCCTGCTAAGCTTGGCTATACTTGGGGTAAGCTATACCAGGCTTCACTAAGTTTACGTGAAGCAATTAAAGGCAAAATACATGAGTTGATAAATGAAATGGGATTAAATGTGTATGGTCTAGGGAGGAATTAAGTAACCTTGATTGATCTAAGAAGAGTATTTCACTCTATTAAACATACAAGGAAAAGTAGTATATTTTACTTAGGATGATTCATCTAGTTGCTGAATTATATATATATATATATATATATATATATATATATATATATATATATATATATATGATTTAATTACTAGCTTATCTAATTGTAGATTTCTTATGTATTTAGGGTGCTATTTGTTGTTTGAAGAAAATGAAGGAAAAACATAAACAAATCAAAGGCTTGACTATTTACATTTACTTTTGTGTTTACTTTATTCTTTAATAATCATGGTTTGTTATGGTAATAGTCAAGTTTCTATACTATGTTTTTGGTAAATGTTTCTCTCCATCTTCAAGTAAAATTTGATGTGGTATGGGTCATCATCTACAAACTCTAACCTTGAGCTAGAGAGAGAGAATGATGGCTAAGGTAGAGGCCTTCTTTGGGCATCCTCCCATCCCACTTGAATTGTATGGGTATATGACCACCCCTAAGCCTTCTCCACCATAAATAGCTTTTCCCTCCTCCATCACTAGAGCATGAGCCATCCCATGAGAGTGGTATAAGCAACAACCATGGTCTAAGTGCTATGGCAGATGTTGTTTTGGTAGAGGCTGTTTTAGAGGTGGTTGGAGCCCTTCTCGATAGCAACAAAGAGAGAGAAAAATTCATGAAGAGAGATTGGTAGAAGCCTTGTAGTATGAAGAGAGTGAGGCAAAAACTCAGCTAGAAGTGCATTACTAACTAAATCCTTTTTGACATGGTTAACTAAATCCATCAGGTTAACACAACATGAGAAATTTCTAGCAAAAGGGCCATGGTTAAAACATAGAGCAATGAGAAAGAAAGGAGAGTAGAGCAAGGCTTCAATCCCAAACTAATGATAATCATTGCCCATGGTCAAGAGTAGATAGAGGCTCAAAGTAGGGTGGAGCATGGGGTCTTTAGCTCACAACAAAAGGAGGCATGACTAATCCAAATGGAGTGATTTGGCTCGTTGCACTTTCAATTCTAGGAGGCATTGATACATGGATGGCAGAATTTATAAGTATCTAATTTTTTATTTCAAATTTTATATGTGACCAAGCTTTAATTGATTGTACCTACTAATATTTTTAGTGATTTCATTTTGGAATAGGGTCTTGTTAGCTAATTGCCTATTAGTGGCAAGATGAGCTATAAGTGTCCTCATAAGAAGCTTGATACATGGATTTAATTGTCTTAATCTATGTTAATGTGTGTAGCCTTTTCTTAATATGTTAACACAATTCGTAAAATTAATGCCTAAGAGATTACATAAGAAGGGCACTAAAAAAACCAAGGAGGTACTGGTTGCAAACCTATGGCTTCTAACTAGTAGCTTCTCTTCTTCTTCTTTTTTCCCACACAAAAATCATGTTTAAAGTCCTTTGAGAAAGCATGTGAAAATTTCAAGAAAAAATGCTTTAAAATGGGCATTTATAGTACCATGAAAATTATGGATAAAACATGTCTAAATTGTTGTAAGAAATCATGCTTATATGATGTGATATAAACATGATTTCGGACACTGGTCTTCTAACACTCAGTTAATCAAAAAAGATGTACTCATAAGTTTTTTCATCCAGCTTAAAAAATGTGTCAATCTAGCCATCTCTAGCCTGCATCCATTGTAGTGGACACATGAGTGGGAGAGGACTACCCACATGAGGTTGTATCCCCACCCAAGGAACAAGGTGACAAGATTCATTCATTAAACAATGTATTGTGCAATTGATTAGGTTTGAATCCCTACTAGAACCCCTACCAATCCTCATGAATTTCAAAGACTTGACTAGTGGGCTAACCAATTCTTTGTGTGATAACCAAGCATGGATGAGCAATTTGAAGCAATGTAACCATCCCCATAGTCAATATCAATATAATGATGGGTGCACATGAAGAATTTTTACCACATATGGCTTTCAAGGAAATATATGAAAATAACTCAAATGATTGCATACAAATCAAGAAATACTAAAATAAAATACTATTTTAAAAATAAAGTTTTTGCCAAAAAGTTTACTTGAGGAAAGTTTGTAGGCTTTTTGCAAGAAAGCAAAGTCTTTCATCTAATGTATTGAGGTGATCAAATAAAAATAGAAAAGGTAAAAGAAGGAAGAGGAATCGGCTAGATGCAAAATTAAGAAAAAATAAAGTTCGAAAAGAGATTTAAGATCCAAAATTATAAAAGGAGAGGAGGAATGTTCACTAGTGTCAAGGAATCCATGAGCCTCTTAGGGGGCATGTATAGGCATTGATATAACATCCTCTATAAGGCTTATGGAGGTGCTAATTTTGTAGGAAGGGGAGGCTGAATATAAAGAAGTTATTATTGTGTAAGAAAGTAGGATGAGGAGAAGGTAGACATTGTTTGTTTGGTCTAAAGGGGTTTTTTTGGATAGTCAAGAGAAGAAAGAGAAGATGATGATGATGTGAAGGAGAAGAGGAATGCTATTGTGCCTATTGCATGAGCACATGTGCCAAATCAAAATCAAGTACACAAAGTTAGTTATAGAGAAGAAGCAAAGTTTGTGGTGCTATTATTCAAGAGACTAGGTTTGTGTTTCAGAGTGAAAGATCCTACCTACAAGTAGGAGGTAATGTTCCTATATTGAAGGCTAGGTGAAGCTAGGGTTTTGCAATCATTAAACCTATGTTCTGACCATTCCTATGTGACAAAACAATAGAATGGAAGCATAGATAAAATTACAAGGTGCACTTTTACGAGCACTTCTAATCAAGCATGTATCGCATCATATAAAACTATGTGCCAAAATAATATTGTAATGCGAATATAAATGTCAAGGGATTCAATATATGTAAACTCTCTATATCATGTGCATTCAAGGCCTATTCAAAAATACCCTCATTTGTGAATTTTTCAAAACAAAATACACCCCATGTCTAGTGTAGAAATAGTATTTTAAAAATCCTTTCTTTTGAATCTATGTGATATACTTACATATTTGTGAGTGACTCATTGAGATATAAATGTGTAACAAATCAAGATTTCCCATGAAGCAAATAAACATGATCATAAAAGTGAAGTCATTTAATATTGAAAATTCTACTTTTAAAAAGATAACTTATAGAAAGAAAAATTAAATCACAAACATATTGATGCTACAAGACAAACACATAGAGAGAAATCTAAACATAGAGAAAGAGGGAGGGAGGGAGGGTGGGAGCTCTCAAATCATCTTAAAAGTTCTATTAAAATGCCTCTTTATCTTCTCTATTACATGCTAATGTGTGTATAATTTTGTAATTTAAATGCTTCTTTATCCACATTTATAAGCATGTTATGTTTGCACTATAAACATGAATGTACCCATGTTCTTAAAAGCACTATGTTGTTCTAATCCACTACCATGCATGATTTATAATTTTCTATTTAAGAATGTTGATCATTCTCTATAGAAACTTCTAGTCAAATAAAACTATATAGAGGTAGCAAGAGATTACCTTAAGGAACAAAAATTACAAGCATAACTATGACCTCTTGTGGATGCAAAGGTAGATGAAATATCAATTGCATTCACTTGTGGAGACTTAAATCTTGGGATAAACATTAGGCTTGGTATGTATGTCACAATGTTATGGTTGGTGGGCAAGTCTTACATCTCATGTCTATTGGTTCATTCTACCCTCTGCTTCAACACTTGCAATAGTGTAGGGTTTTGCCTAAGCAATTCTCCCAGTGGCCATGTTACAAGAGTTGATGTAAGTGCAGTGAGCGAATTGCCAACCATTTTTCCCTCCTTTGCTTCATGGGCTTCCTGCCAATGCTCTTTTGCAGTTCATTTATTTATGTCATCCATGTTCTGCCTATGCGATAGTGCATGTGGTGCCCATGTGGTGATGTTGCCTCTCCTGCTCTCAAGTACATGGGAGAGACTAGTGGACTCATGGTTGAGAGTTCATTGATCTCATCCACAATAATAGGCTCAACATCTTGCAAGTGAGCTTGTGCTTCTTTTATCCATTCTTTGACCTTATCCATAGCCTTTAGTTGCTTGTTGGGTTCAAGGTACTCTCCAACATTAGCGCTTCTCTTCTTCCTTATCTTAGGAGTAGATGTTTCACCTTCTGCATCAGTAACATACTTTCCCTTTGTTAAAGTAATCCTGCTCTCTATTTGACTATTATTTTAGCATCAGTTCTCTTTCTTCTCCTTCGCGAGTTCTTCTTCCCTATAGAGGTTGCATCTAGATTTCTAGGTCCATGTAAGGAAATAACAGATTGCTTTTTTTGGGCTCATATCATGACATTTATGGGGGTGGGTGTGGCATTGTTGTCAAGTGACTCAACACAAAAGAACCCGAGTGGCATAGATGGCACGATTATCAAACTATTGGAGGCTTTTCGCATAGGGAAAATGGCAAATAGATGTGTGGCACCGCATTCGGAACACCTCAAGTCGGTCTTCTCTCTATTTGGTTGCTCCTTTTCATGGCAGTGGGATAAGATATGCACTGGATGGCCACACATCCAATATGCTATGGACTCATAGTTCTAACCTCATCTTAGACCGCTATCTCTCCCTTTGCTCCTAAAGCCATGACTGGCACAAGCCTAAAGTCCATTAGTATGGGATTACCATCATCATCATACGAGACATAAGGGTTCATGTATGAGTCTTCCTCTAGTGGTTCCTCTCTACAAAGTGCACTGAGCATTGCTTGTCGGTGGATGCATCACTATAAGTCCTAGTGGTCTAGGGATTCCTATTGGATTGATGTCAATCCTTGGAGTAGCTGGCTTTGAATCGTTAGAGGTGCAAGTAGAGCCAAAGGGGCTTGTCTTCCAAAGTTATACTACATAACCCCTAGACAGTATGGTTGAGTATAAGGTTGTTGGTATGGCAATCATCTTGGCAATTAGCAGTGCATAGCGTCATGTGTGAATCTTCTACAATTTGGCACAAGGTCGAGACCTAGGATATCGAGATACTCAAATGCCAAGTGGTTCCCTCCACAATGCACATACTACACATGAGGTCACACTGGTCTTTGCAATGACTTCTGTAGTCTGATAAGCTCTATCTTTAGATCCAACTATCACTTGGGTCTGGTCAACATTCTTTCCTTTATCTTGCTCACTAGGGGCCTAGGTGTTGAAGTTCTCTTGGCATTTCTAAATGTGTTGTTTCCTTGCTACATACCCCTAGAGCTTCTCTTTCTAAGTAAGTCATCCACTTGTATAGCCTTATCCAAGACTCTTGCCAGCACATCCCTTTGCAAGTTTGAGTTGCTCGCTAAGGCCTTATAGAGTTTTTTGTTTCAGATCCCATTGATGAATACGTTGGAGATCGCTCTCTCATTGGTCGTTCAACTCTACTCTACAGGTATTCTCTTGTAGAGACTCCTTATGTGAGTGGCGTAGTCTCATATGTCCTCTTTGTCTTTTTGGCTAACATACATCAACTTAACAACAAAGTTATCAAAGTGTCCTGCCTCCGAGAATCTCTTGATAAAGAGATCCTTTAGATCGTTGAAATTATTGTGTTCGCCATTATCTAGACTAATAAACCAAGTCCCGTCCCTTGTCTCCTACGTAAAGATCAAATGCTTGGGCCCATTGATCAAGGTCCATAAGGTTTTTAGCCTTGCACACCTACTCAAATTTCTTGATGAAGCTATAGGGCATTTCCTACTTAATATTTGTCAAGTTACATGGCAACTATGGGTATTTTTATTTGGCTTCTGGTGTTTGGGGCGACTCCCAGCCCATCTACAACAATGATGTTGCCAAGGCCACTCCACTTTGTTCGGCACTGGTGTTGTCTAGCAATCGCTTCATGATAAGCTTGCTCACTATAAGATCTGCTTCTAAGGCTCTCTCCCTATTAGCATTTCTTCTCACTCTATTTCTATCTGAGATGGCTAGGATCTTGTGAAACTCATTGAGCTCTCTCTCTTGGCATGACCTCTTAGCTCATTGCTCCTAGCTTTAGCTCGCTATGCACTCCAATGTGATCCTTCCTAGCCTCATCTCCTCCTCAAGATCAAATATGATATCAGATGCAAGTCTTCCATGATGTTTTATCCTTGTCTATACTATGTGATAAGTCATCGGATGTCATCCGGATACCCTACTATGTTAAGGTCAAGGTTGAGGTCGAGGTCATTCTCGTTCAAACTGGTATCTGCCATGGTGGTTCTCTCTTGACCCACTAGTATTTCTATGAGGTTGACTAGGCCAGCTGAAGATGTGCCTCTAATCTTGGTTAGTCCTTCCTTCCCTTAGTGGTCTGATGGTTTTGTCTTCCCTAGATCTTTGTCTTTGATAACTTGGGTCACTCATCCAATTTTTGGGGTTGCACTCCTACTGGTGGGTTCATTTCTTAGGTTAATTCCCTTTGTGTATTCCTTGTTAGGCCAATTAATTTACAAGTATGCATACACTCATGCACTTGAGCAGTACGACTTGATGTGAGCTATGCAAAATCAGGCTTTCTACTTTTCACAAGAATTTGTTGCCTAATGAGTTTGTGGAGATTTGTTTCCAAGTCATAAGAGGTGATTATATAAAGCAAACAATGTGATCACCATGGTTTATGCTTCAATATGGCTAAGCCAAGTGCAAGACAATTTCCAAAACTCAATCTTCAGGAAAGAGTTAGCTAAGCCACACTTCCTAAAATGTTTTGATGATATTGAGTGGCCACATTTTATGCCTACACAATGACACTATTTGTGGATGACATCATAGCAAAGCAACCCACCTAGCTCTTTTATATGTCCACCTACATTTGAGGGAAATCCCATGGATACCATCCTCTTGGAACATATGCTTCCTAATCTGATAGAATTAGCAAGATTTCATGGGGAAGTCTAGGAGTTTGTTAGAGAACACCCATTTCATTCTCCATCAATCCAATGGAGTTGGGTTGAAATTTGATGTTGCAATAAATATGTTTATTTGATTTATGCATTGTAGCTCTTTAACTTGAAAAACACAATGGATATCATATATTTATGGAATGTAATGTGAAACATATTTGTCTATCAAACTACGCATAAAATATTCGATTGCTAAAGTTTGGAGTGGAAAATGATACACATTTTGAAGGAATATCTAATATATGTAATGGAGCAATATGGAGCTATATTTTACAAATATTTTGAAGCAATTGTAAGGGACTATTGTAAATGGATTCATGGATTCAATCCATACATGAGCCTAATTAGATGAGAGAGAGAGAGAGAGAGAGAGAGAGAGAGAGAGAGAGAGAGAGAGAGAGAGAGAGAGAGAGAGAGAGAGAGAGAGAGAGAGAGAGAGAGAGAGGAATGTGCAAGTATATGTGTATGTGGTTTCACTTATATCTACACAATTGAAGTACTAATACATCAGGATATGACTATAAAATATGAGCAAACAAGCTATCTTATTAGTGAGATAAAGTAATTAAAGAGAGAGAACTAATGTGTATGTATATGTGTATATGGTATTGCTTGTGTGTGTGCAATCAAATTGCTAACATATAATATAATTATAAAAAATGAGCACATGAGCTCTATTTTGGTGAGATAAAGTAGTTAACGAGAGAGAATTACTAATATGTTGTTGGGAGAGGGAGAGGGAGAGAGAGAGAGGAGAAAGGAGAGGAGAATTGGAAATTGAGAGAGTTAAAAAGGGGGAGAAAGAGACAAATAAGTGTCAATGGTGTTGGTGATTGCGGTAGTGATGAGGAGGGGGAGAGTAAGATGTGATCATGATGGTAGTGGTTCTAGATATGGTGCTAGATAGATGCCCATAAGAAAAACAGGACCAAGTGCATTATGTGGAATAAAAAATGGAGGTTGCCAAAATAATCTCACTTAAAAGATTGCTTCTCGCACACATTTCTATACAACCTATTTTTGAAGCATATATACTCATCACAAGGTGGTAATTCTTATTCTTAGCTTTTTCCTTGGAAGACTTCCTCCATTTTGGACCAACTTCCTTATCTTTAGAATATCTTATTTTAAAGGAATCTCTTGAAGATAGGGTTACTAGGTATTGAAATCAAATTCACAAGGATCTATGCAGTCACTATTCCCAAATTAACAAGGAATTCTAGAAGCCTTTTCTATTGAGAGCATCAACAATAGCCACATTTTCCTTGTTGGAATGTACTTGATCTCAAAATAAAATCCTTATCCACCTTTGACTCATGTTTAGGTCAAGTTTGTGAATATTCAATTGAGGCTCTTATGGTTAGCTATTAAAGTGAATCTTTTGCCTAATAGATAATGTCACCACAATTTGAAATCATGGATGATGCCAAGTAACTAAAGGTCATTCCTCTCTTAGGTTTGAATTTATGAAAGATATAGGCTATACGATGTCCTTCTTGAGTCGAATTCCACCCTAATACAAGGATGTTGGCATCAATTGATCACTTTGAGTTCCTTGGCACAATCAAGCAATTTGAGGAGTGGAATCAATAGTGAAGCTTTCCTTGATCTTTTCAAAACTTATCTATTCAAAAGAGTTCAAGTGATTTGGCCTTGCTTCTTGAGTAATTCCATTAAAGTAATCAAGGCATAATGCTTGACGAAGATATGGTAACATTCTATAAGCCATAGGAATCCTCAGATTTCTTTAACTATGTGAAGTGATGGCCATTCTAACACATCGTAAACCTTGGATAAATCAATTGCACTCTAAACTTTTCAAACACCCAAATACTAAATTTTATTTGAGAAGAAGATGCACTTGCTTTTTTTGGCATAAAGCTTGTGTATCTAAAGAGTTTCAAACATAATGCAAATATGATCTTGGTGCTCTTCATGTGACTTTGAGCAAGTCAAGATGTCATCAAAAGAATACAAGGATGATTTCATCAAAATAGGACCTATAGATGTCATGCACCAATCCATCAAAAGTTTTCAAGAGCATTAGTTAGATATTACCAAAAATTCATAGTGTTCACACCTAGTGATGAAAGACATTCTAAGGATATCTTTTCTTTTTCTAATCTAAAGTAATGTGACATTGGATCAATCTTTAAGAATATTGTGACTCCTTATAATCTATCTAGTAGCTCATCTATTTTAGAAATAGCATGTATCATCTAACTATTGGTTTGAACAATAGGGTTTCCAATGGCTCTTTCCAATCATCACTTGCAATAGTCACATCATCGTATAGTCAAATCTTTCATTCTTTATTTTTTACTCTTCATGCTCTTCTTGCCCTATGTGCTTTTCCATCACAATGTTTGATACAACACAAATATGGAGCTTCAAGAGAGAGCTATTCCAATAATCTGCACCATGAAATGGTATCAATAAAGTGAGATCCCTCTTGTTTGATACAATGCAAATATGGCTTTTGAGGACTTCTCCAACTCTCACCATCACACCAAATTAGTAGACCAAGATCTCTCTTATTTGATATGACTTGAACATGAGTCTTCAATCAATACTCCAAGCCCTATCATTGCATTGCATTGAAAAAATCTTCCTACCTCCTTTGCGTTAGTTTTTCGTGCTCTCTTGCTCTTCTATGGTGTATGTCTTCGAAGTTTGTAGTAGCCTTCATCATGTTAGTGTTGAGATTCAGCAATCACACTCACTAAATAGCCTCTTTGTATGGAGCTTCAGGGCCAAGGACATGCAAGCTAACCTATCCCATATGCACAGTGGTACCTACTGCAGTTTCCTACTTTCCTATAAAGCATTGTACTTGCTTCCTTTTCTTAATGCAATGATAGTACTCTTTTCTTTTCAGTGAAGTGTCAATGTCATTGTCCACATACACAAGATTGTGTTTATGAGTCCAAGTCTCAATCTTGGAGCCTAATTCACTTGTGTAACAAACAGTGTCTTTGTCTTCTCCATCATGAGTCCACACTTCTCCTTCCATCCACCATAACTCACTGCCATGTCCTAGATCTCGCATCTTTAACACGGTATCAGAGCTGGATGAGCTCAAACTGAGCTAGATGAGAGTGAACTGGAGTTGGAGGAGCCAAAATCTCCCAAGCTCTTTTTTCTCTCATTTTCTCACTCCTGACACTTTACCAAGCTAAAGCTCACTCTAATCCACTGTCCCAGCACCAAATCAAGGAGGGGAAGGACCGAAGAAGATTGAAGAACGACCGAACAAGAAGAATCAAGCTCAACATCAACACTGACATAGTGTGTTTTCACACTGTCATTACTTGTGTCTCTTGACACATTGTAATCTGCTCTTCTACTGATAAAATCTCAGAATTCTGGAATTGATTTGCTGCTGATCTTGCAACCTCAACATGGGAAAAGACTCTCCAAATGCTCGATTCAAAGGAGTCGGGTTTCACACTTGGCAAACCCGCATCAAGCTCATTCTGATGAAGAAGGGTCTTTGGGCCATCACAAATGGCAAAGAGAAGAAACCTCGAGATGTGGACCTTGCAGTTACTTGGCAGAAGAATGATGACAAGGCACAAGCCATCATCAAACTGGAATTGGACGACGGCTACATCCATCATGTGGATGCCTGTGACACGTCCCATGACACTTGGGATAAATTGGGTACCTTATTTGGTGCACAGTCAAAGTCGTCTAAGTATGGTCTATTAATTGAATTTTTCTGACTTGATATGAAGCCTCATACATCCCTGGCATCCCATCTGAACTACATGGAAAGCATGCTTACTCAACTTGCAGGAATAAAGCTAAAAATGGATGAAGATGTTTGTATTGGTGTCTTGTTAAAAAACTTGCCTCCTGCTTATGATAATGTATCAACCACTCTAACCAATATGCTTGATCCTCAACTTGTTGACATTAAAGCCTCTCTGCTAGAGGAAGAAAAGAAACTTAAAAGCAAAGAAGAGCCTAGCACTTCAAAAGATGAACAAATGTTATATGTAAACAACAGATACAAAGGCAAAAAGGAACCGCTCTTCTGTGACGATGAAGATGAAGATGAAGATCACCAGGATCGGAAGGACAAGTCTCATCAGTCCTTCTACTCTCATTACTCTGATAGACTGTTTTAAAAGCCTTTTATTTCCTTGCCCTAATGCTTCCTGCCATAAGCTTTGTAAACTCCTTATGTAACTTGGCATTACAGTCCCTGTACACTTTGTGAGGCCCCTGTTACAACCTTTGGATGTCCATCATGTTTTGGTGCCCACACTTAGCCTTTTTTGCGACAGCCTCTAGTGTCTACCATGTTTGTGGTGTGCCCACACACTTGCAGGTGGTTCTCATTACAGCCTCTACACACTTTGTGCCTTTCTAGTTGTGATTGAGGAGGGGTGTTGAGATTCAGCAATCACACTCACTAAACAGCCTCTTTGTATGGAGCTTCAGGGCCAAGGACATGCAGGCTAACCTATCCCATATGCACAGTGGTGCCTACTGCAGTTTCCTACTTTCCTATAAAGCATTGTACTTGCTTCCTTTTCTTAATGCAATGATAGTACTCTTTTCTTTTCAGTGAAGTGTCAATGTCATTGTCCACATACACAAGATTGTGTATATGAGTCCAAGTCTCAATCTTGGAACCTAATTCACTTGTGTAACACACAGTGTCTTTGTCTTCTCCATCATGAGTCCACACTTCTCCTTCCATCCACCATAACTCACTGCCATGTCCTAGATCCCGCATCTTTAACAGTTAGAGGGCACAAGCTCTATGCTGACATCCCCTCATAAAGTTTTGATGTAGAAAGGGACCACTTAACCAACCCCATAGTTACTAGTAGCCTTACTAAAAGGCAATTGGTCTATGCCAAGGACATAATTGTAAGCTCCCAACGACAAAACTTTAAAGTTTGTGATAGTTGGCTCTATTCCTAATTAGAACTCCACACCCTTTGGTACCTAGCTAGAGAGTATTTCTTTTCCATTAGCCATTCTATCAATAATTTCCATGATGGTGATCTTAACTCTAGTTAAAGTTTCTATGCATAACCAGGTGAAATATTTGACTACATACTTCCATAATTATTCAAGATTTGGAATGAATTACATTTGTAGATGGAAAGGGTTGGGATAACAAAGTGCTAATGATTAGCACCTTACTTTTTATGGTGGTCAGCTTCCTCTTTAAGAGAGGGATTAGCTTTTCTAGTGTTAAGGGTATAATCACATGCACCAAGAATGACCTTTTTTGCATACAGAATCACCATATCCTACCTTATTTGAGGGATGATTCCCCCTTCTTTGAGAGTATCTTGGGGTATTGACATTAGTGTTGCATCCTTAATTTGGATACTAAGCTTTAAGATTGCATGGCTTATCACAATGAAAGCAACATTGTTGTGTATTGATGTTGTTAATATTATCATCATTGTTAATGAATAACATAATATAATTGTTCTATACCCTCTTTTGATTCCCCTCCCTTTGATTTCTCTATTGGGGTTTGTCTTTCCTTCGGATGCTTGGACTATTGAACATGACTCAAAATAGTATTTTCCTTTACTTACTTCCTTGACTACGGGTTTGGCCCTAATCAAGGCAACTTCAAGATTAGTGGCCTCATTGATCCGAGGCAAGTGTCCAAGGGTTCATTTTACCCTTAGAAAAGATGGGTTACTTATTAGTGAATGGTCATTAGAGATGCATACTTTTTTAGAGAAATGAAGAGAGTATAGTATACTTTCAAAGTTAAGCCTAATAGTTTCAACCCAAATAGCTCGTTCATTTTGAAAAACCTGAAGAAGGGATGCAAGCATCTTCCCCAAAAAACTCCTTTGATCTAGATTCTAATCCCATGTATGCAAGGCTATTGTTGTGACACCATTGTTTCTAACACATGTGAGATTCACCTATTAAGCATAATTGTGTGCAATCATGGCTTATTTCATAGCACTTGTTCCCACTATAGGGAAATAGCCTCACTATTTCAATTCAAATTTTGACATTGTTTTCTACCTCCGAATCTTCATCATTAAGCTTTGGGGGCTTCATTTTCTTGAGGAGGAAATTCTTCTCTTGAAGCTTAGTCTCATGACTAATCTTGAAAGTGCCCAAACAAGAATATATGAAAAATAGCCTTATGATCATGATAAGATGGGAGCAAGCCCCTACGCACTTCTCTCTAGCTTCATTAACCAACCCACTCTCACATTCCATCATTGTGTCATTCAAGAAGAATCATCCATGAACTAAATCCAATATTACAAGTCCTTAAAAGAAAAGAATACCTTGACAATGCATCTCCCCAACTTCAATCTTCTTCAAGAAGACCCACTCTATGCTTTTTCAATTAGCTCAAAGACCTTCATCATCATCAACATTCACACTAAGCTTGGCTTTTCTATAACAAAAATATCATCATCAAAGCTTTACAATTTGAATCATTGTTATATTGATTCTCATTATGTCGTATGCACTCATGTGTATGTAATTTAGTTTGAGAGCCAAATATATAGCCATCATTGGTCTATGTACTTCAAACCCCATGTAACCAATCTTGAAAGTTTGATGTAGTTAAGATTGATGCCAGGAGGCATATTCCACGGTGGATTCCGTGAGGCATATTCCACGGTGGATTCCGTGAGGTTTTACGGTGGATTCCGTAAACTTAGATGACCGGGGCTCATACACAAAGAGGATTCTTTGTGCGAGAAGTTGATGGGGACGCCTGTCCTTTTCGGGCGTTTCATTAATTTAGTGTGTACATGGGTGATTCCATAGCGGGTGATTCCGCAAAATGCATATTAAATTAATAAACGTTTATGAGTTTAGAGTGCGCACTCGTAATAAATTAAGGTTAGGATTTATTTCTAACCAGTTGATTTATTTATGTAGCTGAAGACTGCTAGGTATTCACTTTTGTCGGTTTAATTGTGTTATTTTACTAACGATTGTGAATGCTTCAGTTGATGTGTAGAGATAGCAGCAGTGGCGGAGGAAAGCATTGGAGTCTAGCAGGTTTTCGACCTTTGGACTATATTTTGATAGGCGCCACGCCTATATTTTGTTATGTCTAGTGCTAGGCCATTATCCAAACAGATAGATCTAGTCAAATTGTGATAGGAGTGGAACCACTCTCTATGAGGGTTCACATGAAAGGAAGTCTTTGAATATATCAACCAATACTAAGTATACCTTAACAAAGCATCAGTCAATTGTGAAGTATCAAGAGAAGAAGCTGTAAGTATGAAATCATCATCAGAATCAATATGCACAACATTCGTCTTTTCAATCTTAACATTGGACTTGCTAGGAACAATGCTGCGATCATCATTTTTGTCTTGTACTTTATCCTTTTCCTTTTCTTTGTGCTTTTCCTCGTGCATTTTATGGCAATCATTTCCCATAGTAATGACAAGTCAATGAGATCAAGGCAATAAGAATATCATATTGTTACTCCCACATGCATATATACATTCACATACGTCTTTCTTTCATATGCATGATTTATAATTGCATCTCGATATATCATCACTTTCATTATGCATAGATAAGTGAGACTACGTCGCACATGTTTTCGCTACATTGAAATGCTTATTGTGCAAATTTACTACAAGAGGATACAATATCAAACAATTTATTACACATTGGAAAAATATGCTACATTTATTATTTTTCAAATTGCTCAAATAATTAATATGGAGACAGCAATATTGCCTTATTGTTACTTAATCCACTGTGCAAATATACATTCACATGTGCACATGCATCTATACTCCAACGTTCCCTAAATATTTTACACGTGCTTAATTTACACATATTACAGTATTACAATTAAGCAAAGGCCTATACACAATCTCCTTCACTCACACATTCCTCTCTCTTTCTCCTATTCTCTCTCATCCTCATTTCATTGTGCTTGAAAATCAGCACAATCAAATAATTATGAAAGTACATATTCATTATGCATATTAAATGCCAATCGAGTTCCATTGCTAGAGGGTGGAATGGGTGATCCTTAACAAATTCAAGAGTGAACTATGAAAGCACACTAGCTCTGTCAAGTAGGGAAGCATGTGCTCTAAGAGGACAACGTCCATGGGGTTTCCCTCAAATGGGGGTGGGCATATAAAGGCATTGGGTGGTTTCCTCTGCATCTTCTCTATGCTATCATCCACAAATAGTGTCATTGTTGGGTTGAAGTGTGACCAATCAATGTTATCCAAACATTTCAAGAAAAGGGACTCTGTGTAACTCCTTCCAGAAGAAGTGGTTGTGGGAGTTGCTTTGCACTTGCCTTGTCCATATTGAAATACAAAGGTTGGTTCTTGCTTTGACGACATCACACATTCACTTCTAACCAATTGGAGTAGCTCACTCAAGTTGTCTTCCTTCATTGAGCTCCACATGGCAATGTCAAACAATGTGGATATTTTCTTCAAAATTTTTGCGAGCACTGGCTGCAAAATTACCCAACGCATGCCCACTTCCAAGGGCTTCATTGGTAATGATCCCTTCTCCTTTGGCCACCTATGTACAAGTACCCCATTCACATCAAACACAATTAATTTTTAGGTTGTGGGAGGTAGTTATACATGCGCACATGGAAAGGTGAGCACACATGTATTGGTATGATGAAAAAGAGTACTACATTACAGTCAAATATTATACAAGTTTATGCAAACATGTTTCCTTTACTCTTAGAAATCTTCCATCTTCGACAAAGTAATACATACATGCAATTTGTCTATTGGAATTTAGTGCTACCTAATGCAAGGTCACCACATCCCACATTGCAATCTAAAATGGTGTCCCTTTCTTCTATGTACGTTTGCAAAAATGAGCTCCAAATAGCCCTGCCACATTGCATGCCACATATAGTCTATGGTATTCATATAAGGAATTAGGAATCTACTAAATGTCTACAAAACATCTCTACATTATATTATCAATATTGGATCTCATACTGACCTCTCACTGGGGATCTTGATGTATCTCACACCCACTCATTCATAGTAATGTCATCTTTTGTAAATTCCAAAGGGATAATTCCATTGTTAGTGATGTTTTAATTGCATGTATGCTAGAATATATATCACATGTACCTACATTTAAAGCATGAAATACTAATTTTAGCAATTACACTCACTAAATGGAGCCAACAAACAAGTGTGATGCATAAACAATACTTAGTATGACCATATCATGACTTTAAAACCATCATCTTTGTATCTCCAATGACATAGATAGATGTCTTGCAATGAACAACCTATGCCATGTGTAAGACCCAATACTTCTGCCTTGACTCCATCCATTAGTGTCCCTCCTCCACAACTTAGTCAATGAGTTCTATCATGGAGCGTGTTGTCGCAAGGAAAAGTAGCATCCCTATATCATTGAACACATGATCAGCCAAATGCATGGCATTAACTGACTCCACCTTAATATGGGGGTTCCATGATGGAATTCCATCCCCCAATCCATGCACAATACTATCTTCATCAAGGAGATGAACCACCATGATATTGCATGTTGTATTTGTGGTTTCTTTGTCAACCTTGACCATCTTATGTTGGTTGACCTTCAACACCTCTACCAATCAAGAGAATGCCTCACTTGGCTAATCACTTCACAATGCATTTCCTATCTCAAATGGGTTGCAGAGGATAGTATGCCACTCCACCTTCGCCATCGTAGCAACATGGGAGACAACATCTTGTAACGGGTCTTCCACATGACTTTCAATATGGACCCCTACACATTAACCTCACAATTGGCAACATATTCTTCTTTCTGAATGTTACTATAAATTTTATTATTGATGCACATTTGTTTACATGTGTGTGTGGCTGGCACATCCTCCACTATTGTAGCTATGTAGGAGACAAAGTCTTGTAAGGGGGCTTCCACATGACTTTTAGTATGGCCCTTTTTTGCATGTTGGCCTCACACTAACAACGTATTCTTCTTTAAGAATGTTACTATAGATAATATTCTTGAGGCACATTAGTTCACGTGTGTGTGGATGGCACATCCTCCACCATTATAGGTTCATAATATCAAATTGCATCCCCCTATACAAAAGGAAAAATCATCCTTATTGATGTTGTATTGTATTGTATCCACCATATGCATTTCAATGGGATGTGATGCTATGTCCTCAGCTATTCCCTCACTACTTTCCGTCACTATCGCGCATCTCTCTATGGTGGTGTGTAAGGTATGCCTCTCCATTGCAAGATTTGGATGAACTTGCTCTATCCTTCTATCCATTCTAATAATATAGACTTCTTGATGGTGCCTTCCACTACAAATCAAGTCCATTGGAAACATGTCAAGGGATGGAACAATACAGTTCCTTTGGAACATCTGTATGAATATGTAATAAATAGCAAACTTGCAACTTCCAGTTAGCTTACCTCTACTACTTAAGTGTGTTTGCTGCATTGTTGGGATTGTGATCTGCTCTTTAGTGGTATCAATAAAGGTGCCTACATGGTCTAGTGGTTGTGATTCATGTTTAGTGATATATTTTCACTACAAGAATACAAGAGATATCTTGGCTATAGTGCTTTAAAAAAATCAAACCTTTTGGGTGTGGAGAAACCAAATTAATTTGTAATGAGGGACAATCTCTGTTTGGCCTTTCTTCAACAATACTAGGTGTTTGCTTGCTCTTCTGCTTTCTTTTTCAACAACATAGTCTCTTTACTAGGAGACAACAAAGTGCAGTATACTCCTAAGAATGCAACCCATTTTACTTACCACGCCCTTGGAACCTTATGTCTCTTATGTTTGTTTTTTCCTAGAGTATTTATGATACAAACCTTTCTCATTGTAGAGGTACTCACCTTTTGGATAGGCGAGGAAGATAGAGCATCTATGATATACCTCTGCATCCCACTCTTGCTCTATTTGCTAATCCTCGTATATGCATTGATTAGCATGCATGTCCACCCAATCCTACGGCAAAGTTTATATAGCCCTCCCTCTCCATCTACATGTACATGAACATGATAGGAAAAGTCACCACTACATATTTGGAATGGATTGGCAAGATAGCATCACAAACATACTATAAGATAAGGATAATGTGAATTACATATACAAAAGCCTCCACGCTACCAACTTTGATAACTTTTGTGACTCTATATCTTCATTTGGCTTGAAATCATGGAAGAGAGTGTGAAACATTTGCTCTCTATGTTTTCTCTTTATCTCCTATGTGTATTGGAAGAACAAATCTTGTTCCACTCGAATGTCATAATAGTCCTCCCAACTCAAGAGTAGTTTCCTTCCGGCGTCTTTCAACATGGCCCAAAAGGTCTCTTGTCTCACTCAACTTAAAAAATGTGTATTTTCATCCACTCGAATCAAAGTCATGTCGTTTAATAATAATGTGTTGAATTTGTGATGCATATAGTATAGATGAACAAGAATAATCTATGTTCAAGCATGCACATTTATTCATCCGTGTGACATTTAGCGTACAAAGGCATTCCAAGCATATGAGAAAATGATCAACTACATACATGTTTGTACGAGATATAACTGACAAAATCTCCCCCTCTACCACACTTGTCACTTTTACAAGGTGACAATCAATGCACACATGTTGTCTTGTGTTATCTGGAAAGGCTGTTGAAAACAATTAAATATGTTAGCAATGACGTAGGCAACAAACACATTGAAATATGTTAAGGACCTATGGTTTAGGGCCACTCACATGTGCATATCTCATTTATCCATGTTGTGAGCTGATGGTTACCATCCCAAACATAAAACATGCAATTTGACAAAAAGACCCCAATGGTGCCACTAATTTCTACCTCAAACTCTTCGTGCTTCTTTAGTTCCTCTTACATGATTTTACCACCATCACAACACAAACTTAAGAAACGTTGTTTTACTTAAACTTCAATTTCTATCTTATGTTTCTGTAGTGTACAAGAGTTGATGACTCGGGAAATATGCAAGATGAAGGAAGAGGATACAAATGCACAATTACTTTTTTGGACAAAGTTAAATGAAGTGATGGAGAAATATGGGCTAATTTTTGAGGATTCATGGTAGATGATGTAGCTGCCAACTAGAGGGCCATCCACACAGTTTCCAATGGTGATCCAGACAACATAATGCAAGGAAGGGAGAGATCTCACTTATTTCATTGGGAAGAAAGTCTCTAAAAACACACATCGCAATATGTGCACAAGAGTTTCCAAGACATGCATAAGCTTTTGTGCCACATGTGGAGGTATGCAACCATGAAAGATTATGCAACAAGTGCAATACCGATCCATTTGGACTTGGTGGACCTCAAGGAAAGTTGCAGATATTGCAATATTCCAACAATGGATTGTTGGCTTAGTTGGTGGCATAATATATATCCATGTTGGAGGCATCACTTTACCAATGTAAGTCTAATCCATAAGAGTAGGATGAGATGTGTGATGCAATCATTTTCTCATGCTCCATACCCTCTCATACTGATACTTGTCTAGAGGTGGTAGAGGACATTGCTCATATGCCAAGCACAAATCTAACAAAGCCAATGCATGCAAGTTGGTTGGCCAGGGAGGGATTCAAAGGATCTATCAACTTGTATGATGCATGTGTTAGTGATTTGGCCAATGCTCTACTACATAGCACAAAATGGCATGCATTCAATGGCGGAAAGTTCCATGGTGCAGGACCCAGTGTAGAGAAGCTTTTGAGTCGACTACAACAAGGAATTAGCCCCACACCTTGAGCAATAGCAAGGAAGGTTGAGGAAGTGGCAACAAGAACTGAAATGCATCAACATTTTGATTTTAGAGAGGACAATGTGATTGTAGTGAGAAAATGAAAGGTTGATGGAAAAGTGGAGTTAGAGAGGAAGCAAATACCTGTCAGGCTTAAGTATGTGACAAAAGACATACCTAGAAGAAAGTGCACAAGAAAACTAAACTTTGAGGAGCCTTTTCCTTCCAGCCGATTAAGGGCAGTATCACCAATTTCTTTGGAGGAAATGGTAGTGGTGATAGTCTTTCACAACATCATTTGGTCTATAAGAAGGATTCTAGGAGCTCACAGTCGTGTGTAATGTTAGGGATGGTTGGAAGCTAGACATGGAAAATGCACAAAACCAATAAAAAACGTGATGTATGGGTGCAGCACCAGTTCATGTGGTTCTGTAATAATAGTGTAGACAATACATGAAACATTTGTTCTTCCATTCATCACATACCACCTAGAGTTCCACAAATATGGCCAATGGCACAAGGCACAAATTTGGCAGAAGAAGAAATCCACATGTTGGAGAGTGGTGGGTTTGTTTTACAAAAGGCAGTACAAGAAGTGGATGCCAACAAGGGATTTTGAAGAGGTATTTCACAAGCTGCAAGGAAAAGAATAGACTCAATATTAGCTCTAGATGCAACTGTGAAGGGCCACACAGTGGTGAAACCTTGAAGCATGAGCTTTTCAAACTAAAAACATTGACTTGCATGAGTGTTATGATGTGCACATTGCAAAGGACCATTGTTGGGATTTCATGGATTGTGTAGCAAAAGGAAAGTCATATTTGGCATGCAAGCACTTGTACTATGTGTATCTCCGATTATTTGGAATGGATGCAAATATAAACATGTTTATACACCAATCCATTAGAAGAAAACTTGCACCTCATATTTGGAAGTAGAAGAACTTTTCCAGCACCACCTATATCGTGACCAACAAAGAAACACCAATGCTACCTCTTAGCAAATCCACATTTTATTTTGTCAAGAAAATACTATCATACAATTCACTTGGTTAGCTTGTGTCAAAAATTTGACAAGCTTTTGGTGGCCTTCTCTCTCTAAGTTTGTTAAGCAATAGCACTATTGCCAAAAGTTAAAGCAATATAAATGTACATTTGAATTGCTTGTATGAATTGTATTGTATCAAATTCATTAGGGGGGGAGAGAGAGTAGGGATGGAGGGGGGAAGGGGAGGGAGCTATCAAACCATTGCAATTAAAGTTTTAACAATCCAAAGTGGTCGCACGAGTGATCACATTATGACAATGAGAGAGAGAGAGAGAGAGAGAGAGAGAGAGAGAGAGAGAGAGAGAGAGAGAGAGAGAGAGAGAGAGAGAGAGAGAGAGAGAGAGGTATTTATGATTAAAGGGGACTGCTTGTTACAATGCATGTCATAATTCAAGAGATAGAGAGAGACAGAGAGAGAGTCTGACATGGAGAGAGAGAAGTATTTATGATTAAAGAGGGTTGCTTGTTACAACGCATGTCATAATTTGACATAAGACATTATTATACAATGTAGACTAATCGCATGCATGAGAGAGAGAAAGTGGGAGAGAGAGAGAGAGAGAGAAAGAGGGAGAGAGAAAAATAGAGGGAGAGTGAGTGAGTGAGTGAGGTGTGGGCCATAATCTACCATTTTGGGGTGATTGCACGAATGCATCCATGTTGCATGCTAGAGAGAGAGAACCATTTACATGACATAGAGTGCTATTCGAGTGGATGATGTTGAGAGAGAGAGAGAGAGAGAGAGAGAGAGAGAGAGAGAGAGAGAGAGAGAGAGAGAGAGAGAGAGAGAGAGAGAGAATGTATATACATAGAGGGAAACTGAGAAAGTGAGAATAAAAGATAAGAGAGAGAGAGAGGGAGAGAGTGAAGGTAGTGGTGGTGGTGGTGGCAAGGGGCATAGAGAGAGAGAGAGAGAGAGAGAGAGAGAGAGAGAGAGAGAGAGAGAGAGAGAGAGAGAGTGTGTGTGTGTGTGTGTGTGTGTGTATGTGTGTGTATGAGTGAGTGAGTGAAGGTAGTGGTGGCCGTTGTCATGCCGCTACGTGGACCGGTATGAAAAACTCTAAAGTGCATTATCATTCGGCTTTCTTATTGATCTAGAGAGTCAATACAATATTAGTCATTAGTGTTAGTATCCCTAGTATGGATGGTTCAAAAATACTAGATTTTTGGATAAGTTTAGTCTATTTTTTATATTTTAGATTTTATTTCTTGTAAATATCTAAAAGCTGTAGACAACTTCTAGAACAAGATGACATGTAAAGAAAAAAAAAGCAAGTGGCTTTCAGCCATTTTGGGGGGATTTTATGCAAAAAGAAGGATTGACGAAATCATGCAATGCACGATTGCAATTTACAGGTAGCAAAGAGTACTCCGAACTAGGAGAAGTAGGAGTGATATGGTAGTATTTTTACTAGGTGTCCTGGTATTTTACCCCCCTTTTGGAGCCAATAAAAGCATCAAATTGGCGATATGAGCAACAGAAAGGAAGCTATTGTTTTATGCACATTTTTGGTCAACAAGAGATTTATCTTCTCAAGATGTGAAATAAATTGACAGGCTTCACCTCTATGAGTATTCTTCTACATCTTCTATTTCTTTAAAACCCCTTCTCTTCCGTCTACTCCTCTCCCTAGGTCTCCCTTCACCCTACTGTCTCTTATCCCCGTGGTAGACTTTTAACCCCAAACGCCCCGACAATGGTGAACTCGACATGAAAGTTGGCATAGTAAGTGTGTAAAGATGGGGGATTCTGTAGGTTCAAATGGTGGTGATGCTTTACAACAAATGATTACTTTGTTGTAGCAACAACAACAATAGTAGTATGAAGAAAAGATGTTGTTTCATGGGGTACCGCAGTATGCATAGAGTCGATATTTCTCCTGCTTGGCCATGCATGCATTTCATGATCGGATTGATGAGTTACATAGAAGAGATGTTGATTGGGTAACTTTTAAAAAAGCTTTGAGAAAATAGTTTTTCTTGGAAGGTGCAGGATTGGTAACTAAAAAGACATTTACAGATTGGATTGAAAAGCACAATAAAGTGTTGGCTGCTACAGCTTTGCTCTGTGAATTTGAAAGTCGCTATGCACAGTTGGATGCCGATGAGCAGCAATCATTGGAGAGTTAGAAAATTGATTTGTTTCTGAAGGCTGTAGATCCTGTCTTGCAAGAGAAGCTGATTGATCGTTTAGAATATGCCTCTTTTGAAATAGCACCAAAATCAGATTGGGTTAATGTAATTTAGGAAGTGCATATGTTGGTAAAGAGAGAGCGAATGAAATTAAGATGGGGTACATGCGCCACACCTGCCTGTACTCAAAAGAGGGTTGAAATTGCAGCCAAGGCACCTGTGGCTATGGCAGAACAACCGCCTATACCTATTGGTCCAGCTCTTAAAGGTGATTTTGTGAATGAATTAATCAAAGGCATGCATGATTTGAGCCTGAATTGGATAGAAATCTATGCAAAGGTCGAAAAGTTGGATGTTAAGGTAGAAGAGAAGGGATTGGTCTTCCAATAGAGCCAAATTTTGAAAATGGTAGCATGCAGAAGAGGTTGGAAGAAATAGCAGCAGACAACATTTGTTGCCATAGATGCAACCACATATGGGTTGAGAATGGAAAGGACCAAAGAAGCTCGTAAAGGAGGCATGGCTGAAGCAAAATCTCATGTTTGGATGTTGGCATTAGATTGCATGGAAAAATGCAAAACAACAAAGTCTAAATTGGCTGATGCAAGTCAGAGTATACGAGGGAGAATAGGATGGAGTGCACCAATGGATTCATTTTTAGCCTATGTTTATTTGGCTAAGGTTCATAATTAAGAAGCTCTTGTGGAAGAAAAGAGAAGAAGAGATGAGGATACTGCTAGTCCTTCCTCTTCATCTAAACACATAACATGAAGTAAAATGGAGCAGTAGAAATAGGCTTAAAAAATCCATACATAAGCATGTTATGGAGGATGCATCTCAAGAGAAGAAACAAGAAGGGAAGAAAAGGGGCAAGTAGCCCACTTACAAGTTACAATTGGATCTTGAGACTGCAACAAACCTTAAAAAGGTCTTGGAAGATCGCATACTTGGCAGTAGAGTGGAATTCACACTTGGCAAAGTTCTTGGAATCACGAAGCGTGAATTTCATGATGCAATTATTGATATGTTGAAACAAAAAAGACAATTTGATGGTGAAGTTTTGCAAGCATTGATGGAGGTTGACAAAGACATAGAGAAATAACTTCAGAGGGAATATGATGATGCATGTAATGCTAATTTGGAGCAGGCTAATGTTGAAAATGGGTTAAGTGGGAGTGTAGACAACAAGCTTATCTGAAATTGGTCTTATGGACAGCTGTGAGCATAGAGAGAAGGCTATGTATAATGGGGATGTCCATCAACAAGTACATGAAGGAGAAATGCTCATTTTATTCCAAGTAATTATTATTCACGAATGCATTGGGCTTGTGCTACAACAAAGACAATTGTTAAAGTGGGAGAAAGAGAGACACCTTGCATAGCTCTCTTGGATCATGGTTCCGAAATCAATGTTATGGCACGCAACTTGTATAAGAATGGCGGTTGGCTAATTGATGTAGATCCGGGATGGCGGATGCGAGTAGCAAATAATTCATCAGGGGATCTTTATGTGGCTTGTCCGAATGTATCCATTGGAGATGTTAGGGATGAATACCATTTTTTAATGCAGGATTCATGTAGTTATTCGGTGATTTTGGAGTAGCCCTATATTTTGGAATCAAGGCTAGAAACAAAAGCCTTGGGTTATGGTTCTTCGTATGCTTCGAAAAGGTGGTACAAAGTAAAGATAATACAAAGGTGGTATGATTTCTCACAGTTTGTGTGAATCATCCCCGCAATCGAGATCAGTTGTGGGATAATCCCATGCCACCTAATGCAGGAGAGTTTTAGATAGCACTGCTGTAAGTAGAGGCTATGGTAGTGCCTCTAGGAAGATAATTATGCCTCCAAGAAAGGGGGAAACTGTGTTTGTGTCTAGATTGCAAGAATGGACAGCATGTAGACACATGAAGATTTATATTTAGGATATGATCAGTTCTAGCTTGCATTGGAAAGCTGAGATATCACTACCATGAAGACACAGCTTGGATTGGTTAGGATGTGTATGCTTCCACAGGGAGCAAACAATTCAGTGGAGCATATGATGAATGCTATGCATAAAGTTTTGAGGGAGTATCCCTCAATTGACCTTACCCTTTCTTGATGATGTGCCGATAAAAGCGTGTGATATCCATGAGAAAAATGAAGAGTTGAATGAGTAGGGATGTAGAAGGTTTGTGGCTGATCATATTGTTGATTGTGATAGGATTTTGAGCCGTCTTGAAGAACTGCATTTGACTCTATCATGAGAAAAGTCAGTTTTTGGAGTGGATGAAGTATTAGATATTGGGCACATGTGTGGACCATATGGAAGAAAGCCCTCACCAATAAAGGCTGATGCCATAAGCAGGATGCAGGAGATATGTTTGAATGTATCTGAAGTGAGAATATTTTTGGGTGCATGTGTCTTTTACTTGATATGGATTCCGCATTTTGCTCATGTGGCTAAAAGTTTATATCAACTCTTGAGAAAAGGGCAAAAATTTTGGTGGGGTAAACAACATACGAAGGCAGTTCAAAAATTAAAGAGCTTATTGATTTCGGTCCCAACACTAAAGAGAGTAAATTTGTAGAATGGGCACCCTATTATTCTCATCGTGGATACAAGCCCAATTGGCATTGGTTGGGCAGTGGGTTAGGATGATGCTAATGGGAATAGATATGCCATTCGATTTGGAGCAAAGGTCCTCAATGAATGGCAACGATGGTATTCTCAAGTCAAAAGAGAGCTTTGGGGTGTAGTGATAGCCCTTAAGTGTGATAGGGAGTATTTTATGGGAGCTCATGTAGTGGTAGAGACTGATTGTCTACCTCTATTGTGCATGATAGTAAATTGCTCAACTCTCGATATTGCCATGTTATGGTGGATTGCATATATAAAGTCACTTAACCTTGATTTTCAACATATTGCAATTAGAGAAAACCCCTTGGCTGACATGCTTTCATGAGCAAGGTTTGAAGATGAAGAGGATGATGTGATAGGTGCTGAAAACAACTTTGCGATAGTAGGGAATGAGTATGCAGCTACTGTTATTGCAGGTACAAATATGAAAACAATAAGTACATCTGTCATTAATGCAGGTACAACTGTCGTAACATCAAATATAGCAGGTACAACTGTTGTAACAAGGATTTCAACAGTAAGAAAATAACTTACAGCCATGGAGAAGAGATGGGCAATTGAGAGAAATCATCATCAGTGTTATGCTTCAGTGAGAACACAAATTTTGGAAGCGTTGTATGAGAATAATTTGCTAAAAATAGACCAATATCTTAGTCTCATGATGACAAAGAAGACTAAGTGGTCTAAAGCTGAATTCAAAAGGATTAAAAGAAAAGCTTATGGGTTTTTCTTGAAAGATTGATATTTATGGAAGCATGCAAAGAAAAAGAGAGGAGCTCCAGTATGTGTATTGAGAGATAGGGATTCTCAACAATAGGTGATGCAGGAGTTTCATGAAAGTTTATGGGCTGGACATAGAGGAGTCTGGGGCGCATTTGCCAAGATCAAAGAGAAGTATTGGCGGCAAAACATGTATAAAGATATGGAGCATTATGTGGAATCATGTAGCGTTTGTCAGATGTATTCCATGGTAAAGCATACAGATGGGTTGCAATCGACCTATCCATTGTTTATGCATTGCAAATGGGTAGTTGATTTGGTTACCATGCCTACATGTTTATGGAATATGAGATATCTTGTCCTTGTGCGAGAAGACTTGACAAATCAAGTGGAAGGTTGAGCTCTTAGTATAAAGACTACTCAAGCAGTTTGCATATTCTTATTGGAAGAAGTCTTTTGCAGGTATGGTTATGTTGGTAAAGTGGTTGCAGATAGAGGAGAATTGGATGCGGATGAGGATCGTAACTTCTTTTCACAATTGGGTATCAAGCTGGCTTTAACTTCAACCTACAATCCTGAAGCAAATGGCAAAAGTGAAAAAGGTCATCAGTCTATCATTAAGGCATTAGCAAAGTCATGCAAGGGTAGGATGAAAGAGTGGCCAAGAATGTTACCTGTTACTTTGTGGGCTGATAGGACCACTCATAGTGTAGTTACACGGTATATGCCTGCTGAATTAATGTATGGACAACAGTCAATCATGCCTATTGAGGAGACTATTGGTACTTGGAGTGTTCTACCATGGAAAGAGGGTTTGAATAGAGAAGAGTTGTTGGTCCTACACATTAGACAGTTAGAAAGAAGGCCTGAAGACATTGAGACCACCATGAAAAAGCTGAATACTGCAAGGATCAAGAACAAGAAGAGGTTTGACAAGTGACATAGACTTCGACCCCACGAGCTATACAGGAAGGGGACTGGATGTTGGTTTATGACAGCAGCTTGGAAAATCAGCATAGTGCCTGTCGGAAGATGGCAAAGTGATGGTTTGGTCCATATGTGGTAAGGTTTGTTTTTGACAATGCGATCTATGCATTAAATGAGATGGATGGGACAACTCTAAGGATTCTAATGGTTGGAAAACATATCAAGCTCTTTAAACATAGAGAGTCTTCAGCATATGAGTTGAAGGAGTTGGATACTGAGCATGAACATGAGAATATGGAAGAAGAAGATGTAGAAGATAAAGACATTGACATGGCAGAGGATACTTCTTTTGACAGTGCAGATCCATAAGACTTTGGCATATGGCGGAGGATGTGCAGGTTAAGAGGGGGTGGACGTCATGCCACTGCGCGAACACAATGTGAAAAACTCTAAAGTGCATCGTCTTTCGACTTTCTTATTGATCTAGAGAGTCAATGCCATATTAGTCATTAGTGTCAGTGTCCGTAGTATGAATGGTTCAAAAATACTAGATTTTTGGACAAGTTTAGCCTACTTTTTATATTTTAGATATTATTTCTTATAAATATCCAAAAGCTATAAACAACTTCTAGAACAAGATGATATGTTTTTTTAAAAAATTAAGTGGCTTTCAACCATTTTTGGGGTATTTTATGCAAAAAGAACGATTGGCGAGATCACGCGATGCGCGATCGCAGTTTACAGGCAGCAAACAACACTCTGAATTGGGAGAAAAAGAAAGAGTGATCTGGGAGAATTCTTATGAAGTGTCTTGGTATTTTACTCCCCTTTTAGAGCCAATGGAAGCATCAGATTGGCAGTCTGAGCAAAAGAGAGGAAGTTATTGTTTTATACATGTTTTTGGTCTACAAGAGATTTGTCTTCTCAGGATGTAGAAATAAATTGATGGGCTTCACCTCTATGAGTATTCTTCTACATCTTTTATTTCTTTAAACCCCTTCTCTTCCGCATACTCCTCTCCCTAAATCTCCCTTTACCCTACTGTCTCTTACCCCTGGTGGTGGTGGTGGTAGTGGTGATTGTGGTGGTGGTGGTATCTAGGGGTGGAATGGACAATGTGGAACAAGAAATGAAAGCTGCCCAAAAAAGCTCACTCAAAAAGCTCATTTCTTTCCCTCCCCCCCCCCCCCCCCCCCCCCAACAACAATCCTCAAGGCCAATAATATCCATGTCATTGCCCATACAACTTGATAATCGTGAAGCACCCTATGCATTCACAATGGCAATTGCTTCATTATCAACCCTTACCAATTAAGTCCTAGCAACCCACATCTATGGTATGTGGTATAGTATGCTACATTTGATAGGGAGTGCCAAGGACTAGCACTTATCTAGGAGGGGGAAAATCTTAACCAAATTACTAACTATGGAAAAATAACAATGATAACAAATAATAAATGAAGTTTGAAATGTTAAAGAAGTTACCAAAAGCACTGTAAGATACCAAAAGCATCATTTTCAAAAGTTACACTAAGCCATTATTAAAAATAATAATTATAAAAAATAGTAGTTGAAGCTTAAAACTGAAAAAGGAGACCAAGGTAGGAGCTAGAAAACATTGAAATTATTGTTGGCTTTGGCATTGCTAAAGGTATCATTTTGCAAACAATTTTCCTGCTTTGTGAATACTAACACCAGTTTTAAAGAATCCTAGAGCATGTGCGGAACATTGAATACATAATTAGAGCACTTATGCAAGTTGTATGAATTTGTGAGTAAAATCTACTCTTTCTCATGTAAATTGAAAGTCTTGTATAATCTATCTAAGTTGCATGCAAGTTCTATATGTATTGGGATAGATATGCACTCTAAAATTAAATCCCACATGCACGTTGCAAAGGCCAATGTGCATTGTAATGGGCAAAGCAAGAGAGAAAATAGTTATGGGTGCCTGCCTATGTAACCCAAGCATTTAAAATTCAAAAAATGAAAAGAGACTCATGGTTGGATGTGCAAACTTTGAAGAGCCCTTCTTCTCCTTCTTCCCAACTCATAGCTTGAAAAAAAGAGACATAGCTTGAGAGAGTGAGGCAAAGACCATGAGAACAAGAGCAAATAGGAGAGTAATCCGCTATTATCATTATTGCTTTCTCTTCTCGTCCTCATTCCTGTCCTCCTCCTGCTCCTTCTCCTCTTTTTCTCTCTCTCTCACTCAAGAGAGCACAAAAGGATCAAGAATGAGTAGAAGCAAGAGGAGCTTCCATTGTTTAGGCCCCTTAAGTCAGTTGAGCATTGAGACTCCACCTTGGAGATATGAACTGTAATGAAGAGGTGAGGTATCAAGTAGCATTTCTTGCAATCTCTTGTTTTATATACATGTTTTTTTCCTTGTCATGGGAGAATGAGTAAAGTAGACAAGAGATAGAGAGTGAGAGTGGGAGATAATGCTATGCTATATGTGTGAGGTGGAAATGCCAAGAAAGAGTGATGCTCTTGAAAGCTTATGAGTATCTTGTCAATGCCCCACCATTGAGATCATAGAGCCTAATATAATGATTTTTTGATTTGAGTTGGTAGAAAGGAGGATGCAATTAGGTAGCTTCATGCTGTAAGAAAGTAGGCAACTTTGTGTGGCCATTAGTGTCATGCCAATATTAGCCACTTATGTATGTGTAGGCTTCTCCACATAGCTTTGCATGTGGATGTTTCTAGCCTTTATTGCATGTATTGGCACTCACTAAACAACACTTCTTAGACTATTTTAGCATCAATGTCCAAAGATGTTAAAGGAATTCTTCGACAATTACAAAATATGTTGTGTTATAAGAACATTGTTAATCAGAAGAAAGCCAAACCACAAATAATGCAAATAGAGGCAACATTTTTTGCCTAACCACTTGCTTCACATTTTTGCTTTGTGTCTACTAGCTTCCATTAGTGCTTTATCAATTGGGTATATCTTTGAATAGCAAGCACTCTCCTTGCCATGTAGCAAGAGTAGTGGTCTTAATGAAAATTCGAAATTTTCAAAGGTAAGTCTAAGGCTTTTTTTGGACAATGGCACATTAGATAATAGGTATGTTCCTAGTCTGAAGCTTGAGGCTTTTTTGGACAATGGTACATTTGATAATAGTTATGTATCTTGAGGGTGAGCCTATTTGGCTTTATGGTTAGTAGGTGAGTCTCGCGTCCATTCCCATATGGTTTAATGTGAATGTGGCTTGTATTGTGTCTCGTATGTAGGATCCTAGGTAGACATTGTTCCTAGCTCCTCACTAGAATCCATGGCATGAGCCATTGAAAAAAAAGGGTAGAGTGAAACCATGCAGAGAGCAGAGGAAGTGTCAGGATGGGGAAGGCTGGCTTGTTGATTAGTTTACTTGTTTGTTTGGGGCTTGTTAAAGAAAGCTCCATTTCCTTGAAAACAAAAAAACAAGTGTGTATAGAGGGAATCTATTAAAAGAGGACCTAGAAATGTAAAAACTTGTAAACATATAACCTACAACTAGGTAAAGGATTGCATATGTAAGTCATTAGAGGCTAATGTCTTGTACCCTAAACAAATGACTTTAGCAAATGGATATTAGTTTTAATTGCTTTAGTTAAATATTAATCGCAAAGGGTCTCATCTATGTATTAGCGTGAAACACTAAGAAAGGTTATTTGATATTGTGTGGTTGGAAAGGGGATCATGGGCAGCACCCAATTGGGGAGGAACGAGTGCCTTAAAGAAGGCGCCCTCTCTCTCTCTCTCTCTCTCTCTGTGTGTTTTGACGGCCACACGTTGGGATAGCACCCGAGTCAGTACAAAGAGTAAGGATAGCATCGTAGAATGTGTCTCTGTGTCTGTGTGTGAGTAAGAGACACACACGAGAAGAGGGAGCCACAACAGAGCAGGCCCTATGGCTGCCCTTTCTACGACCTGCGGCTCCTCCATCTTTGCACCTTCGTCTTCGTCGCTCTCCTCTTCCACTAGAGCTCGTCCTTCCGCCTCCCTCTTCCTGCAGGGCAAGCCTCTGAGGTCGCCCCTCTCTCATCCAGGTAACCCTATCGATCTTCATTCTGAGGTCTCTTGAAGCTGAGTAGTTTCCTATAGTGGTTCTCAATGGGATATCGGCCGTCACCATTCTGGTTTATCCTAGTAGCGTTTGGTTCTTTGAATGCTATTAGGATTCGTTTGCATTTTGGTTTTGATGCGCTGAAAGACATATGCCATATCCGCCCCAATGGTGGTCTGTTTTTTGTTCTGCATCTGCATTTGAGAACTTTATATTCTGCTGTTTTTGCATTTCTCATTGGCGCATCAAAGGTTTGTTCTAGTGGTGGTGGTTTTTGTTCTGCACTTGCCCTGTTTCTTCAAATTCTTCCCCCTACCATAGGACTCTTAAATTGCGATAAGTTTTTAACATGTTCCCATGCGGAAATGGGCTCTTTTCCCATATTTTTTCCCTTGAGTGTTCAACATCATAAGCTTCTGCTAGGAGGGCACGACACACCTAGCTAGGTTTTTATGGGCATTGGGCTGCCAGCCCCTACTCCAGGGCAGTAGTCCCCCTTTCCCCAACTGCACCTAGCTAGGTATGCTGTCTTCTCACATGGAAGCTCCTAATGTTGTCATAGTTCACAATGTGGGAGTCGTAGTAGGAATTGATCTAAACCTTCTAATGTATAATTCTGTGTAGTGGAGCAAGATGCCTGTTCGATGTAGTGGAGTAAGATGCCTGTTCAATATAGGTATCTAATGATGGTTTACCTGGCATGATTAAGGGCAAGCTTCCAAATTACAAATGGCATCTGGTAAAGTGGAGACGCTTGCAAATTAGTTATTAGCTATTACAATGTTGCTTGGGTGTGAAGTCTTGTCTTTCGAGCCTACAGCATTCCAGAAATTAACTGCAGATGACTGGTTCTAAGGCAAATAGTGGAACGGAATTTCTAATGCTGAGGTTTTGGACTCATCGAAGCAGACTTGGAAGTGATATGTGGTTGAGTTTCAGAGTACTGTCCATGTCACAGTGAAGTACAAAGGGTTTAGACACAGTGAGCAATGGGTGCCAGCTTATTTGTCACAAAGCAGTGTTGGTTGAGGGGCCAAACAATGAAAAGGTTTATTACCAGTTAACTGCAGCCTGTGTAAACATTCTTAAGAGATCATTAATACCCCCACTCTTTTGTTGAATACACTGGACCTCATTGTAATTTTCCAGCTGCACTTGTACTGCTGTCCACCCCAACCTAAAGGAGCTGTAACTGTTTGTGATGCTTTCCTGTTGTCTATCCACTGAACTGCTAATCAAGGCACTAGTGTAAATCAACTTTGTTTTGTTCTTGAAGTTTTGAATTATTCAAACTATTTGTAGGGACATGCTTTTCTGTAGGCCTATGGATTTCAGTTGATACTCACCTTACTACCCACTGTTTCACATCAAATATCTCTGTTGGACCAACTGTAATCTTAGCAGGGATTTGCTTAGTGGATCATGTACAAATATTTTATATGTGAACAAATAACTTTCAAATGTTAAAGGCTTTTGTTTGAACTTTTAGGCTCTCCTACTTTGCCACTCCTCACTGTACGAGCTACCACCAGTACCGAGGAAAAAGTTACGACAGAGACTTCAGCGCAAGCCGAGGATCTTATTGCAGATCTGAAGGCAAAGGTAGCTGCTATTGTTAAAAAATGTGACATAGCATATCTGCTCTTTAATACTAATGAAGTAAAAGCATGAGATTGCTGTTGTGATTCTGTCTTTGATTTTCACTATTTTTGCAGTGGGATGCTACTGAAAATAAATCAACAATTATTGTCTATGGTGCTGGTGCCTTAGTTGCATTATGGTTGTCCTCCACTATTGTTGGGGCTGTTAACTCTGTGCCATTGGTAAGCTATGCAAGGCCATGAAAGGTGTCTGATTCTGCTACAAGCTGTCTGGATTATAACTTTTCCCTTGTCTGTTGACTTCATAACCTGGCCTGCTCTTTGAGTTAACAGAGTATTATCAAGTTTTGTTAGTCTTACGGTCTATTTTTTCTCTAGTGTTTTCTAATACTAAGAAACTTTAACACAGCTTCCCAAGGTGCTTGAACTCGTTGGCCTTGGTTATACTGGCTGGTTTGTATATAGGTACCTGCTTTTCAAGGTAACAACTTTTTACTTACTGTTATATGCCTGCTACTAGTGCTTGATGCTCACTTATCATTGCCATTCATTTTTACATTTGGATCATTTGGTATTTCTACAGGAAAGTAGGAAAGAACTTGTAGCTGACATTGAGGAGCTAAAGTCAAAGATAGCTGGAGCTGGCAAAGAGTAGATTGTGCAGAGAGCATGCAGGAGCTATTGTTTCCTGCATTTGTAATTTTGACCTTCTGTATATGCCTTTTGAGACACATTGAAGCTGAATTATAAACATCCGCGTATCATCCTTCTGCACTGCTACATGTCTGGTCCTGAGTCAATGGGACATGTATTGTGTTTGGGTTGCTTATGGAGGAGGACAGTTTTGATTCATCAACCTGAGATAGAAGTGGCTGGATGTTACACGAATGTGGTGATGCCTTCAGGTGTTTGGAGAAATTAAATTTAACATGTTAACTGAGGAGTTACAATATGGCCTCAGTCCTTAATGTTATTAAAGATTGTATACATGCAAAATATGCCTGATTGCTGCCAATTAGTTGCGGAAGCCATGCCCTTGTGACCTAGTTAAAGCCATGTAGGTGTGTTGTTATAAAGTTGGTGATGGGCCTTGGACCTAATTGCTGTAAAATATGTTGATTTCACAATGTGAAGCTAAATATGCGCTGTGCACAAAAACATTTTTGACAATTGCAACAAAAATCCTATTAGCATGTAACCTGGTAGGTATTTTAGGCTTTGCAAATGGTATCGGACCCTAATTATGAATGTGAAGACTTTATGTGCTAGTGTTGGATCAAATAATAATGAGTGTAATAGAGCTTTTCATTAAGTGTGGCAGGCCATGTTTCTTCATTATTATGTAAGCCAAGTGTTTTCTTTGGTTTTTGTCTCTCAAGTCTGACAAGGCCATTGTCACTTCATTGCTTTGTTCTGCAAGCCTTTTCTTTCAATCTTTGTTGATTAGAGTCATCAAAAGTGCATGTTCAACATTAATGGATTATGGGGTTGATGTAATCAACAATGTGGGTGATTAAATGACTACAGGAAGAGATGGTACATTTTTCTTTAAATGCATGGTATAATGTGCATCAGTTGTACTATCCATGAGGGAATGACTTGAATGCAATGGTGATATTGTGCTAGCTCACCTTGTATCTGTGGGATAGTTCCTTGCAAGTTAGCTAATATATCAACAGCTGAAACCAAATGTGTGTCCCAGGGATCTGTTTTCATTTTTATTTCCATATTCATGTTTCAATTACTGCTTATACTTCAACTCGATGAATATGCATTGTATATTTGAAGATCGTACTTCAGCCAAAAGAAATATGTTTGGGGTTTCCGGAGTTCTTTCCTTTCAGTGTGATCATGGACATGGTATACTTAAGCCAAACGTGTACAGTCCATGTAAGTTATGCTCTGCCCTACTTTTTCATGTACCTTATGCTCCTATAAGCAACATTTTAGGCAGGTTGGTATGGCAAACCCTAAACCCTCTTCAAAAAGCACCCTTTTATAATGCATCTTATATCTGATGGAAGCACTTCCATCTAATACATGATGCTGGATGTCATTGGGGTTATATGCATGGATGCCATACTTCTCATTGTAATGTCTTGTTCGCCTATGGTGGAATTTATCACTTTTCAATGTTGACTTTGCTAGTAGATTAGTCAGCCCAGGGTGAATCCGTGTTGCGAAGGTTGTGGCCTTTTTATAGTATGTTTTTGGCATTTTTTTGTGCCCTTTTTAGGGCTAGGGAGTATTTAATGTTGGCTGACCAACATTAAATGTTGGTCAACTACATTTAATGCTCCCCCCATTTTATGCTTATATATTGCTGGAGCTCCTCCTCCTCTTATGTACTTAAGCCATCATTTGTGGATTCTTTTGAGGAGAGAGGAGCTGGTGCCAAGGTTGTCCACATAGCCAAAGATTCATTGTTGTATGCTGTTGTCTCGTGTCTGATATGGATTCCGTTTTTCGGGCATACATCTGAGTTCTCATTTGTATTTGTGTTTATTCTTTCTCTTGTCTTGCATTTCAACAGTTTATTTCAGTATGTTGTTTATGCTTTTAATATTGCGCCACTTTTGACATGGTATCAGCTTTCAGGTTTTATGTTTTTGTTGTGTTTTATTGCTGATTTTTTGACTGTTTTTTCTCTTGCTGATCAGGCAGTTGCTGCTCCAATTAGGTGATCAATTTTGTGTGCGTTTTTTGTTGCAGTTAGCATCCGTACAACCTATGTTTTGGTATTTTTACATCTCCTGGTTGGGCGCTTCCATCATCAGGTTATTTTTGTTGTTTTTGGCAGTGTTTGATTGATTTTTTGACTTTTTGTAGCAAATTTTAGCTTATTTTGATCAATTTTTGGATTATACTATACGTGAACTTTTGCTTTTTGTAGTCTGTGCTCGTGGTTTGGCTGTATTTCCTCTCGCAATCTCTTTTTTTCTCTATTTCTTTTCTAAATCCTCTCTAGATGGCTTCTCCATGCACATCCACTAATAACAAGCTCCCTGGATCTGATTATTACACATGGAGTGTGGTGATGAAGGCTTGGTTATTTAGAAGCGGTTATGGTACGTGGTTAACGGAGCTATGGCAAATCTTCGACCACCTTTTTCAGTTCCATTTGATTTTGATGAAGACAATCATGAGGAGGCTATGCTTACATGGGATTCGGATGATGCTCGTGCTTATTTAGCATTACTTCGATGTATTTTCAGAGAAGTTCTACCGGCGGTCACCTCCTGTACGATAACTTCAGACATATGGTCGAAGTTACAGTTGATGTACGAGGCTCCTTTCACCATGAGGGCCGTTACTCTATATGGTCAGCTCCAACAACTGAAGTTTGAATCCAAAGATACGATTCAATCCTTTCTACTTCATGTTACCCAACTCCAGGACTAGCTTTGTACTATGCAGTCTGCCCTTTCAGAGGCACATCTTATTGGTACAGTACTCTACAAGCTTCCTCAGGAGTTTGATGGAGTGACGAATGCTTTATGGGCACAGACATCTATGACTCCTGTCAGTTTTCTTCACATGTCCTCTGCTACTTGAGCATGAGGCTACTTTGCGACTACAAGGGAGGCTTCTGTCACATTATGGAGGTTTAGGTGAGGCTCTTATAGCTTCAGAGGGGTTCAAAAATAAAGAAGTCGAAGGCCTAGTGTTATTAACGTGGCAAGAAAGGTCATTTAAGAAAGGATTGCAAAGAGTTAGTAGCTTCCAGGAAGAAAAAGGAGCAAAAGATGAAGCGGAATGTGGACTCCTCTAACGAGTCATCATCTGCCTCAGATTTCGATTCCGATCCTCCCGCCAAGGCGAAGTCCATGGCCTAGAAGGGATCCTCTTCTTCGGATTGTGGGAAGGGCTCAGTAGCCCCTTCCTCAGTTGCTTTCTAGTCGGTGGTGATGCGAACATCCCTTAGGACTCTCTAGTGCCAGAGAGGGAGTGTGAGAGGGTGGTGAGATGGGGCAGTCGTGCTTTATCTATATGTTTATACAAATGCATAGGATCCAGAGAGGGACATCCTTGACGCATCGCTCGAAGTCTGGCAGGTACAAATCCTGGAGCTAGGATTGACATCCAGGATCATGATGGGCTGGTTACTTGATAGAGAGCGAGAGGCTTTTGTCTGGAGCTCACATGAGGGGACAATTTGGCGGTTTTGGTTGAAGGTGGGGATTCCATGGTCACATGTTCAGAGACATGTTTGGCAGATTGGTCTTGTATGTCCTGAGTGACATAGGTGACATAACATAGAGAGCTGCTATGATTCTTCTCTATTTTCAGATGGTGCTGTTATGATTGACATCGACGTCAGATACTCTCGGAGGCATCTTGGTGGTGGGTTGGCCTCTCACTGCTTGGATATCCATGGTTCTTCTGGTGGTTCTATGTTATATAGTTTATGCTTTTCCGTCATTGTACTCTTGTATTGTATCAGATCACCCCTGATCTGAGAGAGGGTGTTAACATATTAGTTAGCTCATTGTGAGTTTGTGCTGCAGAGGCTGTGGCCTTTTTATAGCATTTTTTGGTGTCCTTTTTAGGGCTAGGGAGCATTTAATGTTGGTCAACCAACATTAAATGTTGGTCGATTGCATTTAAAGCTCCCCCCATTTTATGCCTATATATTGTTGGGGCTCCTTCTCCTCTTATGTACTTTAGCCATCATTTGTGGATTCTTCTGAGGAGAGGAGCTGGTGCCAAGGTTGCCCACACAACCAGTGACTCACTGTTGTATGCTGCTATCTCGTGTTCGATATGGATTCCATTTCTCGGGCATACATCTGAGTTCTCATCTGTATTTGTGTTTATTCTTTCTCTTGTCTTGTGTTTCAACAGTTTATTTCAGCATGTTGTTTATGCTTCCATTGTTGCACCACTTTTGACAGACTTTGCCTCTATTCCTCATTGTACGTCTGCTGACTATAATCTTGTTACAATTTGCCATAGCAAATATTTTAAGTTATGAACAAATCTCTCTCTCTCTCTCTCTCTCTCTCTCTCTCTCTCTCTCTCTCTCTCTCTCTCTCTCTCTCTCTCTCTCTCTCTCTCTCTCTCAATCACAGCATTCAAGTCTAGAAAGCAGAGGGAGGAAGAACTTATAAATTGGAAAAATGGGAAGGAGAATATGTTTGGGATCATTTTACAAGTTGGGGATCACCAATGCCACAAGCAAAATCATGTATAGAATAGCTACTAAATCGATAAAACAAGATTGGTTCTCTCCACCTTCATCAAAGTTGTAACATGTTAATGCCTTCAACGCGGATTGGGCAATAACTTTCTACCATAGGATGTTGATTAACAACTAGAATGTGAAACTTCTTGACCTAAGTGGAAAATACTTAGATTCTTAACCAAGTCCTACTAATTAGAATGTGAAACATTGGCTAGGAACCTTGAAAATCTTCCATACAAAACCACAAGGGATCTATTAAAATGGACACCTCTAACTTCCAAAATTACTACAGAAAGTGGAAGGGGCAAGAACTTTCTACCATAGGATGCTGATTAACAACTAGAATGTGAAACTTCTTGACGGATTGGGCAAGAACTTTCTACCATAGGATGCTGATTAACAACTAGAATGTGAAACTTCTTGACCTAACTGGAAAGTACTTAGATTCTTAACCAAGGCCTACTTATTAGAATGTGAAACATTGGCTAGGAACCTTGAAAATCTTCCATACAAAACCACAAGGGATCTTGTGCTCCAAATGTCATACAAATATTCCCTTCAACAATGCCTCCCCCCATTGTCCAAAGATTGGAATTGTCCCAACTCAAACCTTGGATCTAGATTATGTTGCATATTGAGGCTACAATGACTTCTCACATGCTCTACTAAGGTACACACAATTTCCAAGGATGTATTATGAGAGTAACATGTAAGCAATTCCATTTGCAATCCATCAAATTGGAAAATAAAGTGCTATCGAGTGATGTTATGATATGTATAGGTATGATACTTTCCTACTATGCAACAAGCAATAAATTTTCACAAGAAAAGAATGTTGTGTGCATGAATAGGAGACCCATTTTTCAGCAATTCATTTTCCATGTGTGTTAAGGGTTTGGGTTGATGCATTCAATGCATACTATGATGCTACACATGGTAGAAGATATTAAGGCTACAAGAATCTTAACTTTTAAATAACAGATTAAGATATTGAAGTACTTGCAACATTGTCAGGATTAAGGATTAAACAAGGGTATGCAAAATTTACACTATCTTAAGGTATATTTTCTTTTTTTTAGGAGGTATTTCAATGAAGAGTTCCAAATGTGGTTTGTGAATATGCATCAAGTGAGGACATTGTTCATATGAAGTTTGGGTTCTCGAGCAAAGGTTTCTCCTTTGGGATGATGACTTTCCTTTACAAATAGTCAATCCTTAATAGCATGGTTGGTTTCAAGAGCAACTTAGTGTGTCTTACCTTGGATAGCCAAGTTCTTACCCAAGGAGACTTGTCTATGTGTGCTTGATATGAATCACCTTGTGCTTCTTGATAGGATGGATGTTGCAACATGCACACAAAGGGATAAGAAGGAAAAACCATTAGAGGTACTTGAGTTGTTCAATGAGATGAGATTGAAATGGTTGTTAAGTTTCATCTTGCATCATGCCTAGTTTTGTGTATGCTTTTAAATAATTTAAAAAGATTTGCTATAGATTGCCCACAAAAGTTGCTTATTAAATGCTGCACACACATAGTAGCAGAATGGAGTCCAATAACTCTACCAATCAAGCTAATCTGCTTAATCCAATCAATGAAGATGAATGTTTCCATTTTCCTCATTATTAATGTTTTTTGGAGCTTATGAGAGGAAAATGAGGTACACCATGTGATTAATGACTATTTTAAGCCTATTTTGTATTAGTTGATGACATAAGGCATATAATTGTAATGCACATTATAATTGACAATGAAAACATGGTGCCTATATTGGTTTATGATCTAAAATTAAAAGTGGTAAGAGAGCTAAGAAATGAGGAGGATGTTACCCTCATAGAATTTGTGAGGTGCCCGCCCATCGGCGTTCCAGGCACTCTTTTAGCGGTCTATCGAGAAACAAATCTAAGCGTCGCTGCCCGGCACTCCCAAGGAATGTTCCGAGTTTTGTCGCCTAGGGTTTCCCGAATCCGCCTCGCAACGGAACGTTCACGACCGAACCCACTAGGATCGACCTGAAATTCGGGTTCCTAGTTGTCAAGGTCTCCTATTAGCATTCTAGCATCGGGTTTTGGACATCCTACTTTACGCAGAGATACCAAATCCAAAGCAGATCCATGCCGCACTTGGTTCAAAGAGAATGGGAAACGAGAGGGATGCGTTGCTCAACCTCTCTGCCCATAGGGCATAGTCCCATTCCGGTCCTCTAAAACGGCATGAATCGAGGTTCTATCCTAACAATTTCTAAGGTCGAAGACGGTAAACCTTGTGAGAAGCCTCCCAGTTCTCTGGGACCACCCTGCCATAGGACGGACCCGTCGGGGATTCCGCCCACCCGCTTCCCTTAATAGCTTTAGTTTTCTAATTAGGTCCTACCACATTTATGTGTGACACTTAAAATCAGCTTCATTAATTAAGCCTTTTAGGAAATAGGGTTCGTTCGCATAACTTATAGCACAGACACGAAAACAGAGCAAAGCAATCTATTGACAAACAAGATCAAACAAGTTCCTTAACTTATCTTCAAGTTAATCTTTGTCTCCCGCCCATACAGGAGAAATTATGTTTCGCTTCTGTCCAACAGAAGTATCCCTTCTACCCTGCAGAAGTAACTGGTCCAATTCACATGGCACCAAAACTCAATCCTTTATCTAGAATAGGATCTCCCAACATGTCCAGATGTTGGGGGCCACGGAGGTCTTCAACTCCATTCTAGACCTAGCAAGGGGTGTCCAGAGCTCCAACTGACCCGCAAGCTGTCTAGGAGCGAAACATCATTCCCGTGGTTGGCCTTTTCACCACTCGACCTTCGGCCCATGAATCGAGCAGTGCCCTCTCGGGTTAATACGCGGTGCGACCATGGAGGTGATCCACCCGTACAATATATCATTCCTTAATTAAATCCTTTAAGAGTCAAGCACAAACAAGGCATTCAGCCTAATAACATTTTCTAAGAAAACATTCCTTTATTTCCATGGCGACTTGTCATCACAGACCCTTGCCATGCATTTGCCATAAATCACAAGCACTTGGAATAATCATCCAAACAATAACTAACAACCAATTGAATGTAAAAACATTTAGGATGTTGTTCGATCAATCAACAAAACCAATTGCATTCTTTCCAAACAATGCAATTATAGACGATATAACATTTCCATCGTATATTTGCTCTCTCCCTTGGGATCTAAGAGCAATACCATGCAAACATGTTCTTAACACTTCCTTCCTTCGGCTAGGGTATATGTTAAGGGTTCAAACACTATTCATGATGTAAGTTCTATAGGTCACTTACCTTGATTGATAACCCAACGCTGAGTTTGGATTAGCAAAAGTCATCGTTATCCGATGGATCTCAAGATATCTTAGTTTTAACCCTTATGATTAATTTCTTGTACTAGCTCTTAGTCAAGTCATGAGGCAAATAGAAATTTATCCTCATATATCAAACATGTTATAGGCATAACATATAAATACTTGATAAGATAAGTGCGAGATGATCTCAAGTAATTAGACTCCAATAGGCCTCGCATTGACCTAGAATCTAGTTTTTCTTAGTATTTGGCCTGTTAGGCTAAGTACTTTTGAAGTATCTAAACTTTAAACTAGTACTTCTCCATTCATGATTCTTAATGTCATATTCTTTTAGCAATTATGCTATCTATAACCCTTGACTATACTTTAACCTAGCATTTATATGCCCAATCTTTTAATGTCGTTCTTTTGACGACTATGCCATTCATAACGCTTGACTAATTCTTCCTTGTAATTGCTCTACTAGCAAATAAGTCATATGTAACTAGGTGCAATTATCTTCCCTTGATATATGCACTTCACAAACTCCATCTTCCGAGTAGGCGAGATGAAATTTATCATTTCCCATGACCTATTCTTGTGCAATAGTATGGAGCCTAACAAATCTGATACGAGAATCAAAGCAAGCATCTATCAATTTGAAAATACATTACTTACGACCGGAACCGCAATTGGATTGACAGTGATGCCTTTGCCCGAAGCCTTGTTGTTGGTTGTAGGATTGTCATCTGCACGCGACATTCTTCACTTGGAGGCCATCATCCGCAGGTAGACTCAAGAGATTAAGAAGTTAGAATAGATTCAAGATGGGAGAGTGTAAGAGAAGATGGTTTAGTCGAGGATCGAGATAGAGGGAATTGAGTTAATTCTCTTCCTTGCAGCCTCTCGGGGTGACTCTTCTCTCTCTCTCTCTCTCTCTCAAGCTCTCTTTCAAGCTCTTCCTCACAATCTCTTGGAGGAGTATCCTCTTCTCTACCTCTCTCTCGCAGCCTCTCGGTGTCTCCTTATGCTTCCTTATGCCTCTCCCATGCCTCATATTTATAGTGAATTAGAGAAGAGGGCTTGTGGTTGAGGAGTGGAGCTCTTTGTGGAGGGGGATCTTGGAAAGATCAGTGATCTGATGCTCACATCATAAATCTGATGGTTCCATTGGCTCCGAAAGGGGGGTAAAACTCCAAGACACTTGGTTAGAAAGCTCTCAGTTCACTCCTTCTTCTTTTCTCTGTTCGAAGTGCTGTCTACTGCCTGTAAACTGCGATCGCGGCATGCGCGATTTCGCCAGTCACTTTTCTTTATTTTTCTTTTTATAAAATCTTCAAACTAACTAAAATATCACTTGTCTTTTCTTTTAAATGACATCCAGCATATAAAAGCTATTTTCTTTTACTATCCTGTAACACAAGGGTCCTCATCACAAGCCTTTAAGCACAAGATAGAGACTTTGGGAAAGGCTAAATACATTATTAAAATGTTCATTAACAAACCATCACTCTTTCAAGAGTGCCCAAAATTGTGCCCACCTAGGATGGCATTCTCTAACTTTGTAAGGTTATGTCACATATGATCACACTCTTTTGATGTCCATAGGAGATTTATAATCTCAAAGTCCCGCTAACCTCTACTACCCCTCAAGAGTCATTCTACATCATATGGCACTACCACTCAGTCCCTTGTCCTAGTAGGCACTTGAGTAGTCTCAAAGACACTCATACACTTCTAGATGGAGATCCTCATCCCACTAGATGAGTTTTTGACATCCCGTAAGATGCTCGTGACTCATTTTTGGGATCCCAATGGTCCTTTACATAATGTCCCTTACATTGTGTAGGTGCCATGAGCACAAATTTGGGGTTAGTTATAACATTCACAAATAAAAACATTCATTTCACAAGCAATAATTTAATGTTGAGAAACACGGACCTAGAACTAGATCGGCTATGGTGAACGCAAGTCAAACACACGATACATTATCAGAATGAGGATTTGTAACTCAAGTGAATTAGGTTCCAAGATAGATAGCTTGGACTCATAAACACAATATTGAGTGACTCAAACTGAAAGTACCATTACATTTAAATGAGTGTCAAGTACATGCTTATATAGCTTTTTGGATAGTACCACTATTCCTCTCTGTGCTTATGGGATTTAGGACCTCTCTTTCTAGAGCATACATCTTTGTCTATCTCTCATACAAAGCCTCTTATGGGCAATCTCTTCTAGGCATACATCCAGCCTCTACGGGCATACATGCAAGCATCATTTGCTATTCTCAACACCCCCCTCAAATGATGAATCTCTACCCTTGTTGGCTTTTGCCCCCCCTACATGATGATATGGCCCGGGAGACTAGTTCTTTGGCAGCCTAGTCAAGTTAAGGCTTGAGACTTTACATTTTTGGTAGGGTTTTTACATCCACAATCGGAAACAAAATCTACTATGGAAAATAAGGATCCACTATGGGAAAGTTTTTGTCCTCAGCAGCATCGAAAAATATTTTCTTCATCTTCTTTGTGATTCTTTCGCACTCTTTGGTGCAATCTTTTAATCTTCTTGGACTCCTTGGTCTTCATGCTCTTTGTCTTTGTTGTGATTCTTGTCCCTTTGTTGACGCATGGTACTTCTCCTTTTTGCTTTATGCTTTTACAAATGAACACACTGATGGGTACATGGGCTTGGTTTGACAAACTCTTATACATTGAAGTTCGAGATACATGAAATCGTTCTTCCGACTAATGGCTATATTATTTTTTTTCGGCAGACACCTATAGAAAGACTCCATGATTTGGGCCTCGCTTTTGTGAATAATATGAATGACTAGAGTGAATTAATGGTGATGGCCTCCAGGAGATCCACCTGGTCTGACAACTTCCAACTTAAGGACCTGCGAACAAACTTTGCATTCATGCAACTCTTCTTTCCTAAACCAGAGAACGTCGTGCTCATCTTCTCCAACTCCTTCTTGAACTGCTCGTCAGTGACACCTTTGTCCATGGATGCTGTTGTTGCTGAGAAACCCCCCTGTACAGTCTTGAGAAAGTGGTTTATTCGTCAATGGTCATGTAGGTCCTGCAGAAGAAGGTAAGTCTGGATATGGTGCATGATGAGAACCCTCTTTTGACTGATGGCCATCCTTTGAATGAGTTTTATTGGGTCCCTTCCCTGCCATCCAAGCTTGAAAGAGACTGTTGATTGCCATAGTTGTTCCCATAAGCTCCAACTGAGGGTGCATAGTTTTGTAAAGCAACAAGGGTGGTAGCACCACTAGATGCTAACATAGCAGCATGGTGAAATACAGAGACTTCTAACTGACAATCATCGACTTGCAGTAACGCATATAGCTCTAAGACAAGAGCTTGTTGCTGCACAACATGAAATTGTATGTATGCGTCAAAACAGGATGGGTGTTGACAATGAAATGGAACAATGCCTAACAATCACGCAAGTTGCGCTGAGGTAAGAGCTTGCAGATGCAAAGCAAGACGTTCACAGACTGCAAGAAGCATTAACCACTGTTCAGGCAGAGAAAGACCAGCATATGCGAGGTACTGTCGACAAAGTTGCACAATTAGAAGTTGAACTCAATGCAATAGAACCAATGAAGAATGAGTTTGAGAAGTTACGTGCAGAACTGGCCATTACAGACAGACAAGCATGAAAGAAGAAAAACACACCACTAGCTATCTAGCTCAGCCATGGCTCTGATACCATGTTGAGAAACACGGACCTAGAACTAGATCGGCTATGGTGGATGTAAGTCAAACACACGATACTTTATTAGAATGAGGATTTGTAACTCAAGTGAATTAGGTTCCAAGATGGATTAGCTTGGACTTATAAACACAATCTTGAGTGACTCAAACTGAAAGTACCATTACATTTAAATGAGTGTCAAGTACATGCTTATATAGCTTTTTGGATAGTACCATTGTTCCTCTATGTGCTTATGGGATTTAGGACCTCTCTTTCTAGAGAATACATCTTTGTCTATCTCTCATACAAAGCCTCTTATGGATAGCCTCTTCTAGGCATACATCCAGCCTCTACGAGTGTACATTCAAGCATCATTTGCTATTCTCAACAATACTTAGCATTGACAAGTAGTCCATAAAGTGCAGGAGTCTACCCTTCATTTTCCCATTTGATCATTCCTATTAAAAAAATTATACTTTTATAGTTTCTTGTTTTTCTAGGGTATTTCTTTATTTGTATTTTAAACTAGAGTATTTTAGATTGTACTTCCTATCTTTAGTAAATTTCCTTCATTCTTAGGGTAATTTCGAACCCATTTATTATTCTTTTGCCTAAAGTCTCTAGTTTATTGAATAGTCTATTATATTTAAGGATTGATCTTAAGTGATAAATATTTTAACTCAAATTTAACCAGCTAGAATGTCTTCATTTGGACAACCATCATTACATTAAATTAATGCTACATTGGGCTATTGGATCACCATCATAACTTCGAATTGATATATTTTCATAATCACTTTAGGTTGGACAACAACCTTAGGTTCCACTACCATCTTGGCCATAAGTTCATCATTAGTGGTCTCTCATATGTTGTCTCTACCCCTTTTTGGAGTCATAGACATAAATCTTAGCTATGCTCTATAAGTATGTGAGAAAATCATACCCACTATAGTGTTATGAGGTTATCTTTCATGAGTAAGTCCTCAATAGTATGTTGGACTTTTTTTATGAAGAACCAAAGGAGTCCCAAAGTCTTACATAAATCAGTAAGTGAAAAATGCATATAAATGATGGTTTATAAGATGATAGGATTGGAGATGGAGGAGGGCGCCATGAGATGGAGGAGACAATGAAGATAAGGAAGGAGGTGGCAATGGTGAGGATTAGAGTCTCTTCACTCTTCTCTCAATACATGAAATAACCTACACAAGTTGATTCTCGACTGTAGTTACATGTGTGTGAATCTATATACAAGTAAATGTAGGTGGCTAGGTAGTCCCAACAACCTCCCACTTAAAGGCAAATGTGCATCAGTGATGAGGAGTAAAAGAAAAAAAGAGAAAAGTACATGCACATAGAGTACAATAGGATAAGGAAAGACATCATCTCATCCTATGCTCATCAATCTCCTAAGGAAGACATATCAGTCCACTAGGGGACTTTTAGTGAGAAGATTTGCAAGATTTTTATCAATCGATATTTTGACAAGCTCTACCTGCTTGTCCTCAATCATCTCTTTTGATGAAGTGATAATGGACCTCGATGTACTTGGTATTTGCATGAAAGACCTAATTATGGGCCCCAACTAAATGGCACTCATCAAAATCCAAATGTAGTGTAGAAGTCATAGTCATACCAAGATGTACAACTAGATGGCCTAATGACAAGTTCTCCTTGTTAGACTTAGTGGCATGGCTACAATGTACTCATTTCTATGCCCTAGATATCTAAGAGGCAACATCTCTAGCATAGGTAAATACATACCCAGAGGTGGATTTTCTATTGTTTGCATGTCTTGCATAATCTGAGTTAGTATAACCCATGACTCTCGTGTCCTAGCTACCACACAGAAATGCACATATCTATAGTGAATTTAAGGTATCTCATGATATCCTTCATGGCATCCCATTGTTGCTTGCCAGGTATAGTCATATAAAGTGCCACAACTCCCATTGCAAATGCTATGTCAAGATGAGTGGCTATCATGACATAGATCAAACTACCCACTGTAGATACATATGGAATCTTGGCCATCTCAACCCTCTCATCAAGACTTTTCTTTGATTTGCATATTGGGTGTGCCCTACCTCTTTCTACAAAGCCCTTAGGGTACTGCATATAAATATCCTCATGTAGATCCCCATCTAGAAAAGCTATCTTAGTATCCATTTGATAAAGATCCAAATTCAACTTAGTAACTAAGACCAAGACCAAGTGTAGGGTAGTCATCTTGACCATGGGAGAGAATATCTCATCAAAATCAACTCCCTTATCCTTCTTAAAGCTGCTAGCAATCAATTTCTCCTTATATATTGGCTTAGGGTGACTAGGGGTACAATTCAACTTGTATATCCACTTGCATGGCAATGCACACTTTCCATCAGACAAGGAAACTCAGTCCCATGTACAGTTCTTCTATAATAAATCAAACTCAGACTATATAGCCCTCTCCTAAGAGTGAAAATCACCTCTGCACATAGCCTTTGCATAGGTAAGTGACTCAACAGAGTCTATCATCACAATATAATCAATAGAGGACTCATAATGGCGAGGAGGACATGAAGCTCTGGTAGAGTGTCTCAAAACTAGTTGTGGGGCATGTACGGCCTATCCAACATCATGATCCTATACAACAAGCGGATCTTGGGCCACAATGTCATCAACAACTACAATAGGCTATCTTACTAGGGCTAGTTGTACTATAATATGAGGCTCTTCTAAAAGATCACCCTACATATCTCAATCACCTACTTTGGTCTCATATACATCTTTGCCTCATGGAAATCAACATCATGGCTATGGATAATCTTTTGAGTTAGTGGATCCCAAAGATGATAGTCCATCTCACTTGCATCCCCATATCCAAGAAAGATGCATTTGAAAGGCTTTGGATCTAACTTATTACGCTTCTCTTTAGGAGTATGGTAGAAATCCTCATATCCAAAGATTCATAAGTATGTATATGAGAGAGCTTTCGTGTTGTGATAAGCTTGTTTGACTAAGCATACCACGAACTCTTTCCTGGAATAGTCTTGTTCATGCACTCTGTAATACCATTCTCGGGTAGGGTGGATGGGGCGGTCAACTAACGCTTTAATAACCTTCTTATCACATAGCTCCTCAAAAGCCTTAGAGATATATTCACCCTTATCCTCAAACCATAGGTATTTCACCCTATACCTAGATTGGTTTCTCACCTATGGTAAGAAAGCACTGAAACATAGGCAAAACATCCAGTTTTTGCTTAATAGGATAAGCCCAAATCTCATACAAATAATCATCTATGAATATAACAAAATACTTCCACCACCTAAGGATTAATAGGGCATGGGGCCACAAACATTTGAACATACAAGAGCTAAAGGTTCACCCACATGCATAGAACCAGACTTCTTATGTGATGAGTCTCCTTGCCATACAAACAATAATCACGTGATTCAAAACAAAAATAATCCAAGGGCGGAAGATATTGCAAACTGGTCAATACTTTCATTTATTTCAAAGACATGTACCCAAGGTGATGATGGCATAAAGATGCATGCAAAAGATCATCAATTACAACCAAAACATGGTCAATAGACCTAGAAACATGCAAAGGGTAGAGGTTACCAACGTTGGCATCTCTAGAAGCAAAAACAAGGCTACCATGGGTGATCTTCCATGAAAAAGAATCACCAAAAGATACACGGCACATATCATCATCTAACTGTCCAATTGAAATAAGGCTTTTTGTCAAAGTGGAGACATGATGTACATCATGAAGCATTGGTATCAAATTGTAGTCTAACATCACCTATGCCAATGATATCCAATGCAGTGTCATCTCCTAGTCTAATAGAACCCATAATAGTATAGTAGCTATGAAAACAATTGCAACAAGGGGCAACATAGAATGAAGCCTCGAAATCAAGAAGCCAATACTAAGAGTGAGTGGATGGTGCATCAATCAACTGAGTAGCATCAAAAGATAAAATTGCAATAATGCTATCATTTGAAATATACTCCAATGCATTTATCTCTCTATCTTCACATTGGACTTAGGCACAATCTTAAGGGACTTTTTATTTTCCTATACTCTTCCCTTGCCTTTTTCATTATGCCTATCATAGTGCATTTTATGGCATTGCGGCCTAATGTGACTCTACTGTCCATGATAACGACATATCAAAAAGGATTTATGACCATGGAGGGAGTTACTAAGAGATTATCTATGAGATTGAGACTTGCCCTTGTTGGGTTGTCAATCTCTACCACAGTTATTATTGCCATTTTCACAATTTCTATATCTAATAATAATTGCATGAGAAGTGTATGCAACATCAATATTCTTCATGTTTACTTCTTCAATAAGTAAAGCACTCTCTACATCACTATATTTAAAACCACCCTTAAGAGATTTAGCACTCATAATAGTACAAAATATATCCCACGATTCAAGTAGTGTGACAAGCACGAAAAAACACTTTATATTATCCTCAAACTTGATGTGCTACAAGACAAGCTAGCTAAAAATAGAGTGGAACTCATCCAAATGAGTAGACATAAGGTACCCTTCTTCATACAAAGGTCCACGAGCTTCTTCAACCAATACAATTGAGATGCATGTCTCTACTTGTCATAAAGATCAAGTATCTTCTTCCATAAATCGTATGCACCACCCTCAATAGAGATAACACTAAACTGCACTTGCTTAAACAAGACAACTCGTCCATCTCATCCCAATCATCTCTATTTCAACCTTCTAGCTTTATGTTCTTTGTTTTTGATGGCGTAAATTGCTTATTTTGCACCAATACTTGCCATATTTTGATCTTCCAATATTGGAAGTTTTTAGTATCAAGCTTTTCAATGTTGAAAATAGCATTGCAAGTGGATGCATGAGAAGTATCTACCATAATGAGTACAAATGACTAGAAAGCACAAGAGTATAGGCTACTATAATTACAACAAAACATCCCCAAAATTAAGCTAAAAGGGCGATTGCTATCAAACTGCTCTAGGGCTCTTTGCTCTACCTCCTCCATGTTGCTTTAATCTAACGAAGTCCTACTTGTAGCCCTTTTCTAACTTTTTGTAGCAAGCAGGTCTGAAGATTTGCCTTTGACTTTAGGCATTTGGTTGATCCAAGTCCATGTCCTTTATTGGGATGCAAGAAATTATATTTTTTAGAAAACAAGATTTAACTTTTAAGATTGACTACTTAGTAAAGCCATGAAGGATTTTTGCATGTATTTAGTTCTCTATCAATTGATCATACCAAAAAATAGTCCCCCACAAACAATAGGCAGTAGACTGCTCAAACGAAGCATATGTGCTCAAAGAAACTTCTTTTAAATAATATTCAGCATTGTTGTAAATAAAATTGTAGTAAATGACCATACATTAATGGAAAAATGATAAACATAGTAAGCTTGCACTAGCAAAAATATCAAAGTAGCAATCTAGGATATATAGAATGCAACTAGCAGTGTAGCAACCAAGTACTTGTCAAAGCATATGGAATGTCACATACATAGATGCATACAACCAATTCCTATCAAGTAGTTATAGCCAAAATACGAAAGTGTTGTCAAGCTACCATAGCTATCTATGACTTTTGCAACATGCTCTATATCCACTCAAAATGGATAGAATGGCTACTTCTCAGCTCAATATTAAGCATTCAACAAGGCTCGACTAAGCCTTGAAAAGCTCCTTAATGAGCTGGAACAAGTGTTAAGATAGGGAAGCCAATGCATATATCAAATGTATTGAAATGGGATTGTTGTAAAAGTTGTAAATTAAGGTCTCTTCTTGAGCTAAATGCAATGTCAGTGAAGCTCCTCGAATGCCCACTCTGATACTCGTTGAAAGGTGGAGTGGAAAGTGGAACCACAAGTGAAAGTGACAAGAGAACAAGAGCTATGGGAGTTCAAGCAAGAAGAGAGATATCAGTGTGTAGGAACTCCAACAATCACAATGTGTGACATGCCCTTCCCTTATTTTATTTGTTACTCAAAAAATAAAGAATAAAGTGATAGTGATGGGTACCTACCACCTACAATGTACAATTGCACAAGTTTGTATACAAGTAAATGTAGGAGGCTAGACATAGGTGGCCTTTAACCCCCAACACACCTATCACTATCATCTTTATTTCTTATTCTTTACTATGATAGAATAATAAAGAAATGGCAATTCACACATTGACAGACTCTTGAAGTTTCCACACACCAGTCTTGCTCTTTCTTATTTAAATGTCCATAGATTTTTCTCTTGCTTCTAGTTGTGCTCTTCTCTCTCACTTCTACTCACCCATTCAATTGGTATCAAAAACCATTTGAGAAGCTTCAACTATTTCGCTTTAGCCCAGGAAAGAGAACTTCAACTCTAGCTTCCATGATGGCAGCTATGTCTTTAATCATTTGAGGTAAATATTTGCTCCCCACCTTCCCCAACCTATTCCTCAACTTCAAGATAGTGCCAAATGACCCAGGGTCAATAGTAGCAAGAGAAGGTCATAGATAGTAGATCACAACTTTTGGTGCATTTTTATGGGCCTATCATGCTCTATTGGCATCAACCATTTGGCTCCAACACTTGTTCCTTGTCTTTTGTTAGCTATTGGGCACTTGTTCTAGCACTTCTTGCTCCATCTTTTGCATCATTTGGGGAAGAAGTCATTAGCAACCATTGACTATTATTTGTGGATGTACATGCTATTCACAGTTTATATACCAAGCATTTGTATGTTTATGCTTCACTAGTCCTTATTCATTGAGATTTTAATGTTGGATGATGTATTGCTGCTTGGGGATGCTCTATGGATTACTAGAACTTATTTTTCACAGCCATTAGCAAAATCTTTGCTATCATAAACAGTGGATGGCAAGCATATGTGGTTCAAAGAAGAAGAAGAAGAAGAGAAAATAGATGAAAGGTCATGTCTTATTATTACTGTTATTATTATTGTACCTTGGTTGTCTTGTTTCTACATTCTCCTATTTGTATTCGTGATTTTGGAAGGAGGAAGAAGAAGAAGAAGAAAGGAGGATAAAATAAAATAGCAACTTGATGCCTTTCTTCTACATTCTCGTCTTTCCTCTTTGCACCTTTTCTCTTCTCCCACCTCCACCTACTCTTCCTCCACTCACTATCTTCCCCTTCCCCTTTGACCTTGTGCCCCCACCATCAACACCATCCTACCCCTTGTCTATGCATTAATAAAACAACAGTCTCTCAACTTTAATATCCTCTCCATCACATAGCTTACACCAATGCTAGAAGTGCCAAAGCCAAGTTGATTTAGTTGCAATAGCAAGAAAAAGAAAAAAGGCATGAAGAGAGAGAAGAAGAAAGGCAAGCAACCTGCCTTAGTTCTAGTTGACATACATAATTGGAATTTGAGAGATGTCAAGAATCGCGTGGTGGGGAGACTTGCTTAAGGTGCTGCGCCAAACACACAATGTATACACAAGAGGAAGCTCACTCAAGAACACAAGAAGAGAGATAGAGGCCAAAACGTTTTCTTGTTGGTTTCTTCTTCTTCTTCCACACACTATACAATGTACACAAAGTTTAGATAAGATACAACATAAAGGAAAGTGGCCTACTAAGTCAAACAATGCATAACCGACTACACTAATCGATTGGCGCTATGTCTTTTTTAGCTGTAGGTAGGTGTAACAAACTAAATATAATAAGTGATAAGTCAGTGGCCATGTGAGTATCATAATGACCACCAACGTGCTAAGTGTAGATGTGCGGACCCATCTAGCCAGGTGGTCCATCATCAATGTCTGCACGTGTTGAGCTTGCCACCTCAACACTCCCCCTCAAGCTCAACTCTATCTCTGCAACTCCAAGTAAGCTTTGGAACTTTCGAAGCTTCTCTGCACCCAATGCCTTTGTGAAAATGTCAACTATCTGATCCTGTGTGCTGACATATATCAAGTCAATCTCTCCTGCAAGTACCTTCTCTCTCACAAAGTGGTAGTGCACCTCAATGTGTTTTGTCCTAACATGGAACACTAGATTCCTAGCTAGTTGTATGTTGCTCATGTTGTCACAATAAATGACAACTGGACCATCTCACTGCATGTCCAAATCACCTAATAACTTTTGCAGCCATACCACCTCACATGCTGCCATAGCAGCACCTCTATACTTAGCCTCTGTACTTGATAAAGCAACTGTAGGTTTCTTTTTGCTGCTCCATGTAACTGCTGCACTACCAAGGGAAAACATGAATGCACTTGTAGATCTTCTGTCTGACATGCTACCAGCCCAATCTGCATCTATGTATCCAAAGATCTGTATGTCCTTATTTGCCTCATAAAAAAGTTCATAATGTAAAGTGGACTTCACATACCTCGATATATGTCTAACTGCATCCAAATGAGGCTTTCTAGGCATCTGCATAAACTGACTGACAAGGCCAACATCATAGCTCAAGTCTGGCCTTGTGATAGTCATGTAAATCAAACTCCCTACTATCCTCCTGAACATAGTAGGGTCTTCTATCTCATCCCTAACATCAGCACTCAACTTCACATTTTGCTCCAATGGTACTGAAAGAGGCTTACATGCTGTCATACCATACTTGGATAACATATCCAAGCCATACTGCCTTTGGGACAGCCATAAACCATCATCACATCTGATTGCCTCAATACCAAGAAAGTATTTCAACTCACCCAAATCTTTCATCTAAAACTTCTTCTTCAAGAAGTCCTTAACTTTGGCAATCCCATTGTCACTGTCACCTGTAATAATCAAGTCATCCACATAGATGAATATGATGACCAAACCTACATCTCCCTTTCTCACATAAAGTGAGTGATCACCATCAAAAATACAAAATCCAATATTGACAAGATACTCTCCAATCTTGTCAGACCATGCTTGGTGCTTGGTTCCAGCCCATAGAGTGCCTTCTTTAACCTGCACACATATGTGGGATGCTCTAAATCCTCATAACCTGTTGGCTGCTCCATATACACTTCTTCTTGCAATTCACCATGCAAGAAGGCATTCTTAACATCCATTTGCTGCAAACTCCAACCTTTGGCTGCTATTAAGGCAATCACACACCTAACAATTGCCATCCTAGCAACTGGACTGAATGTCTCTGCATAATCTATGCCATATGTTTGAGCATAGCCTTTTGCAACCAGCCTAGCCTTATACCTGCTAACTAAACTATCTACATTATGCTTGACTTTGTAAACACACTTACAGCCAATAGCTTTCTTACCCTTAAGTAAGGGTACCAAATCCCAAGTCTTATTGGCTTCTAATGCAGCCATCTCCTCATCCATTGATGCATCCCAATGAGCATGACCAACAGCATCCTCAAAACAAGTGGGCTCAACATCCTCAACTATTTCATCATATAAGCATAATGGTGAGCTGCATAATTTTCAAAACCAAATCTTTTAATAGGGTATCTGACCCTGCTAGATCTGTGTACCACCGGATCACTCAATGGAGCCTTTACATTACTATGAGCTCTCTGTACACCTGGCGTCCTGACTGAAGGAAAGCCAAGGTCATCATCTAAACTCTCAGAACCACTAGAATCTCCATCAAATTCCAAATGACTGGTAGATGCATCATTACCATCCAACATTTTCTTCTTTCCTTTGTTCTTCCCTGCAACACTTATAGATCCACCTAAAGATGTATACGTGTAGTACCAAATGATGTTTCTGGTCCACTAAGACTCCCTGATTCTTGTTTATATTTCTGCATATAGCTATCTTGATCATTATCATCATCCAAAACATCACTAGCAGATGTAGACCAACTTCCCATCTCATCAAAGATAACATCCCTACTCACTCTGAACTCACCTATGATAGGGTTATAATAGCGATACCCTTTCTGCTCTAAAGAGTATCCAATAAAAACACATTTTTCTACCTTTGGATCAAGCTTCTTCCGTAGCTCATCTGGCACATGAACGTATGCAACACAGCCAAATACCTTCAAGTGCGATACATCAGGCTTCTTTCCAGTAAAGCATTCTTCAGGAGTCATTCCATGAACTACAGCTGTGGGAGTTCTATTCATAATGTAAACATCAGTATGGACATCCTCAGACCAAAAATGTTTGGGCATATTCTTTTTAGCCATTAATGCTCGTGCAACTTCTGCAATATGCCTATTTTTTCTTTCTGCAACACCATGTTGCTGTGGGGTATACCTATAAGTAAATTACCTCTTTATCCCATGAGTCCTCAAGAAGCCACTGAACTCATTAGAGAGGTACTCTCCCCCTCCATCTGATCTTAAGCACTTTACTTTTAAGCTTATTTCTGTTTCAACAACTGCCTTAAAAGATTTGAAGTGCTCAAACACATCACTTTTTTTCTTCATGAAGTATACCCATAACTTTCTTGAACAGTCATCAATAAATGTGAAAAAGTATTTGCTACCACCAAGAGATACATTCTGTGTAGGCCCCCAAACATCTGTATGCAGTACATCAAGTATATTTCTGCTCACTTCTCTATCATGCGAGAAGGGTTGTCTTGCTTGCTTACCAAACTGGCATGCTTCACAGACTTTATGCAATTCTGCAACTCTAAAAGAAGGCAACCCTGTAACCAATCCTCTGGACTGCATCAATTTCAGCCTTTGCACATTTGCCTTTATGCCATATTTTAATATCTGCAACTACTTCTTTTCCTTTAGCATACATAGCAGCATCCATTGCAGGAATTCCAGCATCTAAAGTGAACATTCGGCCAACTCTACTTCCTTTTGCGACCAACCTACACTTATCATTAAAGTTTTCTACAAAACCACCTTTTGCATTGAATCGGACCTGCAACCCCTACTCTACCATTTGGCTAACATACACTAGATTCTTTGTAATTGATGGCACATGTAATACATCTGTTAGACTCTTTGTCTGGCCATCATACAAGGACAAGGGAACCTTTCCAATGTGTGAAATTGGGTGGCATGAATCATCACCCATCTGCACATAACCTAGGTTTTGTAAGTCCTGCATCTCTCCAAACCATTCAACATGACTGGTCATATGATTAGATGCGCCTGAATCGACATACCATATATCATCATGTGTCCCCTTTCCTGTAACTGCATTCATCATATGCTGCATAGCAAACAAACGCTCATTTTTGTCTTCATTCTATTGTGAAGACAATGCATAATTTCCTTACTGCAATTTACCACTGCAAATATCATTCTTCTTTGCATAGCAATGGGTTGCAATATGGCATGTTTTGCCACAATAATGGCAAACAATAGCAGAATTTCCATAGCCTCTGTTTTGCCATCCACCTCTTCCTCTAGAGCTCCCCCTGCCTCTAAAGTTTCCTGTGCCTCCAGAAACCTGCATTTCACCAAACTGTTGATTGAGCCTATTTTACTGGTTATTCCCATACCACGGCCTCTCGAAGAGGATCTACCACGTTCCCTTCCTGAACTTGAGTAAAATTCTTGAACCTGTTCACCATTTTTTTAAGACGAATCACCCTGCATATTGATCTCTTCAGTAATCATGAGAGAGATCAGCTCATCAAAATCTGGAAATGGCTTCCGTACATATACTGAAGTAACAAATGATTTTCATGCCTTCTCATTGTTAAGGCCACTCAGAGTGGATGAAACCAAATCATCATCATTCGACATTGCATCAATCGCTGCTAAAGCATCTACAATGCTCCTCACCTTCAATACATACTCATTGACAGACATTTTCCCTTTCTTCAAGGCATTTAACTCTTGCTTGAGTTGAATCTTTCGTGCCTTTGTATTTACTGAAAACATGCTCTCAAAAATTGTCCAAGCTGCATGTGAAGTTTTTGCATTCCTGATATGTCCCAGCATAGTATTATCAATGACTGCAAATAGCTAGTACATCACCTTTTTGTCTTTTGCATTCCACTCTTTCCATGCTTTTAACTCATCTGCAGTCGGAGGGATACCCACCCAGCTCTGGCTCCTTTTCTTCACCTGAGACAAACTCATAAAAGGCCCTTTCCAATGAGAAAGTTTGTCACACGGAACTTCCATGAAGGGTAGTTATTCTTATCGAGCTTCTCAATAATGGGATTTCTACTATTCTCTGCCATTATCACAAACAAGGATATAACACAACAACCTAGTCTTCTGCAATCTTTCACAACACGTGCACAACAATGCACTAAGCAACCTTTTTCACTGATTGCTCAATAATACATGTAATCTGCAACCTGTTTGCAAATAAACCTTATGTTTGCTTCCTGCAAACACCTCAAAAATTACAGATTCGCAATATGTAACCTGCGCACCTACTTTCGGTCAATACAGCTGAAATCACAGTGTACCCTGAAACTGCTATCTACAACCTTGCGGCTCTAAAACGGGGCCTGAAACGGCCTCAAATGCCCAATATAACTGTGGGAAGTTAATCTGCAGAATATACAGTGATCTACTCACACATCAAATCTCACAGCAATCTAAGATTTTTGCTCGACCCTGCTTCCGGTGCCTCCACAGGTACTATCCAAGAGAGAGAGTGGAAGAATGGGAGAGTTTCTTACCCATTGATTGCTTGCTCGAACCTTGCTTCTTCTCCTTCACTTCAGCCTTCAAAATCAGCCTCTCTTAGTGGTGCGGCTTTGATACTATGTCAAGAATCGCATGGTGGGGGGAGTTGCTTGAGCTGCTGCACCAAACACACACTATATACACAAGAGGAAGCTCACTCAAGAACACAAGAAGAGAGATGGAGGCCAAAATGTTTTCTTGCTGGTTTTTTCTTCTTCTTTCACACACTATACAATGTACACAAAGTTTAGATAAGATACAACATAAAGGAAAGTGGCCTACTAAGTCAAACAGTGCATAACCGACTACACTAATCGACTGGCGCTATGTTTTTTTTAGCTGTAGGTAGGTGTAACAAACTAAATATAATAAGTGATAAGTCAGTGGCCATGTGAGTATCATAATGACTACCAACGTGCTAAGTGTAGACATGCAGACCCATCTAGCCAGGCGGTCCATCATCAATGTCTGCACGTGTTGAGCTTGCCATCTCAACAAGGGAGAGATAGAGGTAGTTGGAGGTAGAGAGGAAAGGACTGTAACTATGGTTGCAATCATCCCTATTAAGGGCACAAAGAGGTAGATGAGATTCACTTGGAGCTAGAAAAAGAAGAAATAGATGCCTACATCTTGTCCTTCTTCTATGCTATGAGACTTAACAAACACCATCACTCAAATCCTTGCATCAAATGGAATCCTTTATACATCCCATATTCACATGTCCCTCACAAAGTACGGAAACCAAATGAAATGGCCACAAGTCTTCTGTGGTGAGCCGATGCGGCATGTGGCTTAGGATCTCCTCATCAAACACCTTTCCCTCCATCTTCATGGCCTCAACCCTACCATTGCCATCCGATTGTTCTCCAAGGATGATGACTTGGAGCCACTACAAAAGACTTATCTTAGCCAAGCCAGTCTTCATCAATAATCAAACTTTGATTGTCATCATGTTATAGGTGTTGAAAATGAATAAGAAGTGAGAAGAAAAAATAGGAAGAAGAAATAGAAGAGGTTCATGGGCCTCACTCCCCACAACATAGCCCTTGTACAACATATGTAGCCATGTCTCTCTTGCCTTTCAATTTCAAAACCAAACCATCTTCTCTTTTCACCTCATCCTTGAAGAAGGAGCCCCTACAATTGTTTAGGACTAAATGCACTTGATTTTGAGCACACAATCACAATAATGGAAAGAAGAAGTAGACGAAAGGAAGAATTGAAGAAGAAAACATTATTGGCACACATGTGGAGAGAGAGGAGATGAAAGAGAGAACACATTCCATTTGGCCTACCACTGCCATGTTTGATGTAATCTCATCTCCTTCTCCCCCTTTGCATGGCATAGGAGAGCAACACCTCATAGGCCTAAGTATGCAAACGATTATGGTTTACTTGGAAGCATCCCCATCAATTCCCATTGGGGCAAGTTTTTTAACATCGAAGAAGAAGAAAAATATGATAGTTTTTGGGTTAGAGAGAAAGAAAGGGAGAAAAAGATGGTGATGTGTCTCCCTCAACGGTGCTTCTTGCCTCCTTCTACTCCTGGCCATCTTCTACCTTTCTTTCCCGTCTCTACCCCTTTCCACCACACAAGCAACATGCCTTATGCAGTATTCATCATCCTAGCTTATCCATGAGTGGCTGTTTCTTTGCACCTCCCACTATTACCTTGCCATAGTTCTAGAATTAGAACAAGGTTTGAAATTCCAGACATTAAGAAGAGTAAGACCACCATGGTAGGTAGTACCAAAAGAACTCAAGATGAATAAAGAAGAAGAAATAGAGTGCATGCATAGAATTCGTGCCTCCTCGGCTCTCTTTCTTCATTTTTTTCCTCTTGCATCATCCATTACATTTTCATCCTCTTCCTAGTGCTCAATCTCATCCTTTCCCTCCAACATTTCATCTACCCAATCTATTTCTTCGTCTCTTGAGTCCTTACTCCATCTTCGATGACAATTGTGAGCACAAAGGATGAATGTGTTTTCATTAAAAAATAAATTAAAGAATAATAATGGAACAAATAAAAACATACTATTTAATTAAGAGTCATTCCCGTGCTCTATTCTCCACTTGCATATCTTAATGGAAGCCCCATCCCTACATAACCTCATTACTCTCACCTCCCCTTCAACTACCCCTATCAATGGCCTTCAAGTAACCATTTTCCCATGCAATTCCAACACTTTATTTTCATTTTGCTCTTTGAGTCCATTATGCCCACATACTCAACATGTAAGAGAAAAAGAAGAAAAATAAACAAAACTAAAGATATGACTTTAAACTTTAAAAGCATATCTAATTAGAAGAAGAACTCCTTTTTGTAAGGGTATATTCCTATGCTCTCTTCTTTTTCCCTCCAGAAGTAATGAGCGCTTCATTTTGATGAGGTGCTCTTTGAGTTACATGATGAAGGAGTTATCCTTCTTCTTCATTGCATGGAGCAGTTTTTAATGAGATTGTTGAAAGAAAAAACCCTATCCTTTTAAGGGTCCTTTTGGGCTACATGATGGAGGAAGTCATTCTTCTTTCTATGTTGGATGGAGACGTTTTGCCTTGTGATTCCTTGTGAAGACAAAACCTTATCCTTTGAAGACTATGCATGTTTTTTTGTGTGGAACACTACAAGGATTTAGACCTATAGCGATGGCGGGTAGCGATGCAGGTAGCGCATTTGCGACGCAAATAGCGACGCCCCACAGGGAAAAAAAATAGGCCGAAACCGAGCGTGGGTTCATTTCGTGCATTTTCGTCGATCGTTTTGAGAGGGAGAGTAAGAGAGAGAGAGTGACCATCGTGAGAGAGGGAGAGAAAGAAGGCTTTCCGCCGCCGCCGCCGTTGCCATTCGCGAAGGAGAGGAGGAGCCTTAATCACAAAGAGGAGCTGCCAACTCGCCATATCTCATCGGTGAGTCCATTCTCTCCTTCTTTTGCTTGTTTAGGGTTTAATTCTCTTTCTCTTTTGCTTGTTTAGGAGAGGAAATGAGAGAGAAAGAGAGGGAGAGGGAGAGGGAGGGAGAGAAAGAGAAAGAGAAAGAGAAAGAGAAAGAGAGGGAGGGAATGAGAGAGGGAGAGGGAGGGAGAGTGCATTCTCTCTCTCCCTCTCCCTTTTGCTTTTATAATTTGTGTATATATATTGAGAGAGGGAGAGGAAATGAGAGAGAAAGAGAGGGAGAGGGAGAGGGAGGGGGAGGGAGGGAGAGGGAGAGGAAGAGGGAGGGAGAGAGGGATGAAATGAGAGAACAAGAGAGAGGGAGAGAAAGAGAAAGAGAAAGAGAAAGAGAAAGAGAAAGAGAAAGAGAGGGAGGGGGGAGAAAATGAGGGAGGGAGAGAAAGAGAAAGAGAGGGAGAGGGAGAGGGATGGGGAGGAAATGAGAGAGGGAGAGGGAGGGAGAGTGCATTCTCTCTCTCCCTCTCCCTTTTGCTTTTATAATTTGTGTATATATAGTGAGAGAGGGATGGGGAGGAAGGGAGAGTGAGAGGGAGGAAATGGAAGAGGGACGGGGATGAAATGAGAGAACGAGAGAGAGGGAGAGTGTATTCTCTCTCTTATTTATTTAATTTTTGTATAATTTGTATATAATGTGAGAGGGAGAAGAAATGAGGGAGAGGGAGAGGGAGAAAGAGAGTGAAATTAAAGAGAGGGAGGGGGAGGAAGAGAGAGAGGGAATGAGAGAGGGAGAGAGGGAGCATGTATTCTCTCTCTTTTTAATTTATTTTTTGTATAATTTGTATGTAATGAGAAAGGGAGAAGAAATGAGGGAGAGGGAGAGGGAAAAAGAGAGGGAAATTAAAGAGAGGGAGAGGGAGGGGGAGGAAGAGAGAGAAAATGAGAGGGAGAGGGAGAGGGAGAGGGAATGAGAGAGGGAGAGGGAGAGGGGGGAGAGACGAAAACATAATAGGGAAATGAAAGAGGGAGAGGGAGGGAGAAGAAATGAGAGAAGGAGAGGAAAAGAGCAAAAGGAAATGAGAGAGGGAGAGGAAAGAGAAAAAAAGAGAGAATGTGAGGAGAGAGAAAAAGAGATAAGATGTTAAACATAATAGGCAAATAGAGCAAGAGAGGGTATGGGTGAGGGTGAGGGCGAGGGAGGGAGAGGAAATAAGAGAGGGAGAGGAAGAGAGAAAAAAATGAGAGAGGGAGAAGAGAGCGAAAAAGAGAAAAAATTATTAAAAATAATAGAGAAAGAGAAAAAGAGAGGGTCAAGGTGAAGAAGGGACAGGAAATGAGAGAGGGAGAGAAAGAGAGAAAGGTAAATGAGAGAGGGAGAGGAGAGAGAAGAAAAAATGAGTGAGAGAGAGAGAGGAGAGAGACAAAGAGAGAAAATCATTAAACCTAATAGGGAAAGAGAGATAGAAAGAGAGGGTGAGGGCGAGAGAGGGAGAGGAAGAGAGAAAATGAAATGAGAGAGGGAGAGGAGAGAGAAAAAAATGAGAGAGAGAGAGGAGAGAGAAAAAGAGAGAAAAACCATTAAATCTAATAGGGAAAGAGAGAAAGAGAGGGTGAGGGAGGGAGAGAAAATGAGAGAGGGAGAGGAGAGAGAAAAAGGAAATGAGAGAGAGAGAGAGGAGAGAGAAAAAGGAATGAGAGAGGGCAAGGGAGGGAGAGGAATGAGAGAGAGAGGAGAGAGAAAAAGAGAGAGGGAGAGAGAGGAATGAGAGGGAGAGGAGAGAGAAAAAGGAATGAGAGAGAGAGGAGAGAGAATCTTCTATCCAAACCCCCGACAACCTCGATGGTGGTATGTTATACCTTCAACTCCCCGAAGTGTGAGAGTATATGATCAAAGCGATGTTCCGAGCATAGATGAAGATAATATGCAAATAGAGGGGTCGATATTGCAAGGGGTGGAGGCCGTCGAAAGCTTGGAGCCAACATCAGCTAACAATGATGAAAATACAGGAGTCCAAGAATTCTTTGAGAATGAGGCGGACTCATTCTTTTGTGGTGACATGTCTATCGACCTTCCAGTGTATGCGGAGTTGTGTCAGGAGATTAACACCAGGAAGGTGCTTGAAGATAAGCACATTGAGCTTGTCAAGATCCATATGGATGATAACCTTGGAGGTCTTCTCATGAAGAGTTTACCTTTCGAGTGCTTTGCAAACTACAAAGTGTTGCTGGGCATTAGATAGTATCTTCACTTTCTTCTTATAGTCCCATAAAGATGCATTGGCCTTTAAATGGGAGGTTGTTGGAGTAAAGGCCAATGGCCAATAGTTGGGTGGGCACGCCTTGTTGTATATAAACACATTGTACAATTATATGTAAGTGAATATAACAAAAATAAAGGCACCATTTATTTTGTACACATATAACTCTCTTGTGTATTTCTCTCTCTCAACCCTCTTACACTCCATAGCTTCTAGATTGCATCCCACCATTGCTTCCCTCTCACCTACCTCTCCCATAATGAAGAAGTCAAACCCATGTGAGGATTGGTATGTTGCTAGCATTGTTCCCATGACCAAAGCTAGAAAGTGCAACCAATTTTTTTAACCTAGTACTAAGGTAGATATTATTTACAACCAAAAAATGGAAAGAAAATCTCCCTTGTGTAGCTTTTATCCGTTAAGCCAATAGATTTTAAGAGGTCTGGAAGGTCACACATTCACAACACAACTTAATGGTTTGGAGACTAATGGCTAGGAATCTACTCATCGAAGATAAGCTATGAAAATTCAAAGCAATTCTCCCTTGTTGCTCTTTTGCCAATGCAAGGAGGAGGATCCTCTAAATCTTTTTGGGCTTGCCTAGAGCTTAGAACTTAGAGGGAAAAAGTTTTTGTGTCAGGGATGAAACTAGCTTGCATAACTATCTAAACATGAGATAAGCAATATTTGGGATAAAAGGCAATTTGAATCAGGATTCAAAGCATTTGAGGGACGTAATCAAGGCACTTGTGTTTAAGAGCATTTGGACAACTCACAATGCAATGATGGTTGGATGCATCAAAGGAGTGAATGGCCTTATGGCAAGCTACTTAATACTGCTTTGAAAGACATTTTGATATGCCTTAGGTCAATTAGCAAGAGATATAAGTATTTCAAAGTTGCCTACAAACTTTTCAAGAGAGTATCCTAAGGTTTTTGCCTCCTAGTTTTTGTTGTTGCATTGGCAATCCTTTCTATCTGGGCTTGCAATTATTTATATCATTTTATTTAGTAATATAATCTCACTCTTTTATGCATTAAAAACAAGTAATAACCTTTTCATGCTAAAGTAAATATTCATTTTATGATTGGCTTGGATAGTCTTTTATCAAATCCTCCATCATAATATGTTGGTTTTACATAACTTGACAAATTAATAGAGATAATTATCCCAAAAAGTAGCTAAATTTTACAATTATGCTAATCATTGATTTAACAAATGTGAATTCAAATATGCAATCTACTTTTTATTTGACTCTTATGTGCATATATGAGATCCTTCCTTTATAAATTTATCATACATAAATGCCTTTGGGTTTAAGAAGGCCATACATATGTGTGACACTAGCTAGTTGAGATATGCATTTCTTATATGTCTATGTGTGTTATACTCCTTTTATGATGAAATATGTCGCAGTCCCACGATCATCCACTTTTGGTAGAATGTAGAAGTCGATTCTTATGATAGTGCATGCTTCTCTTAATGATCTAAGACACCTAAAATTGTTACATATAAGAAGTTTTTTTTCAATAACATTTTATTCATCAATATTCAAAGAAACACTTGTTGTGGACTGCACTTATATTGACTTGTGAGAAATATGAGGTGCAAAAATGGGCATTCTTATTAGATAAATCAAACATCACTATCATTAGTACCTAATGTTTAAAATGTAGTACATGAAAGTCTCTTTACCAAGAAGGAGAGATGTGCTTTTATTTTCAACCTTCTAATTGATATATCAACTTTGAAATTGTTATGGGCCACAGATGCTCCATCAATTAGTTAACTATTCAAAATTAATCAACATTATCAAATTAATTATCATTCAACTTGAGCCTATGAAAAGTACTAGACCAAAAAGCCATGACTATAGTTTAATATTTTAACCTTCTAGTTTCTACTTGGTTGATTTAAGTTAGAGTAAAGTAATATAAAGTACAAAGTTTCAATATTACCATTGGATATAAATTGAGCTCATCAACAATCTAACACATTGGGCTTATACTTTGTTTCATTCTACTTTATGTCTATGTTTCAAAGTCATTTAGCTAAACATACACTATTATGAAATTTATCTAATGTCCCACCAAGAATAGAAATGTGGGTGATTCATCAACCAACTTACTATATGAAAGGGGGTTTGTTTGATTGTAGCCACATGACGTCCCCTTTCGTACCTAAATAAAATAAATAATTTTTAACTAAGTAATATGTAAATGAATGTCTGCAGAAACACTAAGGACATCTTAAACACTAATGATGAAGAGCACCATTTTTATAGGAAAAACTTTAAGGGATATGAACATATTCATCCAAATTCAAATATGATGCCCTTCCAACATATCACAAAGTTGACTCATGCAGAAGGTTTGTGAGATGAGTCTTTGTATAGTAGTTAAGGGGGTACCATTAAGCCGATACTTAGACCCATCATGGCATATACTTTTTTAAAGATATCAACCTCATGTGACTATTATTGATTTCTTTTGGTGAGTGCTCATTTTATTTCCTTGTACAAATTGGACAAAATTCTAGTCAAGAACTTGGTGATATGTGGGCCAACCATATATAAATAGCAATGTCAAGTCTTGACACTTCAAATGTTTATCAAATATTAGTCTTGTAAAATCTGGCCCTTTCCTTAAAATGTAGTCAAATTTCTCAAAGCAAGTAAAAGGGGACCAAACTTGTAGATGTTCATTGACTTTTGGATGATTAGCATATCATATTAATTAAATAATGACTTTTGAAAGACAACTACACAGACGATAGAGTGTACACAGACCATTGATTGTTGAAATGGATTAGGAAGCTAGGTGCATCTCATTTCATACTGCATCTAAAGTTAGTTTTTGAGTGTTAATAAAGCCAGTTCACATAATAGTTTCTTTAATGCACTGAAAAGAAAATATATTATGGACAAGAAAAAAGATATTTACAAAGCCTCTCCAATAAACTGAGGCTGATGGCAAGCATAAAGCTTTAAAACTTAGCTAATGCTTTACAAAAAACTTTAAAAGAACTATTGGACCTCAAGACTCCTAAGCACCACCAAAATTTCAGCTTTTAGCTTGAACCACCTATCTTTAGGAACAAGTGGACATTGAAGATGTCCGAAAAGTCTATCATTTCTCAACTTCGAGATTTCTTACGTGGTAACAATTCTGAGAACATTCCAATGACCCAAAGCCTAACCATCACACTTGCCCTTGTCCCCAAATAATACTAGTTTGCAATCCAGAGCCTCATTAAAACTTGCTTTCCTTATCCACTATTGGAGTTGCTTCCACAAAGGCTTAACCTCCTTACACTCCCAAAACACATGTCTCACTATTCAAATCTGACTTACAGGCATGCCATGCCTAGGTAAATTTTACTTACGTGTGTTGTTGTAGTCGATGCATCCAACTTTGATAGTCATGGAACTTCTATGTCTAAACTATAAAATTCTTGCTAAAATAAATTAGTTACCTTTCAAGCTAGGATAATAACTTGGTATACATGTTGCAAAATGAATGGTGGCCTTACAGAATCTCCTACCACCAAGGTTCTTCCTCTCTCTTTTGTGCACATGAAGTAGTGGGGTTGATAACAAACCTCACTTTCATATGAATTCATTTGCATGAGGTTGGTCTAGACTCAAGTCTAATAACCTAGACACATAGCAATTTTTTATGCAGTGACATCATAACTACTTTATTGCCTAGGAAATAATGATAATTTTGAAAGAAAACAAAACAACAAAAGAAAATAGTGTTGCATTGACTTATTGCCCTTGCCACGTACATGGCATGTGATAGTCCCGGGAATAATATTGAGAACTTATCACCTGGTGTGTTTTCTCGCTACAATCACATTGTCCTCTCTAAAATCAGGATGTTGATGCATTTCGTTCTTGTTTGCCACCTCTTCATTCATCCTTGCTATTGCTCGAGCTGTGGGGCTAATTCCTTGTTGTAGTCGACTCAAAAGCTTCTCTACACTGGGTCATGTGCCATGGAACTTTCAGCCACTAAATGCATGCCATATTGTGCTTTGTAGTAGAGCATTTGCTTTCTCACTAACACATGCATCATACAAGCTGATAGATCCTTTGAATCCCTCCTTGGCCAACCAACTTACATGCATTAGCTCTATTAGATTTGTGGTTGGCATATGAGCAATGTCCTCTACCACTTGGATAAGTACCAGTACGAGAGGGTATGGAGCATGAGAAAACTATTGCATCGCACATCTCATCCTACTCTTACGGATTAGACTTACACATTCATTAGTTCTTCAAGTACACATAACGCATCTCGTAACCATTTGTTCTACATGGTTAGTGTCTAATTTAGGAAACCTACTAATCTCCAATGCTCATCATAACTTCTCCTCATTTGGTAGGGCACTTGGAGTATAAGTGAGTAACTCAGAGGTGTGCAATTGAGTGACCTCCCACAAAATTTTGCCCTTGAAACTATATCATGGTGGTGTAAAATTTGCTTAGCCGTGAAGCATCTCCCACATGTGCACATTAGTACTAACATGGTGCCAAACATGAAGGAAGACAACATGATACAACCAACTCCAAGGAGATATGAAGTTTATGTAAGAGAAATCTCATGAATACATATGAGAGAGCACAACGTTCATCTAAGAGGAGAATGCATGATTGTTTGGTTTATGTTGATTGTTTGGTCTATCACATCTTCCCATGTACTTTGAAAAGCATCCAGGTACACCTATTGCACATGCTCTTAAGTATATAAAGGTTCATTTATTTTTTATCACTTTTACATATTTATAATTGTAGATAATCTACAATTTTTAAAAGAAATATGTAAGGTAACTATATTTTGGATAAATCTTTAAGAAGAGTTAGAACTTTTATGCACTCTTATAATGGTAAGGAGGCCATTCAAAGGGATGCCACTTGATAGGGAAGTGGCAATCTCACAATTATAAGCATATAGCATCTAATGTTGTGCTTTGCTTTTTGGTACTACAGATCATTGAGTTCCATGATCTTCTAAAAATGTAGTGGATTATTACTAGTCTTAGCATGACTTAAGGATTGGCTTATGAGGATTTCTATGTTCCATAAAGATTTTGGAAATTTTCTCTTCAAAATATGCATTGCCAAGCTCATGTGTAAATTGAATATGGTTGTAAGGCTCGATTTTGATACCACTTGGATGTTTTGGGCTTGTACTCTTGCAAAACAATTTTCATGCCTAGTAGTGACTTCTTTATCTTACATCAAGCTTCCATGAAATCAAAACAAAGGTATCATAAGAAATCTTGCATTCAATATGCTTAAGTGAATTTGTGCAATAGATTAAATGTGCATTTTAATACTTGTATGAGATCAACTTGAACATTCATTGTATTTTTTGTAATGCATTTTTTTTTGGCCTCCCGATGATATGGGATCACCCCACGGTTTCTCACCCAAAGGTGCAAGCACCTCAAAGTTGCCCAATTGTGGGATTAGATTCAAAGCCTTATCACTCACACACACACACACACACACACACACACACACACACACACACACACACACACACACACACACACACACACACACACACACACACACACACACACACACACACACACACACACACACACACACACACACACACACACACACACACACACACACACACACACACACACACACACACACACACACACACACACACACACACACACACACACACACACACACACACACACACACACACACACACACACACACACACACACACACACACACACACACACACACACACACACACACACACACACACACACACACACACACACACACACACACACACACACACACACACACACACACACACACACACACACACACACACACATGCCTAATCAAATGGGGTGCCACTCATTGGTAACTTGAATATTCATTGTTCATAAGAGGGATGTGACATAATCTCCTTCCTCACATTTCAAGGCAAAAGTTCATCCCACATGAAGCAGGGAATATATAAAAAGTACATTTTCAAAGGCAAGGGAAAGTGGTGTGAAGTTGTGTAGGGTGAAAAGGAAGGTATTTCATAATGATACATTTTAAGGTGCATGTGAAGACCGTCCTATGCGTTATTGACATGTGAATAGATAGATGCCTTATAGAATTCTAGAAATAAAACCTAAGTTGATAGCCACATGCATTCCTCCTCATATGCTCAAAACACCTTTGGTAGAAGATATTAATGCAAAATGTTGTTGACAAAAGCATGCTTGTTTAAAGATGATTATTGTATTTAAAAGATAAAATTATGCTTGTGGTGTTGTGAATATTTAGGCATACCTTGGAAGCTTTTGTAGCCCTTTCAAAGGTGCACTACATTTAATGGATTGCTAAGTAAATCTTTCTCATACTAAGTAAATATAAGCAAACTAACATTGTTACTTTCGAGTTAGACATTTGGAATCTTAAAAATAAATATATATATAGGCATACCTTGGAAACTTTTGTAGCCCTTTCAAAGGTGCACTACCTTTAATGGATTGCTAAATAAATCTTTCTCATACTAAATAAATATAAGGAAACTAACATTGTTACTTTAGAGTTAGACATTTGGAATCTCGAATATAATTATGAGCCGTTTGAAAATCTGTATTCTCTATCTTTCCCATAGTTTAGTCATGTAGGCTTTGTAAATCTATATTCTCTATCTTTCCCATAGTTTAGTTATGTAGCATTCGAATGATATGCCATATTCGTAGACTTGACAAGCTTTGTGGCATGTTAAAGGATCAAAGCATTGGTTGTTTCCATAGTTTCTGTGTTGTAAGGAGAAGAGATTGGTATGATTTATTGAGTTTGGAACGCTATCAAATTGAATTAAAAACTTTCAAAGCACTTCCCATGGGAATACATTCTTTTTTGATATGTTGACTTTACTCGTGAGAAGAGCCAAAATAGCAAAGCATTTCATATCAAGAAGAAACAAGCTGAATTGAGTCATTTAAAATCTATGAATCACAAGGACAAATTTGTCATGTTTGGGGTAGATCTCAATGTTGAGAAATGTTAGAAAAGCCAAGTTAGGAGGTAGGGGCTAAGGTATAGGGAGTTTGGGATAGGAATCAAGATGATATGTATGAGAGAGAGAGAGAGAGAGAGAGAGAGAGAGAGAGAGAGAGAGAGAGAGAGAGAGAGAGAGAGAATTTAGTGGATTGCACTTCGGGTGTCTGTAGCTGGTGGGAATGGTCCACATAGAGAGAGAGAGAGAGAGAGAGAGAGAGAGAGAGAGAGAGAGAGAGAGAGAGAGATCTAAGAGGGTTCCCTTTTTGCTTTCTTTCCTTTTCTTTCCCCTCTCTCTTTTTGGGCTTAGGGTGCACCTGTATTTTGCTATGGATTGGACAAACAAAAAGAGAGACCTTTGTTCCCTTCTTTTAGAAGAGATTTTGTGCTTATCCAACCCCTCCAAGGCTCCACCAATCCTACCATCCAAGGGCCCAAGCCCTTATTCAATTTAGTTCTTAACTCATAATAATGTTCCCACTTGAGTACACATAATTTCCAAAGTTACACAATAATGCTGTTCTAAGGGTTTCATAAAATGCTGTGGCACATAAATGAGACAACCTGGCTGGTGAGGTGGCCCACAGGGACCCCCCCTTCCAAGAGAGGGAGAGAGAAAAAAGTCAAGGTGTTGAAGGGTCCCTTGGATTTTTAAGAATTTAATATTTGACAATTCACAGTTCAAGAAGGTATGCCGTCCACGTCATCCGTGGTGTCTCGTCACCTCCGTCAGCAGGCCAATTTTTCTGCTGTCAAATAAAAATCCAAGGAATTCTCTCGTTTTTAACTAACCAACCAACTGGAAAAGCAAGATCGTGTCAATTTCCAAACTTATTATTACTTAATTATTTACTCTTTTCTTTGTCCTCCGCTATCGTATGTATTTTATTATCCACACCGATGGAAAAATAGCGGATTAATGCTAATTGAAATCGCCTCGGGGCTCGGAAAGTTACCCTTTTGTGTTTATCCACAATTCTTGATTTGTCATTTTGCTGTGCATTCTTCGAAATGCGCGATAATCCACATCTGTTTTGCAAAACCATTTGCTCGAATTAGCTCACTTTTGTCAATTAATTTTGTCAAATTTTCAGAGTTTTATTAAAAGCCTGTCTTCCAAGAGATCTGCCCATGCGCATGCACAGGACGGGAATTCGTCGACTCAGCGCTGCAATAGAGGAGGAGGAGGAGGAGGAGGAGGAGGAGGAGAAGCAGCAGCAGCAAGAAGAAAGGCAGAAGGAAGAAGAAGGAGAAGAAGAAGTGGTCTAGTTCTGCCGGTATGCCATCTCTTCTTCTTTTCGCCCTTCTTTGGCTTGCGGAGCCCCGAATTCTTGATGGTCCACGTCCTTTCCTCGACTTTTCCCTTTTGGAGAAGAAATTTGAGATCACCTGCATGATCTACACACACACACACACACACACACACACACACACCCCGTGCCTCACGGATCTCCCAAATGTACGTTGAACCAGTAATTTCAACTCTCTCTCTGTGTCAAAGTGTTGCTCAAATCAAGGTTTTCCTTTCAATCACATAGCTTGTAGGCTGCTTTGCTTCTCTTTCAGATAGTTTCTAGGCTTCTTTGCTTCTCTTTTTCATCCACGAAGCTCCCGGTTCTTTGCAAATTCTCATTTTGTTTGATCAAATAGACGCTGAGATCAAGCTCTCGGTTTGACACTTGCTTCACCTGCAAAGTACATCAGACTCCTTTCCTTGTCTTTGCTCGCTCTTGTCATCATCAAGGTTCCCGCTTATTTGTAAAGTCTCATCTTGTTTAATCAAGTAGGCGCTGAGGTCAAGCTCTCGGTTTGACAGTTGTTTACCTTCAAAGCACATCGAATTGTGCCTGTTTTTTCTCTGTGTAAGTCAAGCGAAGTAGTACTATTGTCCCTCTGGCAGTATGTTTTGACGTAGCAAGAAACGTTTTTGACTCGAAATCAATGTGAGCATAGTTTTCTTTCTGTCAAGATCTCATCTCCTGAACTGTTAAAAAAGAAATCTGTTTAACGATTGGGTATGCTGGGTATGCATGCTAGATCCAATCACTTTACATGTTCTTTATCGTCTCCTGGCCTTGCCTTCTTGTTCTCTGTGTCAAACAGGCCAAAGATTTGGGATCCACAGCTGCGGTTATCAGACTGATAGACTCTAGGGCAGTACAATTTGTAAAGTGACCTGATAACTGCTTCTAGAAAGAAAATTGGTTTTGCATCTTTAAAGCAGATATGGGGTTCTAATTTCTGAAGCTGCTTCACGACCTTGTCTTCGGAATCTTTTGATGGTTTGGGATAACTTGTGTATTCCTGTCCAACACATACAACTTCAGATCTGTGTTTCACTTTTCAGGTGTATAGGCAGCGTTCTTGTACCCTTCCTTTGGAGCAGTATTTGGCCAAGATATTTGAAGGAAGAGCAAAAGAAAACTGATAAGAATGCAGCTAGCTGCTCTCTCCAGTTCAACTAAGGGATGGACTGCCACAGGATCCTACCTTAGTCATAGAGATCATGCTGGACCTCACCATCGGGCAGCACGCTTTAGTGGAATGAACTCAAAGAATAATAAATCAAGCTGTCTGAAGCACCTGTCTTCCAGAGACCCTTCATTTATGGGACAGGTGCCGTTGTTTGCTGGACGATTGGACGTGACAAGTAGGAGGCATGGCCACAAGCAGCCAGTTGTCCGAGCGCATGCAGGTTGGTTAGCTTCATCTGGTCACCTTTGAATGATACCGTGAAATGTGTAGCTCAATTCCCCCCCTTTCGGACTTTTACCTTTGATGGTTGTAAAATATTATCGCCCTATATTTTACCATGATGTCTAGATTGGTGTTCTGAAGAACTATGCAAGTAAAAGGTACAGGAATTTGAGTCTGGCTACATTGTCCTTGCTTACTCTGTTCTGCAGTGGTTTATGGTCTGTGGATCCCCACATAAATTGCAGATAAGTTTCAAGTTTGCTTTGTTGGGCTGCAGCCTGACATAAAGTTTCAGACCAAGATGTGTTGATGTTAAAGCCTTGTTTAAGACATGTAAACATCACATCAGATCAGGTTGCAGAAGTCTTTTCACTGTTGAAATGTTTTGGTCATAAACAGTAAGAGTTACTCCAGCTCTTGGTGATGAAGAGCAGTTTTCACCTTCTGGAGTTAAGTTTAGACCATGTGTTGCTACCTCTTGTAGAAGAGAAGCTCTTTTTGCATATAAGGATGATAGACCTGAATTGACTAGCTTGTTTGAGGTTGATAGACCATAGGCCAGTACAAAGTACACAGTACAGGGATTTTTGTTCAGCTACATTGTCATTGGTCACCGTGTTTCAATGGTTCATGGCCTTGAATTCCCAGGTCAATTGCAGATAAGTTTGTTTCAAGTTTGCTTTGTTGAGCTTCAGCCACATGAGATCAGGCTGCATAAAGTTTTTTCTTGGTTGAGTGACTTATGTATGAGCCCATGGTTGGTTGCAGGAAGAGTTTTGCCAACTCTGATTGATGAAGAGCAGTTTTTACTTTTTGGTGAAGTTTAGACCATATCTTGTTTACCTCGTGAAGAGAGATTTGCAGTAAAGAAGCTCTTTGTATGTCCCGAGGATGTTTGACCTGAGTTGATCAGCTCATTTGTCTTGTTTATGTTGTTTCCTGAGAAGTTCAAAGATGAAAATACTAGGGCATGCACAGAAACGTACTGGATTATAAGTGAGAAAAGAAGATGCAGGTATCAGAGAACCATTGCAAGTTTTGCATAAAGTTGTAATAAATTTAGTGGCACTCTTTTTGCTATTTCCTATCACGCTAGCGACCTTTTACAAAGATATTCGATTGTTGATAATGATTGAAGTTTCATACCATTAACTTGAGTGTTCTTGGTGTAAAATATTAGTGTGACTTTGGTGCTAAAGAATCTGTGGAGTTGCTACTATGGAGATTTGGACAGGCCTTAACTAATTGTGCCCTTTCAAAGAGCGAACAACTTAACCATTGCACTCTGCTGATGTTGCTCATACCTTTGGAGTCTGACAGACATTATAAGAACTCTCACCTGAAGTGCTTCAAAAACTGACATATTTTATCTTGCTCAAGGCTCTCAACTCCAAATTGGAAATAAGTATTAAGTTAATCCAATTCCATTAGGGGTGGCGAGAAGCACTTTGTCATATGATGTAGTGATATCTGAAGGAGTTGAAGGTAACATGTTGACATATCAATTTCAGTTTTTGTATTTCCTTCATGTTGTGCCATGTTGTTCAAGTGCACAATAAAACAAGGCTATTCCATGGTGCATGAGTTAGATAGATAACATTGGATAAGCTTGATATAAAAAAGTTCCTTTTTTCAAACATGGAGGGCTTCCTAAACTGTTAGGGGCAGCAGGCTGCTGCAGATACCTTTTTGAATGAAAAAGCAGATGCAAAAAAGCATGAAAGCTTGGGCATTGAGAGGTGTAGTTACACGCTCGTGCAAGTAAAACAACATTGCTCCCCATTGGCTCACTGTTTGGTGCAATAGAAATTGGAATCACTTGAGAAAGTGGTGAATACAGATGATAGCCTGTGGATAGTCAAATGATCATGAACAAGCTATTGTGGATTGTGACATACTTCACAAGCTCCATAAGTCATGGATAGATTTGTCATAATACCCAACAAAATGTGAAACAATATGTGCAAGTAGGAAGGCTTGAGGCTGCTATATTAGAAGGTACTTTGTCCATTGGAATAAGAGAAACCTTGCGATAGATGTTTAGGTTTTTTTAAATCCAACTGACCTAAGCTGTTGGTGCCATTAGAATTATCATAAGAGCTACCATTCAAAAGATACTCATTTTAGCTGATTTTCTTTCTCATCCTTTGACATTCCCTCAACAGTCCCTAGTTATTTCCAACTTTGGGTGAAGAGCAATTGTTGGAGCTTTTGCAAGCTCGATCATGGAGTTGATAGAACACTTATTGTTTCAAGCATTTCATCCAATTCGGCCATGGCTACCTCTCACGTACCCGATACATCTCTTGCAGTCATCAATCTATTCATTCTTCTCCCAAATCACATGAAAGCAAGAATGAACGAATTGACAAGGGCATAGGGAACTCACCATCTTATCTTACCCTTGATGTTACAAAACGAAAGCTCGATAGTGGCTCCATAATTTGTCTAGTGGTACTCAATCTATCTTCTCTTGATGCTAGATCATTGGGTTGAAAGCGGATGAATGAATGCTTGGATCATGCCATTCTAAAGATAAGAAGTACGAGTAATAGAATTTAGAAACTTGAGTGAGTACCATTTTAAGCGATTGAGCTTGATCTATTCTGTCAAGGAGGGGCGAGAAGGGATGTGTTAAGCAAGAATTTTTGTGTCATAAGGCTATATGTTGTGACTCGATCTCTTCTTAAACAAAATCCGTTCAGACTCAAAGAGTTGTTTTGTTTCTTCGACTTCTATGGTGTCTTTAGTGATGTGTTCCATTGGATTCGGTTCCATGTAAGGCTTAAGAAAACTTACATGGAAAGTATTATGCATTTTTAAGTGCGAAAAAAACTCAAGTCTATAAGAAATTTCATTCATTTTGTCATTTTTTTGAAGGGTCCAAACTTCAAAGTATCTGCTCGAGAGCTTTGGGAAAGACTTGAACCTTATTGCATTTATCAAATTTCAACAAAGTATATTGACCATTTTTAAAACCTTTCCAAACATATTGACAATGTTTAAATGCTAATTGTCTTCTTCTTTTATCGCTCTTGGGCTGCCTTAGTCAGCCATTATGCATTGTTGTTTTTAAATTTGAAGGAAACTCTAGTAGTAGAAATCTTATCTTTTGGATTGATCTAAAAGCTAAGAGAGTGGGTGTGAACCAAAGAATCCTTTGAGATTATCAATTCAATGGATATTTTGTAAGAAGAAATCTTGCTTTCATAATACAAAGGGGAAAATCTAAATAATAGTGATTATCTCATTTGGAGCTTTTTCTATGTGTAAGTGCTCTATATTTTTGTGAGTAAACTCTAGCAATGGAATCTATTACTCCCATTATGACTTATGTTCACTAATATATTCAAAAGAGTTAGATTCATAACTTCCATTTCATCCTCAATTTGAGGACGAAAAGGTGTAGAGAACTTTAAAGTGGTTTCTAAGCTCTCAAATAAAACACTTCAAAAATGGAAACGGCTTGGGATCCAAATTGACTAAGTGCTCATGGGTGGTTTGTACAATGAGATGCATAAAAGAATGCTATACAATGAAAATGACAATCCTCATGTAGTAAGGTGGTACTTGTATAGTGTTCCTTGGGCCCCATGATAAAATGTTTATTTGTCCAAGCGTCCTTTTACAAAGATGTTGTGAAGATCATGTAATGCAAAGGGGAAGATATACAAGAAAGAGATGCTGATGTTGAAGATAAGAGGACGAAACTTGTAGTTACTAGAAGCTCTCATGTCGGTAGAAGAACAAGGCTTAGAGAAAGATGAAACCACAAAACCTAAAGATTCGCATTGGGAGATGAAGCTTCTATGGCAGTAGAAGAACAAGGCCCAAAGGAAGATGAAACCACAAAGGGATAAAGCCCAATGTGAACGTTATAAGTATTGAATCTAATCCTAAGCTATTGAAAGAAAACTAAATAGAATCTCAATTATCATGAGAAGTTGGAGGGACGTTAGGAAATTGCAATTGGTTGGTATCAACAACATGCTGAAATGAAGGAGAAAGTAATGCAATACATATATACCTAAAGATATACGTCTATCTATAAGGCCTCTTCTATGGACATTTAACTTATTGATATTGATCATGGTCTCCATAGAAACTTACAATTGGATCATCCACAATAGGAGGAGCAATGTAAATATGGATTTTTGTCATATGAATCAGAAGGATTATACGAACTTGATACTGGACATAGTTGTAATGAAGACGAGGGTTTACTAGTCGTCTTGAATTTGATATATCCTCCCTGAGTGGAGAGTTGGCTACTCTTACCAATAGGCTTTGTCTGATGTGTAGCTTCTAAGAAGTGTTGAGTGGAGATAAAGAATTGTAGTTGGGCCATTTGCTATACATGCATTCTTTGAATTTGGTGTCCAACAACATCTGATAAGGTGTATGAACTTTGCGTCTGCATTTGGTAAGGTGTATAAAGATGAGGGAGAGGATGTATTGTCATCATTGTTGAGAGCATAATGTTGCTTAGGGACTTTAGTGAAGGAGAAGCTTGAGAAGATACAATGGCTTCTCAAAGAGTAAGGTTTGTTGGTTATTGTTAGTTGGTTACATGTTCCTTGTGTATTTTACACAAACCAAGCCGTTGCTAGTGTATTTCACGCAAACCAAGCCTTTGTGGTAGCCGCAAGATTTTCTTAGTAGAGCATCAGCTTTGATACCATGTCAAGATATACCAGGGTTTGCATTGATAAAACAGAAAATGCACGAACATGACTAGAACACAATAAATTAGACAAAAACAAAAAATGCAAAAATAGGGGGAAGAAGATGAAGCAAAATGAAGTTGGTTTTGTGCCACTTGTGTATCTTATACGAACCAAGCCTTTGTGATAGCTGCAAGATACTCTTTAGTAGAGCACTAAATTTGATACCATACGAAGATATGCTAGGGTTTGCATTGAGAAAACACACAATGCACAAACACGACTAAACAATAACTTAGATGAAAACACAAAATATGAAAATAGGGGGAAGATAAAATTGAATGAATAATAAATGCTCAAAAATGAATGAATGTCCACAATGTTGAAAGGTAGAGCACTCCAATAGCCGACAACTCTCACGGGTCTGCCCGGTCCCATGAGAATCATCAGCTGTTGGATTGCTCTATCTTAAAACATTGTGTACATTCATTTGTTATTGTGAGCCAATATTCTGATGAGTACAGAAACCACCAGCCGAAGTAGAGGCTGATGAAGAAAAGAGCAGAAAAATAAAAAACACAGTAACTGGTCAACACGTATTATGATGTGGCAATCAAGGTGGCCTGATGCAGTCTCCCAAAGTGCACCGGCAAATAGGTGATAATGAGGAGGGGCCGAATCGGTAAACACAGCCCACAATAATGATGATGATAGGCAAGAGGTATGATTAGTAGGCTGGGAAACACCAAAAAGATGATCTTGATGAAGAAGTCCTCTTGTGCATTTGAAGTTTTGGAGTCCTATACATTTGAGTTTTGGGGCTATTTAATGAGCTTTATGGAAGGTTTAAAGTTAGTGCACTTAATTTAGCTTAATATGCATAGGGCTTGATCTTCTTTTGGGGGCTGAATACTCCTCATGAATTAGCGGTTTCTTCTTATCATTCTTGTGGAATGATTTGTTGCCATCATTCTCCATTTCCTATGTCTCATTATGATCAATGAGTTCCCTTAGATAGAGTAGTACGAAGTTTGATACACAAACCTCCTTGGAACTTTCTTAGCTATTTAGAGTTGTTGAAACTTGATGTTCTTGAAGTGTTGGACTTGTAACAGTAGCTTTCAAAATCTCTTTGTATAGTCATCAAACGACTTACTCTTTTGTTGCTAGAGTCGATGCCATTCTGTCTTTATAGCTCTTTTAAAATGCACATGAAATGTAAAGCTACAAACTTAAGTATTTTCTTTTATTTTATAATTGTCACAACCATACAAGATTTGAATTTGATGAATAAACTTAAGAAGATCAAGATTATTCAAACCATCATGTGTACTAAATTTGATCTTCTTTTCAAGTTGGGATAGTGACTTGGTTTTCTTCTTCTTATGTCTTTGTTTGTGCTTGGATTTGGGTAAAGAATGCAGATGCCTTTGTTGATGATGAGATCTTTCATGAGAAGGGTGTGACTCTTTGTTGTGAGGGGCCATTGAAAAAGGCATCGGATGACTTCGAAGAAGAAATGGGCTTTGATGTGATCCTTTTCTTTTCCTTGAAGTAGAATGGGTTCTTTCATTTGTTTTACTTTGCCTCCTAGAAGCAATTGGGCTGTTTTATCGGCTCCTTTCATTGCTATGGCTTGTTTTTGGAGGTAGATGGACTCCTTTCCTTGGCTATGTTAGGCTTCTCAACTCTTTTTAGTTTCAAAAGTTGCTCACAACTACATTGATTCTTCTCTCTATTTCTTTGAATGGCTTGAAAGATAGCACTTGACTCTTCCATTAAAACTCTAAGAAAAGTATACCCAAGCACTCCATGCAAGGGCTGAAAACAAGCAAACTTATACTTGTAGGCACTACTACTGTTTGGGTGAGGATTGAGTCAAAGCTCTAATACCATTGTAAAGGCCCTCAACCACACAATATGCGTGGCAATTATAATATTTGCTTATTTTCAAGTCATAAGACTTAATGTTTTAGGACAGCTCGCCAAAACATTTCAAGAAAATGGCTTGCCAATGTTTAGATGTAGAGGGTAACATTGTTAGGCCATCCTGAGGAGTTGCCATGGTGCAAGCCTTTACTTTATGCTAGGTAGGATGCCACCTACCTTACGAAGATGACCTCGTTGCCCATATGTTTGTCATATTCAATCCATCATCATTCACCACAAGAGATGCCCACACAAACACATGAGCCCTAATGAGAGTGGTAGTAATGGAGGCAACACCCATGACAAGATCTACTTTACACTAGTGGCAACAAGATAACAAAACTTAAGTCTTAGTTAGATTTGCTTGTTAGACTTTGTCAGATCTACTTAGTAGACATGGTGTGACGATCTGATTTTATTTATTGAGATACAATGCCATTCTATTTTGTAGTTCATAACAAGGCATCATTTGACTTGAGCTACATATTAAGGTCTCATAGGTAAACTTTGGCCTTTTTCAGATGTTAATCACACACCCACCCACCCATCGACCCACCTCCAGCCCAAAAATTTTTGAGCCCATACCATGCTTCCAACAGCTTGGTGACCACATCCATTGATTGTCAGGCCACTGAACAGCTGTGATCATGTAGCCTTGGCTCTTGAGAGTAGCATGATACTACAAAATGCACACTTGAAAACAATACTAAGGCTTTCCAAGATATCACCCTCTTGGATGCATCATAGCACATGAGTACCTTGCAAGAACCTCAAATGAGTGTGACCATGCCAATGTTTGTGATCCAACAAGAACCTGTGACAATGTTGCCCTCAAAGTTGAGAGCAAGTGCTTTTGAGAGAGTTTGGGGGGTTAGTGGAATTAATGACTTTGAGAAGAGAGCTTGTGCTGAATAGTTTGCTTATAAAGCATGCTGTAATTTCTTGACTTAACAGCAAGTGCAATGCCATAGGCTGGAGTATCAAACTTTTCTAAAGGGATTTTAATGTCATAGACTTGTCTATAGAAATGCGAATTTTAATGTATGTGCAAAAGATGCTGAACTTCATTTTTGTGGTTACTGTTCTCTTATGAGCACTTTGGAGTTAATGCTTGTAACCTTTTTTTGTTTATTTCTATGATTTACAGATGGTGAAGCTGCAAAGAGTACCATTTCTACCAAAGGCACAGTCTTGCCGTATGTTGGTGTTGCTTGTTTGGGGGCAATATTGTTTGGTTATCATCTTGGGTAGGTCTCAAAATATTATATATGTCACTTGTATTTTAAGAAGTTTGAAGGAATTACTAATACATATCTTCAGGGTTGTGAATGGAGCTCTGGAGTATCTTGCAAAAGACCTTGGCATTGCTTCCAATACAGTTTTACAAGGTATTTGCATGATCAAATTTTGATATCAGTGTGGGCATTATTGAAATATCACAGAGCTTGAATTTGGCATTCATTACTATTCAATGCTGGCATTTTTATTTTGAACTTGCAGGCTGGGTGGTCAGCTCGACTCTTGCAGGGGCAACTATTGGTTCATTTACTGGTGGGGCTTTAGCTGATCAACTTGGTTGCACACGAACTTTTCAACTTGATGCCATTCCATTGATTGCTGGTGCCATTGTCAGGTATATACTACCTGGTATCCCAAGCTGCTATCTACTCATGAGGTCAAGCATAATGGTAAGTGAACTATTCTGGTCTGACAATCTATTGGTGCACCTTTTCTTGGAATCTAGTGCCACAGCACAGGGTGTCCATGCCATGATCCTTGGAAGGTTTCTTGTGGGCCTTGGCATAGGGATCTCATCAGCTCTAGTACCTCTATATATCTCTGAGGCAAGCAATTAAAGTTAATTTCATATACACTTGACGACTATATCTAAGTCTAGTTTCTCACTGGAATGTATACATTCAATAGATATCTCCTACGGAAATTCGTGGCGCACTTGGCTCTGTCAATCAACTATTTATCTGCATTGGCATCTTGGTTGCTCTAGTGGCTGGGCTCCCACTGGCTGGCAATCCTGCCTGGTATGCTTCGGAAGCTTCTGTGTACTTCTTGTAGTAGAGGTTATAGATTTCTGGCAAAAAACGGTTTGTTACCTTGATTGTACGTCTCACTCTTTAACGGCTACTATTATATGTTGATGATGTGTATCAATTATGATAGCTATTACAATTCAGATTGCGAACATCAAGTTCTCAATCTTGACAGAAAGATGCTAACACAGAAAACAAAAAAGCTAATGGCAAGGCCATTTGAGGAGTCAAAGTTAACAAATAAGAAAGCGGGAGTTAAAAGTTAACAAACAAAAAGAATGGCTGCTATATTACTTGTGCGCACAGGAAAAAACAGTACTAGCATTCTGCTCACAGTGAACATTGTTTTACTTTTAGGTGGCGTACAATGTTTTGGATAGCTGTTATCCCAGCTGTTTTACTCGGTCTTGGCATGATGTTTTCACCTGAAAGCCCACACTGGCTTCTCAAGGTAACTGCAGTGATCAGTAACAAATTTTCAGGTTTATGTTGAGTCAATTCTTTTTCATGAAGGCCCAGGAATTTTACAAATGGGGTCCTCATTTTTCATCATCTTACGTGCAGTAAATCAGGGTGAGCCACTGATAAAAGGTTTTTCCGTCATGCTTTATGAGCAGCAAGGCAAAGTTCCAGAGGCAAAACTTGCACTAAAGAAGCTTTGGGGAAGTGCAAAAGTGGAAGCAGCCATGGCTGAATTGCAAGCTGGTGGTACTGATCATTCAGGAGAGGATGCTGGATGGATGGATCTATTTAGCAGGCGCTATATCAAAGGTGCTTTTGTGTATGCATTTTCGATCCTTTCATCTCTCTCCAGTCTTTAATTAAGCGCACAAAAGACTAATTTTAACCAGGATTATCTTGTTACTTACCCTGTTTCAACATATAGCTTCGATGCAATTTTACCAACCATCCACTCATTTGTCTGTGCAGTTGTCAGTGTTGGGGCTGCACTGTTTCTCTTTCAGCAGTTTGCTGGTATAAATGCAGTTGTTTACTACTCAACCTCAGTGTTTCGAAGTGCTGGCATTACTTCTGATGTTGCTGCGAGCGCTCTAGTGGGAGCTGCAAATGTCCTTGGTAAGACTTCAATTGGGAAGCATCATAACATCCAATCAGCTTAAGCCTGCAATGCATTCTGTAAGCATAGTGTAGGTCAAGTTAGATGGGGCTTTACCTGAGTGGGGACCACGTAAAATAACAAGTGTAGGATCCTTTTTTCTACAGCACTTCCTTTTGGTCAGTTTGATGGCTGGTTGAAAATGCCCAGATCTAGAATCAGCAGGTCTTGCTATGGCAGCAAGAATAGATGTAAACACATATGATATGTCCTGCACTTCTTATAAAAGGCCGAGTATTGCAACTTTACACTGTTTCCTAGGAAGTATTGTAATAAATTTCTTGTAGAGTCCAGAGAACGAGTGACTATTTCTATGTCTGTCACCTCATAGATGGCCTTCGAGTTTTACAATGATGTGTCCTGTGGCATCATAGCTACACTGGAACCTTGGACTGTGGTTTGTGGTTCCATGGCACAAAGCTAATATGGATATTGGAATGTGGTAGAAATAGAAAAGCTTTTGCTACATATGGATCACTTAGTGGGTTAGTTTATGTGTCTAACTTGAAGGGTCTGCTGTATTGAAGTATGACTTTTAGTAGCACAAAATGACTTTTCCGCTGTTGTACAGGTACCATTGTGGCTTCTTCATTGATGGACAAACAGGGGCGCAAAAAATTGTTGATAACAAGTTTCTTAGGAATGGTATGTTCCTGCTCTTGTAAATCTCTCAAAAAATTAGGCAGTGAACTTTCCAAAGTCACACATTAAGTGCACCTTGCAATTACATAAAAGGCATTCATTTGTATGCATATGTCGAATTTTCAATAATAGGTCTATGTTACAGGCTCTTTCAATGGTGGTGCTTGCATTGGGTCTTTCGTGGCCAGCCTTGTCTGCATATTCTGGCCCACTTGCTGTAATAGGAACTGTTTCGTAAGTGTTACAACTCGCAACTTCTTTCAGTATATTTTCCATTGGTTTCTTTGGAATGCAATTGCAATATTTGAAAATTGTGATCCATTATCATGCAGATACATACTTGCTTTCTCCTTGGGTGCGGGTCCTGTTCCAGGACTTTTACTCCCTGAAATATTTGCATCACGTATCCGTGCCAAAGCTGTCTCCCTTTCACTTGGAGTGCACTGGGTAAGAAACTTTGTATAAAAGTCTCTTCTTAGATTTATTTTCACTTGGAAGTCATCAATCACAAATGCCCCTCTGCATTTTGGGTTTTGCAGGTCACAAATTTCCTGATCGGCCTTTACTTTTTGAGTGTTGTGAACAAGTTTGGAATTAGCAGTGTATATCTTGGTTTTGCTGCAGTATGTATTGTAGCAGCTACCTATATTGCACAAAATGTGGTGGAGACCAAGGGAAGGTCTCTTCAGGAAATTGAGATGGAACTTAGTCCTGCAGTATGACTGCCCAATTGAAGCTGCCAATTTTTTGGCTGAGAAATTTGAAATTGCTATGGAAATCTCTGAGCCTTTTGCAATTTTGACAGGCTATCCGCACAGCTATGCTATCCGGCGATGTTCATTGGACCTTTTGTTATTTGTAAAGTGCACTTCATCGGAGTTTGGGAAAGGGTGATTTGTTGAATGTGTGTTTGATCACTAAACTTTAGGGCTACATACTCCAGACATTTGGCAGAGTTTTGGATGAGTCTAACTGGCTCTCCCTGGAGACCTTGATACTACCTTTTTCCCGGCTAACAGTTCTGAAATGTTTGGGCTAAACGTGACACAATAAGAACTGGTCTGATATTGTAACCAGAATGCAAGTCCTAGTTCTAGATCTTACTAGCAACTGGCTACTTTGGGTAAGGGATTGTTTGCTGGGTTCTTGTAAATACGATTTCAATGTGTATGACATGCCCCGCTTCATTCAAGATGGACAGAAAATTCAAGCATAGTTAAGGTGTCATGGGATGAGCATTACGATGCCTGATGAGTAGGTTTTTAAATAAAAGCTACGGAATGCATGAAGCTGTTAACAGCATGACGGATAGAGCACATTGTGGAAGCTGCTGAGTTTGATGTATTCTCTGAGCAGAGACTTTCATAGATTATGGTGCTTTTGGGAGGAGTGAAGGTGATATGATGATGAATTGGACAACACTTAGGCAATTGCGTTTGTAATGGCGGCTCTTAAAGCAAACAAGTTCCGTCCTTACGCACAACGAAATTTTCAGTAACAGAAAAGATGGAAGCAGATCGTTGCATCCAATTTGTGTGCTAATTGAAGCGCACTGCAACACGAGCTTGTTTCTTTGGCCTGTTGCATAGTCATTTCTTGAAGAAATCGCTGTTTTCTTCACACATCAGTACTGGGTCTTCTACCAACTTTATACCATTATGTCTCTAGATCAGTATGTTTTCAGGGATGTCTTAATAAGCACACACCTTCCTTCCCCAGCATCACATCTAGAACCAAGTGCAACAGCTACCTGTAGCCTCTGATCCAACTAAATATTAGGTGTAACCTTCTCAAAATCGTGCTATTTCTTTGCTGCCAGAAAGACCAACAGAGTACTGCCCTTGTCAAATGAAACAGTGACCTGAATCTCTGTCAAGTAAGCCGAAATCTCCGAGAACCAAATTTCTAGGATCGAATGGCCTCAGACTACCTGTTAACAACTGGGCTCCAAAGCTTCCTAGAGTAGCTAGAAGAAATCATTCTAAAAGACAAGCTATTCATTTGGTATCACACGTCTATGTAGAGGATCTGAAATATGAGAGAGAGAGAGGATCTGAAATATGAGAGAGAGAGAGAGATTTGTTGCCACATTTTACAAAACGAGTGCAAGCGAGAAGCCATAGGCAAATATGAGGCTGGTTACACACCAAATGATGGATGTTCACTTTGTAAGCTTTAACCAATCAAAATACTTATTCAAGGTTCGGCATTTGTAGCCCTTTATATATTGGGGAGGACATGACTACTTGTTCACTTGTCGAGCACGTGAATTCCTTGCTCACTTTTGGTTCGGGAGTTTCCCTTGCCCACTAAAGTGGTAGATAGGGGTGCACTTTTTGCATTTGCAACCAATCAAAAAATTTATAGGTTTATTACTTTTTGTTTTCTTAAAAATTGTGTCCTTTTTATGTATGAAAATAGTGTGCCAATGTCTTTTTTATGTATGAAAATAGTGTGCCAATGTGTGTGCCTTGTTTCAAGAAGTGTATGCCTACACTTTGGGTGGGGTTTGGGTGTTTGTTATTCAATGAGTAACTAGCATAAACCTTGTTCACCAAATTTGGATTTTAGACTTTACACAATGATTTGTAAACATGTTTGTCACTAAAGATATTGCTTGCATTTATTCATTCCTTGCATTTCACACACATGCATCATCACTCCATTACGTATACCGATATATTGGTCTTCTTTCCAAAATCGTAGAGCAAGACTAGCTTTTATTTGTCTACCATGTGTAGATGGTTGGCTTGAAAAGAATTTTACAATTTTACTTTGCATTGTATTGTTGGACTAGAAAAACCAACCATAGAAGTTGGTGAAGGTTGTTGAGTGGGAGAGCTCATGTAGGAGCATCGTTTTGAGTGTTTCTTCTCCCTACTCTTTCACATAGACGATGCTTCTTCTATGTATTCTTTACACGAATATGCTCTTCTTCCATATTCCATTAGATTAGGTGATTGGCCAAAGGTTGCCTTGCCCTCTCAAAGCCAAATGTTAAGCTAGTATTGAATGCATACAAGATGTTTAGGAGTTGGATGGTGGACAATAGGGAGTTCAAGATGTAGTAAAGAAGAACCCCATCTTTGGGAGAAAATAAATTCATTATCAGTTGTTAGGTGGTGAGGGTTCACAAATTTGACATGTATGGATACTAATAAATACAAGTTTTTCCTTCTTTATTTCTCATTTCTTTCCCTTTTCAGTCTTTTTTCAAACTTTTAGGTTTCTATTGTGAGAGAGAAAGGGGGTGATCAATCTAGGATTTAAATGCTCAATCTATACAACATAGCAAGTAGAAAAATGTTTGGTGTAATCAAATCCTGTATAGATGATAATCAAATATAAAAATGTTTGGTGTAATCCAATCTCGTATAGATGATAATTGAATATAATTTTTGGATCCATGTGGTAAAAATATTGTCTACTAAAGAGAAAGATGATGACTTTAGCAAAAATGCACACGAGTGTTAAAAGAGAGTATGATTTCAAGGCCATCACCATGATATCATCAATTAACCATTTCATCTTCTAGCATGCCATATTATTGGGCCTTACCTATATTAACAAAACGCAACATCATTGGGGTTGCAACTTTATTGCCCCCCTTACCTTAAATTGAAAAATCAAGCACTTAGTTATATTCCTTTTTTGTTTGTCTTCTTTAAGACAACTCTTTGACTCCTTGTAAAATCTTGTTTGGACCTCATTACACATAACAATGGCACCCAAAATTCCATAGGTTCCTATGTTGTCTTTGGTCCTAAATTAGAATTGGAACCAATCAAAGTCAACAAACTCGCATGGGTTACACTTCTTCCTTCCGTAAGATCATAAAAGAATGAAGTTATGCTAGTACCATGGCACTTTCTACTTTGGTGGGGTCTATGGATAGCTAGTGCTGGCTCATGGTGTAGAGGGTAACCAATAGTAACATTGCAATTTTAGACCATTGTTGGTGGAAACGAGATTAGCTCTTTTTTAATCTTCAGGGGTTGGCTTACTATAAAGGTAGAAACAAAGAACAAGATTATGCAGGTCACTGATGTTGTTGGTTTAGTCAAGCTAATCTTTAAGTTGAGTTCTCACCATAGAAGAATGTGTGTGCTTATCTACCTTACTATGCCTTAGCTCTGCTACGTGCACATGTGAGTGTAATTGGGAGATGGGTGGATCCTAAGCAAGCTTGGAGTATTGTCCCATACTTTAAGGACCTAGTTGGTTCTCGGGGAGGTGCAATGCAAAGCTTAGGGTGATAGGTTTATCGATGTTCTTGGGATGCCTTGCCCTTTGAGGTGCCCTGCGTTTGTGAGGTGGGGAAGGGCTAGGGGTTAGGGCCCCCTAGTTGGTTGTTATTGTGTATGAGGCTCCCTTTTCTTATTCTTATTCTTATTCTTTTTGTGTGTGTGTTTGTTTTCTAGGTGAAACAAAATTATTGTACAAATAAATGATGAGACTTCATTATGGCTCTCTTTGATGTCTCGGTGTTGGTCAGATGAGTGGCCATTGTGATATTTCCCAACATGCTTTGCTTATCATGTAGGGTTTTCATGTAGATCTTATAGCTAGGGGTGTTGATGCGAGAAAGAGCGGCTGCAAAAGTAGTGAAGTGGCTAATTTTAATTTCCCCCCTAAGCCCTTGTTCTTTTCTTTTTTTTCCCCCCCTCTTGGCTCTTTAGACTATTCAAGCCACAACCATAGGCCTACTTTGTCCTTAGGCTACCTTGCAGACTTCCATTTTCTTGCATAAATTCCTTCACTCACTTTTTAAATCTTTTTGTGCAAGTGCTCTCGTAGTTGAGCTTTGTGTTCTTAGTCTTATCAAACAAGCTGGTGTCCACACACTCCCATGTCCTAAAAATCCAAGTCATCATCATGGCCTCGTATGGTATCCCGTAAGGAAGAAATAGCCGTGAGATAAAAGATAGGGAGGGAAGTAGAGGGAGTGAAAAGAGGGAGTGAAGGAGGAAGAGTGGGAAAAAGGTAAAAGATAAGGAAGGAGAAGACGGTGGAATTCCAAGAAGAAAAAGGAAAAGGCTATCTCACATTCGAACTACGATGCCACCAAAGAAAGTCCAAGGTGTAGCTGCGGGAGGGTTATCTCCCGGTATCCATGTGGATATCTCACCTCAAAGCCAGGTTTTTCTTCTTGGTGTTAATTCGGTTTTAAGTCAATCATGCAAAGAAAAATTGTTAAGGAAAGATATATTTGTTCGAGTTATTTTTAACGAAGGAGTTAGCTTATGAATGACAATGTATACAAATTAGATTTCTTCAAATTGCATCAAGCATTATAAAATTATATGCAAGATTAACCATTTACTATAGTAATATATTCCTAAAGTGTAGAAATTATATCTTGCACCATTAGTCTTATTCCTTTCGCAACGAATCATGGTAAAATGGCTAAATTCATGAAAGGTTTCTTTCGATGCTCAAATTACTAGGGAGTTATCTTTGCTAGTTGCACATCTTAGCAAGGCAACTGTTGTTATTTGGCATGAGTTCATCTTTAAAGAAAACGGAAGTTAAATGTTAGGAATTAACAAGTATAAAAATTAGATATACGAACTCATTTGGAAAGAAAATGTAATGGGGAATTGCTGGATGACACTCTATTAACACTTTTCCCCTGCTATTTGAGGACTTGGGACTAATAAAGTGTGTATACACCGATTTCTCAGCTAGGCCTTTTGTCCCAAGGAGTATTGTCGCCCTTTGTATCATCTTGGCATTATGCTATACGCCAAATTAAACTGTATTGATTAGGAAGGTTAATTGTCACAAGGATAGTAAAACCGTGACAAGACAAGTAAGATTACCTTCCAAAAGATAACCGAACCAATCTAAACATAGAAACATTCATACCCTAAACACTTGACTACTTTTCTTACCGTAGGGACAATAAATTCATAAAGATAAGAAACTAGGGTTTGTCCCTAAGGTTCTTAAATGAAGAAACCTTAGGCCTGACATACGTCAGCTTAAGGAATCTAAACAGATTATTCCATCGCAGGACTTGCGCAACATGTATGAAATCATTTTGTGATTGATTCACAAGGAGAAAAGGGAAAAAACCCTCATCAAGGACGGCAGATCCTTACGCAAGTTATCTTGCAAAAAGACGTATTTTTGGATATCCTTCTAAATAAGGAAAATTGTAAACTAGAAACTAGCATATCTAAGGTACCTTAGGGTTAACCAAGTTGGGTATGCCCTACACCGGAATGTAAGAGATCTTGCCAAGTTACAAGACACCTTGGGAACGAGTGCTGATACACTCAAAAAAAGGAAAGAACACTTCCTTAGCAGTTTGCCATACAACTGGGTTGATTAATGGAAATGTTTGTGCTTGCTAGAGATTTTAGGGCTCTGTTTGAATTATGAATTACAAATTAAATAAGTACCTATACTTCAGGTTAAAGGCCTGAAGGGAGAGGCAGCTTCAGTTACCCCCGACTGCCTGCCTGACCCTAACCAAGGGGGTTGTTGACCGCGCCGGGAACGTGGACCGAACCCGCCGCGAGAGGTCTCTCCATTGAGTTCTACTTGGAGCAGGAGGACGCTTGGGTGCCAGGGGGGGCTCTGGCCGTAAATCCCTTGCCTTCCGGGTCCTGCACAAGAGGCTAACGTGACTCGGGATTGGATCTCGAGGCCCGCATACTAGTTGACGGGCGAAAGCTTGGAATAGTGATCCCTGGAGATTACTGGTTAGCCTTCGGGCAGATTATGGACAAGCCTACGGGCGGAACTTCTTGTATTTCAAAGATAAAATGATGAGATGTTAAAAGAACTTGCTTGATGTTGTTTTTATATGTCACGTGATAAGATTACGTGAAGGAACCAGTGCTTAACAAGATTAATTAAAGAAGCTGATTGTTATATGTCAAATTAATGTGTTAGATAATTACATAACTAAAACAAACCGAGGAAAGTGCGGAGGATGGGCCATGGGTCCGTCCTACGGTTGGGTGGTCCCGGTTAGCCAGGAACTTTTCTCAAAAATCTCGAAGAACAGCGGAATGATCATCATCATCAAAAAGAATAACGAGAACGATGACCTAGAGTTACGTCTTACCCGATTTACGCTGTTTTAGGGGAACGGAATGGGACTATGCCTTATGGCAGAGAGGTTGAGCTTTGCATCCCTCTCGTTTCCCATTCTCCTTGAACCAAGTGCAGCATGAATCCGCTTCGGACCTGGCATTTCTGCGTAAAGTAGTTCGCTCGGGTCTGACGCTAGTTGCTGTTAGCTAATGACCCATTAGGAAAACCCTAATTTCGGTCGATCCTAAGTGGGAACGACCAGGATACTTCCGCTACGTGGCAAACGCGGAAAGAACTAGATCGCAAAACCCGTAACATTCCATGGGAGTGCCGGGTGGAGCTTTCTAGACATCCTTTCCGATGGACTGCTAAGACGTGTCCTGGATGATACTAGGGGACACGTTACAGTTGGTATCAGAGCAAACCAACAAACAGAATTGTTTTTATGAGATCTCAATAAAATGAAATAAAGAAATTGTTGCTGTCCAAACATTTCCTCATCTTCAATGCTGTCTTGCAGAACTATGAAGCGTGGAACAAGTTTTTGGTGTTTCGGGTCATGTTTATGACTGCAATGCATTCTCCGCTTTATAGACAAAGAATTGGGATGATGAACATCCTGGAGCAGATTTATAATCCATCACCTTTATACATAGAACGAAGATGGACGGGGTCTTCAGGAATCTACTATATAGCTGCCCACCGGTTCGCTTATCTACAGACCAACCTAAAGAGGATCAAGTGGTTAGAAGACTTGAAAGTCGTGAAGCTGTTCATTTTTGTGGAAGCTCATGTAAATTCGACTTTACATATTCAAGGTAGGAGGGTTGAAATGAACTCATATGTATATGAGGAAGTAACCCGTGTAATCCCAGCCGACAGGATTAAAGTGTTGGGCCGCCATGAGAAGTATGGATTCCAACGGAAAGGGTATCCTGAACTTCCAATGAACTATCGATTCCTAAAGATCCATGACCCAAAACCCTACTATTACACAGTTTCTATAGACAAATGTAATACAACGTTGTTCTCCCCAAACTGAATGTAATGATTGGATTATCATCACACGAGATGTTGTATAAGGCTACGCCCATGTAAATATAAATAAAGACTTCTTTTATCAATATCTAGCTGTGCATCAGAGTTGTTAAAAAGTTAATTAGCTTCATTATTTACGAGATAGCTGTGAAATAAAGATAAGCTAACGTCAATTATCATATAATAACATTAAGAAAACTTTTATCCAGGCACAACCCCAGGTACAGGTTCCAAATTCGCCCCCTACATCAAGTACTGCTGTGACCCAGGAGAAGAAGTTCCTCCTCAAGCAGATAAAGCCACCCGAGTTTGACGGGAGAGGCAGATTCATCCAGTCTGATGTTGAAATTTGGATTGAATCTATGGAGGATTACTTTGAAGCAGCTGGTACTGCATCTACCAATCAGGCCATGCTCGCCAAGTTAAAACTCACCGGCGAAGCCAGACTTTGGTGGAAACAATGGTGCAGGGATCAAGGGACTTCAGAGGGGTCCGTTACCTGGGAGAAGTTAAAGAAAGCCGTGCAGGGGAGATATTTGCCACCTGCATATCGTACTCAGAAAATGAATGAGTTCTACGAGCTAAAACAGCTAGGACTCACCCTTGACGCATACTACTCTAAATTTGTCTCTCTTAAAATATGCGCCACAGATGGACACGACACAGCAGGTGTCCAAATTTTGCGCAGGTTTAAATCCACCCGTAAATACCCGTCTCGAATCTATGCATCCATCAGATCTGCAGGATGCACTCATTCGAGCGGCGCCTATAATTCAGGAAGTGCAAGTTAGACCAAGGGGTAACAAAACTTGGTCCTATAGTGACCCGAACAGAGGAGCATTCAGACCTCAAGTGAAGAGAGTTCAAGGTCACAATCAGGGACAAAGGAAGAAAGCAAGGACAAATAACGTCAACAACTTTGTTCCTACTCAAAGTAATGGCCGAAACCTCCGATGTTTCCACTGCAACGAACCCGGTCACTTCAAGAGGCAATGTCCCAAGCTCAGCGGGGGACATCGTCAAACGCCTTTCCAAGGTGCAGGTCGCGGTCAAGGAGCCGCCACCTGTGGAAGAGGAAGAACTGCCTGCATTGCCAATAGGCAAAGATGCGAAGAAGAAGAAGAGGAAGATCCGACTATGGAAGCAGAATTCGAAAGAGCGACAGTCCATGCCGCTTTACACAAGAAAGGGCCGAATCGCCAGTTCTCGGTGATTCAAACACCGTCGGACTATCAAGGTAAAGGTTTCAAAACCTTGATTGACTGTGGCAGTACACATTCCTTTATCTCACCAGCATGTGCAAAAAGATTAGGAATAACCACAGTAGAAGCACCTACCCTGCTTGTGGAATTGGCAAACGATCGTGAGGTAACTTGTACCAGGCAAACTACTAAGGAGGAATTCTTTCTGGGAGGAAAGAAAACCTCAGTCAAATTTAGAGTCATGAATTTAGGTATCCACGAGTGTCTACTCGGGATGGATTGGCTTAAGCCTAATGACGCCCACATCCACTGTGGAAAGGGTCAAGTTTCCTTTCGAAACTTTGAAAGGGAGTTTGTCACAACTCAAGGTGAGGCAGGAGTGCCAAGAATCCAATTAACCAAAGTCTCTCGGATCATAAAAGGAGTTAGAAAAGGATTACCCGTTTACCTGATCAAACTCAACAAGTTAGATCAAAAGCAAGAGTCTCATGAAGGACCTTCTTGGCTAAAGGAATACGCTGACGTATTCCCTGAGGAATTGATTGAACTTCCACCTCCAAGAGAAGTAGATCATGAAATTAGGCTAGTGCCTGGAGCTGCACCAATTGCAAAGAGACCTTATAGAATGTCCATACCAGAAGCAATTGAGTTGAAGGAACAGCTCAAGCAACTGTTGGATCAGGGTTACATCCGGCCTAGCAACTCACCGTGGGGAGCTCCAGTAATATTCCAGAAAAAGAAAGATGGGACACTTCGACTATGTATTGATTACCGAGGGTTGAATCAATCAACAGTCAAGAACAAGTATCCTATTCCTAGAATAGATGAGCTTCTTGATCGTCTTCAAGGTGCAAAGATCTTCTCCAAGATTGATCTCAGGTCATGTTACTATCAAATAAGGATCAAGGAAGAAGATATTCCAAAAACGGCCTTCAATACAAGATATGGGCACTTTGAGTTCTTGGTTATGTCATTCGGGCTTAAAAATGCACCTGCCACCTTCAATAGATTAATGCAGGATATTTTTAGACCATATCTTGATGATTTCGTGCTTGTCTTCTTCGATGACACTTTAGTCTATTCTAAATAGGAAGAAGATCATGAATCTCAACTTCGGATTGTCCTTGAGACAATGAGGTCCCATAAGCTGTATGCAAAAATGAAGAAGTGTGCATTCTTCAAGCGTCAGATTGAATATCTGGGATTCATAGTATCATCAGAAGGAATATCAGTAGACCCAGCCAAAGTCAGAGATGTGCTTGAATGGCCAATACTAGTATCCGTCAAAGAAATACGTAACTTTCTTGGCTTGACAGGATGGTATAGGGTCTTTATAAAAAACTATGCTTTGATTGCAGCACCTCTTACAGACTTACTAAAGAAGCAGACTTCCATTACATGGTCAACTTCCGAACAAAATAGCTTCGACAAATTGACGCAAAGTTTGGTATCAGCACCTATTCTAAAACTTCCTGACCTCAATAAGGAGTTCGAGGTAGTAACTGATGCCAGCATTCTTGCCTTGGGGTGTGTACTTATGCAGGAAGGTCATCCAGTAGCATACTCTTCAAGGAAATTGAAGAGTCATGAAAAGAATTATGCCACGCATGATCTGGAATTATTAGCTGTCATCCATGCTCTAAAGCTTTGGAGACACTACCTGTTGGGTAACAAGTTTACTCTAGTAACCGATCATAAGAGTCTCAAATGGATTTTTACCCAGAACGAGCTCAACATGAGGCAACGTCGGTGGATTGAAGTATTGGAGGAATATGATTTTAAAATCAAGTACCGACCAGGGAAAGAGAATGTAGTTGCCGATGCACTCAGTCGCAAGGCATTCCTAAATTCCCTAATCTTGCAGAATCCATCAACGGCTAGATCTCTGGCTACAAAGGTATCTATGTAAAACAACCCTATACTTGAACTAGCTAGAGAGGAAGCATGCCATGATTTGACCTACCAAACAATGATAAAGGAAATATCTACCAAGGAGCAGAATCAGAAGTTGCAAGCTAAGTATCAGGAATTTTCCATTGATAATGGGCTTGTCTACTACAGAACAAGGCTGTGTATACCAACAAGCCAGTCACTTAAGCAGAAGATATTATGGGAAGCTCATGATTCTCCTTTCGCAGGACATCCTGGCTATGCAAAAACTCTTAATGCAGTTAGGAAGAGCTACCATTGGGAGAGGCTCAAAGGCGACGTTCTCAAATATGTCATTGAATGTTTGTCTTGCCAACGTATCAAGGCCGAACATGTCATGATGCCAGGGAAACTGCAACCGCTTGACATTCCCCAAATGAAATGGGAATTCATCAGTATGGATTTTGATGTGGGCTTACCCCAAATCCAAGGAGGATACAATTCCATTATGGTGGTGGTTGACATGCTTACCAAGGTTGCACACCTGATTCCAGTAAAGACAAACTATAAAGCCTCCGACATTGCAAGATTGTTTATCAAGGAGATATTCAAGCTACATGGGTTACCTAAAAGAATCATTAGTGATCGAGATTCTCTCTTCACATCACACTTTTGGAGAGCTATCTTTGAAGCCATTGGGACTCAACTCTGTTTTAGCACCGCCTACCATCCCCAAACGGATGGACAAACAGAGCGAGTGAATCAAATCATTGAGAATATGCTTAGGGCATACTACTGTCGAGAGTCGAAGAGGTGGATTCAATACTTGCCATTAGTTGAATTTGCCTACAATGCTTCTTACCAGCAGAGCATTCAAATGACCCCTTTCCAGGCATTGTATGGTCATGATTGTCGAAGTCCCCTAAACTTTTCTGATCCAACCCTAAGAGTTGAAGCTTCAAGACAAATGTTGGAGGACATGGATGATCAAATAAGGTCAATAAGACAAGACATACAAGCAGCCAAGGATAGACAAAAGGCATATGCAGATTTGAAACGTCAAGAAAGAGTCTTCGAAGAAGGAGACATGGTCTTCATTCGGGTACGCCCTAAAAAGAGTTCTCTATCCCTAGGAGAATGCAAGAAGCTAAGTCCAAGGTATTGTGGGCCGTATAAAATCCTCAAATGCCTAGGACCCAACGCTTATAGATTGCAACTCCCTGAGAACCTAAAGGTTCACAATGTATTCCATATCAGCCTATTGAAAAAATATGTACCCAATCATGTACTTGATGACCAACAAATTGTAATGCCTAGTCAAGGAGTCCTTGAACTAAGGCCAGAAAGGATCTTAGATGTTAGGGAAATACAATTAAGATCTAGAACCTTGAAAGAATGCCTTGTCCAGTGGAAAGATTATCCCGAAGAGGATGCCACTTGGGTAGATGAAGGCACTCTCAACCATCAATATCCCCAGTTTATCTCGAGATGAGGACATCTCGATTCCTCCAAGGGGGAGAGAATGTAATATTCCGCATTGAGTAAATAATTGGGACTTATCGATTTTTTTTTTAAATTTTTCCCCCCTTATCCCTCCAGCCGACTGACGAGCTGGAGGGGGAGGGAAATAGAAGGAGCTGTAAGCTCCTTGGTGGAGCCTGTGGAGGGAGGGAGGACATGCGTGTCGACACGCAGGAGGAGAAGATCCCCCTCCCTCCACTATTTAAACGAGGGGAAGGGGCCGCTGTACAGGGAGAGGCTGAGCCGTGTGAGAGGAGAGGGGACGACGTCAGACCAGGAGTCGCCGCCATTAACCGTTGGACGCCGTCGTCTGCGCCAACCCTTCCGCTGCCTGAAGACCACACGCCACGTTAATCCACCTTCTAGCCATCATCGGCTGGGGGAGTCAATTTTTCCCCCCCACGTGGCCCTTCCAGAAGCTCCTTGGAAGGTTCCAAGGTGGGCTTCTTAAGCCCTTGTTTCCCTCTCCCCCCTCCCGGGGTTTTAAATCCCCCCCCCTAAGCCCCTTGTTCTCCCCCCCTCCCGGGGTTTTAAATCCCCCCCCTAAGCCCCCTTGTTCCCCCTCCCCCGGCCCCCCTCCTGGGTTTTAATTTCCCCCCCCTAAGCCCTTGTTCTTTTCTTTTTTTTCCCCCCTCTTGGCTCTTTAGACTATTCAAGTCACAACCATAGGCCTACTTTGTCCTTAGGCTACCTTGCAGACTTCCATTTTCTTGCATAAATTCCTTCACTCACTTTTTAAATCTTTTTGTGCAAGTGCTCTCGTAGCTGAGCTTTGTGTTCTTAGTCTTATCAAACAAGCCGGTGTCCACACACTCCCATGTCCTAAAAATCCAAGTCATCATCATGGACTCGTATGGTATCCCATAAGGAAGAAATAGCCGTGAGATAAAAGATAGGGAGGGAAGTAGAGGGAGTGAAAAGAGGGAGTGAAGGAGGAAGAGTGGGAAAAAGGTAAAAGATAAGGAAGGAGAAGACGGTGGAATTCCAAGAAGAAAAAGGAAAAGGCTATCTCACATTCGAACTACGATGCCAACAAAGAAAGTCCAAGGTGTAGCTCCGGGAGGGTCATCTCCCGGTATCCATGTGGATATCTCACCTCAAAGCCAGGTTTTTCTTCTTGGTGTTAATTCGGTTTTAAGTCAATCATGCAAAGAAAAATTGTTAAGGAAAGATATATTTGTTCGAGTTATTTTTAACGAAGGAGTTAGCTTATGAATGACAATGTATACAAATTAGCTTTCTTCAAATTGCATCAAGCATTATAAAATTATATGCAAGATTAACCATTTACTATAGTAATATATTCCTAAAGTGTAGAAATTATATCTTGCACCATTACTCTTATTCCTTTCGCAACGAATCATGGTAAAATGGCTAAATTCATGAAAGGTTTCTTTCGATGCTCAAATTACTAGGGAGTTATCTTTGCTAGTTGCATATCTTAGCAAGGCAACTGTTGTTATTTGGCATGAGTTCATCTTTAAAGAAAACGGAAGTTAAATGTTAGGAATTAACAAGTATAAAAATTAGATATACGAACTCATTTGGAAAGAAAATGTAATGGGGAATTGCTGGATGACACTCTATTAACACTTTTCCCCTGCTATTTGAGGACTTGGGACTAATAAAGTGTGTATACACCAATTTCTCAGCTAGGCCTTTTGTCCCAAGGAGTATTGTCGCCCTTTGTATCATCTTGGGATTATGCTATATGCCAAATTAAACTGTATTGATTAGGAAGGTTAATTGTCACAAGGATAGTAAAACCATCACAAGACGAGTAAGATTACCTTCCAAAAGATAACCGAACCAAACTAAACATAGAAACATTCATACCCTAAACACTTGACTACTTTCCTTACCGTAGGGACAATAAATTCATAAAGATAAGAAACTAGGGTTTGTCCCTAAGGTTCTTAAATGAAGAAACCTTAGGCGTGACATACGCCAGCTTAAAGAATCTAAACAGATTATTCCATCGCAGGACTTGCGCAACATGTATGAAATCATTTTGTGATTGATTCACAAGGAGAAAAGGGAAAAAACCCTCATCAAGGACGGCAGATCCTTACGCAAGTTATCTTGCAAAAAGACGTATTTTTGGATATCCTTCTAAATAACGAAAATTGTAAACCAGAAACTAGCATATCTAAGGTACCTTAGGGTTAACCAAGTTGGGTATGCCCTACATCGGAATGTAAGAGATCTTGCCAAGTTACAAGACACCTTGGGAACGAGTGCTGATACACTCAAAAAAAGGAAAGAACACTTCCTTAGCAGTTTGCCATACAACTGGGTTGATTAATGGAAATGTTTGTGCTTGCTAGAGATTTTAGGGCTCTGTTTGAATTATGAATTACAAATTAAATAAGTACCTATACTTCAGGTTAAAGGCCTGAAGGGAGAGGCAGCTTCAGTTACCCCCGACTGCCTGCCTGACCTTAACCAAGGGGGTTGTTGACCGCGCCAGGAACGTGGACCGAACCTGCCACGAGAGGTCTCTCCATTGAGTTCTACTTGGAGCAGGAGGACGCTTGGGTGCCAGGGGGGCTCTGGCCGTAAATCCCTTGCCTTCCGGGTCCTGCATAAGAGGCTAACGTGACTCGGGATTGGATCTCGAGGCCCGCATACTAGTTAACGGGCGGAAGCTTGGAATAGTGATCCCTGGAGATTACTGGTTAGCCTTCGGGCAGATTATGGACAAGCCTACGGGCGGAACTTCTTGTATTTCAAAGATAAAATGATGAGATGTTAAAAGAACTTGCTTGATGTTGTTTTTATATGTCACTGATAAGATTACGTGAAGGAACCAGTGCTTAACAAGATTAATTAAAGAAGCTGATTGTTATATGTCAAATTAATATGTTAGATAATTACATAACTAAAACAAACCAAGGAAAGTGCAGAGGATGGGCCATGGGTCCGTCCTACGGTTGGGTGGTCACGGTTAGCCGGGAACTTTTCTCAAAAATCTTGAAGAACAGCGGAATGATCATCATCATCAAAAAGAATAACGAGAACGATGACCTAGAGTTACGTCTTACCTGATTTACGCTGTTTTAGGGGAACGGAATGGGACTATGCCTTATGGCAGAGAGGTTGAGCTTTGTATCCCTCTCGTTTCCCATTCTCCTTGAACCAAGTGCAGCATGAATCCGCTTCGGACCTGGCGTTTCTGCGTAAAGTAGTTCGCTTGGGTCTGACGCTAGTTGCTGTTAGCTAATGACCCATTAGGAAAACCCTAATTCCGGTCGATCCTAAGTGGGAACGGCCAGGATACTTCCGCTACGTGGCAGACACGGAAAGAACTAGATCGCAAAACCCGTAACATTCCATGGGAGTGCCGGGTGGAGCTTTCTAGACATCCTTTCCGATGGACTGCTAAGACGTGTCCTGAATGATACTAGGGGACACGTTACATCCTCCCATTGAATCATATTTTCGTTTTCTTACTCTAGCCCTTTGTTCTACACTTCTCAAGGACTTGTAGTGTGGTTTTCTATTCTTGCTATGTTTGGGTTAGGATAATCTAGTTTATTTTGGAGGTGGATGTAGTTACACGTGGATTTTTCAATTCATTCTCCAACTCACGAGTTGTTTGGTTTTCTATTGAGCCTCCTCTTTTACTCACTCTACTTCTTCCATCTCCTCTATTTGTTGCCCTTGGAGCTACTACATCTCCTCTAATTCTTCTTCTATCTTGGCTTTATTTTCATGGCTTGGGCATATTGGCTTTTGAGTTGCACACGTTTTCCCTTTGCACTTCACATTGTTCCTACAACTCTTCATACTTGTTCCCTTTCTTATTCCTTTTCTTTATTGTGGCCAATTCTCTCTTTAGACTGAAGATTTCCCTTGCTTTCTATTGCCAATGTACCACCCGAGCTTTCTTTTCCTTTTCTAATGTTGTCAAGACTGACTTCCTCTCCTCATCCAATGGATCCCTTTGCTATTTAGTCCTTTTAATAGCTTTTCAAAACCTTGTGTCAAACTTAGTGCAGTCATAAGTGGAGAAGTTGACGATTGCTATCTTAGGTGCTTTTTGACTAGACTTTGCATCTACAACAATTGATACTTTAGTACTACTAGCTATAGCCTCTTTTGATAGAGTATGTCAACTTGTGTGCAACAAGCTCGTAAACCATACTTTCTAGTCTACTTTTAGCCAAGTATTTGTTGTTGTGGGAACTAGGATGGGCGATATGGTTACTACTAGTGAAGGGAGGGGTGTTTCTATCGGAGCCTTACCCTTGCCCATGACTAGTGGTCTTGTCATAGGTACTGTTGCACTAATTCTTGCTTTTGAAGAAATTTCCAAATTAAGGCTCACTAATGCTAGCTCTTCTACTCTTGAGGATCACTTCACATATCTTTTAATGGCTAGGACTATGTCCTATTCTTATTCCTTGAGGCACTTCTCCTCCTCCTATTGATTTAGCCTTCATTCCTCTTCTTCCTTCTTGGATGATTCTTTAGATCTTTCTACTTCTCTCTTTTCTTTGGCTATGTCCTTTGCTCATTTGATAGATGCTTAATAATAAAATTTCTCCCTTCTTCCTTTTCAAATATGGCTGATTTTGGCTCTTGTTGTTGTTGCTAGGTTTCTGGTCTCCTATATTATAAATACTAGGATCTTTTGTTTCTCTGCTCTAGCGCGGCAGCTTCTCTAATGCTCAAGCTTGAGCCTAAATATAAGTTGATGTGGCCTGATTGAGTTGCTTCCTATTCTTCAATTGAGCTTGAATATAAGCTATTGTGGGTTTTGATTGAGTTGCTTCGTGTTCTCTAGTTGAGCATGATATAAGCTATTGTGGGTTTTGACTGAGTTGCTTCCTATTCTCTAGTTGAGTTTATCATGGGAACTTTGGTTTTAACTTTCCTAGTAGGTTTTTGCTTGGTCTGGAGTTTTTATCTTGTGGCTACAAGACTTCTAGTAGTCTCCTCCACCTCTAGTTGTAGTTTTCTAATTTCCTATTCTTCTTGCTCGGTTGAGGGTTTGTGCTCTAGTGTTCCTGCATGTGTGGATGATACCTCTTGCATTGTTGTGCTTAGGGTTTTCCATGCTGTTTATTTACTTTTGTTTGTGGTCCCTTGATGACTTCTTGTATAATTGCTATTAGTACACCCCCAAACCCTATTAAGGTGGATTTTGTCACCACCTTTTTCCTTTTGGATTTTTGACTTCTTGCTTGCTAACATGGATCCTGATTTTTCAAACTCTTGTGCCCTAGATCCAATCACCTTTGTTGCATCATGGATGGTGTTTTTATTGTCCATTATGTGGGCAACCATGCTCTTATGTGTTGCTATTCGGATCATGCTCATCATGGAATTATACTATTATTAGAAATAGAGCATATATCAATTTAGCTTGAATTTTTACTATAAGGTGTGGGATGTTCTCCAGGCTTATACCATCATATATATATATATGTATTTATATCTTTTTGACCACTTTTAGTTTTTTATTCGATATGCCTAGGGCTTTATGGACCACTTCAGGACTGAGAGGGATCTCCACCTATTTTTGTCCATTATCATGGTTCACTATGACTGACCCATTTTTGTCCATGGATAATGGTGTAAGTGATTTGGCTCATGTAGTTTTTTCTCCTTGTCTTGCCATATCCATAATTTAACAACACATTCTTGGTGAGATTTTGAGAAGAATTCCTTAACGCAATTATATGTGTGAAAAAACAAATTTACACCTTACAAAAAAGCTTAGTGTGATACACTTTAAACTTTACACTTGAAATAAATAAATAAAAATTGCATCTTGGAAAACAATCAAATTGAAATGTTTGATTGCTCATAAACTCAATGGGGTAGCCAAATCGTGAGATTGCCTACTCCCATAAGTATTTTGTTGTTATTCGTGCATCATGCTTTTGCATGGCTCTAGCCTCAACCCATTTGGTCAGATAATCAATAGCAATAATAATATACCTAGCTTGTGAATATTGAGCTATAAGACTTGTAGACCCCATAAAATCTATCTGCTACTTTCAAATGGTTGTCATGTAATTACTAGGTTAGCTCCATTTTGTCATTTTTTATTAGAAATTTGATTATAAACATTCATAATAGAGATTTAGAGACCTCATAGATTTGTAGAGCCACCACAACTGAGACTGTAACATGTTTCAAGCCATGGAGTCTCCCTCTCAAAATGCCCCCCTGCAATTCCTACATGTGCTTCAACCAAAACTTTGTGCATCTCATGCTCCCAGACACAATATTTGAGTACGCCGTAGTCTTGGCCTAATCAGTACAACTCTCAAATGATCAATTAGCAGGGTTGTGATTTGATTATGAGTCAATGAAGTTGAGCCTTTTCTATTATCCAGTTAGGTATTTCATTTTTCAGGATCTCAACAATATCATCAACCCAATAGGGAGTGAGGCGGGCTTTAAAGAGATTCTCTATTTTAGAGATTTTGAATACATATGCATTAGGAAAATCATCTATGATGCCCTTTTCTGTTGGCTCTCCATTGATATCCGAGACAAGTGATCAGCCATGTAATGTTGCTTTCCTTTTCGTACTACTATCGGGAAGCCAAACTCAAGAAGAAGTAGCAACCCTTGAGCTATGTGGTCAGTAGCATATGGCTTATTAACAAGGTACAATAGAGCCTAGTGGTCCAGAAAGAAAGTGAATGGTGTTGCCAGTAAATAAAGGGGAAATTTCTTCACTATAAATACAATCACCAATCCTTCTCTCTTAGTGGTAGAATAGTTCATTTCGGTGTCTGTCAGGCGGTGGCTAGCAAAGCTCACTAGGTAGTCCGATTTGTGCTCTCCATGTTAGCACAACATTGCTTCCACGACAAACTTTGAGGTATCAATGTACATATGGAAAGTTATGTTCCAATCTTGGGCTCGTAAAATCAATGTTATGGTTAGAGCCTTTTTAGTATCTCATAGGCACATTGGCAAGTCCACTAAAAAATAATCAATGACTTGTATAGAGGTCATGGGATAGCATGTAGTTTAGTACAAATTGTTGATAATATTTGGTGTGGACAAGAAAACATTGAACTAGTAGCCGGGAAAGCATGATGAGCTAGATGCTCTTAAGGCTCAGCTCAAGAAGAGCTTTGAGATGAAGGATCTGGGACAACATGCCTCTCACATACTTGGTATGCGCATTAGATGTGACAGGCATCAGGGAATCCTCTACTTGTCATAGAGGGAGTATGTTCATAAAGTCCTTGAGCGCTTATGTATGGAGGACCGGAAATCTATTAGCTGTCCATTGCCTTCTTATGTGAAGGTATCACAGGCCGGTTGTCCATAGATAGATGAGCAGAGGGCCGAGATGGCCAAGATTCCCTATGCATCCACAATGGGCAGTCTTATGTATGCCATGATAGCCACTCGTCCAGATATTGCCTTTGCAGTGGTGCTATGGCATGCTATATGGCTACACCTGGCAAGAAGCATTGGGATGCCATGAAGAGTATCATGAGGTGCCTAAAGGGTATTGCAGATATGTGCATATGCTATGGCAGTTAGGATACATGAGTCATGGGGTATAGTGACTCTGATTATGCAGAACATGCAGATAGTAGGAAGTCCACTTCTGGCTATGTGTTCACCTATGCTAGAGGTGCTGTCTCTTGAATATTCAGGGTGCAGAAGTATACAACTCTTTCCACCCCTAAGGCTGAGTATGTTGCAGCCATTGAGGCTTGAAAGGAGGCCATATGGTTAGGCCATTTGGTTCATGACCTTGGTATTGATGCTATCCCTACACTGCGTTTGGATTCTATGAGTGCTATCATTAGTCAATAATCCCAGTCTTCCACGCGAAGATGAAACACATTGAGGTGAGGTATCACTTCATATGTGGGGTTGTTGAGGACAATTTTGTTGACCTTTTCAAGGTCTCGACTGACTAGAATCCTGTAGATCTGCTCACCAAACTCCTCTCTACGGAGCGCTTTGCCTTTCTTAGGAGATTGGTGTGCGTGGGATGAGATTACGTCTTTCCCCATCCTGTTGTACATGTGTACATGTTGTACTGTCTTAAGGTTGTTGGGGGTAAAGGCACCTTTGCCTAGTGCCCATGAATTACTACATTGATAGTATCCACGCCTACACATTGCAGGCAGCCCGGTGCCCATCACCCTCACTTTATTATTTATTCTTTTAGTGACAGATGAATAAAGGGAACGTCAGTCACACATTGTGACTATTGGACTTCCCACATTGTGAGTCTCTCTCTCTCTCTTGCTCTTGCTTTCTCGCCATAGCTCTCCTATGCAAGCTTGGATCCTTCTCACCTTTCAACTTTGCCCACCCCCCGGTGATCCAGAGCCCGATAATTATATGCAAGTGCAAGTACTTTCCCATGATCACCACCTCCCCTGATGTAATGATCCCCTTTGGACACCCCCTCAATGCTAATGGCACCCATATACAACACTTGAAGAGCATGTAGTCAGAAGAGATGTATGGCAGTAAATTCACTTATGCATTGATGATAGGAAAAATGGATATGCAATGATACTTGGGATAATGCTCAGTATGCTCAAGATGCCGTTTTCGGAAAGCAAAAGGAAAGTTTAAGTTCAAAGAATAGCCTAGGCAAACAAATAATCCCATTGACTGGGAAGATTTTAAAATGCATATGGCCCAAGTCTTTGTATCCCTTATGGAACACGGGGGATTCACTAGTAGTAATAAGGAGACATCACCTGCATGCAAGAAATATATGAAAATACCCCTAATGCAAGAAATATATGAAAATACCCCTTATCTACCCCCTATTTATGGGACCTTACCTTATAAAATGTATCTTCCTTCCCTTAAATAACCCCCTCCCTTACACTCATGTGGTACCATACAGTAAACCTTAGTGGACCCCCCAGGTTATGGAAAAAGAGCGATTGACAAGATGATGGTACACTCTTGACCGACGTAACCTCACTATACATGAATACACAAATCAGTTCATGAACTTGAACATGTATATGGAGAGCATTAGCAATGATGCTAAATTTCATAAGTATATCTATGGGTTGGAACTGAGTCTATCGGTAGATGTCATGGCCCAAAAACCTACCACACTGTTTGATGCAATTGAACTAGCTGAGAGATATGCACGGAAGTACTGTAAGAATGAACATTTTTAGTAAGGTTCTGGACAGCCCCGCATCCCTTCAAGATCAGTCCCATATGGCGGTGGTTTCCAAAGCACTTCTATGCCTAATAATAGCCCCAAAGTACCCACTTACCCCATCTTCTATGCTGAAAGAAAAACAGACACTTTTGGGACTGCATTTGGCTCTAATGCTGAGAATAAGTATGCTGAAAACAAAGAGTCCACTGCATCACCTTCCCCTAGCTCCAGTAGCCAATGCTCATTTCTCCAGATGTTGTGAAGTGAAGGAACGGAAGGAAAAAGGCCTATGCTTTTAAGTTCTGGGATAAGTACACTGCTAACCATGCCTCCAAGTGCCTATACAAGACAACTAAGGTCACGGTTCATAGCATGTATGCCATGGAAGATTGTCACAATGATGAGGATGACCTACCCATAGACCAGGCTGAGCTTGTTGAGGATGTTGATCATGAGAAGTTCTATGACCCGAAGGATGGGTTTCCTTTTGACCCGGGTGGCGATCCATCATGGATACTGGATTTCACACCCTTATAGTCTATTGTTGGTAGTGGCAATTAGACAATGGCTATGACTTGTGAAAAGTAAGTTGCAATGCTGTTCTTCAATGCTACGTGCCCTAGAATGCATTTGTGTTTGACCTAGAACTAGAACTATAAGAGGTTCAAAGAGAGACTATACTACCTACATCGTTCAAAGGTCACTTGAAGCTTTTTGAGATGTTTTGCCCAGTTGGTATGTACGTAGAGGTCATCCAAAATTTCCAATAATTTGCAGAGCATATCTTAAAATTTTTTGAACATTACTCGTTGAAAAGTGGCAAAAGCATTGGTTAGACCAAAGGATATTATTATGCATGCAAATACTCCCCATTCGGTGGTTGGTAAAATCTATTTTGTGCTTATTCAGATGAACTTGCTTGTTTTTTGATTTTCTTTGTGATTGCTGAATTTTGGTTTTCCTTCGGTGCTGGGTGCTATTTCTAATCCAACTAGGATCAAGGCAAGTAATGCCATGTGACTTCGCTCATTGATTGAATTGTCCAACAACCTCTTTGGTACAGAGTTGAGCTTTGCTTCGAGCACTCTTTCTTTGTTTGCATTGATACCCAGTCTAGTACATGCAATAAACACTAAGATGTGCTAGATCTAGTTCAGCTTGGTCTCTTTTCTGTGTCTATTGACCCTTTGCACTTGTGTAAGTCTAGCAACCTATTACAGGTCTTTTCCTAGCCTTCTCTCTTCTTCTAATTCGGTTATGATATCATGCACTAGTCTACCCACATGCATAATTCATGATTTTTGCTTGACTTGTGCTAACAATTGTTGGATTTTAGGTGGATATTCTCTAGGATCGATCCCTAGGTCATTGGAGTTTGAGCTTGAGGCTAACATGGTTACTTTTTCTTCTTATGAAACTAAGGTCTTGATGATGCCAATGAGATTAGGTAGAGCAGGTGCACTTATTGAATACAGCTTTCTTTCTACTAGGATTTACCAAGTGATCATTGTGGTGGTCACTTAGGGTTGGGACATTTGTCATCAAGGTTCCATGATGGGTGGCAAGGTGTATTGACACTAGTATCTTTGTCACTCATCTATCTCAAATTGTTTCAAAAATCTACTTTTCTCTTTGTGTGTTTTCTAGTAAGATAATTTGTGGGGTTAAATTGTATAGTTTTGCAATCTTGTTTTTCTTACTTAGTCGTCTTTCTTGATTTTTAAAGTCTCTTTTGATATTGTTTTTTGACACTAACAATCTTTTCCACTAGATGCAAGTGTTAATGCATGGTCCATAACAAGAATTTTGATTTTCCTCAAGCAATTTTGAATGAATACAATGCAATTACTTTGCAACAATATGCTCAACTAGACTTTTTCAATGAATACATACAATCATTAAAATTCAGAGACACATGCATTCTTTAGGTATGTGACTTAACTCTTAATGATCTATGTACTTGTAACGGTCCCTTGATTTAAAATTTTAACTCCCCCTTGAACTTAAATGGTCAAATCTACTTGTTGAGTGATTGCTCCAAAGTTCATTGCATGCTCTTACACAAGTTCCATCGTTCCTCTCTTGGCTTGAGTCCCTCACAAATGGTCTAATATTAGCCACAAGGTTTGGTCTAATGAAGCGTTTCCCTTTAGTAAGATCTTCCAAGTTACCCTTTAGTTGTTCCCTTTCATTGTACACCAATCAATTCCTCTTGGAATCCTAGGGTCCTCTCAAGCTATATCAGTGATGTCCTTACCAATATAGTTGAGTCTCTCAGTCACATAGTGCCAGTACATGTATCTCTCCAACTCTTGATTCCAAGGTCTTGGCCATGTTTCAACACAACTATCTCTTCTCCTTAAGTTCTCCCCCCTCAAGTCTCAAGATGGCTATTGCTCATCCAAAGAAAAGTTGCTATTTATTACTATCTATGTTTGAGTTTAAGCCTACAACCTTGAGAAACCTTTAGGGGCTCATATGGAGGTCAATTCTACTTGAATGAGAGAAGATTTTCACCAAGCAAGGAATTTCACCACTTCATAGCTTTGGAGTGTAACAAGCGAGATACATACAAACTAGGGGTTAGACACCCAGTCACACTGACTTGGTTATATAAGGTGTAAGAGTCCCAGATTAGGGTAACCAATTATTATCAAGAAGATACTCTTCACCTTCATCTTCAAATTCCATGGCTTCCTCCTCCTTTCTTCTCTCTTTTCTATATTTCTCTCTCCTCTGCTAATCTTCTTTCCTCTTCTTCTTGCTCTCTTTCTCTCTCTTCAGCTCCTCTTCTCTCGCCTCTCAGCTTCATTCATTACAAGTGGTATCAGAGCTTTAGGCTTTGGTCCTTTTCTTCTTTCCCCTTTTTCCCTTTTCAAATCCCAAAAACCCTAGTTACTTAGGTTATAGATACAAGTATAGTAAGAAGGACTACAGTTAAATCTCAGCTTTTTGGAGCAAGCAAGAGCTATGGCTAGAGACTCCGATATATCTAGAGGTAAAATGGTTAAAATAGCAGGTTGTCACTCCTTTTCATGCAAATTTTAAGGGTTCCATGCCAAGTTTAGAGTCTCAGGGGTTAGAGGAGGACAAAAGCTCAGCTACTTTTTGCTTTAGCCCCTTTCTCTCTCCTCTCAGGAAAACTGCTATAGCCACACAGTAGAGAATAACCCTTCCTTTTCTCTAGAGCATCCATGGAAGTGTCCTGATGAAGCCGTAGGAGTCTCCCCCACTTGCCCTTGACCAAGGGCAATACCCTTGTGGAGGGTCACAACCTAGGAGAGAGCCCAGGGAACAACTCGCAAATTTTGGTGCATTTTGCATTGCTGTTCCCTGCTCTGCCTACCCTCCTTTAGCTCCAACCCAACCCTCCTACTGCTCTCTGCCACTCCAAGGCACTTGCTCACCACTTCTATCTCCTCCTTCTTGACGCTCTTGGCCCTAGGCACCAAGTTGCAAGATGGAAAACAACTAGACAGTTTGGGCAGCCACCATGGATCCTTCAATTGAAGCTATCTCTAACCGTTGAAGCTTAACCCTAGACCTCAGTCCAGCCCACAACATCTGGGAGCTCAGCTTTTAGGAGATCTTTCAACCCCTTTTGCCTTTCCCTACTCGGATTGAAGACATGGAGCTTAGTATGCATGGAGTTTTGTGGGCAGCCATGAAAGCTTCACTTGAAGCTTTCCTTCTTTGAAGCTTGGGAACAAGCATGGAAGCCATCATCATCATTGGAAGCATTTGAATGCTGAAGCCTTCATCCACGGGAGTGGTCCAACCAGCCAGCCTTGCTTGATGAAGAAAATGAGCATCATGACAGGCTATGCTTCAACCATCTTCTCCAAGCACTGAAGAGGTATGACCATCTAATCTTAATCTCTCATGTTTATCCACTTGCTGAGCTTAATCCCCTTGTTGGAGAGATTAAATATTGCATAGGATTAGTAGTTTAATATTTGTATGCATGCATTATAATTAATCCTAAAATTCATTGTATTGGCTGACATTAACCTCCATCTTGTCTTGTGACCTTGGATAAGCCTCAAAGTGAGTAATAGCCATTGTAATTGGGTAAGTAGCAGCTAGTGAGTCATTGGACTGCCAAGGTAACCCCTACCCCAACCCTTGTTCATTCCTTGCATCTCATGAAAAGGTCCATTGTCTCCTTTCCAATGCATCTCATGCTGATTGCTTAATAAAAGTGTCTGCCATGTATACTTCAGTTGAGGAAAAAGGTTGATGCCAGGCGAGGTGGTAAGACAAAAGAGAGGTGATCCTCCCTAACCAATTAAGACCCTGAAGGGGTGCATAACACGGCATGGGGGGAACTAAAGGCGCCCCTGCCTAGCCGCCCGTGTATTACTACACTGACAGTACCTGCACCTGCACACTACAGGTGATGGGCACTCGTCACCATCACTTTATTCTTTATTATTTTAGTGACACATGAATAAAGGAAAGGCCGGTCACACATTGTGGCTATTGGAGTTCCCACATTGTGAGTGTCTCTCTCTCTCTCTCTCTCTCTCTCTCTCTCTCTCTCTCTCTCGCCATAGCTCTCACGATCCTTCTCACCTTTCAACTAGTATGCATGGTTGCTTGATCATTCGAGCTTGGTCTATGAGTCCTTCAACATTCATTGAATCCCTACACCATTGGTGCATTCTCCTGGCAGCCATATTCGACTCCTTCGAGCTCCGCCGATCACTCCCTGGCTTCCCTAAAGACCCATTTGGGCACCCTTAGGGAATTCCTTCAGAGGTATTGAAGCATTCTTTTGAGTGTTTATTTCAGTTTTATAGGGTACAGTAGGAAGGGGCAGCTATAGCTCCAACCATTGGAGCTCCCCCATTGCATATCTTGGCTCCTTCTTGATTAGGCTTGACAAGACTTTGTGTAGACCTTCTTTAGGCCCTACTTGAGCCCCCTTCCACCCCATTAATGCCATGTGGACTAGTAGCATACCAGCAACATCAGTGCTATTTGCGCTAGCTTGAAGACTTGAAAAATTCGTTTTTTACTTCAGCTCTCCGTTGGCACTCGTTGGTAGCTTGAAAACACTTCATTTGGCACTTGGGAACACCACCTTGACGTTGGGAATTGGTGGTTTATCATTAGCATTGATTTGTGGATTGATTGAACTTAGTCCAGGACTATTTTCCATAGTCCATAGGCAACCACAAATAGTGTTATATCAACACTTTATGTTTATGCTTGGATAGCATTGACATTTGATGCCTCATTGGTCCCGAATGGTCCCCGAATGTTAGGGGAATGTATGCCTATTGATTGGCCATCATTTGGAGCTAATTCAATGGCTTGAAATACTCAATTTTACAAAGTAAATCACTGCTGTACACTCCAGGGCTGAAGCTTATTTAGTCACTTTATGCTCTACCTATTGGTCTCATGGGTGCTTCCCGAGTATTTCATATGACTATTAGGATGCAAATGAAGGTTGAAAAATGCTTTGGGTTCCGAAATGTATTTTGAGCCTTGTTTGAGCTCTGTATTGGTTGGCATTTAATTGACATTGGTCTACACCGGCATGCTTTGTGACAGAGATTATACCTATGGTCTATGTATGACCCATTGGTACATGCTTGATGCTTATGTTACCTATACATGCTAGTTACATTGTTTGGAATTGAATGCTATTGGAGCTTGATTTGGGCTTGACTTTGGATACTCTGGAGCTTATTTTGGTCTTGCTTTGGCTCGTCAGAGATTGATTGGGACTGTGTTCATGACATTGGATGCTATCATTGGATACTTGACCGCTCATATGCTCTGGATGTCTTATTGATGTATGATCTTGGATACTCTGTTCATTGGTAACACCATATTGGGGAATATGGGAATTTCCCATAAGTTTGGGACACGTGGTCAAATCTTTGGATTTGTCGTAACTTGAACACTATAACTCCAAATTGAGCACTCTATAGCTCAATAGATTTCATTTTTCAAGTGCTTTCCAATGATAGGTCACATCATATCACTCGTTTTGAGAAACTTATGGGCATGTTATCTGGGTGCCACCTTTTTAGTATTCAAAAAATGGGAATTGGGAGATTCCCAAACTCACTAATATTGTGTTTGGTGCTCTTATATGCTTTGTTTGAGCTTATTTGCTTGACACTTACGGCTTTTGTGCCAGTGGGAGTGTCTTTGTATGCTTATCAGACATTGAGCAGTGTGGGTTATGCATATTGAGCTTTTGGATCTTTGAGACCGGGATCTCCATATGGATGATGTATGGTTGATATGCCTTGGTTCGTGTAGATGTACTTGGGCTGATTTGGCTTTGTATTCACTGAGTAAACACATTTAGCAGACACCGCAGGTCTTGGCAGTGGTATGTACATTTTGCCCTATTGATTTGGGGCTGTACCGACTTTACTGACGGACTTTGTCTGACATGTTTGGGTGTTGGTTCATGTCAGTTTGACTGTTACATGCTTGTTTATGCCCGCTTGATGCTGGTTTTTGTAACAAGTGGGATACACACCGACTAGGGTTTAGAAACCCCGTCACATTGACCAGGGTATTTAAGGTGTAAGAGCCCCAGATTAGGGCAACCAATTATTATCAAGATCACACTCTTCACCTTCATCTCTAGCTTCCATGGCTTCCTTCTCCTTTCTCTCCTCTTTTCTCTCTTTCTCTCTCATCTTCTAGTCTTCTTCCTTCTTCCTTCTTCTTCTTGTTCTCTTTCTCTCTCCTTAGCTCTCCTTCTCTCTCCCCTCAGCTTCTTTCATTACAAGTGGTATCAGAGCTTCAGGCTTTGGTCATTTTCCTCTTTCCCCTTTCTCCCTTTTCAAATCCCAAAAACCCTAGTTACTCAGCTTACAGGTACAGGTACAGCAAGAAGGACTGCAATTAACTCTAGCATTTTGGAGCAAGCAGGAGCTATGGATGGAGACTCAAACATATCTGGAGGTAAAACGGTTAAAGTAGCAGGTCATCACTTCTTTTCATGCAAATTTTAGGAGTCCCAAGGCAAGTTGGGGGTTCAACAATTTAGAGAAGGGAAAAACCACAGTTACTTTTTATTCCAGACTTCTCTCTCTTCCCCATCAAGCTGTTCCCTCAAGCTCCCATGGTGGACTGCCCCCAAATCCCTTCTTCCTGCTTGCAGCCAGCCCTCAACCTCAACATTCAGTCCTCCCACAAGCTCCCCAGGACCATTTCCTACCTGGCAAGCACCCTGGTGACTACCTTCAGCCCACCAAGGACAGCAGGCAGCAGCCTGCAAAATGCAGCGCATTTTGCGCTGAGCTGCCTGCCTCCCCCAGCACCCCTGCCCACCTTCTCCTCCTGCTTTTCCACCTCCCCAGCACTCTTGGGCACTGATTCATCATACCCCTTCCTCTCTCCCTTGGCATTTTGACCCGTGAATCATCTTCCATGGTGGACAACAGCTGGGACTGTTTGAAACAATTTGGGACATCCATTGATTCTTCTAACTGAAGCTTTCCCTGACCCGGAGAGCTCAATCCCACAAGCCCTTTAGCCCGTGAAGGATCTCTCTTGCCCGGATGAAGACATTGAGCTCAACATGTATGGGAGCAATGTGGGCAGCCATGAAAGCTTCACTTGAAGCTTCCCGTTCTTGAAGGTCAAGCTCGGGGATAAGCTTGGGAGCCTTCTTCATCAGCAAGAGCACTCAAATGATGAAGCACTTTTCCACAGATGCCCAACCAACAATCGGACTGGATCAATGGAGCAAGCGGCATCATGATGATTTGGGCTTCAACAGTCGTCACAAGCATTAAAGAGGTATGCCACGCTGATCTTAATCTCTCAATTTAGCCACTTGTTGAGCTTAATCCATTGTTAGAGATATTAAAGATTGCATACAAGCGTCATACCTCTTCTCGAATTTGATTGTAATGGCTGACATTAACCCCTACTTTGTCTTATGATCTTGGAAGGATATTAGCCATTGTAAATTGGGTAAGTAGCAGCCAATGAGTCACTGGACTGCCAAGGTAACCCCTACCCCAACCCTCATCATTCCTTGCATATCATGAAAAGGCTCAATGACTTCTTTCCAATGCATCTCATGATGATTGCTAATTAAAAATGTCTGCCATGTATACTCCGACTGAGGAAAAAAGCTGATGCCAGGCGAGGTGGTAAGACAAAAGAGAGGTGACACTCACTTATCACTTAAGACCCTGAACGGGTGCACAACCCGGCCCAGGGGGAACTTTGCCCACCTCCCAGTGATCCGGAGCCCAATACTTGTTTGCAGGTGCAGGTACTTCCATAAGCCCCACTTCCCTACCCCAATGATCCCTCTTGAATACCCCGCAATGATAATGCCACTTGAGGTACATGCAGTCAATGGAGATGTATGGCAGTGAATGTACTTATGCATGAATGGAAGAGTGGATGGGTATGCAATGATGCTCAGGATTATGTTCAGTATGCTCAAGATGATATTGAGGTGTCAGATCAGGTCCCTTGATCTATGCTCTATCCATGTCGGACATTGGCACTAAGGGATATACAGTATTTTTGGTCACAGTCTTTCCCCTTCTACTTATGAGATTGGGGAACCCTCTCATATGCATGATGAGCCCCTATTGAATTCCCTTGTCCACCATGCCAGCAACATTCACTTGAGGCCTTCCCCCACCTTGGGTCGAATTTCACCTGCTCTACCTAGGAGCTCCCATGCACAACATATGAATCAGCCCCATCAAGGACAATATGGTACAAATGGCCAGCCTGGCAATCATGGACAGCATGGCTATAATGGACAACATGGGCTAAATGCACCACAAGGGATGTATGGACAGTAGGGCATGTATGGCCACCATGGGATGCATGGACAATAAGGATTTCATGGGCAGCATGGCCCCTATGATTTGCGTGACAAGGTCATTCTCACAAAGTACAATGGGCAATCCCCCTCACCATCTGACCTGGAAGAATGGACGTCCAAGTTGGAGTCCTACTTCAACATCTACCCCCGCATTGATGAGCAGAAAATACTTTTTGCTTCTCTCCACTTGGAAGGTTTTGCCCACACTTTGTGGCGCTATATCAATCGGGAGAATCAACAGTTCATTGATTGGAAAGATTTCAAAATGCATATGGTTCATTTTTTGTGTCCTCTGTGGAAAAAGAACGGTTGGCAAGAAGATGGTACACTCTTGACCAACGTAACCTCACTGTATGTGACTACACCAATCAATTCATGAACTTATCCATGTATGTGGAAAGCATCAGTGACGATGCTAAATTGCACAAGTACATCTATGGGTTGGAATCGAGTCTATTAGCTGATGTCATGGCCCAAAAACCCACTACACTGTTTGATGCAATCGAACTGGCTGAGAGATATGCAAGAAAGTACCGTAAGAATGAGCATTTTCAGCAAGGTGTTGGACCTCCCCACATCCCTTCATGATCAGCCCCATACGGAGGTGATTTTCGAGGATCTTCTATGCCTAATAACAGCCCCAAAGTACCCACTTACCCCGCCTTCCATGCTGAAAGGAAAATGGGCACTTTTGGGACAGCATCAGGCTCTATTGCTGAAAATTGTTATGCTGAAAATAAACAGTCCATTGCATCACCTTTCCATGGATCCAGTAGTCAATGGTTCATCTCCCCAGATGTTAACGGAAAGAAAAGGGCCTATGCTTTAAATGTGGAGATAAGTACACTGCTGATCATGCCTCCAAATGCCCGTACTAGACAGCTAAGGTCAAAGTTCATAACATGTATGTCATGGAAGATTGGCACAATGAGGAGGATGACCTGGCCATTGACCAGATTGAGCCCACGGAGGATGTTGATCATGAGCAGTTCTATGACCTAGAGGATGGGTTTTCCTTTGACCTGGGTGGTGCGCCCTCACAGATACTTGATTTAACATCCCATCCACCTCCCACTTCCCTTTGCTCGATCTCCTTGGATGCTTGGACGGGTTCACGTAGCCCCAGTACCCTTCGCATTCAAGGCAGTATCAATGGGAAGCATGTTTTTATCCTTGTGGATAGTAGAAGCACTCACACAGATTTGTCAATAAATCAGCCCCCATTGACTGGTTGAAATGTATTCTTATGGCATTACACCACCCCTTGAAGGTCCAAGTAGCAAACGGGGAAGAAGAAATCAGCACACATGTATGTCCTACCATCCCCTTATGCTTGACTGAAAATTATGTGGCACTGGTTGATCTGATTGCCCTAGATATGGGCCCCATTGATGTTGTCTTGGGCTGTGATTGGCTGAAACAATTGGGAAAAATTGCTATGGACTTCTCTCAGCTTTACATGGAGTTTATGATGCTTGGACAGCCTATCCACCTAGAGGGAGTTCGAGATTATGCTGATTTTCAGTTCATTACAACAAAGCAACTCAAATGGGAGTTTAAGAAATGCTCACAAATCTTTGTTTTGCAATTAAATATGGACAATTCTGATCAGCCCTCCACAGTATCATATGACTCTGCCTTGCAGGCCTTACTTGAGGAATACAATGACTTATTTTAGATGCCTACATCCCTCCCTCCCAAGAGACAAGTGGACTACCCACTTGACCTAGAGCCCCATTCCAAGCCAGTGAACAAATCCCCCTATAGGCTCTCCAAGTGTGAGCATGAAGAGGTTGCAAAGCAAATCAAGGAGTTGCTGGAGATGGGTTTCATCGAATCGAGTTCTTCCCCCTATGCATCCCCTGTCCTCTTAGTCAAAAAGAAAGATGGCTCCTTTCGCATGTGTACTGACTACAGAGATTTGAACAAAATTACCGTGAAGAACTGCTACCCCATCCCACGGATTGATGATTTGCTGGATGAGTTAAAAGGGGCATGATTTTTCACTAAGATTGACTTGCGCTTTGGCTACCATCAGATTCATATGCAGGCAGGAGACGAGGTCAAAACGGCCTTCAGGACCGATCGTGGACTTTACCATTTTCTTGTGATGCCTTTTGGGTTGACTAACGCCCCTGCCACCTCTCAAAACCTCATGAACAAAATCCTACAGCCCTTTTTGTTCAAGTTCATGCTTGTTTTCTTTGATGACATCCTCATTTACAGCAAGTCATCTATGGCAGCACTTGTTTTCTTTGATGACATCGTCATTTACAGCAAGTCATCTCTCTCTCTCTCTCTCTCTCTCTGTGAGTAATTTTACACAAAAAGACTCAAACTCTGTGTAAAATTGCTATGGACTTCTCTCAGCTTTACATGGAGTTTATGATGCTTGGACATCCTATCCATCTAGAGGAAGTTCGAGATCATGCTGATTTTTAGTTCATTACAACAAAGCAACTCAAATGGGAGTTTAAGAAATGCTCACAAATCTTTGTTTTGCAATTAAATAAGGACAATTCTGATCAGCCCTCCACAGTATCATATGAATCTGCCTTGCAGGCCTTACTTGAGGAATACAATAACTTATTTCAGATGCCTACATCCCTCCCTCCCAAGAGACAAGTGGACCACCCACTTGACCTAGAGTCCCATTCCAAGCCAGTGAACAAATCCCCCTATAGGCTCTCCAAGTGTGAGCATGAAGAGGTTGCAAAGCAAATCAAGGAGTTGCTGGAGATGGGTTTCATCGAACCGAGTTCTTCCCCCTATGCATCCCCCGTCCTCTTAGTCAAAAAGAAAGATGGCTCCTTTCGCATGTGTATTGACTACAGGGATTTGAACAAAATTACAGTGAAGAATTGCTACCCCATCCCATGGATTGATGATTTGCTGGATGAGTTAAAAGGGGCATGCTTTTTCACTAAGATTGACTTGCGCTTTGGCTACCATTAGATTCGTATGCAGGCAGGAGATGAGGTCAAAACGGCCTTCAGGACTGATCGTGGACTTTACCATTTTCTTGTGATGCCTTTTGGGTTGACTAACGCCCCTGCCACCTCTCAAAGCCTCATGAACAAAATCCTACAACCCTTTTTGTTCAAGTTCGTGCTTGTTTTCTTTGATGACATCCTCATTTACAGCAAATCATCTATGTGAGCACTTGTTTTCTTTGATGACATCCTCATTTACAGCAAGTCATCTCTCTCTCTCTCTCTCTCTCTCTCTCTCTGTGAGTAATTTTACACAAAAAGACTCAAACTCTGTGTAAAATTGCTATGGACTTCTCTCAACTTTACATGGAGTTTATGATGCTTGGACATCCTATCCACCTAGAGGGAGTTCGAGATCATGCTGATTTTCAGTTCATTACAACAAAGCAACTCAAATGGGAGTTTAAGAGATGCTCACAAATCTTTGTTTTGCAATTAAATAAGGACAATTCTGATCAGCCCTCCACAGTATCATATGACTCTGCCTTGCAGGCCTTACTGGAGGAATACAATGACTTATTTCAAATGCCTACATCCCTCCCTCCCAAGAGACAAGTGGACTACCCACTTGACCTAGAGCCCCATTCCAAGCCAGTGAACAAATCCCCCTATAGGCTCTCCAAGTGTGAGCATGAAGAGGTTGCAAAGCAAATCAAGGAGTTGCTGGAGATGGGTTTCATCGAACCGAGTTCTTCCCCCTATGCATCCCCTGTCCTCTTAGTCAAAAAGAAAGATGGCTCCTTTCGCATGTGTATTGAATACAGAGATTTGAACAAAATTATAGTGAAGAACTGCTACCCCATCCCACGGATTGATGATTTGTTGGATGAGTTAAAAGGGGCATGCTTTTTCACTAAGATTGACTTGCGCTTTGGCTACCATCAGATTCGTATGCAGGCAGGAGAGGAGTCAAAACGGCCTTCAGGACTGATCATGGACTTTACCATTTTCTTGTGATTCCTTTTGGGTTGACTAATGCCCCTGCCACCTCTCAAAGCCTCATGAACAAATCCTACAGCCCTTTTTGTTCAAGTTCGTGCTTGTTTTCTTTGATGACATCCTCATTTACAGCAAGTCATCTATGGGAGCACTTGTTTTCTTTGATGACATCCTCATTTACAGCAAGTCATCTCTCTCTCTCTCTCTCTCTCTCTCTCTCTCTCTCTCTCTCTCTCTCTCTCTCTCTCTCTGTGAGTAATTTATATAACCATGGCAGTATGGAGCGTGCGGAGGCCTCAGATGCACGAAATAATGTATGTGTACCAGACATTGTTTTATGCACTCCAAATGCATGGATCAATGTGCATAAAATCAAAGACATGGCAAGGAGGAGGTCAATTCAATGTGCCTTTATATGTGTCAAAGGACACAACAATTGTGTTGTATCCCTTAAGTTCATTCATAGCTTAGATGAAATTAAGAAACAATTAGAAAGTCCAAACAAACGACAAAGAGCTTCAATCTCCCTCGACCAGACTTTGATGATTGTCTTCAAAGGATTGAGAAAATATTGGTAGGAAGATATGAAGGAGGCCTGATCGATGGGCTAAATTTAATGAAAGATATAGTTGAAATAAATGGCTACATAGGGAAAATCTATGAGTTTATTCACAAATATTGGGAAATGTGGGCTTTGGAAAATGGTAAAGATAAGCTACAAGACCTTGGTAAGAGCAACAACTGTATAGAGGATGGTGTGTTTGAGTTATTGACTCAGAAGAATGACAACTTGCTTGCACTTAATAGCATTGCCCTTGATGTTCAAGTCACATCTTTGAAATTTTGCCTGATTAGGTTCTCTACGATGTTAAATAAGGTGAACTGTTGCATCAACTCATCATGAAATGCATAGTATAAGCAGCATTTGTACTTTCTTCAAGACTTTTTTCACAAGTTTTGTAATATAAATATTCAATATTCTATTGTTGGATTAGTGGAATTTCAAAAGATTTTGGATGTGCGTATCTCTCATAATGACAATGACACAATATACTTTTTCAATTTGAATTGTTGCCTATGTGAGATTGCATTGTTGCTTTTGTCAAATTAAAATATTTAAAGATTTGGATATTCATCCATCTACAACAATATTGCTCTTCCAAAAACCCAACTTGCATACAATTCGTACACTTTCTAGGGTTTGTGAGCATTTCATGGTTGAGTTGTGTTAGTCTGAAACTAAAAGAATGCATTCAAATTTTGTTGGAAAGCATTGTTGTAGAGAAGGAAAGGTAAGTTGGCCACCTCTACAGCAACCACCGTAACCTGTATGTAATTTGTGGGGTGGCTCACATCCACACAGTAGAGAGTTCAAAAGAAAAAAACATGCTTACAGTAGTGTGTTGGATGTTGTTCCAATGGGTGCAAAGTTGGATGAGCCTTTGCCTCAAAATGGGAATGGATACACCTTTCGGGTCCATGGATCAATATATCATCGCATAGGTTCCCTACTACCAAGTGAGGATGGACAACAAGTACCAAAGTTTGCACAACTTTACACTTATGATACTGAGCATGAGTTATTGAATTGCATGGGGAATTTTCTTGGGCTTTTGCTAACATACTGGAGGAGCTTCAACAAATGATGCATGGTCACAATGTTTAGGCATAGCAATTGGTATAAGCTTGCAACTCAATCCATCAATGGAAATAAGAATGTCAATTTTTCAAAACCGGCCCACATCTAGACAATATTCAATTCCAACTGTAAGTGAGGTTGCTACAATCATGCATGGACAAGGTGAGGATGACACGCTCAATCATCATAACATTTAATTTCACACTCACCAAGGCTAGCTAATTTGCGTTTCTAACTTACACAAGGATTATTTGACATTGCTATATGTTCTTCTCTTTCCAAATGGAGAGGATGGATGGCATACTAGAGTTCTATATGCATATGTACATTCTCATATTACTACCAAAAATTCTCTCAAATGCAATATCATGCCTTCAGACTTCAAGTTCGTGATGATACTAAAGTAGGTCTATTGTGTGGTGGCCGCTTGCTGCAACAATACATTGTGGATGCTTATTGTAGCATTGAGCAAATTAGATTAGCTTGATATTGTCATAATCAAGAAACCTTGTGAGTTGAAATGTATATGGGATTGGCTAATATGGTTAATGGTTTGGATGCAATTGATAACAATGTTACTAGGATTGATGTAGGCTAAAGAATAGTGTTACCATCTAGCTTCACAAGTAGACCAAGATTCATACACCAATTATATCAAGATGCCATGGCAATTATGCGCAAATCAAGGGAAGCTTGATTTATTTATCACCATGGCATCTAATCCTAAGTGCTTTGAAATTATGAATGCTTTGTTGCCTCGATAATTTGCATATGATTGATTAGATTTGATTGCTAGAGTTTTTCATTTGAAACATAAGGATATGATACATATGATAGTAAAAAAAGAACTATTTGGTAAAGTTGATGGATATATATTTGTGATAGAGTTCCAAAAGAGAGGCTTACCTCATTTGCACACACTCTTAATATTAGAGTCACGATTTAAGCTACTATAACCACAACATTATGATAGACTAGGTGGAGCTACTTAATAGGGAAAGGTTTCCAAATCTTTATCAAATTGTCACTAAATGTAATATACATGGTCCATGTGGTGTATTCAATCAAAAAAGTCATTGCATAATGGATGAACAATATAGAAAGGGATATCCAAAAAAGTTTATGCATACAACTACAATTGATAAAATTAGTTATCCTTTGTATAGATGTCGACAGGATGGAAGAACATAAAATTCAAATGGCAACAAATTGGATAATCGATAAGTTGTGCCATACAATCCTTACTTGAGCTCCAAGTATAATGCTCATATAGATGTTGAGGTTTGCTCTACAATTTGATCTGTCAAATATTTATATAAGTATGTGTATAAGGTCATGATCATGGGATCATTCGATTTACAATTGTACATGGTTCAATATCCAATGATATTAGTGCAAAAAATATTGGTACACAAAATGTAGATGAGATTGAGAGCTACTTGGATGCATGATATATTTTTGCTTTTGAAGCATGTTGGCGAATATTTAAATTCAAGCTTCATGATAAGAAACCAGATATCCAATGATTGCAAATACATTTATTTGGAGAGAATACCATTTCTTTTTGTGAGTCCGATAACATTTTGGTATTCTACAAAATAAAAATGCTCAAAAAACTACTCTCATTGAATGGTTTACTTGTAATCATCTACATCCAGATGCTAATACAATCCTCTATCAAGACTTTCCAATGCATTGGGTTTGGAATGTACAAAAGAAACTGTGGACAAAGAGAAAGCAAGGAAATACGTGTAGTCGAATATATTTTGTTACACATACATGTGAAGAAAAATACTATTCTGATAGTTGCGCTTCAAGCCTTCTGCTTCTACATCTCTAAGGGCAGCCATTCCTTTGCTAAGGCTTGAAAGTCAGCAAAATATTTCAGCTATTGGCATGCCAAGGTCTTGATGATTTCCTTTTTCCTTTGATTGGAGTTTACATTACTAATATAATATCACTGGCTATTTTACAAGACTAATGGATTGTTTATTACTCACTGTATGCAAGGGGTGCACTTCCTTTGAGGTATTACATACAATTGATAATATGACGTATCCAACTTTTAAGGAGGCTTGCATGGCAAATGGAATGTTGGAAATTAATCTTGAATGGCATATGTGCTTGTGTGAAGCTACATTGATTCAAACGAGTGCTCAATTGAGAAATTTATTTGTGTCCATCTTGGTATTTTGTTCGCCTACTCAACTTGATGCACTCTGGGAAGAGTTTTTACTACCACTAATAGAGTATATAGCACATGAATTATCTTTGTAAAACAGTCAGAATGCTAACATGCAAGAAGAGGTAAGCAATCAAGATTTGATACATGTACAAAAACTTTTAAATCAATATGGACACAGTTTAGTAGACTTTCATGGACTACCTGAGGTTGTAATGCAAGACTATGCAAACCCTTTGATCCTTGATGAATGTGTTTATGGCTTACAAAGCTTGGCAGTCAAGGTGGTATTGCCATAGCTACAATATCTTCTAGTATTGCTGCATTACTTTTGCCACATGGATGTACAACCCAAAATTCCATTGCAAAGTAGATAATCATTCTACATGCAATATACGTGTTCAAAGTTAGCTTGCAACATTGTTAAAAGAGGCGAGTCTTATTTTGTGGGATGAAGCTCCTATGTTACATCAACACACCTTTGAGGTAGTAGACCAAACTTTAAAGGATATAATGCAGTGCAATATGCCATTTGGTCATAAAGTTGTTCTATTAGGTGGAGATTTTGGGAAAATATTATGTGTTGTACCAAAGGGTACCCGTGAGGATATTGTCGGTGTGACTATATATTATTCCGCTTTGTGATAGCAATTTAATAAATTGAAACTTACACAAGCTATATGGGTGACATAGAATGACAACAACTTATTGCATGTTTGCAAGACATCGAGGATGGAAAGGGTTTATCATAGAGTAATAACATATTGCAAGTTCCATATGCATTGCTGTTAAAGGGAGGGTCAATGCAAGAGTTGATCAATTTTGTCTATGAAGATATTGATGGTATGATTGATTATATTTTGTTCTTTAGTGAACGTGCCATTCTTGCACCATGAAACAATGAGGTGGAAATATTAAATAACCATGCATTACAACTAATGCGAGGAGAGATTAAGCAATACTATAGTGCTGATTTTGTGGAGAAGATAGAGGAGAACTCCTTTCTCTACTCTATGGAGTGTCTAAACTCCCTTGACCTTGGTGGAGGTATTCCTCCTCACATCTTACCATTGAAAATAAATACTCCAATAATATTACTCAGGAACTTAAATCCCTCTAAAGGTCTATGCAATGGTACACTAGGTTAGTATGCAAGGCTTTCAACGAGACAAGGTTATTGATGTAGAAATAATTACTGGCACCAATATTGGGAATAGAGTATTTATCCCAATAATAACTTTCATCCCAACCACACTATAGCTTCCTTTCTCAATGAAACGTTTACAATTCCCTGTCTGATTGGCATTTGCAATGACAATAAACAAATCTCAAGGTCATATGTTATCATGTTTGGGGATATACTCGAAGACCCCACTCTTTACTCATGGTCAATTGCATATTGCTTTCTCAAGAGTAAAGTCCCCAAACAAATTGAAAGTCTTGGTTGATGAGTAAGAGAATATGGTAAATGGTACCATTCAATATTCCATACAAAGAAGTATTACAGAAAGTTTTATAACCTCTACTTCTTTTCTTCTACATAAAGTTATTTGAATCGTAGACAACTCCAAGACTAAACCATGACAATTAATGGGATTATGGAATTATTGATGGGAATAGTGGTTTATATGTAAAAATTCTATATTTATGTATATGTGTGTATTAATGTAATGATATATTGATGTTTGAATACAATCGTATTTAAGCTATTTTTTGATTTTTAATTTTATACAAAAGCATGTGCGTAAAAGTATTACGCTTGGAATACTTTAAAATTAATAAAATTTAAAGTAATTTTTTTCCTTAATTGTTCTTAGGATTTATTTTTGAATATTTGGATTATAAGGTGTATTGGCTTCTTTAATACCATTTTGATTTTGTTTAAAATTCCTAATTTTTGTGTATTTTAAAATATTTTTTATTTGATGACTCAAATTTTTTTGAATATTGTCGTGCATCACCTTATCAAATGAGAATTCAAGAGACATTACACACTATGGTTACAGATGACATAATTCGTAGAACTCTAGCCAAAGTAATTAAATGATTACCAAATGATGGATTTACTAATGCAAATACTCCTTTGTATATAGAAATTCTATATTTTGGATACTTGTAGTACTATTATATTAAACAAACAAAAGATGATTACTTCATGTCTCACTCCCACACTAGCCGGATACCAAATGATTGGAGCAACTAGGAGTTTCAAGATTTGTCATGTTTCGTTACTTTACACTAGTTCCATCCAAACTCTACTGATTGCTGATCTATGAATGTTAGAGCTTCATCCCAAATTCCCCAGATAATACTTACTCATTTTTTCATAAGTATTTTATTATACAAAATCAATAAATTTAATATCATTTTTTCTAAATCTCTTTTGTATTTTTAATTTTTACAATGCAGCGTGAGAGAGGGCATGTCAGAGCTTCACCGTTGCATGTTCTAATACTACATCCACTTTTAATAACTCTTGTAAGAAGAGAAGGCTTTCTTTTCAATGAAATGATTTAAAACATTACATACTTTTTCATGTAGCTTATGTTATGATTGGGATACTACAACGACATTTTAAAATCGCTTTTCCTTCGTTCATCTTTTTGTATTCATATGGTTAAGATAAACAATGTTATTGGTTTCTTTCTATTGTATGGTGAAGTCAATAAATTGCAAGATTATTTGAATTGTTTCTTTTTTTTGTATGTTTAATCATTGTGAGGTACAAGTGTATTCTTGAAAATCAAGTTATTTTTTCAATAATTGACATAAAAGTGCAACACATTAACTATCAATAATACAAGTGGGGACTCAATTGGTTATGAATCATATTGCCATGTAAGCTATGCATCAACACGTGAAATTTGTTAACCAATAGTGATTGTGATGCTTTAAAGTTTGGTGTAAAGCGCCATATATAAGGTGGCGCATAACGTTAGTACCTAGCCCAAAGCATTGAGGAGACTAGGCGTGGAGCGCCTAGTTGCATTATTATAGAAGAGAGTGCTAGAAATGTTTAAAGCCAAAGGAGGGGGCATTGATGCCCCCATGTCCCCCTCCTTTGGCTTTAAACATTTCTAGCACTCTCTCTTATAATACTACCTTAGACCCTCTCCTATATTAATAGCCTTGGATCTTTACACACACACACACACACACACACACACACTCTCTCTCTCTCTCTCTCTCTCTCTCTCTCTCTCTCTCTCTCTCTCTCTCTCTCTCTCTCTCTCTCTCTCTCTCTCTCTTAATACTACAATATTATCTTTGGGTCTTTTCTACATATTAATAACTTTGAGTTTTTATCAAAACACACGCTCTCTCTCCCTCTCCCTCTCTCTTTGTGGCTTAAAAAAGTTCTAATATATATCTCTCTCTTATATAATACCACAATACTACTTTTGGGCTTCTCCTATATTAATAGCTTTGGATCTTTATCAAAGCACACACACACACACACACACACACACACACACACACACACACACACACACACACACACACACACACACACACACACACACACACACACACACACACACACACACACACACACACACACACACACACACACACACACAACTCTCAATGATTGTGTGTGTGTGTGTGGGGCTTTAAAAAAATACTACATTTGGGCCTTTTCTACACATTAATAGCTTTGAATCTTTATTAACACACACGCACACACATATACTTTCTCTTAGTGGCTTAAATTAGTTCTAGCAACTCTCTCTTATAATACTACAATACTACCTTTGGGCTTATCCTTCATTAATAGATGTTGACCTTTTTCAAAATTCTCTCTCTCTCTCTCTCCCTCCAACTTGTGATCAAATTCCTCTGTTAAAATTTTTTGACCTAAGTATTATAATTAGACTAAAATGTCACATTTTTGATTATAATTTCAATAGTATAACACCTTTTAAAATATTTGATAATGTATTTGTTTTCCCAAATACACAATGCAAAGAGAATAGCCATTATATATTATGTTAATGCTTAGTTTTCTATGTTAGGAGAAATTCTTTTTCAAAAGAGAGAACTATCTTTTGTTCATAAGGTCCAACCATTTCAGTATAGTTCATTCAAAAAGTCTCAATCTACTATGTCTCACATTAGAACATATCATAAATACACACATAACATGATATTCTTCTCTCTCTCTCTCTCTCTCTCTCTCTCTCTCTCTCTCTCTCTCTCTCTCTCTCTCTCTCTCTCTCTCTCTCTCTCTCTCTCTCTCTGTGGACTCTATTGAGTCCTAAAATGAGAGAGAGAGAGAGCGTGAGAGAGAGAGAGAGAGAGAGACATTATGTGAATTGCTTTTAATTTTTTTCTCAAGATGAGATTTTTTTTACATGTTTCCTCCATCATTTCTTTGAGGGGATTTGTGAATTTTTTTTCGTTGAATAAGGGGGTTACTAATAGCCCCTTCTCGACGATTTTTTTTTTCACAAGTTCTCTCTAAACTTTTTTTCACTGAACAAGGGGCTATTGAAAACTCCGTTCTAGCAAAAATAAAAAATCATAATTCCCCTTAGAGAGATGGAGACAACTTATGAATTTAAAAAAAAAACCAAGAAGGGGTTGTTGGGGCAAGCCCTGTTCGGTAAAAAGAATTTCATGTCCCCTTAGGGAGTTGTGATTTTTTTTTTTGCTAGGAAGGGATTTTTGAAAACTCCCTTCCTAGTCATAAAAAATTCAAAGCAAGTCACATAATCTCTCTCTCTCTCTCTCTCTCTCTCTCTCTCTCTCTCTCTCTCTCTCTCTCTCTCTTTCTCTCTCTCTTTCACACACACACACACACACACACACATTTATAATGAGGAAACTATTACAATGTTCAAGTGGACAAATATTTGTTTTTCTAGTTCACATGGAAGATAATGATAATTTCAAACCAGATGATGATAGGAGTTTTAGAAGTCATGTAAGCTAGTAGCATGGAGACTTCTCTACATGCATTCTTTGGTATCCTTCTATAGAAGTATATTTGCAATGGTATCTTGTCAATGTGTTCTCTATATGTAATAGAACTATGAATGGCAGGTTCATGTATGGAAAATTTGGAGAAGGGGATGTTACAAAATTTGTCAAGGAAATGTAGGGATTAGGTGGACTTGAACTAGGAGTAGCTTATGTATAAGGATTACCAAATTGAGTAGCAGTGGAGTGAGGAGGTGTATTGGAGATGTCCTATCTTCCTTGAGTACCTAAAGGTGAATTTCCCTCCAATGAGATACATTATACAAAAAATACTTGAAGAGAAAAATGTGCAAGAGACATAAGGATCCAGAATCCTGGTAAGTAATTCTACACATATTCCTTAGATATATGTCACACTTTTATGTCTTCTTCTAAAGAGATTATGGCTAATCATAGGAAAGTAACACCGCTGGTGCATTTGTTCTTGTAACTCATTCTTTGGGAAGGAGTCAAGGCGAAGCCACAATTTCTAAAATGTTTTGATGATATTGATTGGCCACACTTTAGCCCTACAATGATACTATTTGTGGATGATAGCATAAAGAAGATGCAATGCAACCTTCCTTACTCCTTTATATGTCCATCTACATTTGAAGAAAATCCCATGGATACTATCCTCTTCAAATACATGCTTTCCTATTTGATTGAGGAAAATCCCATGTATACCATCCTCTTGGAATACATGCTTTCCTATTTGACTGAGTTAGCAAGTTTTCATCGAGGGAGTCTAGGAGTTTGTTGGAGAACACATATTTCACCATCCAATAGTGGAGCTAGATTGATATATTTTATATTTGCAACAAACATATTCATTTGCTTTGTGCATAGTAGTTCACTAACTTACAAATGCATTTGTGGATTTAGTATATTTTTTGTAGTAAGTTCATGCAATATAATGTGAAATATATCAGTATATTAAAATATTTGATTGTTGAAGTTTGGAGTGTAAAATGAAGAATTCTTGAAAGGAATAACAACTTCAGGTAATGAAGCAATACGGAGCTATATTTTACAGAGATTGTGAAGCAATTGCTTACAAGGGTCTATTGTAAATGAATGCATAACTTCAATCCATATGTAAACCTAATCAAATGAGAAAGAAAGGGAGCAAGAGAAAGAGAGAGGAATGTGTTAAGTATAAGTGCATGTGCTTGTGGTTTGCTTGTTATACATAATTGAAGTACTAACATATCAGCACGTAATTATAAAATATGTGCAAAGAGGAGAGGGGGGAGATGTGAATGTGTATATAGTGCGACATTGCTTATTTATGCATAATTGAACCACTAATATTGTGATAATATTATCAAAGATAAGCACATGAGATTAATCTAGTGATATAAATAATTAAGGAGAGAGAAGTAATGCATTATTAGAGAGAGATTGTTATTTAGAAGGAGGAGTGGGAGATGCATGTTGTGGGTCCCCAACATATGAGAGAGAGAGAGAGAGAGAGAGAGAGAGAGAGAGAGAGAGAGAGAGAGAGAGAGAGAGAGAGAGAGAGAGAGAGAGAGAGAGAGAGAGAGAATGTGTAAGTGTATCTAGTTTTGCTCATGTACACATAATTGAAGTACTAATATATCATGATATAATTGTAATATATATATAAATAATTGAGAGGGAGGGGATGTTAATATATACGTGGGTGCAATATCGCTTGTGTATGTGTAATTCAACCACTAACATTCTGATAATATTAGAAAAAATAATAACATAAGCTTAATGTAGTGATGGAAAGAAGTTAAAGAAAGAGTACTACTAATGTATTATGAGAGAGAGAGAGAGAGAGAGAGAGAGAGAGAGAGAGAGAGAGAGAGAGAGAGAGAGAGAGAGAGAGAGAGAGAGAGAGAGAGAGAGAGAGAGAGAGAGAGAGAGAGAGAGATTGGTCGTAGTTCTAATGAGGGGGGAGTAAGATGTGGTGGTGGTGATGGCGCTAGTGGTGGTGGTAGGGATGGTTGTGGAGGTGGCAGTGGAAATGGAGGAGCAGCAGAAGTGCTTGATATGTGCCCAAAAGAAAAACAGGATAAAGTGGACTATGTGGAATAAAACTAGGGGTTGCTAAAGAAAGCTCGCTCCAAAATCTCACTTCTCACAAGCATTCCTTGTCTCGCCTAGTTTTTGTAGTATAGCTCCACCACTCCCCTACCTTTTCCAAAAGGCAAAATGCACAAAGAACAAAAGTGAAAAATACATAAAAGCACAGATGCACAAGGGAAAGCCGAATGAAAAGCAAAGTGCTGAAAAATCCACAAATTCCTCTCAACCCTCCTGCTTCCTAAACCCCTTGGTCTTTGGTTTTCTCTTTGTTGACAACAAAAATTGAAGATCTTACGTTTTATTAAAATTTGATACTTTTGAATCTTAGTTTTTAACACTTCTAACTTCCTCAAAAAATTGAATCTACCTACAATCCCAACAAAAATTCAAACACACAAGCAATGAATCAATTGCATCTTGATTCGCTTGTCCTAGGCTAGGCTAATCTGTGCATCATTTTGGAGTGCAAGCTCCTAATTGATTGCCACTCGTTGTCCAAAAATAGCGAGCTTGACTCTCTTTTACAAACATAATTTCAAATAATTTTCTTGTCCAAAAATTGTATGCATTGGATAGTCGCTCTATTTTTCACTTCTCTTGTCCTTCTACATTTTTAAAACTTTCCCATCTTTTGTGTGCTTTCCTTGTTATGCCTTCCTAAAAGGGGTTAACTAAGTCTTTGACTACTCAGTTGCAAATCTTCAATATCAACTAATGCCTTTTATGCCTACAACATTTGAATAACATACTCTTCACTGGCCCATTTAGCCTTACAAGCTTTAACTATCTAGGCTTACAATATATTACACTGAGTCTACAACTCATTTACCTTATGTTTCAATGCATTATGGTCTCAACTTTCTCTAAATGACAAAAACCTCTAGTACTTCTCATAAGGCTTGGATATTATATTAGACAGTCTACTAGCGATCAATTGCCAAGCACCTAACACCTCTTTCAATAAGGCTTCCCTCATCTCAAGACACCTTTCTCCCTACATGAAAACTATGGCATCTACCCGAACTTTTAAATTTTGCAATATTTGTTTTTCAACTTACATTAAGTGTTGTAGTATTTTTTACAAAATATTTCTCTCTGCCATAAAGGTTGCATAATTCTAAGACATAACATTTAACTCCACCCAAAACATAGCTCTCGACTCTTTTCTCCATTGCTTAAACAACTTAAATGGCAACTTATCCTTTGCCATGGTTTGTTGTGCATGTCTTAATGGTTGCTCAAGTTCTTCTATTCGTTAAATTGTCTCCATCTTTACAACGTTGTCGTATTGCTGTGCATTCGAGGTGTGAAAACCACCCAAAAGTTGTGTGTGGGAGTTGATATTTTGTACATACTTAGTTGTTATGTTTGCATCTTTATTCTGCGTGGTAATATAGTAAAGAGGGGTCTTTTACTATCTTTTCTTTCAACTGGGGTTGCACCTGATAGGTCCTCCTTCAATAATGGTGGGCATGAAGGGATGCTTTCAGCCTATGTTGAGTAGGGCTAAGGAGAGAAGGCCTTCTAGCTCTTGAGTATTTTGAGCAAATGCAGCTTGATAGCATAAAGCCAAATAAAGTGATCTTTGTAAGCATGTTGAGGGCCTGTGCTACTGTAGGAGCTATAGAACAAGGCAAATTGATCCAAAAGCACATAATAAAAGATGGGTGCCAGTTAGACGTTTTTGTATCAAGTGTCTTGGTTAATATGTATGCTAAATGTGGTATCTTAGAGGAAGCAAGCCAAATATTCAGTACTTGGAGTGCAATGATTGCAGGCTACACCCAGTGTGGGGATCTCGAGCACACAAAGCAATATTTTGATGACATGCTGCATGAAAGGATCAGGCCAGATGAAGTGACATTTACTAGCATTCTTGCTACATGTAATCAGGCTGGTTTATTAGATGAGGGATGCAGGTATTATAAATTGATGAAGCAAGATCATGGAATATGCTTATTTCTTGCAGTTCTTTGGCTAATCCTGAACGAACGAAAGTATGATAGTCAGAAATTAGGAGATATCATGGTACTGCTTACAATACTGGACTTGTCAAGATGCGCTCAGCTCTGACATCATAACCACATGAAGTTTGAGAAATTATTACGAACTTTCAGCCATCTTATTTTACTCAGTGGACCCCAGGGACAGAGATTTATCAAGAGAAGCTATTGTGGGAGTGCTACTTTGGGGGGATCAACGAAAAAGCAAAGCTCTGCTTTTTGGGGCGGGCAAGAAACGATTCACTAAAAAACGGGTGCAATATGGCTGGTGCATGGATGCGTGGTCACCATCGAGGAGAGCTGTTCTAGAGGAAGGGCCGGCAGTACTTCTCTCATTCCGCTGGTGGTGGAGGACATACAAAAATCTGACTTGCTTTGTCGCCTTGCTCTGGAAATTAGAGGTTGAGAAGACGCACAGAATTCCTTCCCGTGAAGCTTTTTCCCATACTGGTCATGATTGTTGACTTCTACGTCGTAGGTCACAAGCAGAGAATTCTCGGAAGGTTGTCAGCTGCAGGGCCAAGCCTGATAATGCGCACGCGTACATGCACACCTGCAGGAACTTCCAAGCTCCCTGGTGTTACGTACTGGAATTCCTGGTAGGTAACCATTAGCACTGCCGATGATCACAGCCGAGCTTTTATTTGTCTCCAGAAGATGGCACTTGAGATGCTCGAGGGAATTCGATCACACTTGAGCTTTTATGGTGTCGTCTGAAGATGGTAGTTACTCAGAAAAGGATCAGGTCGTCAACTGCAACTGGACGAGGATGCAGCATTAAGCCGCCAACTTCACGGCTTCACGTCCAACGCTATTCCTGCCTCATCAGTGTGCGATGCGAGAGCCAGCATTAACAATGCTACTATCAGGTATAGGCCAGCAGCCCTTCGCTTTCCTCACGTTCTTAGCTGGCTCTCCTGTGCCTCTGTTGCGTCCGACTTCTTCTGTGGCCCTGGCCCTCTCGTAACCTCAGCCTCAGCTTCATCGAGCATCAAGAGGAGGCATTCCACGCCTCTCATAGCCCTTGCGCAGAAGAACATCTACGAATTCACCATCAAGGACATTGACCGCAAAGATGTGAGCTTGAGCAAATACAGAGGCAAAGTCCTGCTCAATGTCAATGTTGCCTCTCGTTGGGAAGAGGCAAGCTTAGGGAAAGAAAAAGTAACGAAACAGAAGGAGACTACAATTTATCAGAACTGCATCCAGAGGAATTCTACACAGAACTTTATGAGCCCACAGATTACGATGCTTTTCTTGATCAGGGATCATGCCAGAGGAAGCGTGGATGGATTTTGCTACAGTGGCGGCCGCACCTGAAAATTGATATCACCCAGAAGCAATACAATCTGCCCACTATCCACTGAGATATTTTGGAAATCAACCCTCTTCCAAAAGAGCCATGGCCAGACAGAATCACTGATACAGTTATCAGTACCCACGCTGAAATTCTAGCCTAAGAATTCTTACACCAAGACACTAATGAGCTGTGTATTATAAAGCGAATTGACTCATTCGGTACACTTGCCAAAAAGAGTGCTCATGCTTCAGATGATGAATACACAGAAGAGGGCCTTTCAAATAGCAAAGGAATGCACTTGGAGATTTCATTGCTACTTAGATCCAAGTCTGCCATGTCAAATGATAAACCTACTATTGAGACCTTGAAGTCAGATATGATGTTGATACTAAAGGGATGCTGTTAATTGCTCTGAAAATTATTACAAAGCAAGAAAAACACTTGGGATTAAAGAAGCTTTTATATTATTGGTTGAAGTTTATTGAACATATGTATGTTACAACAGCAATCTTTACATCCAATATGAAGAGTCTGGTGTTTACTATGGCATAGCCTGATCTCACTTGTTTAATCTTCTATCTTGGAATTTCTTAAGGACCTCTGTGGTTACGACATTGCTTTCACAAACCCTTCGACATCTTTGGTGAACCCGACGTGAAAGCGTCGCAGAAAATTTCAGGATGGGAGACACTTCAGCCTCTATTTCAGCTTCCTCTACAACTCCAGCTGCCTCTACTTCAGCTCCATCAATGACTGCTGCGTCAAGTACTTCAACGGAGGATCTAAAACAGATTTTGCAGAATATGTCCATGTATATGCAGCTCCAAAATCAGCAAACACAAATGTATATGCAGCAGCAACAACAATTGCATCAACAGCAGTTGTCTCAGCAAAGGCAACTCTATTCAGAGCAGGAGAATGCAAATAGCGCGACTAAGGCTATTGAAGCAGTTGAGAGTGAGAAGAAGCTATTTGACGGGCGTAATGTTTCAGCATATTTGAAGACATATGAGATCAAGATGGGGTTCTTTGGAGTTCCTGCTGGACTTATGAGTAAGTACTTCCTTCGACTTGTCACACCTGCTTTGAGGACAAAGGTGACTGATTTATATATTCAAAATACACATTGGCAAGATTTTAAGAAGGCTCTTAAAGAAGAATATTTCCTTGAGGACTTTGGTATGGCTACTCGACGGTCATTCCGAGAGTGGGTCTACATGCCAAACAAAGGTCTTGCTGCTTCGGAGTTGATTCGAGAATTCGAAGAAAGGTATAGTCAGCTTGATGCCATTGAACAAAGAGCATTGGATGTTGAAAAAGTTGAGCTTTTCTTGCAAGCTGCAGATCCTGCTCTTCAAGAAGAATTGGGTGAGCTTCTTGAAGATCGCACGAAGCCTATGGGTCTTAAAACTGATTGGCAGGATGCTCAGGATGCAGTTTCGACATTGACCAAGAGGAGGATATGGAAGACTCGTCTACAGAATGGTTCCATGACACCTACATCATCATCAGCTCCTATGCCTACTTCTATCCCTGTTATTTCTTCTCCTCCTCAGCCAGTTTCTTGGCCTATGCCAGTGCCTACTGTTTCTACTCTACCTATTCCTCCTATTCCACGACCGATGCCTACACCTTCTGCTCCAAACCCATCTGTTCCATCGGTGCCTACTTCTCTTGATGACATAATCAAAGGTATCACAGATTTGACACTTGAGTCAGTCAAAGCGGAGTTGGTGGGTAAGTTGAAGGAGCAGTTTGCTTCGACTGTGCCTACTACTTCTTCTAGTGCTCCTACTGCACCTAGGAGTGCTCCTAGTGCTCCTAGGAGAGATCGGAGATGTATTTGGTGTGATAGTATGGAACATCAGCATTGCAGGGATTGTGACTCTTTCCAGGATGCAAGGAGGCAAAATTTGGTATATTGGGGGCAAGATGGTAAGATTTGGTTGACTGAGACAGGAGCTCCACTTGCTACCAACTTTGGTAAAGGTGGAATGAAGAAGTTAGTGGAGGACATGGCTGCGCGTACTTCTTATGTGACGGCTAGAGGTGATGCTCCTGCATATGGAGTACAGATTGAGAAGGGATCGGAGACTCAGTCCGCACTATGGACTTATGCTTTGGAGACTGCAAACAAGGGGAAAATTCAGCAAACTGTTTTGACTAGCGCAGGCTCTAGCATCAGATCAGAGACAGGATGGGACTCGCCTGTTGACAGGTATTCTATTTATGCTTATTTGGCTAAATCTCATGGTGCAGATGTATTTGTTGAGGAGAAGCGTAAGAGGGATGAAGAAAATCCAAGTGCAGCTAAGAAGACTAGAGGGGGTGAGTTTGTTACTCCACCTACTGCAGGACCGTCTTCAAGATCAGGGCCAGATCGACAGATGGAGGATGATGAGCACATAGATGATATGTATGACAGTGTGATTTGTACAGATACAATGACAGAGATGGGAGATATGCTGAAAACTGATATGCTGAATTGTCATGGTAATGTATTAGTGCAATCCCTGGACATGTTTCATGAAATTGCAGATTTTGTGTCACAGATTGAGTCAGAGGCTGAGGTAACTCAGCAAAGAGTATTGAGTGCTGAAGAAATTCAGCAAACAGAGTTTCCAGCTGGTTATGATCAGCTTTCAGAGAGACAGAGGGCTGAAAATTTTCAGCCAACAGAGTTTACTGCTGAAATATTTCAGCATTCAGAGTTTGGGGCTGTTCCTATGCAGTCCATAGAGCAGAGGGCTGAGAATATTCAGCCATTGGAGTGCAGAATTGCTGATTTACAGCAAGGTTTATGTAATGCAGAAGAGCATAATGAAGCCAGGGTTGACATGAAATACAAGACTGTGGATAAGAAGGTGGATTTTATAGGCAAGATTATGGAGTATTGTTCTACCACTTCAGAGATACAGAGATTCATTGGAGCTTGTGTGTTTTACATGATTTGGACACCCCATTTTGCACACATAGCAGATTGTTTATATGAGCTGTTTCGAAAGGGGCAGAAACTATTTTGGGATGAGAGCCACACTAGAACCATGCAGAAAATGAGGAAGTTATTGCAGATTTTTTGGAAGATGGTGAAAAGATGGTTTGGGCCGTACATAGTCAGACATGTCTTTGACAATGCAACATATGAGTTGACAGAATTGGATGGGACAGTGCTTAGAGTGCCAATTGCTGGAAAAAGAATCAAGATTTTTAAGAAAAGAGATGATGAGGATTATGCATTGGAAGAATTTTCGAGAGAAGAGCAACGTCAAGAAACTCCAATGGAAGAGACAGATGATATGGCTGAAAATCTTGTTGATCTACCGGAAATGCATAACAAAGAGATTGATTTGTTTGTGGATATTGATGATAATGATCATGGGTAATTGGCCCATCCGGAGGATGCGCAGGATTAGAGGGGGTGGATGTCGTATTGCTGCGCATTCGAGGTGTGAAAACCACCCAAAAGTTGTGTGTGGGAGTTGATATTTTGTACATACTTAGTTGTTATGTTTGCATCTTTATTCTGCGTGGTAATATAGTAAAGAGGGGTCTTTTACTATCTTTTCTTTCAACTGGGGTTGCACCTGATAGGTCCTCCTTCAATAATGGTGGGCATGAAGGGATGCTTTCAGCCTATGTTGAGTAGGGCTAAGGAGAGAAGGCCTTCTAGCTCTTGAGTATTTTGAGCAAATGCAGCTTGATAGCATAAAGCCAAATAAAGTGATCTTTGTAAGCATGTTGAGGGCCTGTGCTACTGTAGGAGCTATAGAACAAGGCAAATTGATCCAAAAGCACATAATAAAAGATGGGTGCCAGTTAGACGTTTTTGTATCAAGTGTCTTGGTTAATATGTATGCTAAATGTGGTATCTTAGAGGAAGCAAGCCAAATATTCAGTACTTGGAGTGCAATGATTGCAGGCTACACCCAGTGTGGGGATCTCGAGCACACAAAGCAATATTTTGATGACATGCTGCATGAAAGGATCAGGCCAGATGAAGTGACATTTACTAGCATTCTTGCTACATGTAATCAGGCTGGTTTATTAGATGAGGGATGCAGGTATTATAAATTGATGAAGCAAGATCATGGAATATGCTTATTTCTTGCAGTTCTTTGGCTAATCCTGAACGAACGAAAGTATGATAGTCAGAAATTAGGAGATATCATGGTACTGCTTACAATACTGGACTTGTCAAGATGCGCTCAGCTCTGACATCATAACCACATGAAGTTTGAGAAATTATTACGAACTTTCAGCCATCTTATTTTACTCAGTGGACCCCAGGGACAGAGATTTATCAAGAGAAGCTATTGTGGGAGTGCTACTTTGGGGGGATCAACGAAAAAGCAAAGCTCTGCTTTTTGGGGCGGGCAAGAAACGATTCACTAAAAAACGGGTGCAATATGGCTGGTGCATGGATGCGTGGTCACCATCGAGGAGAGCTGTTCTAGAGGAAGGGCCGGCAGTACTTCTCTCATTCCGCTGGTGGTGGAGGACATACAAAAATCTGACTTGCTTTGTCGCCTTGCTCTGGAAACTAGAGGTTGAGAAGACGCACAGAATTCCTTCCCGTGAAGCTTTTTCCCATACTGGTCATGATTGTTGACTTCTACGTCGTAGGTCACAAGCAGAGAATTCTCGGAAGGTTGTCAGCTGCAGGGCCAAGCCTGATAATGCGCACGCGTACATGCACACCTGCAGGAACTTCCAAGCTCCCTGGTGTTACGTACTGGAATTCCTGGTAGGTAACCATTAGCACTGCCGATGATCACAGCCGAGCTTTTATTTGTCTCCAGAAGATGGCACTTGAGATGCTCGAGGGAATTCGATCACACTTGAGCTTTTATGGTGTCGTCTGAAGATGGTAGTTACTCAGAAAAGGATCAGGTCGTCAACTGCAACTGGACGAGGATGCAGCATTAAGCCGCCAACTTCACGGCTTCACGTCCAACGCTATTCCTGCCTCATCAGTGTGCGATGCGAGAGCCAGCATTAACAATGCTACTATCAGGTATAGGCCAGCAGCCCTTCGCTTTCCTCACGTTCTTAGCTGGCTCTCCTGTGCCTCTGTTGCGTCCGACTTCTTCTGTGGCCCTGGCCCTCTCGTAACCTCAGCCTCAGCTTCATCGAGCATCAAGAGGAGGCATTCCACGCCTCTCATAGCCCTTGCGCAGAAGAACATCTACGAATTCACCATCAAGGACATTGACCGCAAAGATGTGAGCTTGAGCAAATACAGAGGCAAAGTCCTGCTCAATGTCAATGTTGCCTCTCGTTGGGAAGAGGCAAGCTTAGGGAAAGAAAAAGTAACGAAACAGAAGGAGACTACAATTTATCAGAACTGCATCCAGAGGAATTCTACACAGAACTTTATGAGCCCACAGATTACGATGCTTTTCTTGATCAGGGATCATGCCAGAGGAAGCGTGGATGGATTTTGCTACAGTGGCGGCCGCACCTGAAAATTGATATCACCCAGAAGCAATACAATCTGCCCACTATCCACTGAGATATTTTGGAAATCAACCCTCTTCCAAAAGAGCCATGGCCAGACAGAATCACTGATACAGTTATCAGTACCCACGCTGAAATTCTAGCCTAAGAATTCTTACACCAAGACACTAATGAGCTGTGTATTATAAAGCGAATTGACTCATTCGGTACACTTGCCAAAAAGAGTGCTCATGCTTCAGATGATGAATACACAGAAGAGGGCCTTTCAAATAGCAAAGGAATGCACTTGGAGATTTCATTGCTACTTAGATCCAAGTCTGCCATGTCAAATGATAAACCTACTATTGAGACCTTGAAGTCAGATATGATGTTGATACTAAAGGGATGCTGTTAATTGCTCTGAAAATTATTACAAAGCAAGAAAAACACTTGGGATTAAAGAAGCTTTTATATTATTGGTTGAAGTTTATTGAACATATGTATGTTACAACAGCAATCTTTACATCCAATATGAAGAGTCTGGTGTTTACTATGGCATAGCCTGATCTCACTTGTTTAATCTTCTATCTTGGAATTTCTTAAGGACCTCTGTGGTTACGACATTGCTTTCACAAACCCTTCGACAACGTGTAAATTTTGCTAAAGTCCTTCTATTTTTAAATTGTCTCCATCTTTACAACACCTAAATTTTTCTCTACTTTTTGCACTTTCCATTTTTCATCACTTGGCTACTACTATAGCTAATGCACCATAGTGACTTTTATTGCACTCTTCTCTATGAATTACTTGTAAGAAAGCATAAATACCAATGCAACATTTTTAGTACACAATTGAAATTATAATATCTATTTAACCTATTGATCCATACTAAAAGTAGTCATCTAATCGTCCCACACTTTCATGCTTTGATTAAGCTTCTAAACCAAATTATTGGCTACTAGATTGAGGCACATATGAACCAAATATTCAATTTCTTTCCACTTGTATATCATATAAAGGTTGTTGACATTCCTTGTTATATACCAAAATAGGCATCCTAAGAATTCTTGAATTCACTTTGACTACTTGATTCTTGGGCATGCCTAAAATCAAAAGCTCCACACGTAGTGAGTCTATAGGTTTGCTCTTTGTGTTCATATCTCAAAAACACTAGTACAATAGTCTTCTACTACCAAATAGGCATCTAAACCTACATTGTCTTCTTAACCACTGACTCTTCTTTCTCCTTTTCTTGTTTTTGCAAAGTTGATTGCAAAAGCATATCCATCTTAAAGTCAAGGTACATGGTTTGCATTGTGACATTGTCCTCATGGTCAAACTACCCTTGCATTGGTTCCCTAACATCACCCTAATCTCCATGAGCTCAGCCACATGATCCTATTGCCAACCTTTTGCATTGGTCACCTTGTTGTTGTGCTTTCTTGTTGTTGCAATCATTTGCACCCCACTAGTCAACATTGTAGATGTCACCACCCTAGGCTCATGTTGCTACCACTTTCCCCTTCCTACCACCACTCCTTCCTACATCTTGCCCATTCCTTCCACCCTCATTCTCTCATTCCCTCCCCTCCCTCATTTCCCTTTCTCCCCACCAACTCCATTGCTCAGCTATGAGCCAACCAACCAACTACCACTCTACTACTCCTCTTTGTGGCAATATTCTCTTCCCCTCTTGGACATACACAGTGGCAACTTATGATCCTACATTGATGAATCTACTAGTGCACCCTAGTCATATGCCTTGCATGTGGTTCTCTTTGACAAAAAACTTCAAACGGTTTATGCCATGGAAAAGAAGTTGAAGAAAACCATAGACTTTGGATATGTTTGCATTGCTTCCCTTCCCAAGTGTAACTTTGAACTCAACTCCATTCTCCATTACACATTAGCACCTCGCACATAGTAGAAGTGTTACTAATGAGATAAGGTATCTTCATGGTTCATCTCATGTGACGTTTATTGTGTTGGGGGTAAAGGCACCTCCACCTAGCCGCTCGTGTATTACTACACTGACAGTTACCGCCACTACACACTGCAGGTGGTGGGTGCCCATCATCGTCACTTTATTCTTTATTCTTTTAGTAACAGTTTGAATAAAGGAAGGCCCGGTCACACATTGTGACTGTTGGAGTTCCCATTTCTTGTCTCTCTCTTTCTTGCTCTTGCTCTCCCGCCATAGCTCTCGAGTGCAAGCTTCGATCCTTCTCACCTTTCAACTGGTATCAGAGCACGGCTTCCCGACCCTTGAGCTTGGCTCGTGGCATTCTCAGCTTCCCATCGACTCCCCACTTGCATTGGATCTCCTTCCCGGCAGCCATAGCTCATTCTCTTGAGCTCCCATCACTCCCCGGCTTCTCGAGTTCTTCCCGGCCTATTGAGGCACCATCAGGGCATTGACATTGAGGTATTGCTTCATTATTTCAGAGATTTATTTCAGTCCACAGGTCTAGGAAAATAGGGCAGCCACCATTGAAGCTTCCAACCTTCATATCTCTTTGCCACCGGTTGTGGGCTGCTAGAGGCTTGTTCCCAGGCCCCTTTGTCTCATGTTTGAGCCCTCCAACCACTCCAGATCTACCACGTGGACCAACAGCAAACCCATACAAATTTGCGCCTATTTTCTGGAGAGCCACACAGTTAGTCACTTCAGCTCCAGCTCCAGCTTGGCATTAAGCACTTGTTCGGGCTCCATTTCGGGCTTCTTGCACATGTATTGATACTTGGCATTGATCCTTTGAGATTAGGCATTGGTTGGTGGCTGAAAATAGTGTTTCAAGATTGTAAAACAGTCCACAGACATTTGATGCTAGTGCTACATTCACAGGTTATGCCTATGCTTGTTTGGGCATGACTACATAACCGGTTTGATGCCTATTGCATCTCGATTGATTGGGGGATTGAAGCTACATGTAATGCTATGATTTTGGCCTGATTGTGGGGCTGGAAGTACACAGTTTATAACAGTAAATGCATGCTGAATACTCTTGGACTGAAGCTATCTTTCATGCTTTGACATATGCCTATTGTTTCCGGGTGTATATCTTGAGGTTATGCTATGATGTATTGATCATCGAGGGACGACTTCGAGCTTGTCATTGGATCCGGATGCTTTTGGAAGCTTGAGCTTATTTCAGCCCACACTTATTGACATCGGTCTATGCTTGACAGTGGTCAGTGCTTTGACAGTTATATGCTCTTTGGGTACATCCTTACCCTGATGCCTACGGCTTGATGCATTTGTCTTGGCACAGTGTACCATGTACTTGTTGAGCTTTAGTGCTCTCTGAAGACTTGGCTTGGATTCTCATTTGCTATTCTAGACTTTTTTATTGGATGTCATTTTGGTTGTCAGAGATCTTTATTGGGATGTATGTCTTGCTCATGGATGCTATCTACAGTTGCTTTGTAGCCGTCATGCACTTGGGATGCTATTGAGGCATTGTCTTGGTTACCTGTCTTTGTACTTTGACTTGGTTGTTAAGCCCGTTTATCTACCTTTTGTGCCAGTGGGAGCATCTTGTATGCTTGATCGACGTTGAGCAGGAGGTTTATGGTATTTGAGTATTTTGCAGATACTTGAGACTTTGGGATCTCTTACACTTAAATGTTGCATGGTTCATGCACTGATATCTTGGAGTTGCTTTTGACCTAAGCTTGGGCTTTGCACTCTTGTGAGCATACACCTACTGGTGTTAGGTCTTGCTAGTGTTATGTTTTGGTGACATGTTTGGGTGTTTGCTCAAGGTCTCGATGACTGTTTGGTGCTGATTTATGCCCGTTTGGTCATGTCTTGGCTGTCATTTATTGACTTGGTGCAGTGATTTGGTCAGCAATTGACTCTCATAGTACCCTGCTGCCATTTATTACAACAAGCATATAACTCCAGACTGACATGGATTTTTCATGCTGAAATATTCTGAAATGATGTACTTTCACTAGTACTTGGTGGGCAGCAGCTTTGATTATACTTTTCTCACCATTTTCGCTCGATTTTGGTGATTTTTTGGTCATTTTCTACAGTAAACAGCACGCAATTTTGAACTGTCTGCAGTCTTCCAGCCTGCATTATGGCGAGCTCGTCCACTGATCATGCTATTTTCAACATCACTAAGCTTGATGGTACGAATTGCTCTTATTCAAAGAGCCAAATTTGGTAGGTGTTGGTGTAGAAATCGTAGATCAAACCATTGAGGTTCAGCGGCGGACAGCCGCCTGCAACTATGCCAGATGAGGAATGGTTTGAGCTTGATGAGTTATGCAAGTCCACTATTGTATTATCTCTCACAGAACAGGTTCACTACAATGTATTTGAGGAAGAACAGAGTGCATGGCAGTTGTGGGATAAAAACAAGAATCTCTATGGCAAGAAAAGTCCAGCGAGTCAGATGTATTGGCTGAAGCAGCTTATGGATCTGTGCATGAAGGAGAATGTGACCATGTCTGCTCACTTGAGCCAGTTCTATGCTATACTCAAGAACTTGACTTCATAGGACTTCACTTTTGTAGAGAATGTCACTCCTCTTTTCTTGCTTAGTACTCTTAATGAGTCATGGGATGTATTCCGCACTGCATTATGTGCCTCTGCTGCTACCTTGAAACTATCTGATGTTGAGAGTGCTCTTCTGCAGGAAGAGGTTAACCATAAGAATTTGGATGCCTCTCGTGTGTTGCATGCTATGACAGTTAGAGGCAGGAATGATGGATATGGAAAGCATGGTGTTGGGGGTGAAGGCACCTCCGCCTAGCTGCCCGTGTATTTCTACACTGACAGTCACCGCCAGTGCACATTGCAGGTGGCGGGCACCCGTCTCACCGTCACTTTATTCTTTATTCTTTTAGTGATAGTTTGAATAAAGGAAGACTCGATCACACATTTTGACTATTGGAGTTCCCATTTCTTGCCTCTCTCTTTCTTGCTCTTGCTCTCCCACCATAGCTATTGAGTGCAAGCTTCGATCCTTCTCACCTTTCAACTGGTATTAGAGCTCGGCTTCTCGACTCTTGAGCTTGGTTCATGGCATTCTCAGCTTCCCATCGACTCCCCACTCGCATTGGGTCTCCTTCCCGGCAGCCATATCTGACTCCTTCGAGCTCTCGTCACTCCCCGGCTTCCCAAGTACCTTCTCGGCCCCTTTGGGAATCCTCAAGGCATTCACACAGAGGTATTGCTTCACTCTTTACATGGTTTACCTCAGTTTTCAGCCCTCTTGAAAAAGGGCAGCCATTACACTCCCAACTCATTTCATATGTGGGCTGCTCTCCCCTTGCTGGAGCTTGTTTGAGGCCTTCCTTGGCTTTAACCGGACCCCTCCGAAGCTTGGCCACCATTTTTTGCAACCCCAGGACCAGCATTTACAATTGGTGCAATCATGCAGCCCTCCCATATGTGTCTTCAGCATTGACAGTCACAACAACAGCTCTCCCCCTCCATTGGCACTTGGAAAGGATCCATTTCGAGCATATGAACATGCTTTGATGCTTGGTTTTGATGGTTGATGTGTTGGCATAGAATTTGGACTGATTTAACACTGTTTTGGGACTGTCATAACAGTCCACAGGCAGTTTATGACAGTGTTACACTGACATTTGATGCTACAGCTTGTTTGGCATTGTCATTTGATGCCCGATTGGTCCCGTTTGATACCCGGATGTTAGGGGAATGTATAACTATTGTTTGGCAACCATTTGAAGCTGCTTTTTGGGCTATGTTTCGGGCATATTATATGGTGATGTATTGACACTTGGGGCTCAACATAGAGTTTGGTTTTGATTCGGGATCATTGGTTGAGCTTGAGCTCACTTTGCAAAGCATTTGGATGCTCCGTCTTGGATGTACTTATGGCATGTATATTGCTTATGTCTGACCGGTCTTGACATGCTTAGCCTATGCCATTACTACATGCTAGTTACATTGTTTGGAGCCTATTGCTACTTGAGCTCGGTCTTGGCTTGACCTTGGATTCCCAGAGCTTACTTGAGCTATTTATTGGCTTGCCAAAGTTGTATCTTGGGATGTACTTGATGTCTTACATGCTTATGGATGCTACATACGGATGCTCTACCGCCTACATGTCCGGGATGTACCATTAATGCTTGATCTTGGACACTTGTCGCTAGTGCTTGTACATGCTTTGTTCGAGCTTTGTTGCTTGATATTTACAGCTTTTGTGCCAGTGGGAGCATCTTTGGATGCTTGACAGCCATTGAGCAGGCGGTCTATGCTCTTTGAGCTTTTGAGACTATTTGGAATCTTTTACCCTTCAGGATGATGCATGGTTCATATTTCTTGGTTCCTCTGATGCTTATGAGCTGACTCTTTGCTTTGGTTCCCTCTCTTTGTGAGCTGACACCTACTTGTGTCAAGTCTTAGTAGTGGCAGGAACACTTTGCCCCGTTGACTGGGGGGTGTGTCTACTCACTGGCAAATGTTTGTATGACATGTTTGGGTGTTGGATTCATGCTTATCGACTGTCATATGCCTATGTTATGCCCACATGATGCCGGCTTTGGTCTTGGTAGTATCTTATTGACTTGGGATCCGATTTTGGCACTGTTAGCTCTCATTTACTGAAATCTGTAATTTATTATAGCAAGCATATATGTATGTACTGACATGGATTTTTCATATTGAAATATTCTGAAATGATGTACTTTCACTAGTACTTGGTGGGCAGCAACTTTGGTTACACTTTTCTCGCCATTTTCTCTCGATTTTTGGTGATTTTTTGGTCATTTTCTACAGTAAACAACAAGCAGTTTTGAACAGTCTACAGTCATCCAGCCTGCATTATGGCAAGTTCGTCCACTAATCATGCTATTTTCAACATCACTAAGCTTGATGGTACGAATTACTCTTACTGGAAGAGCCAGATTTGGTAGGTGTTGGTGCAGAAATTGCAGATCAAACCTTTGAGGTTGAGCGGGCATCCGCCTGCAACTATGCCAGATGAGGAATGGCTTGAGCTTGAAGAGTTATGCAAGTCCACTATTATATTATCTCTCACATAACAGGTTCACTACAATGTATTTGAGGAAGAATATAGTGCATGGCAGTTGTGGGATAAAATCAAGAATCTCTGTGACAAGAAAAGTCCAGCGAGTCAGATGTATTGGCTGAAGCAGCTTATGGATCTGTGCATGAAGGAGAATGTGACCATGTCTACTCACTTGAGCCAGTTCCATGCTATACTCAAGAACTTGACTTCGCAGGACATCACTTTTGCAGAGGATGTCACTCCTCTTTTCTTGCTTGGTACTCTTAATGAGTCATGTGATGTATTCCGCACTGCATTATGTGCCTCTACTGCTACCTTGAAATTATTTGATGTTGAGAGTGCTCTTCTGCAGGAAGAGGTTAACCGTAAGAATTTGGATGCCTCTCATGTGTCACATGCTATGACAGTTAAAGGCAGGAATGATGGATATGGAAAGCATGGCAGTGGTAGTGGCAGTGGCCGTGGACGGGATTCTCAATAATCTCGGTCCAAGTCTTGTGGGAAGTCACATAGCAAATCTCGTGGCAGGAATGCAGATGTTACTTGTCACCATTGTGGAAAAAAGGGCCATATTAGGCCACAATGCTATGAACTGCGCAATGAAAGGCACAAAGATAAGGGGAAAGACAAAGTGCAAGATAAGTCTTCTAATCGCAGCATAGTGCCTGCAAAGTCCAGTGTTAAAATTGAAGAGATCAATGTTATGCAGCTTGAGGATGTTGATGATGATGATTATATCCTTGCAGCTTCTTCTAGTGCTTCACAGATGACAGACATACACTCTATGTATGCACAATGTTGGCTCTTGAACTCAGGTGCGTCCTTTCATGTGACACCTTGCCGAGAGTGGTTTCATTCATACCGTACTGTTTCGGGTTGTGTGCGCTTGGGTGATGACAGCTCTCTTGATATTGTGGGCATTGGTAATGTTAGGCTGCAGTTTCCTTCTGGCAGCAGTTTTGTTATGCAGGATGTACGTCATGTACCTGCTTTGACACGCAGTCTCATGTAAGTTGGATAGCTTGATGACGCAGGATATCATGTATGTTTTGGAGACTCTGCATGGAAGATCACTCATGGCAGACTTGTGATTGCGAGAGGTGCCAAGGCTAGCAGCCTCTATCCCTTGATTGTATCCGCTTCTTCCCTTGATCATGTTTTGTCTGTGGGTTCTATCCCACATGTATCTCTTTGGCATTCCCGTTTGGGCCATATGTCTTTGAAGGGAATGAAAATGCTTTCTGGTTTGCAGTACTTATCGCCCCTTGATTATGCATGTTTTGATTCATGTGAGCATTGTCTTTATGGCAGGTAGACTAGGTCTACGCATAAAAAGTCTGGTAGGCCACGCATGAGTGAGCCCTTGGCATTGGTACATTCGGATGTCTGTGGGCCCATGCCTTGTCAGTCTATGGGTGGTGCCAAGTATTTTGGTACTTTCATAGATGATTTTTCACAGAAAGTTTAGGCTTATCCCATTAAGCTGAAATCCGATGTCTTGGCTGTGTTTCAGAGATGGCTTGCATTGGTTGAGAACCAGTCTGGGTATAGACTAAAATGCCTAAGGATAGATAATGGGGGTGAGTATGTCTTACGTGCTTTTGAGTAGTTATGTGATGAGAGGGTTATTAAGCGTCAGTTGACCGCCCCCTACACCCCCCCAGAATGGTTTGGCTGAGCGGATGAATAGAACCATCCAGGAGGGTGTACGTAGTATGCTTAGCCATATAGGCCTACCACAGAGCTTTTGGGCTGAGGCAGTTAGTACTGCTGTGCATATCATAAACATATCACCTTCTAGTGGTTTGGATTTCCAGGTTGCCGAGGAGGTATGGACTGGAAAGCCTCCCTCTTATGTGCATCTCTGTATCTTTGGATGTGAGGCATTTTGCCATGTGCCCAGGGACAAGAGAAGTAAGCTGGATCCTAAGAGTGTCAAATGCATTTTCCTTGGTTATGGGGATGCAGACGAGATGGGTTACCATCTTTGGGATCCGTAGGCACGAAAAGTCATCTGCAGTCATGATGTAGTCTTCCATGAAGACAAGATGCATAGGCAGCTTGAGAGAGTTGTTGAGATCCGCATGGTCATATTTCAAGAGGAACCAAGAGCTCCCGCACCGCCAGTTGGACAGCCTACAGCTGCAGCAGATGCTCATGGTCAGGGTGTTGGACAGGCAGCTGGGCAGGCAACAGAGCCTGCCGTGGGACGGTCTACTAGAGACAGACATCCACCTCATAGATTTGAGCCCTCGATACATTATGTCTTGGTTAGCGATGCAAGAGAGTCTTTCACTAATGATGAGGCTATGCACAGGGGTGACAGTCACTCCTAGGAGAGGGCTATGCAGTCTGAGATAGACTCCTTGCATAATAATGAGACTTGGGATTTGGTTTCCTTGCCTAAGGACAAGAAGGCTTTGCCATGCAAGTGGGTGTACAAGTTGAAAAGTACCCCTGGATACCCCAAACCGGCATACAAGGCTAGATTAGTAGCAAAGGGTTTTAAGCAGGAGCATGGTGTGGACTTTGATGAGGTCTTTTCTCTTGTTGTTAAGATGACCACCCTACACTTAGTCTTGGCTTTGGTTGCTCAGCTTGACTTGGATTTATACCAGATAGATGTCAAGATAGCTTTCTTACATGGGGACTTACATGATGAGATTTATATGGAGCAGCCTAAGGGCTTTGCAGAACCTGGCAGGGGGCACCTAGTGTGCAAATTGAAGAAAAGTCTTTATGACTTGAAACATGCACCTAGGGAGTGGTATCATAAGTTTCATGCCTTTATGCAGTCACAAGGCTATAGCAGGAGTGCTATGGATCTGTGTCTTTACACGAAGAAATCCCGTGATGGTTCTTTATTGCTTTTGGTACTCTATATGGATGATATGCTGATAGTAGGGAAAGCTCATGATGAGCTAGATGCTCTTAAGGCTCACCTCAAGAAGAGCTTTGAGATGAAAGATCTGGGACATACCGCTCACATACTTGGTATGCGCATTAGATGCGATAGACATCAGGGACTCCTCTACTTGCCACAGAGGGAGTACATTCATATAAAGTCCTTGAGCGCTTCTGCATGCAAGACGTAAAGCCTATTGGCTGTCCATTGCCTTCTTATGTGAAGGTATCACAGGCTGATTGTCCGCAGACAGATGAGCAGAGGGCCGAGATGGCCAAGATTCCCTATGCATCCGCAGTGGGCAGTCTTATGTATGCCATGACAGCCACTCGTGCAGATATTGCCTTTGCAGTTGGTGTTGTGGCACGCTATATGGCTACACCTGGCAAGAAGCATTGGGATGCCGTGAAGGGTATCATGAGGTACTTGAAGGGCATTGTAGATATGTGCATATGCTATGGCAGCCATGATACATGAGTCGTGGGGTACACTGACTCTGATTATCTAGGACATGCAGATAGTAGGAAGTCCACTTCCGGCTATGTATTCACATATGCTGGAGGTGCTCTTTCTTGGATGTCTAGGGTGCAGAAATACACGGCCATTTCTACTACAGAGGCCGTGTATATTGCAGCCACTGAGGCTTTTAAGGAGGCCATTTGGTTGGGTCGTTTGGTTGCTGACCTTGGTATTGATGCTATCCCTACATTGCATTCGGATTCTATGAGTGCTATTCAGTTAGCCAAGAATCCGGTCTTCCATGCGAAGACGAAACACATTGAGGTGAGGTATCACTTCATATGTGGGGTCGTTGAGGACAAGTCTGTTGGTCTTGTCAAGATCTTGACTGACTAGAATCCTTTAGATCTGCTCATGAAAAGCCTCTCTACAGAGGGCTTTGCCTTCCTCAGGAGGTTGATGGGCGTGGGATGAGATGACGTCTTTCCTCATCCTGTTGTACATGTGTACATGTTGTACTGTCTTTTTTTTTCTTTTTCTTTTCACTCCTTTCTAGGGTAGATTCGCCTTTAAGTGGGAGGTTGTTGGGGGTAAAGATGCCTCCGCCTAGCTGCCCATGTATTACTACACTGATAGTCACCGCCACTGCACATTGCAGGTCGCGGGCGCTCGTCATTGTCACTTTATTCTTTATTCTTTTAGTGACAGTTTGAATAAAGGAATGCTCAGACACACATTGTGACTGTTGGAGTTCCCATTTCTTGCCTCTCTCTTTCTTGCTCTTGCTCTCTCGCCATAAGTACAATCTTCGATCCTTCTCACCTTTCACATGGTAGTGGCAATGGCCGTGGATGGGATTCTTAGAAATCTCGATCCAAGTCTCGTGGGAAGTCACGTAGCAAATCCCGTGGCAGGAATGCAGATGTTACTTTTCACCATTGTGGGAAAAAGGGCCATATTAGGCCACAATGCCATGAACTACGCAATGAAAGGCACAAAGATAAGGGGAAAGACAAAGTGCAGGATAAGTCTTCTGATCGCAGCATAGTGTTTGCAAAGTGCAGTGTTAAAATTGAAGAGATCAATGTTATGTAGCTTGAGGATGTTGATGATGATTATACCCTTGCAGCTTCTTCTAGTGCTTCGCAGTTGATAGAGATACACTCTCTGTATGCACAATGTTGGCTCTTGGACTCAGGTGCGTCCTTTCATGTGACACCTTGCCGAGAGTGGTTTCCTTCATACCGTACTGTTTCGGGTTGTGTGCGCTTGGGTGATGACAGCTCTCTTGATATTATGGGCATTGGTGATGTTAGACTAAAGTTTCCTTCTGGCAGTAGTTTTGTTATGCAAGATGTACGTCATGTACTTGCTTTGACACGTAGTCTCATGTTAGCTGGACAGCTTGATGACGCATGTTATCATGTATCTTTTGGAGACTCTGCAAGGAAGATTACTCGTGGAAGACTTGTGATTGTGAGAGGTGCCAAGGTTGGCAGCCTCTATCCCTTGATTGTATCCGCTTCTTCCCTTGATCATGTTTTGTCTGTGGATTCTATCCCACATGTATCTCTTTGGCATGCCCGTTTGGGCCATATGTCTTTGAAGGGAATGAAAATGCTTTCTAGTTTGCAGTACTTATTGCCCCTTGATTATGCATGTTTTGATTCATGTGAGCATTGTCTCTATGGAAGGCAGACTAGGTCTATGCATAAGAAGTCTGGTAGGCCACGCATGAGTGAGCCCTTGGTATTGGTACATTCAGATGTCTGTGGGCCCATGCCTTCTCAGTCATTGTGATGATAGCATTTCAAGAAATGATGAAGAAGTGCAATTGCATACTTCTTTATGCAATGAAGGTGAAGAAGAATTTTGATAGAATGCTCTCCTTTTCTTTTATAGAAAGGGTGCACTCTTTCCCTCTATTGCACATTTCTTTATGTAATTATATGGCGAAAGTATTATGAAGTGCTCTCCCTTTCTTTTGTAATATAAGTGCACACTATTCCTTCTATATGAATGCTTAGTAAGGATTTAATGCAGGCTTTATATAATGTTGACATTGTTTACTAGTTAATATACAACTTAGGTTACTCTTTGAATGATGTAACATATAGTAATATGCGATATATAGGGTGTAAAATGTAATGGTAATATAAGCCATATAGAATGTAAGGGATGGTGTACAATATTGATCTATGTTCAATAGCATCATGTGGAAAAGCAAGGAGAGGTGTGCCACAAATCAATTATAGAAGTAATCAACTATCAGTAGCTTTATCGTATGCCCCATGGTTGGCATACATATGAGAGCTTGGATTTTGTGAGTTATTTCACAAATGTATTTTGGCCTAACAATTTTTATAGCATCATATGGATGTCTCAATAGAAACTTCAATACCTTTAATGTGGTCATGGACTTTATGATATGAGCCAATGCCACATCAAAACACAAGGCGCCTATGCCTAGTCGCTCGTGTATTAGTTACACTAACAGTACCCGCACTGTATATCGGTTACCCACACACCTATACACTGTAGGTGGTGGGCACCCATTATTGTCTTTTTATTCTTTATTCTTTTAGTGACACTTAAATAAAGGAAAGGCCGATCACACATTGTGACTATTGGAGTTCCCACATCTTATGTGTCTCTCTTTCTCTTGCTCTTGCTCCTTCCACCATATCTCTTGCTTCTACCACGTTCTTCCACTTAAGAACTCACTCCATTCAACTGGCATTAGAGACATCTTTCCTATGAGCTCAATCCCAATTCGACATTGCTTTACCTTCCATTTGAGTTATCTACATCAGGGTTTGGTAGCCATAGCTCCACTCCTTGAGGTTCATATCGGTCATCCATTGCTTTGGAACTCATCAGGGCTTGTTGGAGTTTGGCCATGGGATTAGTAGGCTTGGATGAGCTCATTTTCAAGTCAGGAGGTCATTTATAGGATCACCTATGCTTCATCTTGAAGTCTTGGCTTGCTCCAAGCTTGATTGAGCTTACTTGAAGACTTCCTTGGGTACTCCTAGTGCCCCCCCACTCATCAAGTAGCCACACATGGGCCCTCAGGAGAAGTAGTAGCGTCACGCCTGTTTGTGCCTTTTTCAAGGCTGGTTGGGGCAACGCAACTTCTCCAGCATCTCCTCCTCAGTGGGGCAGCTCATTGAGCACTTGAAACCACTCTTGGACACTCAAGCATATATACTTGGAATTGCTTTAGCACTTGGCATTGATGTTAATGTCATATTTCAGCTTCATTGACTTTGAATAATAGTCCACAAGCTATGAGAAATAGGGTGGCCCCCTATCTTCATGCTTCATGCTCATTGGTGATGGTCATATAATTCCTATTCATGCCTACATGATGTTGTCATGTTTGGGGATGCTATGCTAAGATGTGAGATGATTTTGGTCCTTGTTTGAGCCTCCATTTGCTTAGTTTTATAGAGGTTTTACTTGCTGGAATACATAGGACTGAATACTCTTTTATCAAGGATCTTGTATGCCTATTGTCATTGGATCCTTCCCAAGAATTTTGGATGCTACACCATTACATTGCTCAGTTTGTTGTGTCTTTGTTGGCTGGTCTCTTCATTTATTGGTGAGACCTACTCTATGCATGATGGTTATGCCTATGGGATGTATCTTAGTTTGACACATTGATCCTTTGACAAGAAAGAGGTAGATGGTATTGGACAAGCAAGGGCTAGAGGGTATTGATCTATTAATTGCTTATCTCTGGGTCAATAGACTTGTAATATAGATTGCTTGGTAGAGGGTAAAATTTTATGAATGTAGCTTGTGAGGGAGCTTGTTGTGATTGTGAACATCTAATGTACGGAAATCTATGCAACTATCAAATAAAAATTATGATCCTTGTGTAGATGCATGTGTAAGGTGTAAGGCTATATGTATACATGTGTAAGATATGGTGTAATGTAAGGTTATGCATGGTCTAAAGGATGGTATAGAGGACAAGTGTATAAGGTTGTAGGCTATAAATGATATATTGTAGTATGTAAGGTATATATTGTGGTGTAGGCATTTGTATGAGATGGTGTAAAGTTATCTAACGCTATAAGGAGGTAAGGTATGATGCAAGGGATGTAAGATATACTTTCTAGTGTATGCTATAAGGGATGGTGTAGTGGCTTTTCATATATCAAGGTGCAAGGCTAGGTATATGCATGTGTAAGGGATGGTGTTGATACGTATAAGTCATTAAGGGTGTAAGGCATAGTGTTGAGATATGTAAGGTATACATATCGATGAAATGTATACCTAAAGTATGCTTTGCAAAACGAATCGTTTATAAGTGTAATACAACACGATGTATACTATAATGTTATAAATGCAAGGTTCCTTATAATTCCAAATAGTTTAAGGGATGGTGTTAAGGGAGTTGTAAAGGTTTATGCCCTTGAAAGGTTGTCTAAAAGGATGAGATAAAAGAGATGGTGCATGGCAAAGAGAAAGATGTGGTGTATTACTCTTTTTGAATTTCACTAAGACCTTGGTAGTCCTCCACATGCTAGGTTATTCATCATAGTCACCCCTTTGAGACAACTCTTCGATTAAGCTATTTATTGTCGGCATTCATGGAGTATCAATCATGTTTAAGGTAAAATTTTCTTTTTTTGACACTAGTATTTGTGGAACCTATGGTTATACTAGAGTACAATCAATTACATTGTCTTGACATTGTGGTTTCTGTAACTCTTTATTTCTCACAAAGTAGCATTTTTTCTTTACAAATTCATCTTTAGGTGATTGCATTCTTAGACAATGTTTCTCTCTACATGTAGATTGAGTTCCCAACTCTACTTGCAATAGTATGGTGCTTAAAGGATGAAGATATCTTGTGTGTCATATGTACTGATGCTTAATGTATGGAGAATGAGATATAATTATGTGAATGACACAATGAATCCTATTCACATGCAAATTAATCATTTTTTGAGTAGATTCTAATGCCACTACTATATGCCCTAGCATGAGAAGTGATAAGCACTATAATGAAGCAACATTAACTTGCTTGCCCCCTCTTAAAAATATGTTGTTGAAGGTTCTTTCACACGCACACACACTCAAGCGCGCGCGCATGCACACACAAAATCACTATGTGTCCTTAACTATTTCATGACTTCAACCTTGTAGAAAGTCAACATCATAAAAATGGTTCCAAAAACTTTTAGGATGAAGCTAATGATAACCTCAACAATTACTATGAAGTGCAGTTGTTATTATGTTCGGCATGTCAATTTTATGTTGGTAATGTTCTAGGTTTACCTTGGAATATATATTGCAATTAATAAGCTATGTTTTCGGCATGTCAATTTTACGTTGGTAATGCTCCAGGTTTATCTTGGAATATAGATTGCAATTAATAATTTATGTTGAATGCGGTTCCTTATAATGGTCATTTCAATTAATAAATGATAAGTCTCTTAGAGACTTTGCAAGCTTGATGAATTAGTAACCTTAATTACTTAATCCATAATAGTCTACTATAGTTTACTACAGCAATTGGGCTTCAATTAGTAATAGTCTATTATAATTTCCTTAGTCCGTGATAGTCTACTATAGTTTACTATAGCAATTGGGCTCCAATTAGTATAATAGGCGTTCTTGAATCCTGAATGCCTTTGACTACGGTGTGCCATTTGCCATTAAATGGACATGGCTGTTGGGTTCTCTCTCTCTCTCTCTCTCTCTCTCTCTCTCTGGTGGGGCAGGGCTGCAGGTGGGGCTTAAGAGCACGCGGCAAGGTCTAGTTGGGCAGAAGTCACCTAACACAAGTGGCAGCCTGCAGGGGCTGTCGGCTGCCCTCAACGGCCAACCTCTTCCGGTTACATAGGTACAAATGCCACGTCAGCCCCATTGCCCGGATCCGAGAGAAAGAAAGAGAGAGAACAAAGATCGAGATGGTGGGGAAGCTTGAAACAGAAAGAGCATGGAGAGAGTCATTATAGAATTGTAACGACAGGCATATAAGGACGGGGGAGGAGACGCGGGATGTGGGTGAGAGAGAGCGTGCGCGTGCGTGGAGAGATATCCAATGGCAGATCCAAGCTTGAGCAATGATGTGCTGAGGGTGGAAATTGAGAGGGTAGTTACTGTGTATCCGGCGCGGCCCACACCGGAAGAGCCCCTCTTCCTGTCGAACATAGACCAGACGGTGGCCTTTCCGGTAGAGACAGTGTACGTGTTCAGGGGAGGGAAGGGGGGGTTAATGATGTTGGAAGGGGAAGGGAGAGGGCCGTCGTTGTTCGGGAGGATGGAGGGGGCTCTGAGGGAGCTGCTGGCGGCGTACTATCCCCTGGCGGGGCGCCTGCGCTTCAACGCGGCGCTAGGGAGGCTGGAGGTGGACTGTAACGGCGCCGGCATCCCCTTCACCATCGCCTCCTCTCCCCTCGCCCTCGACGACGTGGGCGAGCTTGGCTTCGTCAACCCGGGGTTTAGGGCCTTAATCCCTCAACCTCCCCCTTCCTCCTATCCCTTCCCTCCGCTCGTTATGATGCAGGTAGATCTCTCTCTCTCTCTCTCTCTCTCTCTCTCTCTCACACACACACACACACGCACACACACACACACACAATCTCTATTTGTATAGACACACAGTTGGTTTGAAGACAAGAGCTTCTACTTTTCTAAATTGCAGGGTAAGAGGGCACCAAAGTGATGGGGCACTTTGGGCCCTTCTTATCAACCTCCACCCCTTCCATTATGGCATACATGGTACGTATATCTTTACTATTAGTTAAGGGGAGGTTGGGGGCGGGTGCCACGTGGCAGCCCCCAACCTCCCCACAAAGAAACGCGGGGGTGGGTGTCACGCATCCAGCACCTGCCCTCGTCGCGAAAATCACGCCCGCCCCGGCGCGAAGCGTCGGGGCGAGTCTAGGCGCGGAGCGCCTAGTATATGTTGATTGAGGATGGGTTTAATGGCCTCTCATTGGTTGAATAGCAATCCATCTTGTCCACTTACAAGCACAAGTGTGGTACTTATCAATAAGATTCTTTTTAAAAATGGCAAAATGCTTGATCTTTCGCTTCACGAAACACCATAACAAACTTGGAGCTTCTCGTCATCGATGTGAAACCTTCTATCACCATAGCTATTGAAATTCTTGCTTGTAGCACCCAAATAAAGGGGCCATCTTTACTCTATCGCAAATTGTTTAGACTTTTGTAAAGTTTCACCAAGAAAATGAATAAAGAAACAAAAAAAGACAAATAGTTATATTCTTTTATTCAACTCTTATCAACTTCTATTTTTTTAAAGACAAATAAAGCACATAGTTAATTTCTTATATTAAAATGTTGCTAATGATTCCACCTACTTTTCTCACAACAATCAATATCTTTTCAACATCCCTATTCATTTCCACTTTGTTTCTATTAGTCGTTTGGTTGCACTTAGAGTGCTTTCACATGAGCTTAAATCTCCACAAATTTTAATGATTCAGAAATCATGTCAAATTTTGCATAATCTTCTTTCACATGATTAACAAGACAGAGATCTTCTTCGGAGTACTTGCCAAATATTTCCATTCTAAAGGGCCAAAAATATAGCCCCTTAGAATTAGTGGCACCCACTCCTCAGTTCGTGGAGGTTGTGGACTCCCAAATAAACATCTTCCTTACTATATTTGCTAATATTCATATAGAAAATGAAGGGAATGCCCATTGAATCAAAGATTCAACCTCTTGCTATTGACACATATAAAGTTAACAATCCACTAGCGGGTCTAGATATCTCTAGCAACCCTTGCCATAGTCGTCCCAGATATCAATGCTCATGGAAAGTCGCTCTTACAATCCAAATGGAAACCAAATCTTCAAAAATGTTGATATTGATTTCTATTAGATAATAAATTAAAGCATAATTAATAGAAGAAACAAGAGAACACAAAAACCATATCTAACATCATAAGAATCTCAGTTAAAGTATGAAAATCTACATGTTTTTTCTTAGATTTGCAACCTTTTCCATCATTTTTCATCATAGTATTGCTAAAATGACCCTACAATTTGAAATTGAAAAACCAACTCTCCAAAAACTTTAAATGTTCTTTTTTCAAATTTAACAAATCCCTTGACATTGAACATTAGCTTTTAGTGAATATGGCTCCTTATCCTAAATACAAAGACAACTATGTTTCCTTGCAATGCAATATGCATGTATGTCTTATCTCATTGCAGATCACATTGTTGTAGGGAGTATGGTCATAAGCCCTTCTTCAATTTTGTGGGGTTCAAGTTACTTTAGAGAGAGAGAGAGAGAGAGAGAGAGAGAGAGAGAGAGAGAGAGAGAGAGAGAGAGAGAGAGAGAGAGAGAGAGAGAGAGAGAGAGAGAGAGAGAGAGAGAGAGAGAGAGAGAGAGAGAGAGAGAGAGAGAGAGAGAGAGAGAGAGAGAGAGGGAGAGGGAGAGGGAGAGGGAGAGGGAGAGGGAGAGGGAGAGAGGGAGAGGGAGAGGGAGAGGGAGAGGGAGAGGGAGAGGGAGAGAGAGAGAGAGAGAGAGAGAGAGAGAGAGAGATGTGGGGGGGGGGGGGGGGGGTGGCAATAAAGGACATAGAGCCTCTTAAAACCTTGGGGCTTATAGTAATTGTATCTAGCCTTAGTCATCCTAAGAGTCACTAGCAAGCCTAGCCAACATTTTTGGCTAGGCCTACCAACTGCCTTAATGCAGTTGGCATACATTTCTCTTCAACTTGAACATGGATTTAGTATTTTTGCAAGGCAATTGAGAAATGTGAATGACAAGAATCTACGTCAAGTTCAAGGTACAATTTTAGTTCTCATGGAGAGAGTTGACACATTGTTTTGATTTATTTATTGAGTAACTTTATAAAGTGAACCTATAGCACAATAAATACCAAAGCATGCATCCATCTTATTCAATTATCTCTTGTCTCAATCTCTTGTTACTTCTTATCCATGTTTCTCAATTGTTCTCTCTCTTGAGCCTTGAGAGTTATATGGCATTGTAGTATTGAGACTAAATTTTGACAATTTTCAAAGTTTCATATCAATAATACTCATAGTTATCTTGATCTACCAGGTGACAAGCTTCAAGTGTGGTGGATTCGCCCTTGGGCTTTGTACAAGTCACTCACTATTAGATGGTCTGTCAACAACACAATTTTTACACAATTTTGCATCATTAACTAAGGGAGAAGGCATAATTTTTCAACCCAACCTTGATCGTTCTAGCTTAAAAGCACGAGACCCACCAACTATTTCATATGGACACCTTGAATTACTAAAATTGGAAGATTCAATCAACACAACTTTTACATCAAGCAAGGATGGAACTGAAAGTGCTTTTTCTTTAGAAAAACTTGCAATGGTATCTCAACTATCTTCACAATATTTATATTGCTCATTCCCATTCACATCCTCAACTCTGCAAAAGCTCAAACAAAAAGCCTTAGAGGATGGGGCAATAAAAAAGTGTTCTACCTTTGACGTTATTCTAGCACATGTGTGGCAAGCACGTACAAAGTCAATTGAGATTTTAGACCCCGAAAAACCCAACTTCGTGTTATTTGCGATTGATATTCGCAAGAAGGTCAACCCCCAATTACCCTCAACATTTTGTGGAAATGGAGTTATTACTGCCTATGCATATGCTAGTACATTTGACATTCGTTCAAATCCCCTCTCATTTTGTGTGAAGAAGATTCAAGAAGGTATAGAAAGGGTCACCTCTGATTACATTCGTTCTGCAATAGATTGGTTGGAGGTGTTTAAAGGGGTACCAGCAATAAGTGTAAATGGTAACTTCTATGTGTCAGCATGGTGGAAACTTACATTCCATAAGCTTAATTTTGGATGGGGGGAACCAGTCTATGCTGGGCCAGTAATGGGGGGAGTTGTGGACATGGTTTTGCTTGTCTCAAATTGTGATAATAAGGATGAAGGCTTGAACCTTCTTTTAGCATTGCAACCCAATGACATGCTAAGATTTGAAAGTTATGTTCAAATCATCTAGCATAGAAACACTTGTCGCAAAGCAAATTAAAGCACACTCTTTGTAGTTCCAACCTATACTTTGAAATAGACCTTGAAAGATATGGATGCATAATCCAAAAGGTCCATGTGATAGTTTGTATATCATGTTTAAGCTTTGATGCATATGAACATTTTGTATTTAGAGATTAGACTTTGAACTACAAAAATACATATCATGCTTTTAGCAACTCTAAATTATGGAAGACAACAATTATATTGCTAGGAATTTTTTCCTAAAGTAAAAATCATGTTATGAAATTCAAAATGTGACCTATTAGCATGTGCAAAAAGAGCTAAAGATGGCAAGAGACTTGTTGAGAGAGAGAGAGAGAGAGAGAACTCACAATGTTGCCATCTTATAAAAATAATAATGTTATAATTTTAAGAGAGTCTTGTTTTAAAAGGCATAAAACATGTTTAGGGGATAAGTATAGGTCAAAGTTACCACACAACCACTTTGAGTCTAATGATCACACTAGTTGTCTTATCCAAAACATACCAATTCCCATAACTGTACAATAGAGTAAGGATGTTTCTTTTTTTCACTTGCTTCCTTAGGGAAGTTGCCATTGCAATCATTTCCTTATAGATGTCATTTTCTCCTTGAGCTATATGAGTGCTAAACAAATATTAGGTAAGCTTCCCAATGATTATTGGTAAAAGTAAAGCTTAAGGAGTGTAGAAAATATATTATATATTTGATTGGAATCATGGAATGTACACCCTTAACTTGGTAAATCTTGTTGATTCCAATAGTTGAGTTAGGTTCATTTATGAGTCTCACATTACAATGGCACATTACTTTCATTAGATGGAAAACATCAATAAGTAAAGTAGTCTCCTTCAAGAAAATAAACATTTAAGATGAGCTTCTTATTTTGACATTAAATATAGACATAAATAGTTTTTCTCTCCTTCAAGCTAAATTTTTTGAGAGAAAAAACTCTTTTTTATGGAAAAGAATGTGACTAAGAAGTGAAAGAGAGCTAGAATCTCAATTTTTTTTTTTGGAACTATTAAGAGATTTGTCAAAAAAGAAAGTGATTAAGGATTGAGAGAGAGTTAAAAGCTCAATTTTTGCCTCTATTGCAAGAGGTTAAATAAGAGGCTTCATGTGACTATATTACTTTTGCTTAAGAAAGTAATCTAGGGTTTTGAGTAAAAGAGTTTCTTGATCCATGAAATATTGTACCTTGCAATGTAGAGTAGATTGTTTTGGATTAAGGAAAGGCTCTAGAGAGCCAACGCGCCAACAAAGCCCTTCCCCTCCGGCTGCATGCATGCATGCATGCATGAGAGGCATGAAGAGGAAGAATAACAAGGTCAATGATCAGCAAGGGAAGTGGGGAATGACAGGAGATGGGAACACCTCCATGGACTTGGAATATGCCTTGGCAATAAGGACCAACTGTAGAGAAGGCAGTCAAGCATCATCATCATCATCATCATCATCAATGTGATTATAATGAAAGGAGGAGATCAGTGGAGGCAGCGGCCTCTGGCAAACAATGCTTCAAGGTGACCATCGGCAATCTCACTCGACTACACGAAGCAAAGGTTTGCTGATCTTTAGTCTGTTGGTCTGTATTTTTACTTCATGGGCAAGCTCTCGAATGAGCTCGACGAGTTTGAGCGTTGGTTTTTCACCACCTTCCAAGGCCAAGCTAAACTCCTATTATAGTTTTGCTTTCCCGGAAAAGGGTTTTTCATCGTGCTCCTTACATCACAAGCGGAATGGGATTGGGTCCTCGGATGTGCTGTGGACTTTCGAGGAAACTTGGTTTTCTTGCTGCCATGGATGCCCTCGTTCTCACCTGAGACTATCCTTATCATGCATGATTGTCCGGTATGGGCTACGTTTTAGAATCTACCTATATGGCTAGATGATGAGATTCAAGTGCTCGCAGGTGTGCTCCGTAAAGTTCTCTATCTTGTCGACAATACCTGTGGGCAGGAGCACTTAAACCCAAGCATAAACTATGCATATTGTGGGGTAGACATCGGGAGCCACCTGAGTTTCTAGAACTTAAGAATGCCAGTGGATTTGCTTTGGTTTTGCAAGTGTGCTTTTGGACATTCCTCCCTAATGCTTCCTATCATTGCAAGTAGAGCGCCATTTTGCTAAAGATTGCCCTACAAAAATGGAGGAGCAAAAGAAAGAAGATGAACCTCAAAAGACCCCATAGGAGTGTAAAAAATTACACGGCGCAGCGAACAAAATCTGAGAAAGAGATAGAGAGTACACAACAGATAAGAGGAGAATAATGAAATTTCTTTATCTCCAAACAACTGATATAAAGATGGCTCTGTCCACCCGTGCTCTTCCATTGTGAAGCCTAGATGGCAATCTAGATAGAAGATAGGTGAATAGCAACTCTAACTGGGTGAAAGATGGATTAATAGATGGCTGTGAAGGGGTTTAACTTTTATAACTTGTGAAGGGGGTCATAATGGATGATCTTCCATATGTACCTGTGTCTGTTGACCTTCCATGTAACCATGTGTCTGTTGGCCTTCCATATGCACATGTGTCTGTTGACCTTCCATGTGCCCATGTGTCTGTTGATCTTCCATGTGCACCTCCACTAGTTGGCCAGGGAATATTCTAGGGAATATTCCCTTTACCATTGGCTAGGGCCCCTGATAACTCTCTTACCCCACAACTTGATGCAATGTGCCTCGAGGTGCTATCAGCTTAACTACTCTGTCTAACCCAAAGTTTAGACCCACAATGGTCACCTTTTTGCCATCCAGTCACATAGACCTCATCTGACATACAAGTCAGGATTAAACCAATGTCCGGGCTCCATATGGCTTCTCCTCATAATGGGGGCCTTACAACTTTGAGCACCATGGATCATTGGTGGCACCTTATGAGGGTGGGGCATTGAGCATGTCTAACACCCCCCCTCAATATCCACCTGCAGGTGAACTATATCCTCGGCCCAATGCCAAGTCTCTGAAGATGAACTTGAAGCAGATCCTTCGTAAGTATTTTGGTGAAGATTTCCACTCCATTCTCCTCTGTTGGACAGTAGACCAGTTTCACTATCCCATCCTCGATCAAATCACGCACATAGTGATACTGGATCTCTATATGTTTGGTGCGCGCATAAAACACTGGATTTTTGGCAATGGCGATGCAACTCTGATTGTCACATCTCAGCACAGTTGGTTCTTCATCCTGCACTCCCATATGCCATAGGATCCTTCTCAACCATACTGCTTTACATGTAGCAAAACAAGCTGCCTTGTACTCTGCTTCGGTAGAAGACAATGCCACTGTTGGGCTGCTTCTTACTAATCCAAGAGAAAATTCTTGAACCTAAAGAGAAACAATAACCAGAAATAGACTTCCTGGAATCAGTGTCTCCTACCCAATCTGAGTCACAATTCCCCACAAGAGAAGTTCCGGAACTGTATGTGATACCATAGTCAAGAGTTTCCTTCAAGTATCTGAGCACTCGCATCCCAGGTTTCCAATGACTCTCATGAGGTTTGTTTGAGAACCTGCTCAAAACACCAACAACAAAATTGATATCTGGTTTGGTGTTACACAAGTAGATCAGACTACTGACCAACCTCATGTACCTCCCAATGTCTACTAGTGCTGATGTATCCTCAATGGATAACTTTGCATTCACCTCCATAGGTGTAGCTATCTCCTTGCACTTGGTCATGCCAAACGCCTTCAAGATCTCCCATGCATACTTCTTCTGAGAGATGAAGATCCTTCCTGACTCTTGCCAGAGACTTCAATCCCCAAACAATAGTGCAGCAAGCCTAAGTTTGTCATTTCAGACTCAGAACTCAAAGCCTTTCGAGTTTGGTTGATCATATCTTCATAGTCACCTGTAATAAGAAGGTCATCTACATATAGGACAATCACTACAAACTTTTTACCATCCTTACCTAAACATACAAGTTAGCATCTGAGGCACATCTTTTGAAGTTTAAGCTTAAAAAGAACTTATCTATCCGCTGGTACCATGCTCTGGGGGCTTGTTTTAGCCCATACAATGCCTTCTTCAGCTTACACACTTTTTTCTCAGAATGGGGGGGCCTCAAACCCTGGTGGCTGAGCCACGTACACCTCCTCGTTGAGGTCACTATTTAAGAACGCTGATTTAACATCCATTTGGTAAACTGACCATTGCTTGTGGGCGGCCACTGAAAGTATTGTGCGAATAGTGGTCATTCTGGCAGTTGGGGCAAATGACTCTTGAAAATCAAACCCTTTAATATGTGAAAATCCCTGGGCAACCAGTCTGGCTTTGTACTTTTCTAAGGTACCATCATCCTTGTACTTTACCTTCTAGATCCACTTGGTGCCAATAATCTTCCGCTTTGCTGGCTGATCCACTAGCTTCCAAGTGTCATTCTTCATTATGCTATCATACTCGGCTTGCATAGCTGCCTTCCATATTGGATCTACAAGTGCTTCTTCCAAGTTAGTTGGCTCCTTTACTTCTCTCATAATCTCAGCCATTAAGGCCATATTGACTATGTGAGCAGAAGCCCTCCTTTGCTCCTCTATTCTCTGAGACCTCCTTGGTTTGTCTAACTTCTCCTCAATAGATGTAGGCATAGGATTATTGTGGTCATAGAGCTGCTTCACCCAACACGGCAATGGCTTTTCCGGTGGGGTGATGTCAGGTTGGTGAACTTTTTTCCTCATTATCTGAAGATGATGCTTCCTCCTTAAGGATAGGGATAGCTCTCGGGACAGGTTCATAGTGGACTACTTCTTCGCTTGATGATAAAGTGGAAGAAGTTACCTTCTCCTCCTCCATTGTATACGGCTCCTCCTTGAACACTACATCATGGGCTCGTGATGATCTTCTTTGCCTCTTGGTCATATAATTTGTAAGCCTTCTGCTCATCACTATAAACCAAGAAGATACATTTTCTGCTTTTTGGTTTTAACTTGTTTCTCTTCTCATCTGGAACATGTGCATAACATTCACATCCAAAAATTTTGAAATGTAAGATAGATGGTTTCTTACCAGTATAAGCCTCATGAGGTGTTTTTTCCTTGAGAGCCTTTGTGTAGCTCTGATTTAGAATGTAGACTACAGTATTAATAGCTTCAGTCCAAAAATGGTTAGGCAATCCCTTGCCCTTTAGCATGCATCTTGCCATCTTCACAATGGTGCAATTCTTGCATTCCACAACACCGTTCTGCTGAGGTGTGTGAGGCGTCGTCAATTGACGTTTGATCCCTTTGCTCTTGCAAAAGTCTTCAAACTCCTTTGAGTTGAACTCACTACCACCATCTGTTCTAAATTTCTTCACACTTTTCCCTGTTTCATTCTCAATAAGTTTTAGCCATTCTTTAAACTTACCAAAAGCTTGAGCCTTATCACGAAGGAAGTACACCCACATCTTCCTACTGTAGTCGTCGACAATCAACATAAAATAAGAAGATCCCCCCTAAGGCCTATGTAGGTATTTTACCGCACAAGTTAGCATGCACTAACTTTAGAGGAGCTTGTGCTCTATTCTTGCTTTTTTGTGGAAATGCCTTTCTCTGTTGCTTGCCCATCATACAAGCTTCACATGGTTCCTTCAATTCAGTCACTATAGGTAGGTGAGCAACCATACCTTGCTTTTGCATCTCCTTCAACACTACAAATCCGATATGTCCAAACCTTTCATGCTAAAGCTTACTTGTGCCCACTCCAGCGGTGGCTGTAAGAGCAGGTAGCTCATACAGGTTGTTCTTTCTTTCTCCTTTGCCAACAATTTTGCCAGCACTATCAAGAATTTCTGCACCTGTCTTCTTGAATCTCACTTCATGACCAAGATCAGTTATGGCAGCAACTAATAATAGATTTCTCCTAATTTTAGGCATATACAACACATCTGAAAGCTTTTTGACTTCACCATTTGCAGCAACAAAAGAAATAGTACATGTGCCCGCAACAGGGCATTTTGCATCATTTCCAACCGTCATAGTGATGGATTCTTGTAGAGGCTGCATAGAACTACATGGATCTTTCTTGTTGGTCATGTGGCGGGAGGCCCCACTATCCAAAACCCATGAGTCAGTGGTAGATTCTTCTTACGCCGAGGAGCACACTTCCTCAATGGTCACCATGAATAACTCCAACTCTGCTTTAGCCGTATTGGTTGTCTTTTTCCCTTTACTTTTAAGGGTACCATTCTTTTCATTTGCCTTCTTGACACGTCAATCTGCGATTGCATGTCCTTTCTTCTTGCAGTAGAAGCACTCTCCTTGAAACTTCTTCTTACTGTCCTTCTTCTTTTTGTCCCCATCATTTTTGGTGGAGGAACCACCTTTGCCTTTTGCATTGGCAGAGAATGTAGCATCTCCATTGTTGCTTCCTTCTCGAGCTTTCAGCCTCAACTCCTCCTCCATCAATAATGCAGAAAACTCCTCAAAAGTCAAAGCTTGAGGTCTCACATGAGTATTAAGGGCAGTTATTAGTCCATCAAACTTTTGTGGACAAATCCGAAGACACCTCCGAGCTAGCTCTTTGCTAGTCTTTTGTATCCCAACTCCAGCCATTTGGTCGCGTAGATTCTTAATCCGAGTGATGAATGCTTCAACCATCTCTCCTTTATCAAACTTCTCTGCTGCTAGTTGATTCTCCAAGTTTTGAATCCTTGTTTAGTTTCGTGTTTCATACTGACTCCTCAGTACATTCCAAGCCTTTGATGCTTTGGTTGTATGCTGAATCAAAGTCAGAACACTGTCAGAATAGCTTGTAACTAAGGCACACAATGCACCTGCATTCCTTTGTTTCCAAGCTCATAGAAGATCTGCATTCAGAGGAATCATCACACTAGAATTTGATGGGTTGGGGGTAGGCTGTGGTTCTACGTCAGTCCCCAGCACAGTCTCCAGAAGCTCATAAGAATCAAGAATAGTTGTAATTTTGAACTTCCACAAGGTGTAGTTTGTACCATCTAACTTGCCTTCATTGAAGGTTGGTGGATGAATCCTCAATGTTTGAATAGCTGGTACATCAGCGCCACCTCCTGCACCACTTCCTAATGCGCCAGAATCGCTTCCGGAAGATGACATCGTTCCTCTTTGCTGTTTAAGGCTTTGCCTCTTGTGCACTCTTCGATCCCTAGAGCCTCCTGGGCTCTGATACCATGTAAAAAAATACACGGCGCAGCGAACAGAATCTGAGAAAGAGATAGAGAGTACACAACAGATAAGAGGAGAATAATGAAATTTCTTTATCTCCAAAGAACTGATACAAAGATGGCTCTGTCCACCCGTGCGCTTCCACTGTGAAGCTTAGATGGTGACCTAGACACAAGATAGGTGAAGAGCAACTCTGACTGGGTGAAAGATGGATTAATAGATTGCTGTGAAGGGGTTTAGCTTTTATAGCTTGTGAAGGGGGTCATGATGGATGACCTTCCATATGCACCTGTGTCTGTTGACCTACCATGTGTCCATGTGTCTGTTGACCTTCCATATGCACATGTGTCTGTTGACCTTCCATGTACCCATGTGTTTGTTGACCTTCCATGTGCACCTCCACTAGTTGGCTAGGGAATATTCTAGGGAATATTCTCTTTACCATTGGCTAGGGCCCCTGATAACTCTCTTACCCTGCAACTTGATGCAATGTGCCTGGAGTTGCTACCAGCTTAACTACTCTGTCTAACCCAAAGATTAGACCCACAATGGTCACCTTTTTGCCATCCGGTCACATAGACCTCATTTGACATACAAGTCAAGATTCAACCAATGTCCGGGCTCACATATGGCTTCTCCTCATAATGGGGGCCTTACAACTTTGAGCACCATGGATCATTGGTGGCACCTTATGAGGGTGGGGCATTGAGCATATCTAGCAAGGAGCAGGCCAAGGGCCCCATGGCCACACAACATAGTGAAGCTCAACCCAAGATGGATGATGGGAAGAAGAAGAGTGAGGCTTCTAGGACTCAGGTCTCGGCACCCAAGGTGAAGTCTTAGCAACTGTAGGACAAGGGTGAGTCCTGAAAGCAAAAGAATGATATGGATAAAGAGAATGTGGATCCTACCTTCAAGTAGGTGGGAAAGAAGAAGAACAAGTTCTCTATCAAACATCTTGCCCACTTGCCATATGTCAATAGGAATTATTATGATTCTATTGGCAATGGTGAGGTTTACTTGGATGATATAGTCCATTGAGATGGAGCACACATTCAAAAAACTAATTGCAATGTTGTGGAGTGCCAAAGGTATTTCCTTTGAAAAGGGAAAGGATGCTGTTTACAACATGGTTAGGAGAAGGAAGCCCGACATTGTGGCCCTCCAAGAGATCAAGTTAGATACACATGAGGCTATGGATTTGACCACTCTAGGTTGTCACACTAGTTGGCACCACCTGGAAGGGATGTGGGGGAAAAATGCTAATGATTAGGGATTTTCTTCAACTTGTCATTAGGTGGCATGGCAATGAGTGACGGCTCTCTACTCTCAGTTGGGATAAAGATCTATGGTGAAGAGATGCACATTTTCTCAATTTACGCAATCAATTCCTCATCATAGAGATGTGTTCAATGGACTACACGAATCTCCTAATGGAAGATTGCCCAACCCTCAGCTTGGGCAACTGGAAGATGGTAGAATGCCAAGATGATAAATCACATCCTGAGACATGGATGCCGAGGGAGGAGATGGAGATGTGGGAGAATCTTTCCAAAGCTCATCACTTGTGTGATCTTAGAAGTGTTTTGGGTGCAGGATAGGCCTTTACATAACACAATAGGTTGTAGGGAACCTATGGAGAGTGCCAAGGTTGGATAGGGTTTATGCCAACTTGGGGGCTTGGCGGATTTTTGTAGACAGTAAAGTCGAAACCCTTTTGCATTTCACGGTCTTTGATCATTGTCCAAGTCAAATTACATTTAGATTATTGCTCCCACGGTCTTTCAACCAAGCACTACCCTTTCAATTGAATACATCTTTCCTTTTAGATGTGAGCTTTGTGAATAGGATTAAGGTAGAGCTAGCAACACTTAGACCCTATTAATTCTTGGATTGCTGGTAGACAAAGCAATGATGTGTCTTGCTAAAAGGCATAGGAGAAATCAAGCTAAACATAGAAGGGACAATGAACTCATGATGGCAAGATGCCAAGGATGGCTGCTTTCAGCACTAATCATCTCACCCAATGATGTTGTGCTTATTAGATTATTGTAAAATTGTGAATTATATCTCAAGGAATTAGAGTAGGGCAGAGTGAAATAAGGACAGGTGCAATTAAGGACGAGATGGGATCTTGAGAGTGATGCACACTCACCCTTCTACTTTTAGGTCCTGAAAAGGAAAGCATAGAGAGAGCTAATCTCTTACATAGAGGATACCCAAGGGAACAAAGCCATAGACACAAAGGGGATCCTAGAAGTGTCCCAAAATCATTTGGCCTCCATTATGGGGTTGCAATATACCCCCCTACTGATTATGAAGAGTCCATGCATGACTTGTTTAAGGGTTATCAACCTTTGGTTTTCCAAAGAAGTTTGTAACCAACTAACAACCCCCTTTTTCGAGGATGAGATATCATTTGTCCTTCATAGCATGAATTCGTCGGGGCTTGATGGGCTCCCACTTGAGTTGTATAAAGCTATATGGGAAACATGCAAAGGGGAATTGTCTAGGCTTGTGAACTACTATTTTTGGAACTTTACCACTCATGTTGAGTAAAGCCATATGGGAAACATGCAAAAGGGGATTGCCTATGCTTGTGAAATACTATTTTTGGAACTTTACCACTCATGTTGAGTTCAACTATGGGGTGATAAAACTCATCCCGAAGTCCTCTGCTAGGATAAAGATCCCTTGATCATGTTGACCACTGCTACAAGATAATGGCTAAGCCCTTGGTAATCAATGTCCTGTCGAGGTGCTTATATTAGAGACAATATGGCTTCATTTTCAAGAGAAGGATACATGACTTAATATTAAATCTCACTTTCTTGATCGAGTGGGCATTGAATAGTAGTCAAAAATGCCTTCTCATCAACATGGAACTAGACAAAGCATATGACAGAATAGATGGACCTTTATTGAGAGGGTGCTATAGATGATGGGATTTGGCAAGCAATTTACTCACATGGTTGCTAGCTTGTTTTAGAATGCTTCAATCTGTGTTTACATCAATGGTATGATGTCCATGATCTTCTTGCTCAGGAGGTCAATGAGTAGGAGTGCCTTGAAGGGAGTGAGCCTTGAAGTGGAAGCATGGAGTGGAAGCAAGAGCTATGGTGGAAGGAGCAAGAGCAAGAGAGAGAGACACACAAGATGTGGGAACTCTAGCAGTCATAATGTGTGACCAGCCTTCCCTTTATTCAAATATCATTGAAAGAATAAAGAATGAAGTGACAGTGATAGGCATTTACAACTTGTAGGATACAGATATGTGGGTAACTAATACACAATACGGGTATTGTTAGTGTAACTAATACACAGGCGGCTAGGCACAAGTGCCTTTACCCCCAACAACCTCCCACTTAAAGGCAAATGTATCCCTAATGAGATGAGAGAACAAGAAAAAAGTGACAAAATACAAGTTATATAGAGTACAATAGGATAAGAAAAGACATCATTTCATCCAATGCCCATCAACTTTCCAAGAAAGGCAAAATGCTTCACTGAGAGAATTTTAATGAACATATCTATAGGATTTTGGTTAGTTGAGATTTTGAAAAGCTCAATGAAGTTGTCCTCAATGACCTCTCTAATAAAGTATTAACACACCTTAATGTGCTTCATCTTCACATGGAAGACCAAATTCTTGGCCAACTGAATAGCACTCATAGAATCCTAATGCAATGTATAAACCACATCAGTAATACTAAGGTCTACCACTAGACGGCCTAACCAAAGAGCCTCTTTGCAAGCCTAATTGGCTGCAATATACTCTACCTTTGCGGTAGATAGGGCTATGCATTTCTACACCCTGGACTTCCAAGAAACAACACCTCCAATAAAGGTAAAGAAATTGCCAGAGGTGGACTTCCTACTCTCTACATGTCTTGCATAATCAAAGTTAGTATAACCCATGACTCATGTATCCTAGCCACCATAACAAATGCACATGGTTGTTATGTCCTTCACATACCTCCTGATACCCTTGATAGTATCCCAATGTTGTCTCCCAGGTATAGCCATATAGCATGCCCACAACTCCCACTACAAATGCTGTGTTAGGATAAGTGGATAAATGACATACATTAAATTGTCCCTGTGGATGCATAAGGGATCTTGGCCATCTACTCATGAGACTGCAGACAATCAACTGGACTAACCTTCACATGAGAAGGTAAATGACAACTAATAGGCTTAACATCTTGCAAATGAAACCGCTCAAGGACCTTTTGGATGTACTTCTTTTGTAACAAGTAAATGAGCCTCTTAGAGCGGTTGCGAGTAATTAGCATCTCAAGGACATGTGAGGCCTATCCCATGTCCTTTATCGCAAAGATCTTCTTGATCAAACCTTTCAAGGCATCCAACTCATCATGAGCACTTTCAGCAATTAGCATATCATCCATAGAGAGAATAATCATAAGGCTGCCATCATGAGCCTTCCTTGTGTATAAACAAGGATTAATATCACTACGAGAATATCCATGTGAATGTATAAAAGCATCAAACTTGTGGTATCATTCCCTAGATGCTTGCTTAATGCCATAAGGCTCTTTCTCAATCAGTATACTAGGTGGTCCCCACAAAGTTTTGCAAAGCCCTTAGGCTACTCCACGTAGATCTCATCATGCAAGTCTCTATGAAGAAAAGCCATCTTGATATCCATTTGATAAAGATCCAAGTCAAATTGAGCAACCAAAGCCAGTACCAAATATAGGGTACTCATCTTCAAAATAGGAAAAAAAACTTCATCAAAGTCCACAACACACTCATGCTTGAAACCCTTAGCAACCAATTTGGCCGTATATATCGGCTTTGAGCATCCATGGGTACCTTTCAACTCGTACACCCGCTTGCATGGCAAAGCAAAACTTTCCATTAGGAAACGAAACCAAATTCCATATTGACAGATGATTTTTGATGCCGAGAAGTGCTTAAAAATAGCCAAAAATTACGAATATCAAGGGAAAAATAGACTTCCTCGAAGGCGACGGTGGCAATTAGTACGATTTTAAGCGGCAAGTCCCTAAAGCACTAGTGCTTATTTTCATGGAAATCAAACGGTGGCGGATGGCTGAGCTGGAGTTTTCCTACATGCAAAATGACGTCAGGAATCCAATGCAAGTCTTGGATCTCCATTTCGAGGTCGTTTGATCCCCCATTTAATCCTCGCAAGGTTCGGGGTTGTGAAGCAGCTACTGGATCTGGAAGTCAGGAAGAGCGTGATGGGGCCCAGCTTTGTAGATTTCGACGTCACAGAACCACCCATCTAGACGGATCTCGAATCCGATGTCGTTTGCCCCTCCAAAAGTGAAAAAGCCACTTGCCAGAAGTGTGAAACCAAAATGCATAAACTAGATATTTGGGGTGTTTAGTTTAAAGCTCTAATTAAAGAGCAAGAAAACATCATGGAATGAAACGATGGGGAGGGGGGCGTCAGTTTTTTGTGTCCCATTTTCCCCCCCTCATCATGCATTTTTAGATCAGTAAAGTGGAGAGGAATGCTCCTGGGCCTGAGATGCTTCCATCCTTCGCCCTCCATCACCACAAATAGATCAAGAAATGATGCACTGAGTCAAGAGATCAAAAACCAGTCTTTCTCTCTCCTCCCTCTCTCTCATGCATAGAGATAATTCATGTGCAAGAAATCAAGAAGAAGAGTGGCTGAAGAATGCTTGTCCGATTGCTTCAAGATGAAGAGGAGGATGAGGAAAGAGGTTCAGCACTAAAGAATGGTTGCTGGTTGGTTTGTGCGTTGCTCAGAATAATTATTAAAAAACCTGCAACACACAAGACAAGCGGTATGCTCCAATTTTATGAAGAAATTGGCTTGTTTTTGTTGTTTCATGGTCCAAATGTTGTTCATATGCGATGAATTTTTGTTTGAACATTGTTTGCATCATGATTGAGGGCTAGAATTACAGAAATACAGAACCCATAGTGATTTAGAGTCGTTATTAATTCCTTAAAACCCGCAAAATGGCATTTTAATGGAAATTAATGGTTTTTTTTCGATTTTGAATTGGAGAAAAGGGATGGAAATGGGATAAAATCAGAGAAAATGTTAAGTTTCAGTCGAAATAATAAGCCAATACAAATAAATAAGAAAGTACCTATTTTTCATGAATAATAAATAGGAAAAAATAGCAAAAAATAGGGAAAATTGGGATTTTCGGGCTAAAAGAATATGGAAAAATAAGATTTATGTGCGAGAATGTTTGGCAAGGTTAAAGCATGAGTTCAAGCCTCAGTTTGGCCTTTTCCTTTGTGTTATAGTCCATGTTTATTGTTTTTTACATACAAAAATGATACAAAATAAGCATTTATACCTATGCACCATAGCAACACCTAAATGGTAAGAGGGGAATGAAGTTTATGCGATGATCTAATTGCTAAAAAGATACAAATTTTGATTTTCCTATTTATACATAGCATTTAGGGATCGTTCTATAATTAAATATAGGTGTTTAGTAGCACGAAAGTTTCGGTGCTAGTCGCTAAAGCAACACAGCACGTAACGCTCGGTGAAAATTCATGAAAGGGCTGTTTTCCGCACCTCACATGGCTAGTTTTTTAATCATAAAATGGTTGTGCACAATTGTCATACACCTTGCATCAAGCATGCCATGTGGTATCTCTTGGAATGCATTGCAATTGATTTATAAACTTTGACCAACGCTGAGAGGGCAGGAAACCTAAGCTGTAGGTTTAGACGGGTGTTTCCATTGGGAAAAGTTTTGTGAGGCAAATCAAAATGTCTTGGAACGCTGAATTATGAAAGAGTGGAGTTTGTACGAATGTTATATGTATTAGCGATGCATCTTGGGGCCAATCCTTGAGGTGTAGGAGAGTCGCAGTGGAGCTACGGCAATCAGCCGAGAGGTGCTTCCCTATGTGTGTATTATGAGGCATTATGCCTATATGTTATGGGATCTCCCTCTGAGGAGAAGGGAAGATGAACGTTGGACTACATATTGGATACAAACTCAAAATCGTCATAAGCATTTAGTGCAAAGTGAGTTTTAGATGCTCCTGGCCCGCGAGGCCATGTGGTGGGGTTGTCTGTCGTATGCATGAGGTCCGGCTAGTGCCATAGCCAGTGCCGGCCCATTTTAGGTCCCATCAGTGGTGCGTCTGCTGGGAGCCACCAACAAGAGGTGGTTCTCGAATCTAGGGTTTTTAGGAACGAAAGAGTTGGTTTATGTCCTCTGACAAGGACCATCAAGCCGAAATACAAAAAGCAGAACGTGTTGAGAGGGCTAGATGGCGGTTGGAGATTGTAAGACACTATTCTCCTCAAAGGAGCAGCCCATTACGCATAAGTGGTAGTGGTTCTAGTAACCTAGGTGTTACGAGTAGCTCTTCGAGTGCAAGTGAAAGTCTTGGTACTTCCCAATTTCCAGTTAATCAACCCACAATAAGTGGGGGTGTAGTTTTGCCTACACAAACTCCTGTTGTCAATCCGGTTGTAGCCATGGCACAACCTATTGCAATTCCAGCAGGTACACCGGATCTACCAGCATTAGGAGCACCGTTGCCTATTTTCCATGGGTTAGCAGAAGAAGATGGACAACTCCACATTAAGGAGTTTCAAATGCTCATGTTCAACTATCGAATTCAAGGCGAAGGACACCTAATAATGTTCTTCAACATGACATTAAAAGGAAGAGCAGTAGTGTGGTATCACAATCTAGAAGCCAGAACCATAACTAGCAGTGCCCAATTCTTTACGACTTTCCATAGGGAGTTTGCCCCTGAGAAGGGTGGACAATATTGGTTGCGTGTTCTGAATGTAACACGCCAAGAGCCAAATGAAAATGTCCAGGCATATGCCAAGAAACTAAAACAAGTTCTTCGAAAACTTAACACTTATATTCCTATCCCAACGGCTGCACAGTTGCAATATTTCCTACATAGATTGGATTTTAATATCCAGGTGTAGCTGAGTAGTGTTGTTTTGGCCGATATTGACACTGCCATTACCCAAGCAGAAGGAGTAGAGTCGCACTTGTAAGCGACTTATGCAGCAAGGATAAATTTGGAATGGAAATAATTTGGCCTTCACCAATGGGAGTCAAGGGGACCCCACGTTAAATACGAGTGGCAGAGAGAGTATTATGTCGAATCTGCCTATGTTACCAGCTCCTCCTAGCATGACTATGCCTATGGCTAGTTAGGCGGCCTCACTAAATAGTGGTGGAAACCAAACAATGAATCCTAATGTTGTCCTAGTTGGTCAGTGGCTAATTCCTAATCAAGTGGATAGGCCTATGGGATGACAGACTGACGATCGCGACTATGAGTCGAGTGCTTCTAATGTCCTTGGTGAAGTTAAGGATATGATGAAGCAGTACACCGATATGATATCTGAACAATTGCTGTGGATATCAATTTTCTTAAGAAGCAACAGAATTTGATAGGGAGCCGATGCCCTGAAGAGAGTGGCCCCTCAAAATTCAGCTGTAAGTGGTGTGGGGGCCAACATTTCCCTAGGAACTGCCCAAATGTCAAATGTGATATTTGCGGGAAGTCTGGCCACTTAGCCACTACCTGTTGGAGTAAGGTTAGTTCTCTCCAACAAGGGAGTAAACAACTAGGTCCAGTTAACCATCGCGCATAAGGGAATAATCTCTTGCAAGACGATGGACCAAGGCAAATACTGCAAAGAGGAAAGGCGGTTGTAGAGAAGTTACCTCATGGTAGTGGAGTCAGCCTTATTGAGGCTGTATGTGTCAATGATGCTGAAACTTCTAATCTATGAGCCGTAACAAGAGGCCAAAAGGCTAAAGAGGGTGAAAAAGATAATGCAAAACGTGTCGAGGGAAGCCCTAAACAAGATGCTAGGGAAAAGCAAGTCCTAAATCCTGGTAAGGAAGGTGGACCGTTAAGACCTATTGGTAGTAAATTCGATCCCGAGGAGGATAAAGGATTGCCAAGAAAGAAGGTAAAGGCTAAAAAAGAGGCACCAAAGCCGATGGAAAGACCAAAGGAGAGGATGGTTTGGCGTGAGAAGAGAACTTTGGCTAATTACCACGACTTTGATCTAGCAAGTTCCCTTTGTGAAGTCAAACCAAACGTGAATCTCCTGCAATTGATTAAACTTTCTCCAGGAGTACGCAAGGAATTCAAGAAAATCTTGCATATAGGGTATATAGTAGAACATTTGGGCATAGCTAGAGTGGGGGAAGATTGGTTTGATCATGCTGAAAAGCATTGCCCTAGGGTTCCAGCATATGGGGATAGAATATTAGTGGAGCATGCTATCGTGGACACTGGATCCTCCGTCAATATCATAAGTTCAGACTTGATGGAGAGGTTAGGTCTAAAGATCCAAAAAGACGGCTCCATACTTCTTAGGATGGCTGATGATAGTCTAAGACAACCAGGAGGTTGCATTACTAAGGTCCACGTTACAGTAGCGAGCGTGGAATGCTATATAGACTTTAGGGTGATAAAGTTTGCAGGACGTCCTAACTATCGAGTCTAGCTAGGCAGACCATGGATTCTATGGATAGACTGTCAAGTCGACATACCCGCTGGTCGAGTGATTCTAGGTCAAGGTGCCCATCGTGTAATAGTGGATGCTTACCCTGAGTCTCCTCAGAGTGAGAGAGCTCCACTATCCTCCACTGTAGATGAACCCTCTGGTAGTGAGACGTCAACGAGCGATGGATCTAAGGAAGGGTCCACTATAGAGGATATTTATCAGATAACCTTGAACGAGCCGATAGAGCCTCATGATCAAATAAGAGACGCGGACGTTATTGATAAAAAAAACAGAGCAACCAATGGCTAAAGCCCCATCCCGCAGCATATACTGCCCTCTTGCTACACTGTAAAGGGCGTCTCAATCTGAGACAATGCACTCTTGCACTTTCCGACTGTGCTACCTGCAGAGACTTGCTCCCAAAACGGAAAAATGAAAGCAACACTGGTCCTCTTACCAAAACACCGCGAACTTGGTTTGCTTTCTTGCTCCTCACCACGAACAAGGCTCTGATACCATGTCAAGATTGTGGGAGAGAAAGAAGGAGTCTCACTTGTAGCTTTCTTGCTTGCACAATGGGGGAATACACACACAGGTGGAGGCTGAAAATAGTTTTTCTCTTCTTAGTTGTGTAAGCCAAAAAGAACTCAAGTACATAGAAAATAGAAGAACCCTATATATGGGTCTCAAAACCAAACTCAACTAACTAAGGTGGCATACTAGCTGAGCCACGAACTAGAGTAGATAAGGATAGCTGTCATCTAGCTATTATTAATGGGCGGTGTACCAATCACATCAACTGACAAGTCGGTGACATAAATGCACAACGGTCACCCTGGCATATCACGAGTGGAGCTCAATATCTCAACAGTTCGGATGTGATCGGATTGCTTCAAGATGAAGAGGAGGCTGAGGAAAGAGGTTCAGCACTGAAGAATGGTTGCTGGTGTGGGCTGCTCAGAATAATTATTAAAAAACCCGCAACATGCAAGACATGCGGTATGCTCCAATTTTATGAAGAAATTTGCTTGTTTTTGTTGTTTCATGGTCCAAATGTTGTTCATATGCGATGAATTTTTGTTTGAACCTTGTTTGCATCATGGTTGAGGGCTGGAACTACAGAAATGTAGAACCCATAATGATTTAGAGTCATTATTAATTCCTTAAAACCCGCAAAATGGCATTTTTAATGGAAATTAGTGGTTTATTTCGATTTTGAGTTGGAGAAAAGGGATGGAAATGGGATAAAATCAGAGAAAATGTTAAGTTTCAGTCAAAATAATAAGCCAATACAAATAAATAAGAAAATACCTATTTTCCATGAATAATAAATTAAAAAATAGCAAAAATAGGAAAAATTGGAATTTTCACGCTAAAAAAATATGGAAAAATAAGATTTATGTGCGTGAATGTTTGGCAAGGTTAAAGCATGAGGTCAAGCCTCAGCTGGCCTGGTCCTTTTGTATTATAGTCCGTATTTATTGCTTTTTACATACAAAAATGATACAAAACAATCATTTATACCTATGTACTGCAGCAACAACCAAACGGTGAGGGGGGGATGAAGTTTGTGCGACGATATAATTATTGAAAAGATACAAATTTTGATTTCGCTCTTTGTGCATAGCATTTAGGGATCGTTCTATAATTAAATATAGGTGACTAGTAGTAGGAAGTTCCGGTGCTAGTCCCTAAAGCAGTGCAACACGTAACGCTCAGTGAAAATTCATGAAAGGACTGTTTTTCGCACCTCACATGGCTAGTTTTTTAATCATAAAATGGTTGTGCACAATTGTCATACACCTTGCATCAAGCATGTCATGTGGTATCTCCTGGATAATGCATTGCAATTGATTGATAAACTTTGACCAACACTGAGAGGACATGAAACCTAAGCTGTAGGTTTAAACGGGTGTTTCCATTGGGGATGAGTGCATGGACCTCTCCCAAGAGTGCATGGTCCTCTCCCAAGAGTGATTATCACACATGGCCTCATCATAAGAGTGCATGGACCTCTCCCAAGAGTGCATGGACCTCTCCCAAGAGTGATTATCACACATGGACCTCTCCCAAGAGTGCATAGACCTCTCTCAAGAGTGATTATCACACATGACCTCGTCATAAGTAAGAGACTCACTAGCATCTGTCACCATAACATAATCAATAGAGAGGGCACAAATTGCTCATCTATCTCTAGTAGACTGCCTCAAAAAAGGCTGTGGGACATATACATCCTATGGAATATCAGGGATCTAGGTCACTGGAGCATGAGCCACTACTACTATAGGCCATCTAGCTAGCTATATAGTAGCATAAGGCTCCTCCTGAAATATCACCTTATGTATCCAACAACATACTCTTGTTGCCTATGCATTTTCTCTTCATGGAAAACATCATGGCCATGGATAGCCTTCCAAGCTTACAGGTCTCATAGACGATAGCCCATCTTGTTTGCATCCCTATAACCAAGAAAGATGTATTTTACAAACTTAGGATCCACCTTATTGCACTTGTCCTTGGGAACATGGGAGAAAGCCTCACAACCAAAGATATACAAATGATCATATGATGGAGGCTTTCTAGACCATACCTCCTCTGTAACCTGATAGTCCAGAATAGTACTACATGGGGACCCATTAATCAAGTGTACGGCAACAATAACTGTCTCAACCCAAAAATGTTATGGTAAGCCTACAAACTCGCTCCTAAATTGTCATATTCATATGCTTTGTCATACCATTCTCCCGAGGGGTCCACTAGGGTTTATTGTATGGTACCACATGAGTGTAAGGGAGGGGGGTTATTTAAGGGAAGGAAGGTACATTTTATAAGGTAAGTTCCCATAAATAGGTGGTAGATAAGGGATATTTTCATATATTTCTTGCATGCAAGTGACGTCTCCTTATTACTACTAGTGAATCCCTCGTGACCATTCTAGGGTGGATATACGAGGCACTCAATTGACACTTAATAACCCTCTCGTCATAAAATTATTCAAAGGCTTTGGAGACATACTCACCCCCATTATCTGACCTTAGGTATTTCTACCTATATCCAGACTGGTTCTCCTGAAATATAGTCAAGAATTTTGATTTATGCTAAATAGGGTAGGCCCAGACCTTATGTGTATAGTCATCAATGAAGGTAATGAAATAATTTCCACCACCTAATAATTTGCAGGGCATGGGATCACATATATCTGAATGAACAAGAGCCAATGGCTCACCCATGCATGTTATACTACACTTTTTATATGTATCACTGTCTGCTTGCCATATAAACAATGATCACAAGACTCAAAGCACTTATAGTCAAGGGAAAAAAGTTACTACAAATGGGTAAGTATTTTTATTGATTTCAAAGACATGTGTCTTAAGCGACGATGCCAAAGAGATACATGTGAAATTGCATCTACTACCAAAATATGGTGCACTCACCTAGATACAAGCAAGGGGTAGAGAATATTAGACTTAGCACCACGTGCAATGATAAGATTCCCACAGTTAATCTTTCATGAGGAATCACCAAAAGTGACAACATAACCTACATCATCCGAGGTGCCAGTAGAGATAAGGCTCCTCGGTCGTAAGAGTTGGTACATGATGTACATCATGAATAGTGAACATGCTACCTTAACCAAATTGTAGCTAGACATCACAAATACCACCTATCTCTAATGCTAGCTTTTCATTACCCAAATAAAAAGATCTAGTCATACTATGATAGGAGTGAAGCCACTCTCTATGAGGGGTCACATGAAAGGAAGGCCCTGAATCTATCACAACCAAAATTGAGTATATCTTGATAAGGCATTAGATAGTTGTGAAGTATCAAGAGGAGAAACTATAAGTATAAAATCATCATCAAAGTTAGTTTTCACAATATTAATCTCTTTAATCTTGATGCTGGACTTAATAGGGACAATGTTGTGATCATCATTCTTGTCTTGCACTTTACTCTTACCCTTTTTCTTGTGCTTGTCTTTGTGTATTTTATGGTATTGTGGCCAAATATGATGTGATTTCCCATAGTAATGACAAGTCAATGAGGAATTATGGCCACGAGACTTATAGCGAGACTATCCATATGGTTGAGAACGAGACTATTGAGAGTCTCCCACAGTGGTCATTATCGCTTCTACCATTATTGTCTCTAACTATCAAAGCATATGATGTACGAGAAGCATCAATATTCTTTTTGTTAACCTCTTCATTCAAGAGTGCATCCTCTATATCTTGCAAGATTAACCCATCAGTAGACACATTTACACACATAGCACTACAAAATATATCCCATGACTCCGGGGGTGTAACTAAGAGAATAAGGGAGGGAGATCACCCTTGAATTCAATCCTCTGCGAAGACAGATGGTTGAGAATGGAATGAATTCATTTAAGTGGGATAACATGGCAGTTTTTTTCATGTGAAGATCCATGAGTTTCTTTAGCCAATACTTCTGAGAAGCAGGGCTCTGCTTGTCATAGACATTGTGAATCTTATCCCATAAGTCCCATGCGAGACTACCCATCAAAGACAACATTATAGAAAACCTACTTAGAGATGGACAACATGATCATGGACTTACTTGCATCATCTAGAAGATCTAATTTAGCCCAATCATCTGCATCAATACGTTCGGGCTTGACACCCTCATGTTTCAAAGGCTTAATCTGCATTTTCTATACTAAAACTTGATAGATTTGGGCCTTCCAATAGCTATAGTTGGTGCCATCCAACTTGTCAATATTAAGGATAGCACTGTCATGAGAACCACTAGCCATAATGGGACCAAGAAATTGCATAGAAAGGGCAAAACAAACTACTATAATAACCTACAAATCAGCCCCAAAACCATGGCCAAATCAAGTTGAAAACAAGGGGAATTGCTAAAGTAATGAGTTGTCCATAAACTGTAGGCAAGAAATCTAAGTAATTGTCCTCAAATAAAATGCATAGAATCGATATGACATGTTGCCATAATAGATTGCAGCAATATGCAAACAATCCACTGTGAGCAAACAAGAAAAGAAAAGCCAAGAACAACGAGCATTGAAAAATGTCATAACTTCAGTGTGTTAGTAACTATACGTGCACGAGGCAAATATGTCATGCAGAAGGTAGGTCTCAAGATAAATGAAGAGAACTACCAAATGCATAACCCATTGAGCAAGGCTCAATACATAACCTAGAAGCATATAAATATTATTGACAACACTTGATAGACATAAGTGCCAGATCGAAGACAAAAGATCAAATCAACCCACGATAGGGTAATTGCATCCAATGGTTATCAAGAGAGCATGTTCATGTCACAATGACTCCAACTATCTCACTGTAATAAGCTCAAGCTCAACTGCATACACCAAATCTCAATTGTAACACCTCACTATTTGAGCTTCATTGATGCTCATACATCTATGTATTAATGCTAGGATGTTTAATTCATGTCTTGAGGTGATCTTTAGATTGATTTGAGCTTTCTTTGCTTAATTTTAAGTAGGGTTCTTTGGTGTATACAATATGGATAGCAAGTTATTATCAATAAGCTTTATGCATTTGAAGTCTACATGCTATACAAGTATGCCACTTGAATGTATTAATGCTAAACATTGATGCTTGGTCGTGAATATGATTACGGAATGCTTTGGAACTCAATTTTGAGCTATATTTGATGCCTTGGAGATTTTCCAGCATGCTTTAGTTTCTTCAATGATTTTCATTTACAACTTTAAAGACTCATTGGGTTTTATGCTCTCCGAATGTATTGGTTGTTGGGCACTCGAATGTCATATACTTGATGTATGGAGCCTTACATTGATCTTTTGCAAATGACCGATACGACGCGAAAGGAGGGAAGCGCAGGTTCAAAATGAAGCTACTCATACCATATTTGCAGATGACCAATATGGCATGAAAGGAGCAAAGCACAGGCTCAAAATTAACCTACTCGCACCGTATTTGCAGGTGACCGATACGGGGCGATGTGATAATCATTGAACTCGACGTTGCTGTGTATTCACGCTCATGGATTCGAAAAGTGAGCCACGTAAGTTGGCATTGATATTTTATACCTGTGGGATAGGCAACACATGGCACTGTTTTATTAGCTAGGGTTTGCGTGGGCCATCCATGTGGCTGTCTACGTGGCTTTCCATGTGGAAAATAGTTATCGGTCTATATATACAAGTAATTATACATTTATGATTTTTTTGGCAAATCGTCAATTTGCACCATTTTGTGCATCCCTTAATATGAAGCGAGGAGGTATTGTTCTTGAGATCGCTTGTGCACTTTTGCGTCGTATCGTAGATTCGCAAATACGAAATGAGAAGGCATTGTTCGTGAGGTCGGGTGCACACTTTTGCACCGTATCGTGCTTTCACTCATGTCTGAACCTAAGGATGTTGCAGGCACCCAAGAGCAGGTTACCCCTAATAAGAAAAGAAGAAGATTGTCATCAGGGTCAACCGCTTTTGGTTGTGTGGCCTTCTCCCCTGAAATTCCCACAGCTTCCTCCCCTTGTTTAGCAGCAAGTGTGGGAATGCCTATGAAGTCTCCAGTCAAAGGCAAGTCACTATTGAGGGTTTCTAGATTGTCTTAGATCACAGAGGTTTCTCCATCAGAAAGGCTCCTAGACTTTCTTCTTTTCAAAATGGCATAGTGTTATCTTATTACGGAACTCAAAGGATATTTTCAACCTTGATTGGGATATTGACCATGTATTGAACTCATGTAAGAAGTTTTTATCGGAGGAGTTTGTTGAGTTTGAAAGTCTTGCATTTCTAATAGTTGAAAAGGATGCAAAGGAATATGTTCACATACCTATTGGGAGCTCACCTTCAAAGAAGGATTTGTTTTCAAGAAAGTGTATATCTCATTCGCTTGACAAGTTTTATATCTCAGATTTGTTTTGTTCTGCTCATTCTAGGAAATGCAGGGTAATGTCAAAAATATCCTATTAAATTTGATGAACAATAATTAGAGGGTCCAAAATATTCCAGCTTCTGCCTTTTGGAAGAGGTAGCAAATGACAAGGATATAGAGGAATGTTTGGACCTTGAGCAAGAAGCATATATTGCTTTTAAACTAGATGTTGCCCACTTCAAAGCTGAGACCATTATTGAAAAAAACCATGCAAATGTAGATCTTGTATGTGACTCTTATTTTTATACTGTTGCTTCACTTCCAACTTTCCCTCAAGGACAAGGAATACAGATTGCTAGTAGACATACAAAGACTTTTCAATTTTAGGGAGGATTATTGTTTAGCGATCATTGTAGAGGCTTTTGATGCTGCAAATGGCATTGTTGATGTCGAAAATGAATCAAAAGAAGAGTTGCTTAAACTTGACACCGAAATTACGGACGACAAGTTTATTGAAGCAAGGGATGCCCTTTCTCTTTGTTTTCGTAAGGCAAAGAATGCTGAGAAAGAGAATGGGATTATTGAAGAGGAGTTTCATGGCCTTCAAGACTAACTTGGAATTTCCAATTTTGGAAGAGAAGAGTCACAATATGCTAAAGAATTGGAAGATACCAATGAGGCATAATAATCAATTAACATATGGAATCCAACTAAGCTAGAGAATGATGAAAATCAATTGGTACTATTATCTCGAATTCTGTAAGATATATATTAATATGTTTGATTTTAACATTCATTTGACGTTTATCTTTTTTACAATTGGATATTGAAGAATTGGATAACTTCTTGGGACAGGGTAAAGGGACAAGAGTTGGTATTAGTTCACTGAAAGATGTTGCACTTGGCCATCACCTAGCAAGGATTGATCCGCATGTTTTTTTGGTATTTCATAACATCTTCTTAGGGAAAGCAACATGGCCTATACTATGCATCAAGGCACTTACAAGGCTACTTGGTTTCTCTGGGTTACAGTACAATGAGGTGATAACACCATATTGGGGAATATGGGAATTTCCCATAAGTTTGGGACACGTGGTCAAATCTTTGAATTTTTCATAACTTGAACACTATAACTCCAAATTGAGCGCTCTATAGCTCAATAGATTCCATTTTTCACCAATGATAGGTCACATCATATGGTTTTGAGAAACTTATGGGCATGTTATTTGGGTGCCACCTTTTTAGTATTCAAAAAATGGGAATTGGGAGATTCCCAAACTCACTAATATTGTGTTTGATGTTTCTGGAGAAGACTACAGCAATTAGGATATTTGGTTATGGTCATGGTTTCTCTGCTTCCAGAGCAGGATACTTTCTGGCCCTCTCATCTTATGCTTTGGCAGCAAGCCAAATTGATATAAAATCAATAGTTGGCTACAAGACAAGAAATTTCTTGGGAGTGGCGGCCACAGGACATATCTCGAGGACTTTGTAAGTTTTTCTTTTGTTTTGCTTGCTTATTTTTTTGCAATATCTTTTGTATTGACAATCGTGTTTCTAACAGTTGTATTTTTTTTTTCTTTGCAACACTCCATTACAAATCGCGATCCGACCGGCCTTGAGACTCAATATGTAGAGAGGCACAGTCTCACTGCATTGATCGATCGATTGTATGGACGCAGCGGCCCTGTAAGTCACTCATCTTTCTTGTCCGTAATTACCATGTTTAATTAGAATGCATTATTGTATAGTGGACTAATGTGTAGTTGTTTCTTTTTTTGCAGAGTCCGTTCGATCCTCCTTTGCGATGGGACGAGAGGTTTCGGATGGCAATGATCTACAGCTCGCCCTTGGATCCTTGGAGCTCACACACCCTTCTTTTTTGGTCACGTGATCTATGTAGACATTTTCTATGTAGTAGTGATATCTTGCCATGATTGTACTAGTTGCTTTCATTATACGATCATGTATTTATTTTATGTATCAGTGTTATGATTTAAGTACACTTTTTCTTTATTTACACGAGCATTGTACACATTTATGAAACTATTTTGTATGGCCCAAATAAAGCACATAGTACTATATGTGGCAGGGTAGCACAATTTTTTTTTCCTGTTATTGCTGTTAGTATCGCAAATTTACTGCATGCATCACTATTAGCATCGTTATTAGCATCGTTAATGGCGTCACCAATAATGACAGTTTTTGCAATGACAAGGAAAAAATTCTTTATTGACATTTTCATCGCTTTTAACGTCGGTATAAGGCCTATATCTTGTAGTGTCACACATAATTGAAAACAAACTAGGTCACTAACTAACTTTACCACTAAATGTGGTTGACTATAATCGACTCAATTATTACAAGTACACATGGAGAGTGATAGCTAAGACTATAACTATCTAGATAAGACCGGTCATGTCGGTGATACTAATCATGAGCTTGATTCTCAACACTCCCCCTCAAGCTCAAGCTAACTGTTGTACTCCAAGTAGCTCCCTCAAATGCACAAACTTCTCTTTACCAAGTGATTTAGTAAAGATATCTACTACTTAGTCTTTTGTCTTCACATGGAGTAGATCAATCTATCCAGCAAGTATCACCTCCGTGATAAAATGGTATTGAAATTATATGTGTTTGGATCTAGCATGATAGACGAGGTTGCTAGCCAACATCACACTACTAAGATTATCACAATGCAAGGTGACCTTCCTGTTTAGCTATATACCCAAGTCATGTAGCAGTTTCACAAGCCAAACTGCTTCGCATGCCACTAAGGTTGCACCCTTGCATTCTGTCTTTGTATTAGATAAAGCAACAGTCAGCTGCTTCTTACTACTCCAGCTGATCATACTACTACCCAAGGCATAACCAGTGGTTGACCTTCAGTCATAGGCACAACTAGCCCGATCAACATCTATATAACCTATCAAGTCAAATGACTTTCCATGTTCATAAAACAACCCATAATCAGCACTCAATCAGCACTACCCTTCATGTACTGCATAATCCTCTTAGATGCATCTAGATGTGGCTTACAAAGCTTCTGTATAAACTGGCTAATCAACCCCACTGCATAACTAAAGTTAGGACAGGTTATAGTGAGATAAATTAGGATTCTCACCATCTATCTATACATAGTGACATTCTCTATTTCATTCCCAACATCAACTACAAGTTTGACATTCCAATCCAATGGTGTTTCCATGGCTTTACACTCCATCATGCCATATTTCAGCAACATATCATGAGCATACTATTTTTGCAATAACCATATACCTTGAGGTGTAGACACAACCTCAATCCCAAGGAATTATTTTAGCTCTCCAACAACAACTCAAGGAAAAAAATATATAGATTTGTGAGTGGATGGAAATATTTATCCCAAGGATCCTTCAACAAGTAAACCTCCTAATTTTTTTATTATTCATGACTATGTGAGATATGTCGAGAAAGGTTAAATGGGATGCTTGGCTATTGTGAAAAGTTATAATCTACATCTTACACATACATGGCTCGGATGAATGAAATGAGAAAAGAATTATTTATTGCACAAACAAGCAATTCTGAGCTTACAAATCAGATTGACATTTTGGAAAATACTAATAAGTCATTACAAGACAAGCTAGCACTCTTAAAGAAAACTCCAATAGGATTCAAAGAGAGAGGGGGCCCATTAAAAAATATAACTAGCTTGTGTGTGAGAGTAAAGAAAAGAAGATTGAATCTTGCAAAGAAATATGTCTCTAACATGTCAGGTATTAATATTCGAGAGAGTGAGGAGAGAATCAATTTTTAAAAAGAGACCATGAATAAGAATGATATTTTGAGGATTCTTAGGTCACCTCAGAATATGGATTTAAGAGGCCCAACTCTCAAAGAACTGTTGAAGAAATTAAAGGACATAGTAAAACCAAAAGAAATTGTAGAGACATGTGATACCATGGGCATTAGTCAAAAAGGTTATCGAGCTATCTCAAGATTATGGTTTAAAAATCTAAAATGTAATAGAATAACTGCATTTGGGTTACCTCGAGTCCTAAGAGTATCAGTTGCACAATGACTTCCATGAATCATAAGATTCCACAAGTTTTCGGGGAATACATTCATATTGAAGCATCTATGCCATATGAAAAGAAAAAAAGAAAATCTAATTTTGAATACAATGTGTTTAACAATATATGGATTGATATAAGAAGAGCGCGGATTGCATTGGTTCACATGTATAAACTCACATTAGAGGAATGTCGCCGTGTTTTGAAGTTTGCCTTGAAGTTAGATGAATCACAGATTCAAAATAGACATAAGATACAAAGAGTCAGCATTTGCATTATGAACAGGGTATTGGAATATAGCAATGGTGGAGGTCAAGCACCAGTGCATAAGTTCTAGTTTGAGATGGAGATTTGGTGGGTTGGTGTAGCTCAAGTACCAATTGAGAATCATCAAACACTGAAATGGTTGTTTACTTATATAGGTATTCCAAACATTATTAAGTCTCAAAGTGAAGGAGAAATATTGGTTGTTGATGGGGTTGGTAATTTTAATGTGGAATGGCACATGAGTGCTGACTTGAAAACTATCAAATGTATGCTTGGAATATATAATGGGGAAAATGCAAAATATCCTTGTATTTATTGTCTGGAAAGTGTTGGGTCTAAAGATTGGAGCAACTTGCGCCCTGTAAGAAGAGCCCCAACTAGAGACTCTATAGATCTAAGTTTTTTAAAAAACAAGGAAGATATATGGGATCCAATTCTTTCGATTCCTCTTACAAATGTTCATATATGTACTTTGCATGCAGAGATTAGAATTATTGATAAACTTCTTAGGTTGCATCTTGACTATGCATACTCAATTAAGCCTTTGTCTTTAACAGATGAGTGTATTGACAAATGTGAGGCACTACTCTCCAAAAATGGGTTTTCATGGAGGTCAAGTTCACTTAAGAAAAGATCCAATACTTTCAGGGAAAAGAAGAGATGTCTTGGCTGATGTCTTAATGGGAGGCTCAAAAGCTAGACATTTTTTAGGAAACCATACAGGAAAACAGGTGAGCATTACATGGGAGCATTGGAGAGAGTTGTGCGGGATAATGACAAACATTGCAAGCACACCACGACTTGCATTTCTAAGGATGGAGGTTTGGAGACACCTCGATGTCTTTTTAAAGCTCCTCAAGCAACAAATGAAAACTTTCATGTATCCAAAAGAGTTCAAATGTTCGATTACAAATCTTGTTCAAGCCATTAGAGCAAAAAACATTTTAAAATGGCACTCATAAGAAAATGATTAAGCTTCTAGTTAGAAGAGGTTTAGAAGAGAAAAATCCTCCAAATTTGGCTACCTAAACATGATTAATGAGAGAATGTATGATTCATTTAAGAGGTCGAGTATTAAATATCTTCAATCTTTAATGGACGTTAAGTGTCACTTTTTTAGTCTTATTCTCTTGGAATTTGCAAAATCTTGTATTTTTGAATTTTCACACCAAAAGATGCGGCTCGTTTATTCCTCGACATTCATTTTCTGCACCTCTCTTTCATGTGGTTCTATTTCCTTCTCTGTGATATTGTTGCCCTGTTTAGGATTCCCTACCAAAATGTTTACCATTAGCTCTTCTAGCAATATAAGCGTAGCCCCACCATGCAAGTATAAACTTACTATTCAGTTAGATCCTGTCTATTCATATTGGAGGAGTATACACCATCGAGTATTGTTGGACAAGGATGAAGCTAACACGTTGTGATTAGAAGGAAAGAAGCATGTAGACTTATGGATGGATGGAAATATTTATCCTCCAGACCCTTCTACAAGTAAACATCCTCTTTTTTACAATATTCACAACTTCATAAGGTATGTTGAAGATGGTTGTGATGGGATGCTTGGCTATTGCATGAGGTTATATTTTGCATCCTTTACAGTTACAGAACAAATGCATGAAATGAAGGAAGCATTAACATTGGCACAAAAAACTATTTTTGAGCTAACGGACAAGGTTGATAATCTAGAAAACTCTAATCAGTCATTGCAAGAAACATTATTGCTTGAAAGAAAATCCAATAGGATTTAGACAGAGAAAAATACCACTTAAAAATATTATGGACTTGTCTAGTCGGGTGAAGAAAAGGAGACTAAATCTTGCAAAGAGATGTGTCTCTAATATTTTAGGTATTAATATTTGAGAGAATGATGATAGGATTAAGCTTATTAAAGAAACCGTGACAAAGAAGGACATTATAAGGATTCTTAAATCACCTGAAAATGTAGACTTGAGACGCAAAACTCTGAAAGAGTTAGTGAAAGATTTCAAAGGAATAGTTAAACCAAATGAAATAGTGGAGACATGTGACAGTATCGGTATCAATCATAGAGGTTATCATACTCTCTCTAAATTGTGGTTTACAAATCTTAAATGTCATAGAATAAGTGCATTTGGTTTGCCTCAGCCTCTTGCAGTTTCAAAATGTATGCTTGGATTAAGTAATGGGGCCAATGCAAAATATCCTTGTATTTATTGCATGGAGAGTTTGGGATCCAAAGAATGGAGTACTTTGCGGCCAGCAAGAAGAGCCTCGACTCGAAACTCTATAGATTTGAGCAAGTTCAAAAACGTGAATGGCTTGTGGGATCCTATTCTCTCAATCTCTCTAAGGAACATTCATATTTGTACATTACATGCAGAGATTAGAATAATTGATAAGTTGCTTAGATTGCATCTTGACTATGCATATTCAATAAAACCAGTATCTTTGTCAGATGACTGCATTGATAAATGTGAGGCTTTACTATCAAAAATGGGTTTTCATGGAGGTCAAGTTCACCTAAGAAAGGATCTAATAGCCTCAAGGAAAAAAAGAGAGGTCTTAGCAGATGTCTCTATGGGGGGTGCAAAAGCTAGACGATTTCTGGGAAATCATACTGGTAAACAAATTAACGCATTGTGGGAGTGCTGGAGAGAGTTGTGTGCAATCACATTAAATATGGCTAGCACACCACGAATTGCATTCCTACGAATGGAGGTTTGGAGACACATTGACATATTTTTAAAAATGCTCAAGGAACAAAAGATAACATCTAACTATTCGGAAGAGTACAAACGTTCAATTGTGAATCTTGTTCAAGAATTTAAGGAAGCTTGGGGAGAAAAGGATATTACTTTCTACTTGGTAAGATAGACATAAATTTGAACCTTTTTGCTTTGAAAACAAGGTTTAATTATTTAAATTGATTATTTCTTTTTGGATTGTCACAACATATTCTTTTTATATTTTCTTTCAGAGCACTAGACATGGAGGAGGAGCAACAAAAACCAATGCTCTTAAGGAGTTATTCAATTGGTTTTTTCGAAGACAACTTCAAAGATCGAGAACACAATAAATGTAGTGGAATCTAAAATACCGATACTCTTTTCAAAATATTATATACATGGCTAGCTTTTAAGAGCCTTTACATCCTCGTCCTCCTCATGCATTTTTCCTCTATAACGTAAAACCTTTCTTCTCTTGTATCCAGCTATGGATTTGATATCTTTTTCGTTTGCTCCTAAACATAAGATGAGTATGCCCTGGAGGCAGAGAAACTGGGACCATAACCAAATATTTGGATGGCTGTTGTCTTTTTCAAAAACATAACTTTTTGCGCATTGTATTGCAAACCAGAGTATCAAAGAATCCTTGTAACTGCTTTAACATAGACAATTGGCCATGAGGCCTCCTCTGAGAAAGTGTTATGCAAAATCGACAGAATATTGGGATCAATCTTCGATATGTAATGCCCAGGTGCAACATCCTTTAGGGAACTACCACCAACCCTCAATCCTTTGGCTCTTCCCAAGAAATTATCCTCATCTGCAATATCCAATTATAAAAGCAACAATCAGAATGAAAAAAATGAAAATATGTATGTGGTTCCACAAAAACAAAAGAATGCATTACCATTTTATTTTCGTCACTCTCAAGTTTTCTTGGATTCCATAAGCTAATTGATGTCTCCTTGACATCCTTGACCTCCTTTACATATTTTGACTCCTCCCTTTCAAAATTGGAGATTCCAAGCTTCTCTTGAAATTGGTCAAACTCTTTGTCAATAGCCTGTAACTCTCTCTCAGCATCTTTAACCTTGCTTAAACATATATAGGGAAAGAGAATTTGATGCATCTATAAATTTATCATCAGACATTTGAGTATCTAATTTAAGTAAGTCCTCCTTGGACTCATTTTCAACATTCACTATGCCTTTTTCATCTACAGATGCCTCTGCAATAACTACCAAGCAATAATCTTCTCTCAAATTGAAAAGAATTTGGAGATCAAACAATAATATATACTCCTTGTCTTTAATTGGGAAAGTAGGCAAAGATGGAACGATAAGGTTTGAAGGAGTGTCAGATGGCTCATCAACCTCTATAGTGGTCTCTTCAATTATTGTCTCTGCTTTGAATTCAACAACATCTAGGTCCTTTGCAACTAATGCTTCCATCTGGGCATTTAATTGCTCATCAACATCAACTTTGTCTACAATCTCTTTAAGAAGGCAACACCTAGATAATTTTGAGGTTTCTTTATGCTTTTCATCAAATCTTAGAGGGTATTTCACAAGGGCAAATACAATGAATGCAGTAGACTTAAGCATAAGCTTGCATTTTTTTGGGTGTAAATAGCATAACTCAGATGCATAAAATCTATCAAGAGAATGATAACCACATTTCTTGGTAAACAAGGACTTCTCAGTGCGCCTGACCTTCCAATACGGGTGTGAACATACTCCATGGAATCCAACTAAACAATAGGATATGCCAACTCCTCAAACTCTACAAAATCTTCCTTGATAGAGTCATTTGAGAAATTAAGAACTTGATCAAGGTCCCACTCTGGATTGAAAATCTCCCTAGAGCTGTTGGATAGAAACCAATGTCAATATTGTTTTCTGTGAGAAAATCCAAAAGCTTCTCAGAGGCTGTGACATCTGTAATTTGAGACAGGAGACTTTGAAGCCTTTCCCTTCTTTGAATCCTTGCTTGAGCCTTCAGTTGTCATAGACATATGAGATGCTATTGAAACATCTGAGGCAATTGACTCCTTTGTCACTATGGACTCAAGGACTCTTTTCCTCTTCATAGATGTGGAGGCAGACATGCGTGTCATAGACATATGAGATGCTATTGAAACATATGAGGCAATTGACTCCTTTGTCACTATGGACTCAAGGACTCTTTTCCTCTTCATAGATGTGGAGGCAGACATGCGTGACATCTCTGTACCAGACATCTTCTTGATATTCAATAGCTCTAGTGGCTTTAGACTGCCTCCTAATACAACGCGAATATCAATGTATAAGCCTTTTGAAGTGGTGTGTTTGCTCCGTCTTGGAGGATTTAGGAATACGACACGAATAGAAGCATTCAGAATCTCTAAACCCCAACATCGCACTGTTTCCACAAGGGTATGAAAACGATTGGACGAGTTAGGAATACGCCATGATAGGAAGAAAATCAAAATCTTTCTATTTATCTTCTTGCACTGTTTTGAACGAGTTAGGAATACGATGCGATAGGAATGTGCCTGCGGTGGAGGACAACTTTGACGGAGGGGGTGACAGAATATGGACGAAGGGGGCAACGTGGAGATTGAAGACGGAGTATGGACATAGGGGGGGTGATGGAGTATGACCACAAGGGGTGACGCAGGGGGTGTCAGTGATGAAGAAGGAGATGGGTTGTTTAGAGTCGAGGGGAGAAGGAGACGGATAGTTCAAAGCACCGCGTGGACGGAGACAGAGACGGAGTCGGAATCCGAGATGTTTGGCGCGCGAGAAAATGGGGAAGAAAAGTGCGTGAAAAAATTTGGGTGGCCTTAAATAGGCACAAGGGGGAAAGAATGAACGTTCTAGAAACCCTAATCAAATGGCCAATGAGAACATGACACGTGGACATCAGCACTCGCGAGTATATAAGAACTTCTCACTTGGTGTGAACGCGAATTCAAACCTTACATCACAACCAACAGTTCTAACGTATCCGATCGACAGAGGTGCTATATGTTCGACCCATAAATGATGTCAAAAGTTGTTGAGTTATTTGAAACAGCACGATTGCATACCTCACCAACTTTAGCAACAACCTTCATCTCGTTGTATTGGCCAGAGCTGTAGAGTTGCTAAGTTGTCCGAAATAGCACGATAGCATACATTATGAACTTTGTCAACAACTTTTATTGCGTCGTATTGGAGCTATAGAGCTTCTTCTTGTCTTCTCGCACTGCACTGCATTGTGTTGAAATATGCTGATACAAAGCGATTAGGGCAAAAGAGGAACTCAAATTTACTCTATTGCGTTGTATTGGGCCAACCTTTATTGAGAAGCCAGAAGCAGGAGTTTGTAGCCTCTGTTTCGGTGCGATGGGAGTCAGTTGTCTTTGTTTGTAGCCTCTTTATAGCATCATATGGGTTTCAATGGCGAGGACAAAACAAACTGCAAGGAAGGTCTTGGTAAACAAATCTTCTGAAGAAGGTCCTGAGCTAATTGTTGAGGAGACAGTTGAAGAAATTGTTATTCTTGTTACACCAGCTATGGTGAAGTTTGTTCAAGTGAATCCTCAGAGAACAAGTTATCTGGTGAATTTGGGCCCTCAGCTTCTCCTCACTCTTAGTCTCCCAAGGAAGCCCCTGTGAGGAAAAAGAGAAAGTCAAGATGATTTTACATGCAGAGGTGTTTTGCAGAGATCATGAAAGCTCAAAAGTCAACTGGTCACCTCATTCCTAAGGCTACATTTTTTTAAACTGGTCAAGGGGATATCTGATAGGCTGTCCTCTATTGCTTCTATGAATGACCTCAACAAGAGATGGTAGTTGTCTACCCTACTATGCTTGCAAGAGGCAGTAGAGGATTTTTTAATAGATTTTATGAATGATGCTTATATTGCAACTCCCCATGCACATCGAATTACATTAATGAATAAAGGCTTTAGTATGGTTAGCAGACTTAGATATAGGTTTGACAAGGTTTTGAATCCTCTTAACTTATCAAAAGGCATTTGAAATCCTCAATGTTCCACCCAAGAGAAAGCAGAAAGAGCCACCAGCACCCAAGATTGAAGAGGTTACCCATTTGTATCCTACAAGGGCTGCAAGTGAGCAGGAGTGAACTACGAGAGGATGGGCAAAGTGTACGGTCAAATGGTCGTGAATGTTTCTGTTAGTCTTGAGAAAGAAGACTACCTCAGCATTTCTCCAAAGGATAAGATCCTATTTGAGAAAAAGGATACTCAACTAACAGATTCAATAGTTTTTTGTTGTTTGAGGTAAGGTCTTTTGTTTCTCTTTATTCATAATGAATTTTTCCAAGGGTCCTTATATTGTACTCATTCTTTACTTTGTAGACAAGGCATATGTTGCTTCTCTTCAACATTGATATTGCTAAGGGTATATTTGTTATTGATCAACTTCTCTCTGTGGATTTGTTTTCAAAATATGATTCAAATATTGCAAGGTTTTTTAAAGACTTCGATAGTGTCACAAACCATCATATTTTTTTTCCATATATTGAAAGGTACTTTCTTCAACATTGTGGCTCTTGATGTTTTGTCTTTAGTGTTATTTCTCACTTGTGTTTTGGTTTGCAGAGGACACTGGAGCCTAATCTATATCGGCATTCCTGCAAGATAGGTCATTTTTATGAATTCTCTTTCAAGAATCCATGGCCAATCAAAGATGTATTATTAATAAACACTCTTTATTTTATCTTTTATTGGATAAATTTTATAATATTCGCTAATAAGTTAATATGTGCAATGCTGCTAGACTTGTTACTACCCACTTGGACACCAGCTTTCAAAGCATTGTTGATCCTCAGCAGAGACCTTTCAAGTTTCTGCGTCAAGAGGTCCAATTGCAAAATGACGTACATAGTTGTGGCTGGAGAGTGGTTTCAAATGCTTCGAGGATAATAGATTCAAAGTTACTGAATGTAGAGGGTGTGAATGTAAGTTTCCTATGATTTATCCTTTTTATAGTGAAATTATCTTGCTACTTCAAATAACTTTTGTGCTTTGTTATAGTGTAGAGACTACCCTGAGTCATACATGTGGTGTATACGGGAGAGGTGTAACAAAGGGCAAAGGCAAGAAAATGGCAACCACCAAGAAAAAGAATTCTCCAAGGTCCAAACAAAAGGGGCCCAAAATGAAGGGGATGCCAAAGCTTTCTCCATTGAAATTTAGTCCATCCCCTCTAAAGTCTAAGGAGAAAAGAGTGCTTGAGGTAAGTAAGTTCTTCGAGCGACCAAAGAAAACACCTACTAAGAGGAAACTAGTGATGATGGATGAAAGTATGGAAGATGAAGCAACTTTTCCAAAGAAAGAGAGAAGTCTTATGGATGGAGAAGTTGTAGATCAAGGAGAAGCTAAAGAACAGCCCAAGGATGGAGAAGCCAAAGATCAAAGAGAAGCTAAAGAATAGCCTTATAATTATCAGTTTGTTTATTTGTACTGAAGTAACATTCCCCTTGTGTATACATCTGTAGTGCAATATTCTCTACCCAAAATGTAATGATATGTCATTTTGATCTTACCCAAGAAAGATGATTTTTTGTTCACAAAATCATAAAGAATTATAAAGCTTGTATCAAGTCTTTCCTATTAAATTGTATTGCAATTTTGTAACTCATGATATAATGAAATCATTTTGGTCCACAAACGACGATTTGTTATTCACAGAATCACTACAAAGCTTATACCAATATTTTTTTAAATAATACTTATCGATGTGTATAATTCCATATTTTTGGCAGAAATATTTGTGAGCAAAAGAAAGATTCAAAATTATTTATACATGCATATTTATGGTGCGAAACTCACAACACTAGGAGTCAAACAACTCATACATGATACAGAGCTCTCATCTCTTTTTCCAATTACAACACCATTTACCTTGAACTTATATCCAGGAGTAACATTCTCTAGAAACTCCAAGTTGTCTCTTACATCCTTAAGACTCCACTTTGAAGTAATCTTCACCTCCTTTACTTCTTGTGCGGTAACTTGCAGTAAGTTTCAATGTCTTACAATCAATATCTGAATCTAAAGGAACCCAAGCACCCAATCTAAGTTTGTATCTTCTGTAATCAAAACCTATGATAAGAGATTTTCGAGATATATTATAGGATAAATGCAATGATTGAGGGCACACATTGCACCTTATATAAAGTCACCTTTGTGGTCAGATTCCTTGACTTTCTAACATAGACCTAAAATTTTATCCAAATCTTCCTCTGAAAAATTTATCTTTAGTCATGAAGCCTTCGTCTATTGTAAACATGTTGTTTTAAAGCAAGCTACAAAACCATGCAAGGGTAAAAACCACGATAAGCATACTCTTCTCGAGATCCTTCCAAGAGTCATAGCCTTTTGAAAATCTTGAGCAATCTTGAGTTTAAAACTCTCCATTGTTGCTACATCGCTCCCAATCCAAAGATGAGAGGCTTGGTAACTGCAGATCTTCAAGATATCCATACACACCTGCTCTTGAAGGAACCACATATTGTGCATAATACACAAAAATTCCACTTTCATGGAAAAAAACTCGTGGTTTGATCAGCATAAATAATGTCTGCTAATTCTTTATGAATGGCATGGAATGTTCCATTGAGGCTCTGCATAGGTTGCCACCCGAAACTTATTGATGGAAAGATATCTACAACCAACAATCAATTATTTAGCATATGCTTCAAACAAAACCATATACTCACGTAAACCTTACAACTCAAACTTACAGTGTCATTGCTAGGAAAAACATTCCTGTAGGAGCCAACTGCATATCTCTAGCCATGTAAATATGTGGCACCAAAGAAAACCAGCCTTGAGACATGGTTTTGAAGGCAAAGATACATTGTCGTGACGCTACGCATCTACCATTGCAAAACTGAGGACGGAATTTTCTGCCAAGTTTTTGAACTCTTAAGTCAGTGTCATTATGAGTTTATTTTCTGTTGTGTGTTTCTTTGTGTTTGCATCTGCATAACGCACAAGCACATATAGTTAGGCTAGGCACAAATTCCTCAATGCATTCATAATTGTGTGGAGCATCGCTCAATTGATTGCATTGCATGGAACCAAATTTGCATACTGCACGAGTGCTTGGGCACAAAGTTCTTACTCAAATCATGATCTTGATAGGGCACAATGCATGGAAGATTTGATTCACAAAAAAGGAATTCCAAGGGAAAGATTGTATTGATCCTTTGCTTGGACTTTCCCCAAATGAGACTTGTCATTTGGATGTTGCTAGTGCAGATGATAAATCTCTTCTTATGCGAAATCGGATTAACATTTAGCAACCTACAAAAGCTAAAAGTTATCCGCTTATTCTTTGTGAAGATGAATAAAACAAGCTCTACAAAAAGAATGTTGTTGTATGTTCAAAATGAGCATCAATAACATGTATCTTGCACAGTAAAACAACTTGCCACATTGAACATCCGAACTATACAAATGCCTTGTGAGAAACTTGAACCCTGATTAAAACTGATCACCTTTAGTGCAACAATCTTAATTAATAGCTTCTATAAAACATTAGGCTATTATATGGTATGTACATGATTATGATCGTGCAGTCTTTAAAGAAGAAGCTAGCCAAAGAAATTATGCTGGACAAAATGGGGTAATATTGGAGGTAGCAAAATTGACATAGTCAATGATGTCAGTAGGACAACAACAATTGGAAAAATAAAAGCATGCCAAAAATTCGATCGGGCTTTGAAAAGGCTTCAACAAAAGCCATGGCTTTTTGACTGTGTGTTTTTTTTAAATTGGTGTTGATTATAAATGAGGTGGGGAGGAGACGACGAAAAAGGAGAGCTTTGGCGAGCTTTGCAAGTCAAGCCGGAGGGAAGTGACAACGACATGCAAAAAAAGAGGAGGGAGCCATAATGAAGAGGACGATGCGGCAGCACTTCAGAAGACGGAACAAAAGATGAAGTTGAAGACGACAAGTGCAGAAACGATGATGAAGGGGGAGGGCACCATCGAACGAGAGAAGAAGATTGTAGCCACAGTAGAAGACTTGAAGATGAAGGACGGAAAGAAGACGACGCGCAGAGAATAACAAAACCCCTTCATGATTATGTGCTAAATTTTTTATGATTAAACCCCCCAGGTTCACATCGAGTGCACGAATGTGAAGACAACTATGATGGCGGTAGAGAGCTGATGAACAAACATATCTGGTGGTATGCAAAGATGACTAAGGAGGCACTAAAGATGTTAAGCTGAGAAGAACTTGCTGTGATGACAAGAGAGTTGAAGGAGCATTGACAAAGCTGTTGTGGTCTCCGACGAGTACTATCTACGCTGCTATTGAAAGCTCACCAGTGTATTGTTGCAGTCTAGGATGGAGCTCTAAGCCATCACCATCATCATCGACTTTGTAGCAATTGCTACACCACCCCATTCAAGACAAGCGATGCCATTACAATCAACGCATGCTCTACTGAGGTGATTGCCATATCCTCGTCTCTTCCACTTATGTGATCATGATGGCTGATACCTCAATGAACATTTAAGCCTCAGCCTTTTGACGCGATTTAGATGAGAGGACCTGTATGAAGGCCATGCAGTTGAAAGAGGAGAGTAGCATTCGAAATAATATGGTATTACCTTGTTAAAAAAAGGTTCATATCCATGATATCATGAGCATATGGATTCTTTATGTAGTATCATCTTTGGAGAGCGAAGCCTCTTGCTGTCTTCGGGGTTGTCTCTGATCTTCCTGAGTGATATCATTCTCTGCCTACATTGGTGTCTTAAAGCCCTCCAAATATAGTTTGAAATCAGATGCATAAATATGTGAGCAGTTCAGAATCTGAGGTTTTGTAATTAGCTGCTTTCCACCACATGTCAGGCCACCTTCTAAAGCTACGTCAACAACTTTGAAGGAGCACAAAATGAGACTGATATCTTAATCTATATGGCCTTATTCTGAAGGCGTTCAAATGAAACTCCTCCATTGAGACCTTATTTGGAAGTTCCATTACTTCTATTACCCACTTTTATGCTTAACCATGACCTCGAGGGGTTCACTATATATATATTTTCTCTATATAATGTGCGTTCATGACCTATTTATAAATATCCTAATCTGTGAATTTTTCTTGAATTAAAAACAACCCTTTCTATTCAATCTGTAAGTAACCCCTTTATATGACACCCTTCTGTATGTAAAAAATTTATAGAAATTGTATTTTAAAAACCCCTTATTTTGAACTCACGTTATATATACATATATTCATGAGTGACCCCCCCCCCAGACCATGACATGTTATTTATCCTCTCTTGTAAGCAAGAATCTTTGAATATCTTTTCTGAAAGTTAACTATAAAAGCAGCTCGAAAGAAGAGCAGGTGATCTCGCTACCTTTACTTTGCTCCCAATCAACAACAATCAAATATCTTCTTTATTATGGTCTTCAACACGCACAACAAGTATACATCCATGAATTTTACTTTAAGTACTCCTCATCTCGCTTAGCGTCCCTGTGGCGAGCGACTTTCACAAACCCCCCGCTCAAATTTCGTGCAATATTTGGTGAACCCGATGTGAAAGTGTTGCTTCTGATTGGCGAGATGGGAGATTCTTCAAATACTCCACCTATTTCATCATCGAGTGCTTCACCCTTTTCGACCAACGAGATGAATAATTTATTGCAGACTCTATCTTTGGCTATTATGATGCAGAACCAACAGATGCAGTTATCTATGCAACAGCAGCAACAGCTACATCAACAACAATTGGATCAACAATGAATGCTACATCAAGAACAAGAGCATACACATGGAGCAACCAAAGAAATCGAGGCCGTGGTAAGTGAACATAAATTATTTGATGGCCGGAATGTCTCAGCTTATCTTAAAACTTTTGAAAGCTAGATGCGCTTTTTTGGTGTTCCTACCGGCTGGAGCAATTATTTCTTATGGCTTGTCATGCTTACTTTGCAGGTTAGAGTGACTGATTTATTTGTGCAAGATTCAAACTGGAATGTCTTCAAGAAGGCACTTAAAGATGAATATTTCCTGGAAGATTATGGCATTGCTACTCGAAAGACGTTCAGGGAGTGGGTGTATCAGCCCAATAAAGGACTTGTTGCTTCTGAGTTATTATGCGAGTTTGAAGAACACTACAATCAGTTGGATACACTTGAACAAAGAGCCCTAAACTCGGACAAAGTGGAGTTATTTTTGTAGGCAACTGATCCTGCACTTCAGGACGAGTTGGAAGAGCTTCTTGAAGACTGAACGCAGCCTATGGGACTGAAGATGGATTGGCAAGATGCTATTGATGCGGTCTCCACATTAACAAAGAGGCAAAGATGGAAGGCTCGCCTACAAAATGGTATGCAAACTCCCCTAACGATGTCTACTCCTACCTCCACTTCTCCTACTACTCCCTCCACTTCTTCTACCTCCCATTCCATGTCTATGCCTACTTGTATGCCTATGCCTATGCCTATGCCTATTCCTGCGGCAGTTGTCAGGCCATCTGCCAAACAACTATCATAGAAGACATGGTGGAAGAAATTTCAAAGAGCATGAAGGATCTTCAGATAAAGATGGCCAGAAGAGATCAACATCCACTTAATCCAGCTCCAAATTCTGTTCCCTCTTCTTTCACTCCTATTAATTCTTCCAGAAATGATCATGTTCGTTGATGCATATGGTGCGACAGTCCACACCATGAGCGCAAAGACTGTCAAGACTTCGAAGAGGCAAAAAGATTGAAGTTGGTGGTGTGGAAGGATAGGATGATATGCTTCGGAGACTCAGAGCAACCACTCAAAACAAATTTCGACAAAGGAGGTTTGAAGAAATTATTGGAAGAAGCTCTTTTACGTTCCTCTTATGTAAAGCAAGAGGCGGCAAGAGAAGCTGTAGCCTATGGTCTTCAATTGGAGTAGTTACCGAAAGATAAGTCTCCTTTATGGTCTTATGCACTACATGCGGAAAAGAAAGATAAAGCTTCTTCATCTGAACTTTCATTCATAGGAGATGCAATTAAAAAAGGAACTGGATGGAAGCTCTTTTACGTTCCTCTTTTACATTCCTCTTTTATTGGAAGAAGCTCTTTTACGTTCCTCTTATGTAAAGCAAGAGGCGGCAAGAGAAGCTGTAGCCTATGGTCTTCAATTGGAGCAGTTACCGAAAGATAAGTCTCCTTTATGGTCTTATGCACTACATGCGGAAAAGAAAGATAAAGCTTCTTCATCTGAAATTTCATTCATAGGAGATGCAATTAAAAAAGGAACTGGATGGAATGATCGTGTAGATGTCTTCTCTATCTATGCTTATATTGCAAAATCTCAAGGATTTGAAGCACTTGTTGAAGAAAAGTGCAAAAGAGATAATGATCAACCAAAAGGATCAAAGAAAGAAACTAGGAGGAGTGAGCCAATTCTTCAACCATCTTCTTCATGACTGGAGTAGGGCATGGCTGATAAGCAAAAGCCAAAGATGCAAGAAGACCAAAAAGCCTCAAAGTTAAAGGATTCCAAGCCAAAGAAGCAACCTAGATTCAAGCTGCTATCCGACATCGAGTCTTCCATAGATTTGAAAAAGGTACTTGAAGATTGAATTCTTAATTGCAAGGTTGAATTTACACTTGGAGAAGTTTTGGGGATTGCCAAGAGAGAGTTCCGTGATGTTATTATAGACATCATAAAAAGAAAGCGTCAAATTATTGAGGAACCATCGCAAGATATGATCCATCACGAGGTTTTAGCTGTAGAGGCTATTCTCTATGAATTACAAATTGAGGAGGTTGATTCTGAAGAAGAGATCAACGAGGAATCTATAGAAGGATCTCTGTGTTTGCAGTCTAAGAAGTCTCTTCATCCTTTACTTCAACCCGTGCAGTATGATGAGAGCGAAGATGCGCCTAGATTGGTGCCTCGAAGCCATTTTTCTCGAAGTCACTAGGCTCGTGCGACTACGAAAACTGTCGTCAAGCTTGGTGAGACTGAAACTCCTTGCGTTGCACTTTTGGATCATGGTTCCGAGATTAATATAATTGTGTGAGGATTATATGATACTGATAGATGGCCAGTTGATGTTGATCATGGTTGGTACATGCGTGCGGCCAACAACACTATAGGGGATTTATATGCTACTTGTCCAAAGTTGAAGATTTCCATTGGAGATGTGGGTGAATCCTGTCACTTCTTTGTACAAAAATCTTATTCTTATCCTATTATTTTGGGGCAGCCATTTATTGCTAAGTGAGACTCAGGTTCTGGATGATGGATCTGCCTATGCACGGATCCGAAGCAAGGATGGGAAGAGAGTTGTTCAGTTCATGACTGTTTGTATTAATCATCAGCGGAATAAATATTATTTGAGGGATTCCCCTCTTCTAGCAGGAGCGTTGGATTTTTGCTAGGTACCACTGTCTTGCGAGACGATGGTGGTATGAGTCAAGGAAAGCTCTCGCCTCCTGGCAAGCAGCAGTTTTTCTTCATGTGTTTATGGTGTATCCAGTGAAAGTACTTTGTGTTTTCACCATATTTCTGATATGCCTAGAGCTGCCAGGCAGTATGTAAAAAGAAAAGAAAAATAATTAATGATTGCACGTGTTTTGCAGGAAGAAGACCAAATAGATGGTCTCTATGATGGCTTTTCATGCTCAGATACCATGGAAGAACTTTTGGATTTGCTTAATGCTAACAATCAAGAGATGTCATATGTCTTACAGATTCATTGTCTGGCGATGTATTGTGAGATTGCTGATTTCATGCTTCAAAAGAATTTGGGTGCTGAGGATTCTCAGCAAAAAGAATTCTTTGCTTACATATTTCAACAAAAAGATTTGGGTGTTGCTGTTTATACACAGCAAAATTTGTGCTTACCAGGGTTTTCTCATCATGAGGTGAAATCTACAGGTTGTAGCAATGAAGCTAGAGTTCAAACAAAATGTAAGACAGTTGACAAGAAGGTTCATCCAATTGCAAGACCACTACTTTGGACAGTGATGAATAATTAGAAGAGCTGCTATGTAACCACCTTTGCGAGATCCTATAGGTATTGGACATAAGTTTTCAGCTGAGGCATTGAAAGAGGTGAACATTGGGACTGAAGGTTTTCTACTTCCTGAAGAGGTAAGATGTTTTGAAGAGATGCTATGCAGACATGAAAAAGCTTTTGCTTTCTTTCCACATGAGATTGGATGCGTTGATCCTAGGGTTGTGACACCTATGGTTATTTTTACCATTTCGCATGGCCCTTGGAATCTACAGCCTATTCCTGTGCCGAGGGCTCACTTGCCCAAACAAGTAGAGCTCTTGAATGAGCAGATCAAGATGGGAATTCTAGAACCATCTTCAGCTCCATATTCCAACAGGTGGTTCACAATTCATAAGAAGAATGGGACACTCAGATTCATACAGGACCTACAGCCAATAAACAAGGTCACTATTCGAAATGTTGGTGCTAGACCTATTGTAGATGAGTTCATTGAAGCTTTTGCTAGACGTGCTATCTATTCTCTTGGTGATCTTTATTCGGGATATGATCAATTCCAACTTGCCCTTGAAAGCAAAGATTTGACTATAATGAAGACACCTCTAGGCCTTGTCCGAATGTGTACACTTCCACAAGGAGCTACTAATTCGGTTGCTCATATGATGAATGGAATGAACAAGGTTCTACGAGATTTTATCCCTGAGCTTACTATGCCTTTCATTGATGATTTACCTATCAAGGGTTGTTTGGAAGAAAGTAAAGATGATGCTTTAGATGATCATGGATGCAGATTCTTTGTGACTTCACATATTAGAGATGTTGAGAAGATTCTTTGTAAACTGAAGAAGTGAATTTGACCTTCTCAGGGATGAAGTCTATTTTTTGTGCCCGAGAAGTTTTGATTGTTGGTCATATGTGTGGCTATTATGGCAGGAAGCCTTCTCCTGCGAAGATTGATGCCATAGAAAAGATTGTGGAAACTTGTTCCTCAACTTCAGAGATTTGCAGGTTTCTAGGAGCTTGTGTGTTTTATTTTATTTGGATTCCTCACTTTGCTCATGTTGCAAATGATCTTTATTAGCTCTTGAGAAAAGGGAAACGTTTTTCTTGGGAGATGAAACATACTAAATCCATGCAAAATTGAAGAAATTATTGAGAGCCGCTCCGGCTCTTTGAAAGGCAGATTATGAGTGTGGAAGACCTATTGTGCTTACTATTGATACTAGTCCTATTGGCATTGGATGGGATTTTGGTCAAGATGATGCATATGGGAATAGGTATGCTATTTGGTTTGGGGCAAAAGTCCAAAACGAGCAACAATGAAGGTATCCACAAATTAAGAGGGAGTTCTTGGGAGTTGTCACGACTCTCAAGAATGATAGAGAGTATTTTATTGGAGCTGTTGTGGTAGTTGAGACTGATTGTTTGCCTCTTCTAGGTATGATCATGAGTTGTTCTACTCTAGATATTGCCATGCTTAGGTGGATTGGGTACATAAAATCCATGAACCCTGAGTTCAAGCACATAGCAGGTAAAGACAACCCAGTAGCTGATATGCTTTCACGAGCAAGGTATGATAATATGGATTTTTCTTGCATTGATGATGATGATGATGGGGTTGATCTTTCAGCCATGCATGCTGATCATACTTGTCATGTGTCTGCTTTGGAAAGCTTTGATGAGTCTTTGTATACAGGAGAGCATTTGCAAATTGGTCGTTATTTGAGCACAATGTCTAAACAGGATGAATGGACTAATGTGAATTTCAAGAAAATTCAAAGAAAATCTTATGGTTTCTTCTTGCGAAGTGGGCTACTTTGGAAGCATCCATGAAAGCGAGGAGGATAGCCATTGAGAGTTGTTTGTGATAGAGCTTCACATGTACATATCATGAAAGAATTTCATGAAAGTCTTTGGGCTGGGCATCGAGCTGTTTAGGCAACCTATGAGAAGATCAAAGAGCATTATTGGTGGAAAGAAATGTACAAATATATCTCATAATTTGTTGATACATGCCCTGATTGTCAATTGTTCTCTTCAGTGAGGCATAGAGATGAGCTTCATCCTACCTACCTACAAGTGGGTTCTTAATTTGATTACTATGCTTGTTGGTTTATGGCAGATGTGCTATATTGTTTTTGCATGAGAAAATCTCACAAATCAAGTGGAAGGAAGAGCATTACGAACAAAGTCTACTTCAGTGGTTTGTAAGTTCCTATTGGAGGATTTTTTTGCAGGTATGGATGTATTGGAAAAGTTAATGCAGATAGAGGTGAGTTGGATGCTGATGAGGCTAGAGAGTTTTTCTCTCGCCTTGGCATTAAACTTGCTTTGCATATAATCCAGAAGGCAACGGGAAGAGCGAAAGAGGCCATCTACTAATTGTGAAAGCCTTGGCTAAAGCATGCGGTGGACATGTTCGAGAGTGGCCTAGGTTGTTGTCTTATGCCTTATGGGCTGATCGCACTACTCACAGTGTGACTACAGGATATATGCCAGCCGAGTTAATGTATAGACAGAAGGTAGTCATGCCTATAGAGACTTGCACACTTACTTGGAGTGCTTTACTGTGGCAACAAGAAGTGATGACTAGGGAAGATCTTTTGGCTCTTCGTATTCATCATTTGGAAAGAAGACATGAAGATATTGATAAAGCAATTCAAAAGCTCAAAGAGGCTAGAACTCGCAACAAAGACCACTTTGATAGCAGACACAGAATGAGGCCTAAAGAGATAAAAGAGGGAGATTGGGTGTTGGTCTATGACAGCAGTCTAGACAACCAGCATAGTGCTATCCACAAGGTTTCCAGACGATGGTTTGGGCCCTACTTAGTGCAGCATGTCCATGACAATGCTACATATTCTTTAGCAAAGCTTGATGGTACAGCTTTGTGGATTGCAGGGAAGAGAATCAAACTATTCAAAAGAAGAAATGATACATCATATGCATTCGAGGAGTTGGATGATGCAAATTATGATGGACTTGAGTCAAGAGATGATGAAGATGAAGATGTGGACATTGAAGATGCTTTTGCAGAAGATGAAGAGATTGCATTAACCATCAAGCTTGGTGGTGATGAGGATGGGTAGCTATGGCCCATCCAGAGGATGTGCACGTTTGGAGGGGGTGGATATGGTGACGCTGCGCATCTACCATTGCAAACCTCAGGGCAGAATTTTCTGCCAAGTTTTTGAACTCTTAAGTCATCATCATTCTGAGTTTATTTTCCGTTGTGTGTTTCTTTTGTGTTTGCATCTGCATAACGCACAAGCAAATATAGTTAGTCTAGGCACAAATTTCTCGCTTCATTCATAATTGAGTGGAGTATCGCTCAATTGATTGCATTGCATGGAACCAAATTTGCATACTACATGAGTGATTGGGCACAAAGTTCTTACTCAAAGCATGATCTTGATAGGGCACAATGAATGGAAAATTTGATTCACAAAAAAGGAATTCCAAGGGAAAGATTGCATTGATCCTTTGCTTGGACTTTCCCCATGAGACTTGTAATTTGGATGTTGCTAGTGTAGATGATAAATCTCTTCTTATGCGAAATCGGATTAACATTTAGCAGCCTACAAAAGCTAAAAGTTATCTGCTTATTCTTTGTGAAGATGGATAAAACAAGCTCTACAAAAAGAATGTTGTTGTATGTTCAAAATGAGCATCGATAACATGTACCTTGCATAGTAAAACAACTTGCCACATTGAACATCGAGACTATACAAATGCCTTGTGAGGAACTTGAACCCTGATTAAAATTGATCATCCTTAATGCAAGAATCTTGGTTAATAGCTTCTCTAAAACATTACGCTATTATATGGTATATACATGATTATGATCGGGCATTCTTTAAAGAAGAAGCTAGCCAAAGAAATTATGATGGACAAAACGGAATAATATTGGAGGCTGTCGGCAGGACAGCAACGACTGGAAAAATAAAAGCATGCCAAAAATTCGATCAGGCTTTGAAAAGGATTCAACAAAGCCATGGCTTTTTGACTATGTGTTTTTTTTAAGTGGCGTTGATTATAAATGGGAGGAGACGACAAAAAAGGAGAGCTTTTGCGAGCTTTGCAAGTCAAGCCAGAGGGAAGTGACGACGACATGCAAAAAAAGAGGACGGAGCCATAATGAAGAGGACGATGTGGCGGCACTTTAGAAGACGGAATGGAAGATGAAGTTGAAGACGATGAGTGCAGAAACAATGACGAAGGGGGAGGGCACCATCGAACGGCAGAAGAAGATTGTAGCCACAGTAGAAGACTTGAAGATGGAGGATGGAAAGAAGATGGTGCGCAAAGAATAGGAAAACCCCTTCCTAATTATGTGCTGAGTTTTTGATGATTAAACCCCCCAGGTTCGCATCGACTGCAGGAATATGAAGACGTACGATGGAGGTAGAGAGCCGATGAACGAACATCTCTAGCGGTATGCGAAGACGACTAAGGAGGCACTAAATATGTTAAGCTGAGAAGAACTTGATGTGACGACGAGAGAGTTGAAGGAGCATTGACAAAGCCATCGTGGTCTCCGATGATTACTATCTACATTGCTACCGAAAACTCGCCAGCATATTGTTGCAGTCTAGTATGGAGCTCTAAGCCATCACCATCATCATCGACTTTGTAGCAATTGCTACACCACCCCATTCAAGACGAGCAATGCCATTACAATCAACGCATGATCTGCCGAGGTGATTGCCATATCCTCGTCTCTTCCATTTATGTGATCATGATGGCTGATACCTCAATGAACATTTAAGCCTCAGCCTTTTGACGCGATTTAGATGAGAGGACCTGTATGAGGCCATGTAGTTGAAAGAGGAGAGTAGCATTCGAAATAATATGGTATTACCTTGTTAAAAAAAGGTTCATATCCATGATATCATGAGCATATGGATTCTTTATGTAACATCATCTTTGGAGAGTGAAGCCTCTTGCTGTCTTAAGGGTTGTCTTTGATCTTCCTGAGCGCTATCATTCTCTGCCTACATTGGTGTCTTAAAGCCCTCCAAAAATAGTTTGAAATTAGATGCATAAATATGTGAGCAGTTCAAAATCTGAGGTTTTGTAATTAGCTTCTTTCCACCACGGACCAAGCCACCTTCTAAAGCTACGTCAACAACTTTGAAGGATCACAAAATGAGACTGATATCTAAATCTATATGGCCTTATTCTGAAGGTATTCAAAGGAAACTCCTCCATTGAGACTTATTTGGAAGTTCCATTACTTCTATTACCCACTTTTATGCTTAACCATGACATGTTATTTATCCTCTCTTGTAAGCAAGAATCTTTGAATATCTTTTGTGAAAGTTAATTATAAAAGCAGCTCGAAAGAAGGCCAGGTGATCTCTGTGCCTTTACTTTGCTTCCAATCAACAACAATCAAATATCTTCTTTATTATGGTCTTCAACACACACAACAAGTATACATTCATGAATTTTACTTAAGTACTCTTCATCTCACTTAGCGTCCCTATGGCAAGCGACTTTCACGAAGCCCCGCTCGAATTCCGTGCAACAACGTCCCTTCCAATGATATTTGATATCCCCTTGTTTTATTTTTTTCACTCTGTGTGAGAGCCCTTGCAAGATGGTAGCATTGTAACCCAATCATTTATAGTAAATGTTTTGGGATCCCGTTCTCCATTTGCGCTCTTGCTATACATGGTGCAAGAGTTTATGGAATGAGAAGGATGCCTTGTGGAGGCCATGTAAAAGACAACGAGTATGCAGACAATGTGCAGAGCAAGAAACCTAAAGAGAGAGGAGACAAATTAAAAATACTACGAGCGCCAAGAACTTTGAAATTTCTCTCGTTTTCAAAATGGTCTTAATTAACTTAACTTTGTTATGTCTTCATCAGAGGTTTTTGATATCTTTTATTAGTTAATAGGGGCCGTTGGGACTACCAAAACTTGTCAGGGTTTGAAGATTTTAGCTAAATTGAGGGGAAAACTACAAAATGAACTCTACTATCTCAAAAGTAGATGAGACAAGAATACCATATTTTTTTCCATGTGGCAAAATATCTTTGGCCCTTTCCTTAATCCACAAATTAACAAAAGTGTCATTTTTAACGTTGTCCGGTCCTAATGCAATAAACGAGGCATGGGAAAAAAAAGATATCACATTTAATTTGGTAAGAGATAATTTTTAATCCAAGCTTTCTTTGATAAAATTTCCATTGGCATAAAATGATCGTTACTCTTATGAATTTGTAACATATCCTTCATATCCATGGGCCTTATTTTGTGGAGGAGTAAGGTCCCCTAGCAACTTATAGTGGCCAAGGCATGGAAAAATCTCAGTATCAAGCACGTACAAGTTTTTTTCAAAGCACAAGACATGGAGGAGGAGTTACAAAAAGCAATGCTCTTAAGGAGCTATTCAATTGGTTTTTTCGACCACAGCCTTTCGGAGTAGCACCTATGGGGTAGTACACCTATGGGGTCTCCTAGATATGCTCAAGAGCGTGGTCGCAAATCCTGGAGTGACAAATCCTGGAGGTGATGCAACTCCAGCAGAACGACAAGATGGAGACACCGCGTCCGTGTGCCTCCACAGCAACCACCTGAGCCACGCTCTCTAGAACCGCCATGAGAGCGAGGAGTAGCACCTGTATCCCGAGCCGATCACGAGCTCATTGCATCTGGATCTCTACAACATCCCCGTGAAGCACTTCCTCCATCTGGCCCAAGTTTGGAGCGTTGACCTCATCTGCTCGAAACTGAAGCATCAGTTCACGCCGAAGTAGATCTAATAGAGTGACCTGATGGTGTCCGAGACAACTCTTGGTCCGCCATGTCTCTGAATCTCGCCATCTAATCTGGAGACATGCGCATGAAGATCTCCTGCAGCTCCTTGTCACTTATCCCTCAACTCATCCTGATGATCTAAATATCCACAAAGGTCACCTACACAGACAAAAAATGATGTTAGCATAATAGATTTAAATCATACAAATCACGGTAATATAAATCTTAAAAAAATAATCTTACTTAAAATGCATATCTTATGTACCCTTATAAGCAATTCGTCAACGAATTGAGTAGGTGGATGCTCCAAGTATGAAGTATCCTATGGTCCCATGTCAATCTCCTGACAGAACTCGGCATACACTGGAAGGTCGATAGACATGTCACCACAAAAGGATGAGTCCACCTCGTTCTCAAAGAATTATTGGACTCCTACGTTTCCATCATTGTTACCCGATGTTGGCTCCTCTACATGCTCCAAGCTTTCAATGGCCTCCACCCCTTGCAATATCGACCCCTCTATTTACATATTGTCCTCATCTATGCTCGGAACATTACTTTGATCATATACTCTCGCACTTCGGGGAGCTATAACATACTACCATCGAGGTTGTCGGGGGTTTGGATAGAAGATTACCTGTTCATAGTCACGTACAAGAGAGATTTAACTATTGTGACATGTACCATGTCATAATACAATTAAAAAACAAATGAGTTCATGCACTGTTCACAATGGGCCGGCAACACAAAGGTATCGCGCAAATCCGTCCATTGTTTTTCGGAATCTATTTCGAGAAATCCTGACGGACCTCGTCGAACTGTTGCTCCAACTCCTTCAAGTACCACTTTGAACCACTGCACATCGAATATCATGGAGAAGCTATGATAATCCACCGTAACAATACTTTGCAAGCTCCCAAAATACTCCATCTAATCTATAACCGTGTTTGGATCCATTGCTCGTCGTTGGCTCTCTTGCTCGAACCTTGCCATGATACCACAGTCTGTTGTGGAGTGCATTTTGTTAATATGCTCCATGCAAAAATGGCGTCCGCACGACCATGCTGCACTATACATTTTGTACTGTACATTGAAACACTCAATTAGTTGTTGCATATAAAATATAAATATGACAAACCCTAAACACATCATCACCTTTGGACTACATCCTTCAAGAATTCACACTCCTCGGTTGAGATCTCTGCCCGTTTGCGAGAGCTGCGGTCAAAGCTCCATGCAAACATAGCGTTGACATAAGCTGCGGCATCTCCTCCATGCCCTCGGGATATCGAATGGGTCAATGGCGCATACTATGTCGAAATTCAGATCGTGCTTCCTCTCGATCTTGCCTAGCTTGCTAGTACCTAGCGAACCACGTCTCCATAGAGGCATGGTGCAACATACAAAAGCGATTCACTTTCTCCTCCATTGCAGTATCCATTATTTTTTCTACCCCATTTCTAACCACCACATCTCTGGTCAGTCTATCATCGTTCTTCAGCGAGCATACTGTTGTCTAGATCCACCGTTGGTAGCCATTGTGAAATATGCACTAGTGCCTCAGACACCAACCAACCTTCAGCCATGCTACCTTCTGGCCGATCTTGTTGTCACACAAAGCCTTTCAGGGTTTTCATGAAGTGCTCCAAGAAGAACATCCATCGCTATTAACCCTCAAATGAACGAAGGTGGAAAATTTAGAAAAGGGAAAGTAGAAGACAAAGACAAAGGCCAAGGCAAAGAGAAATGGAAGACAAAGACGCACAAGGAGAAGAGTCCTAAATAAGGGAGAAAGGCGCACAAGGAAAAGCGCAAGTCAAAACTTTTGTAAAAGAGCGCAAGCGCATCATGGTTTAATTTAAGGAGCGTCGGGCTCTCAGCCATGCAATTTGTAAATGTAGACGGGCGGTGGAAAGGAAGCTAGGAAGATAGAAGGACAATGGGAAAAAGGGGCCTAGGCTACGGCCGGCCATGTAAAAAAAGGGGAAAGGGGATGACCACCCAAAAGGGATTTAGGGTTTTGTATATAAAGTTGAAAAGTGAATGAAAAGCTCATTCTTGTGTGTGGCCAAAAGTAGCTCTCCTCTTTTTCTTCTTCTTCTTGTTCTTGCTTGCTTGAGCTTGTGCTTGAGAGAGGGAGTGTGAGAGTGTGAGGGAGTGAGTGTGTGAGGGTGAGGGACCGGGGAGGAGAAGCTCTCCATCTTCTCCTCTCTTCTTCTCTTCTCTTCTTTTCTCTTGTCTTGCTCACGGCAATGGAGCTTGGAGTGTGAAGCTTGGGGATGGAGCTTGCTTGAAGCTTGCACTTGGATCGTGGAGCTACCGGAGTGCATGAGAGAGGAGGTAACTCAATCGACATGGAGGTAAGCTCACTATACCCGTAGATATGGATGGCGCATCGGCTATGTGAGAGGTAGCCATTAGTACTCGGCTTGGAACGCTTGAAGCAATAAGCAGTCCATGGGTCTTGGTGGTTGGAGCAAAAGCTTCCACATTTTGGTTCCGTTGCCGGGACCAACGGATTCAAGCCTTGAGCGCTTGCACGCTTCAAATCGAGCATTGGAGTAGGGTTTTCCCCCAACCGGTGCTTGAGGTAGATAGGTAGGAAGCGAGGGAGTTTGAAGAGGTATTCGATCTCCTTAGCAAGTAGGTTTTTGGTTTTTTGGATTTGGAAAAGCATGTTGGAGTAGTGTAGGTGATTGCTTTGTGATTTGTATGCATTTAGGATAGGAAAAAACAAAGAAAAAGAAGCAAACAGTAGGGTTTTCTGTTGTTGTATAACAGGCTAAAACATGGAAATAGGGACACAGATCCTTGGAGTGCCATTTGATTCGAGCACCACAGTGATTCCAGGCATGTCTGGCATTCCCTTGTAGTGTCTTGCACCTATCTGGAAGGTGTTGGACGATTCGGTGTAGTAGACGTCAGCCTAGAGGCATCGCGTACAACTCGCGGGCTATCGGCCGCGTAGTCGGACCAGCTCGTCCGAGTCCCAGAATCAGACCTGTCCATAATCGAATGCTCTGACAACCGTCTGATCAGACCATCCTGTCCGATCGAACCAGTCGGACCAACCCGTCTGATTTTGGAAATCAGACCACTCGGACACTCGGACTCGGACCACTCGGACCATCCTGTCCGATTTTGGAAATCAGACCACTCGGACACTCGGACTTGGACCACTCGGACCATCCTGTCCAATCGGTCCGATCGAGACAATCGGACCACCTTGTCTGATCCGATTCCCAGAATCGGACCACTCCGAAAATCGGACCACTTTTTCGATCCGACTCCTAGAATCGGACGTGACCAAAATCGGACCACTGGGCCGATCGGACCACCCAGAATCGGATGTCCGATTCTGATAATCGGACTCCTGAAAATCGGACATTTGAGAATCGGACAGAAAACTGTCAAAATCGAACAGGTATCTAGAACATAAATTTTGACACATCTAAACCCTGAGATTGACCCCAAGGGCTACGTAGAGCTAAAGGCACATCACAGATCCATCACTGGGCTAAAATTTAGAGCACGTGGTTCAAAATTTGGCTATAAACGGTCCTCCAAATTGTGCATGGCTTTTATCGTAACGGCCCTGTGGGCCGGGGGGGACTGTCCCCCCCGGACCCCCACAGAGGGGGCTCTGCCCCCTCCGCACCTCTCCCAAGTAGGTTGGAGGAAAAATGCGCATCGTGACACGCCCTCCAAATTGAACCCTAGTGAAGTAATGGCTGTACATGAGCATGGATTCTTACTTGCAAAAGAGCAGTCAAAAGCCCATACCCGAACAGAGAGAAACAGAGACCCTAGAACATCAATGGGCCAATCTAGCCATCAAGGGCAAAAATGCCACACCACGAGAACACAAAGACATTGTATTCAGACCATGTCTAGTCAGAGCGAAATGCAACATCAGCAAGCTACAAATGCCAAGATGATGAGACATGACACTCTTGACGAGAGATGTACCTTGAGCAACACTGCACAGACGACCCAAGACATTGGTGGAGAATCCACGTCTAGTCATGCAGTTGGGGACTTGAGGGCATTTGTCAGAAGACTTAAATTCACAAGCCAAGACCCGGAAGATGAAGACATAGTACCACCGGCTTATCTTAGGGTCAAACTCACCGCGAAAAGAGAGCATGATATCAATGCTATGATTGATGAAGGAGCAGATTTTAATATCTTGACCTATGAATCATGGACCCTACTAGGCCAACTAGAGCTCACACCGACTAGTGCAACTCTTAGCCCTTATGGGGGACACCCACAAGCACTCATAGGGAAGTGCAAAATCCTTGCGACAATTGAAATGGAAAGCTTGCCTATCATATTTCATATTCCTCCAAATAGTGCTAAATATGGTAAGGAAACCCTCCTGGGAAGACCCTTCAAAAGGGCGACCAAATGTGAGGCTGACTATGTAGCACAGAGGATACACCTGGCACTACCGGGTGTGAGGATAGTCACGACCTTTAGTAAGGGTGACCTCATCGAACCTCGAGGGAAAGGCAAGCAAGGTGCTGACATAACAGTCAAGCCTGCGGACGAGAGCAAGGACTTGTTGGAAGAGTGAGGCCATGCCGGAAACAAGAAGGTCAGGAGACAATGCCAAGGACGGCCTTTGGACTTACAAATATCGTAGAAGACCCCAAAAGAAGCCCAAGCCTTATAGACGAAGGCATCAATGGAGAGTCAGCACAACGCCGTGATGGATATCCAAAGCGTTGCTACATGCTCAAGGGTATTATGTAGGCAACCGATGGATTTGGGTACCAAAACCCCCTGTTAAACCTCCTTTGTCGACTGAAGGCCAAGACATATCAAGAGCAAAGAAGCGTAGGAGGATATCTAAACGAAAAACCAAGTCCCAAGTCAAAAAAAGTGGAGTGACCTAGCCCCTCATGGTCGAAATCAAGAAACCCAACGGGACCAATTGGAGGGTAGATCCTCAGCCTAGTGTGCTTGACAAGCAGACATCAGATGTAATCGTTGAGGATATGCAAAAGCCACTAGTGCCCAAGGAGCCTTTGATTCTCCAAGAGGATAGCAGGCATCATAGGCACAACATTGCTCATGGCAATGTTAAATGCTCAATAAAGCAAATAGCAAAATCATCTAACAACCATGAGCAAATCTCCCAACCAGTGTCAAAGCCACTTAGGAGTCCCAAGTCTCCTACACCCTCTTTCCCTAGACGGACACGGGAAGCACAACACTTGTCAAGTGTGGCTACTCAATCCTAATCTCTACCTACATCAGAACTTCCAAATGTCCAAGAGGTGGGACATGACACTCCCCTTAGCTCTCAACCTAAGGATGTGCCTGTGCAATTCACTGTGGCTAGCTCAACTGATACTCGATCTACGCAAGTGAATGCTCTAAGAGCAATGACCACTTCCAATTGCCGTAAGAACTTGACACCACAATCCACCAACAGTAGCAAGTCCACTGAACTAACTGCTACTACTGCAAATCAAGGATCACAGCAGTCACAACCCTTGGCCGTGACAAGGCCCCTTGCGGAACGTGTCCTTAGTGGTTTACCTGTGAAGGAGGTGTCGTGACCTACCTCCTTAATAACTCCAGCACTTCCAAAGTGCCTAAAACCTAGGCTGGAGGAGTTAAGCAGAGGGGAACGGGCGGAAGAGCTAGACTCCCCCAAAAGGGAGACAGTTGTACCCATGCAACCTGGCAAGGCTACTCCGCAGGCCATGACTAGGTCCCATGAGGACCCTCTAGAGAAGGGAAATGCTGAGACCCGACCAAGCACATCAACGGTCGATATAGCCCAGGGTCCTGAGACGTTAGATGCACCTGCACTGACCAAGAAAAAGAGGAGGAAACAACAAAAACAACAACAGTTGCAGGTGGTTGCGGACCCCAAGGACATTGGGACGAAGGGTGCTAGAGAGCTGATGAATAAAGCATCGAGTCCATCCACCAATGAGCCCACTGATGCCTCTCCTAATAGCGGTGAAACCTCAGACACATCCGTGTGCTCTGACAAATCAAAGCAGTCGTTACCATCAATGGCTGCTTGTAACACTCTATCCACTGACGACATGCGCGTATTCCCTAAAGAGTAGCTTGGAGATTACTTGCCCTTCCCTTTATCCTGGGAAGAACAAGAACATCTTGACGAGCACTATAACAAGCTATTACATGAACGCATGTGACTCATCTCTGACGAGGAGGCTGATGAAGTACGCTTAACCGTGACATTTAATGAAATGCTCTGCCAACCAAATCTCGTAAACATTGAGCAACTAAAGCTATTGTCAGCAGGCCGGAGTCGATTTGAATAGCGTTGGTGTGAAAACTGCATTATGGCCGAACTAGGAGCTCAGATCATGACAGTATTTGAGGAGTGATTGGCCAAATGGTGGTCTCAAAGAGACCCAACCTATGTGGCACCAACTTTCCTTCAAGTGCTGACTGCCATTCGGGGTACGGACTTGGCTGAACCTAGCCAAGAAAACTCTCTGGAGTTACATGTTGCAAGTAGACTCGGATAAGGGTCCATGCTACTCGATGTGGCAAAATATCTAACAGTACTAAGTAAGCTGCCACGAGTGCTGGATGCGTGTGCCACGCTCCAGTACAACCCCGAGTTCTACAATTGGTTCTTATCCTCGTGAAGTGACATGGATTCATAAATATGTATATAAATAAACAGTGATTTTTGTGTCACCATGTATAAAAAATATCAACACACACAAGCAATGATAGTCAAGTGCAGGGAGAAGAGTTGGTTTTGACAGGCTAAGCTCCTCAAGTCCTCCTCTCATCACGCATTTAAAAGCCTGTGACCATCCCCACCTCCAAGTGAAGGGCATGCAACCCACATTTCCACCATAGGAAGCCTTGACCAACAACTCTGATGGTGTAGACAGGACGCAGCCCCTTTTCTATACACCTTCTTCCCTTTCTGATCTATCCTTCCAAGGTTGAGCCCTGCCTAAATTCATGACCACCAGCCGACATAACTCAGCATGAGCCAAGATCTGCTAATGGCAGGAGGCTAAATATACATCACGGGGGCCATCCCTCTACAACAAGCACTGCATGCCCCACCCCTCCCCTTCTCGTCCTATGCGCTTGATAACCTGCACTATAATCCCTTACATATGAATGGTCTTATCATGTAACAAATCCTAATCCTTGATTCACATCTTACAGGCCCCCGTGAGGAAAACATGGAGAACCAAGGGCAGCTAGCTTGCAAGGACGCTCTCCGCCCAGCCGACGGGAACATGTAGCACAAGCCCCTTCGCCGGTGCGCTATGTGCCCACTCTTAAAAGGTACGCCAAGAAACGCGGCCCCAAGCGACACTGCCCCGGACGAAGGCCGAAGAATCCGCGGGCCAGGGGAGCGGACGCTCAAGGAGGTGCACACAATGTGGCAACACCAGTGGCACAAACCCCCAACGTACACTCGGGCACCAGATGCTCAAGGGCAGAAAGGGAAGCTCGGGACACGAAAGAATTCAATGAACTATTTAAAGGCATTTTGGAAACAGTGGCGGCCCGGGACTACATCATTCATGTCCTGGCTGACATGTTTCCTGCCCAACCCCACGGGAGCCCCACACTAGCAGAGCCCCAGTCACCCGACCACCCAGACTCGCCCCGCATCGTACAAATGGAGTAGCCCCATGTTGAATAAAGGCTTATCAAATGCTACTTGGCTAGGACTTTTTGCCTTTAAATGGTTCAATGTTGACATGTTCCCGAATTGTACGAACTTTTTATATCTGCAATTAATATATTTCACGTCTTTAGCAAAAGAAAAAGCTAATCAAGCGCAGGTGATAAAGCTTTCGCTCAACCGCCAAGACCCACGGACCGCTTATTGCTTCAAGCGTTCCAAGCCGAGCACTAATGGCTACCTCTCGCATAGCCCACGCACCATCCATATCTATGGGTGTAGTGAGCTTACCTCCATGCCGATTGAGTTACCTCCTCTCTCGCACACTCCGGTAGCTCCACAATCCAAGTGCAAGCTTCAAGCAAGCTCCATCCCCAAGCTTCACGCTCCAAGCTCCATTGCCGCGAGCAAGACAAGAGAAGAGAAGAGAAAAGAAGAAGAGAGGAGAAGATGGAGAGCTTCTCCTCCCCGGTCCCTCACCCTCACACACTCACTCCCTCACACTCTCACACTCCCTCTCTCAAGCACAAGCTCAAGCAAGCAAGAACAAGAAGAAGAAGAAGAAGAGGAGAGCTACTTTTGGCCACACACAAGAATGAGCTTTTCATTCACTTTTCAACTTTATATACAAAACCCTAAATCCCTTTTGGGAAGTCATCCCCTTTTTCCCTTTTTTTACATGGCCGGTCGTAGCCTATGCCCCTTTTTCCCATTGTCCTTCTATCTTCCTAGCTTCCTTTCCACCGCTCGTCTACATTTACAAATTGCACGGGGTGAGAGCTCGGCACTCCTTGAATAAAACCATGATGTGCTTGCGCTCTTTTACAAAAGTTTTGACTTGCGCTTTTCCTTGTGCGCCTTTCTCCCTTATTTAGGACTCTTCTCCTTGTGCATCTTTGTCTTCCGTTTCTCTTTGCCTTGGCCTTTGTCTTTGTCTTCTGCTTTAGCTTTTATGGATTTTCCACCTTCGTTCGTTTGAGGGTTAACAATCGTGTATGGACAGGTCTAGCAATCTCCACTTCATCTACAAGATGCACAAGAAGGTGGATTTGTATCGTGAGTATGCTGGAAGGCAGGTATTTCTCAAAGAGACAGACCGTCTCCACTGCTCCCCGCCTCGCGGATTCAATAGAGGAAGTCTTAATCTCCTTTTATGAAATCCATTGCACTAAAGTCGACAACCTGTAAATTGCCCCACATATTTCTAGAGTAAGGCATCCTATGATCGCAATCGGTAATACAAACTGCCACAAATGAGAAAGCATTATGAACAATGAATACACTCCAAATAGCAAAATATGCATGCCACTTGCAATCCATTCGTAGTACAAACCTGACATATCTTATGCCAATCATGGGATTTTAGCCCTGATAATTGGTCGTCTTTAGAAAACGCAAACCTGAGAGAACGCATCATACCTGTCAGAGTACAGATAGACTTGACTATTTGCTTCACAATGCGCTCTTCTTTAGTGGACAAAACCCAAGGAGCGCGAGGTAGCTGCAAGCGACCATCAGCACTTGACTGTGGCCAAAGTGCCTCCATCTTGCCTACCTCCTTCAAATCCATTCGTGTCCCTATAGTGTCTCTCTTTTCTATGATGTGGTCTCATAGCAAGCTGCCTACGTTCTTGAAAATATGCATGGGATCCAACAAGTGGTTGATCTGTAAGTGGGTCCAATATAGAAACTCATAGAAAACTGAGAACCGTCGCATTCCATTTGGATGTGACTCCGTGTGGACCATTTTCAGCTTATACCAGCTTTGGGCATTCATACGTGTTGGAGGTCGTCCAAGAAAACCTTCCCTGAGTTCATGACCTTCTGGCAAGAAAGCGGCATGTCCTTGATATACCATCTTCTTCATGGTTCGTGACCTTCGAGAGTCTAACTGTGGCCTGCACAGTGGATATGCATGATAACTTGAGGTAACCAGACCTGTCCCAACACCTCTATCCAGTGAATACAAACTTGAACGAGCTATAATAGATATTACCAACAAGAACGGAAGCCTACTTACCTGAGCACTCTTCGAATCCCGGAAAGTCATGCATCGTCCACATGAGAATGGCTCGAATATTGGCGGACCGTCAACCATCACGCTTGCTCATATCTTGCATGATGACCCCCTGCTCCCACAAAATCTTAAGCTCATTGACTAATGGACAAAGATACACGTATATATTTTTGACTTTGTAGTGGCTGGGAATGAGTAAGCTAAGGATGAGATGTCCTTTCTTCGCAAAGAGCCATGGAGGGATATTGTAGTTGACAAGGACTATAGGCCACACACTGTAAGAAGTTGAGCGTAGACCGAATGGGTTCATGCCATCCATTGCAAGACCGAGCTAAAGATTCCTTGGCTCTCGGGCAAAGCCTGGGAAGGTAGAGTCAATGTGGCTCCATGTGCGTGAATCTGCTGATATTCATTGAACTCTATCTGTAGACCTATTTTGCGCATGCCAGTTGTCAAGCTCGCCATGCTAGACGTACGAAACATGAGGTTTATGCGGGGGATAAGCGGAGAGTGTTTAAGAACTTTTTGAGGGATGGTTTGCCCTTACAAGTCCTGTCGATACCTATGAGAACCACACTTTGGACATGTCTCCATAGTCTCGTATTCTCCTCAAAACAGTATGCAATTGTTGATACATGCATGGATGTTGTTGTAGTCTATACCAAGCTTTCGTAAAACATGTCGTGCATCATTACGAGATTCAGACATGGTATTTGCAAGTGGTAATATATGATACTTCAGTAACCTGAAAAAAAACATAAAACACCTTGAAAAAGCACAAATGTTTTTAATGATAATGCCGAAAAGAAATCAATGAAGCATACGTACAAGGTAGCTAATCAACTCGATCACACTCGCATCGCTCCACCCGTATTTTTTTTACACACTTAGGAGTGCAAGCAGTGTCTTCAGGCAAGATGCTCAGCACCCATCATATAATGGTATGGATGCTTCCTCTCTAAGCAGATCAGAAGTCTCGACATCCATGGGAATCAATGCATCGATCATTGCCTCCATCTCAGGCTCCAAGATTGTAGGTAAGTCTCAAAGGATTTCTGTCTCCTCTGGTATTGATGGTATAGATTGGGTAGTACCTTCCAAGTGGTGGATTGGCTCAAGCACTCCATCCATCACACGCCCATGAACTCTTCTAATTGGATGCATGAAAGGGTGCACTCCTCCTTGGGACGAGACGTCACCTCCCTAGATAGAAAATTTGCCAGCCACACCCAATCTTTTTGTAAATGGTATTCAATTAGCTTACGAGTACAATGCATGATTGATATTAACTTTTCTTACCGTTTACTCAAAATCCAAGAATGCCTGATCAATGATCTCAGATTGAAACTTGCCAAAGCGTCGTACGTGTTCTATAGACAATCGACATTTTTGTCTAATTGCCAACTTACATTGAGAGCAAGGACATGGGACACGCTGACTAAGATACCCCTCGCAATCTTGAACATCACGACCTTCATCGTTTTCCACTTTGTCTACGTTATGACAAACAATTTGTTTTTGTTATCATTCTTTTTTTCTTTCTTAAATTGTTTGAGAAGGGATTTCTTCTCTTGTAACTATGCAAAAATTAACGTATGTAAAGTCTCCACCCACCCACCCACAAATTAACGTATGTCGGAGTGTTTCCTGTCTCGTGGTATTGCACTGGACCTCACCGGCCCTCGCCACCACTCTCTCTTTGTTTTTTATCCATTCATTATCTCCTCTCCTTCCATCTCTCTATCTTTTTCTCTTTCTTTATTATGTTGTATGTTTATTTCCTCTCTCTCATTCCTTCTTCCTTTTTCTCTTCCTCCCCCTCTCTCATTTCCTTTAATAAAACATATATATCTCTCTATTACTACTACTACTACTACTACAAACAAGAAAATAAGAAAAAACTACTACTACTACCACAACAACAACAACAACAACAGATAAGAAAACTAGACAACAATAAACCAGAAAACAAAAAAAACTATTACAACAACAACAATAACAACAACAAATAAGAAAACCACTACTACTACTACAACCACGACTACGATGACTACGACTACGTCTACGACCACGACTACGATGACTATGACTTATACGTCTACGACCACGACTATGACTACCACTACCACTACCACTATCAATACCACTATAATAAACAAGAAAAGAAGAAGAAAAAAAAAAAACAACAACAACAACAACTACTACTACTACTACTACTACTACTACTACTACTACTACTACTACTACTACTACTACTACTACTACTACTACTAACAAGAAAAGAAGAAAAAACTACTACTACTATCACTACTACAACAACAACAAATAAGAAAACTAGACAACAATAAACATGAAAAAAAAAAACTATTACTACTACTACTACTACAACAACAACAACAAACAAGAAAACCACTACTACTACAACCATGACTACGATGACTACGACTACGTCTACGACCACGACTACCACTACCACTACCACTACCACTATAATAAACAAGAAAAGAAGAAAAAACAACAATAACAACAACAACTACTACTACTACTATAATAAACAAGAAAAGAAGAAGAAAAAAAAAACAACAACAACAAGAACTACTACTACTACTACTACTGCTACTGTTTTTGCTGCTGCTGCTACTACTACAACAAAAAACAAGAAAACTAAACAACAATAAATAAGAAAAAAAAAAACTACTACTACTATAACAACAACAAACAAGAAAACTACTATTACTACTACTAGTACTAGTACTACAATCACGACTATGACCACAACTACGACCATCACAACAACTCTCTCTCTCTACTACTACCACTACTACAACAACAAACAAGAAAACTAAACAATAATAAACAAGAAAAGAAACAAAACTATAACAACGACAACAACAACAACAACAAACAAGAAAATCACCACTACTACTACTACTACTACTACTACTACTACTACTACTACTACTACTACTACTACTACTACTACTACTACTACTACTACTACTACTACTACTACTACTACTACTACTACTACAACCACGACCACGACCACGACTACGACTACGACTACCACAACAATAAACAAGAAAAGAAGAAAAACAATAATAACAACAACAACAACAACTACTATTATAGTAATAACAAACAAGAAAATAAGAAAAAACTACAACAACTACTACTACTACTACAATAACAACAAACAAGAAAAGAAAAAAAAAACTACAATAACAACAACAACAAACAAGAAAACTAAACAACAATAAACAAGAAAAGAAAAAAACCTACTACTACTACAACAATAACAAACAAGAAAACTATTATTACTACTACTATTACTACTACTAGTACTACTACTACAATTACGACTACGATGACTACAACCACGACTACGACTACCACACCAGCAACAAACTAGAAGAGAAGAAATTAAACAATAACTACTACTATCACTACCACTACTACTACTAATATGATTACAACAACAACAACAAACAAGAAAATAAGAAATTAAACAACAATTACCACTACTGCTACCGCTACCGCCACCGCTACCGCTGCTACCGCTACCGCTACCGCTGCTACCGCTACCGCTACCGCTACCACTACCGCTACCGCTACCACTACGACAACCACTACGACAACCACAAAAATAACAAACAAGAAAATAAAAAATTAATCTCCAACTACCACTATCACTATCACTACCGCTACCGCTACCGCTACCGCTACCACCACAACAACAACAAACAATTAAAAAAAGAAGAAGAAAAAAAAACAACAACAATAACAACAACCTCTCCCTCCTTCTCTCTCTCCTTTCCTCTCCCTCTCCCTCTCTTTTTCTCTTTCCCTATTATATTTAATGTTTTCTCCCTCTCTCTCTCGTTCCTTCTTTCCTTTTCTCTCTTCCTCTCCCTCTCTCATTTCCTCTCCCTCCCTCACCCTCACCCTCTCTTTCTCTTTCCCTAGTATTATGTTTAATGTTTTTTTCCTCTCTCTCTCTCGTTTCTTCTTTCCTTTTCTCTCTTCCTCTCCCTCCCTCTCCCTCTCCCTCTCTTTCTCTCTTCCCTATTATGTTTAATGTTTTCTCTCTCTCTCTCTCTCGTTCCTTCTTTCCTTTTCTCTCTTCCTCTCCCTCTCTCAATACACATAAATTTTAACAAAAACAAGTAAAAGAAAAAGAGAAAACACAAAAAAAAGCAAGAAGGAACAATGCACTCACCGTAAAGGCTCGAGGATGGATTCGGCGGCTCTTCTTCGCGACAACGGCTCCTCTTCGCCCTCTGTACACTTCCTCTCCTTCGCAAACGGTGGCGGCGGCTGTGAGAAGCTTTCCTTCTCCCTCTTTCTCTCTTTCTCTCCCTCTCCCTCTCAAATGCAATATGGAGTTCGCTCTCCAGTTCACACTCTCTTTCATGTACTCACGCTAAATAACACGCTCGAGTTTTGGCCCACGCTTCTTTTGTCTGAGTATCATCGAGCATCGCTATATAGCGACGCAAATAGCGACACCGCTATTTTGCATTGGAAAGTGTTGTCTCTATACCTCCATATCCTTGTAGTGTGACTAGACTTTAGTAGACATTATACAATAATGAGAAGAAGAGAACAAGAGAGTATGCTACTCTCTCTTACAGATCCAATGCCTTTTTCTCTCTCTCTCTCTCTCTCTCTGTGAAATCTTGACAATATATTCCTCACTGCATACTCCCCAAGGAGATTGATCACTATCCCTATAGCTTAGTGTACCTTACCTTCTAAATGTGGATCATTATTCACAAAGGCAATTGTTGTGCATCCATGATACCATGTGTTACATGCAATGTAATTGTATATGGTTCATAGTGCTCAAACATTTTTTTCATCAACAACTAGCACTGTGAAGATGTAAAAGCATTTCTTTTCATGCCTTTACTCTAAACATAATTGTTGTGTTGTATAGCGTCAGTAGCACTGAGCATGTTCGTGCTACTGAACTCTTTAATTATCAAACACATGTCCTACATGTCATGCATAAAAAGAAATCATAATTCAGCATATTATCAGTCCTTAACACCCCTTTTTCCTACCACTTAAGATTGTGCGGGCCTATGTGGTGGCCTGAACTACCCTCCCTAAGACAACTAGACCAAGAACTCCTACTAGGTGAGGACTCCTATACCTTGGTCATCGTAAATTTTCTTTTAACACCTTTTTTCTTTCAAGATTTCCATACTTGGGTGTGTAAAAAGGAGGGAGCTTAGCATAATGACCCAAGGAGAGTAGGGCATTGACCTCAGGTCCTAACTCGGCACCCAAGAACCTACCAAGCCCTTGCGAGGTGACACTTCAATCTTTTTCTCTTCCACTCACTTTTGTTTTCGCTCCAACCTTCCTTAATATTTATTTTCTAGCTAGATACCATCATCCCTAGGAAGACAAGGGATCACAGTTGTTTAGTAGGCTAGCAGAATAGGGTCATTAGGACTACCTTCTAAAACTAGGTCATTCAATGCCTGATAATGTCTTTACAAGAGGTAGACAACTACTTGAACCTCCCCTAGACATACCTAACCTAACCCTGGGACTTCATGCTTTGATTGCTAGTCCCCAACAAAAGAACAATTCTTTCCAAATACATAAATACATAAAGCATAAAAGAAAAGTACTCATAAAGGAAGAACATCACCTAAACTTGGGCAAAATAAGCTTCTGTATGGCAAGAGGTTGCCTCTAAGTTCTACTAAATCTATCTAGCACAACACTAAAACAAAACCCATTAACCACATTTGTACTAGATAGTCAGATGGCCCTCTTGGCCTAATGAGATGTGACATTTAACTACATAATGACTAGCCCTCTTGGCCTAATGGTAATTTACTGCTCAAACAACCCTTGGTCGCGATATAACTCCACGGAAGCACAAGACCGACCAACGATAAGGTCTCCTTACACCCTACACTAAGTGTAACAAATTATTGGCTAACCCCCTATCATAAATAGCAAGGGGTGTTTGATGAATATGATGATAAATGATTATATGCGTCCATGATAAAATAGAAAGGTGCTCAATTGCTACTGAACTCATGACCCAAACTAGCTGTCGATAGCCAAAATAGGACATGTTGGCAAGATGACCCCAAATTAGTCCTGGGCTAATGTTAGAAGGTAATTGTAAGAGCTCCCCCCCAAACCACAATTGAAAAAGACATCTTCAACAAAAGCATAATTGGCTAGGGAATTTGCAAAACGATTCCACTATTGAGGAATTACCTAATTCACTGTCTCAAAAATATGCAGCATATCCAAGTCCACATGATGGTACATGTAACGTGTCCGCTTGTTCGCTTGTGGGACACGTCTTAGCAGCCCATCAGAAAGAGAGTCTAGAAAGCACCGCTTGGCACTTGCAAGGAATGTCACAGGGTTTGCAATCTAGGTCTTCCTGAGTCTGCCCCGAGTGGAAGTGTCCGACCGTTCCCACTTAGCATCGACCTGAAGTCAGGGTTCCTTTCCTATCAGCAAAGTCTTTAGGAAGTAGCTAGCATTGAGCTCCAGATTGACCCACTTTGAGTAGGAACAACAAAGTCGAAGCGGATTTATTCTGCACTTGGTTCATGGAGAATGGAAAACGAGAGGGATGTAAAGCTCAACCTCTCTGCCATAAGGCATAGTCCCATTCCTTTCCCCTAAAATAGCATAAATCGGGGTTCTAACTCTACTGACTCTAGGGTCTTCACAGTATTGTTTTCACATCTTTTGAGAAAAGTTCCCAGCTAACCGGGACCACCCTTCCGTAGGATGGACCCAAGTCACATCCACCGCACTTTCCTCACTTTGCTTAGTTATCTAATTACCTACCACATTATGTTTGACATGCAAATGCAGCTTCCTTAATTAATCAATTTAAACACAGGTTCCTTCACGTAGCTTAGGCGCTGACACAAAAACAATGTCAAGCTCCTTTTTTGAATATCTAATCTTTATTTATCATAATCCCGGAGTACATCAAGTATCATGCCCAAAGGCTATCCCAGCAATCAACAGGATTGCTGCTCCAAGTTCCGCCCGTAGACTAGTACATGGGCCTCGAGATCCCATCTCGAGTCACATTGGCCTCTTGTGCAGGATTCGGAGGTAAGGAATTTATAGCTAAAGCCTCCCCTAGCACCCAAGCGTCCTCCCACTCCAAGTAGCACCCACGGAGAGACCTCTCGCGGCGAGTTCAGTCCACATATCCGGCGCGGCTAACAACCCCCTTGGATAGGGCCAGGCAGATAGTCGGAGGTAACTGAAACTGCCTCTTCCTCCCGAATTTTAACTTGAAGCATTAAGTATTTTGCCTTGAATTAGTTCCTTGAGCAAGGAAATTCAAACAATGTGCCTAAGTGTACAATCACGATCATTTCAGAGGCTGTTTGTACGACCAACTGCTAAGGCGTGATTCCTTCTTTCCGAATGCTCCCAGCATTCGATCCTAGATCATTCGAACTTGGCGAGATTCCAAGGGCTTGTAATGCGTTATAGCTATATACCAGGAAGGGATGGAAGCTCTATCTATTTTGAACAAACCTTTGATATCACTTTCTTCAGTTAGAAGTTCCTTTGTCTTCCCAAAATCCACAAGACATTCCACAATGCCCTCCTGTAGCTTTGGTGGCTTACTCTTAATCTCATAATTGGACTCCTGCAAAGTGATCAATCATTGTGCTAAATGATTAGGTGACTGGTGCAACTTGTTCATCAACATTCTAAGTTTCTCTGCCTTTACAAAGAATACCACCTTCTCATAGAGAATATAGTGCCTAAATTTCTTTGTCATGAAAACCATTCCAAGGCACAATTTCTCCATATAACTATAATTAATTTTAGTCTTTGTTGCTAAAAATATATAGAAAACTTCACCTCTTTTGGGTGCTTTTAGGATTGCTGCTTTCACTAATTCTTGCTTCACATCCTTAAAGGATACTTGGCATGCTTTGCTCCAATTAAACAGACAGTTAAATGATAACAGGTTCATCAATGGCAATGTTCTTTCTGCCAACACATTGATAAATCTCCGATAATATCCCACTAGTTTGATAGAAAGTTATGTACCTCTTTTGGAGTATGTGGCAGACTCATAGCGATTATAAAATTTATCTTTTCAGAGTCAAACTCACAATACCAGGCTGAGCTAACCACATGGCCTATTAAGGGGATTTTATTTTTGCGGGCTTTCATTTTCGTTCTTTTCTAATCAATCTCTTTTTTTCGAGCTTTTTCGTGCAACATATCCATTCTGCATATAAATAGTCTTACTTAAGGAGTATGACACGTTGCATTTACATGAACACACATCAAGAAAACAAAACCAACGGAAAACTAGTAAAATATATTCGTGTCAAATAGTCGCAAGGTACACTCTTCCTAAAAACAAATCAAAGATCCCAATGCATGTAATCTCTTAGACAAAATCGGGCATAGTCACATGATGAAGTGTATAATAAACATATAAAAGTAGTAACAAAATGAAATGTCTAGAGTCTCTCGAAAAAAAAACACACTCTCTCTCAGCATGGTATCGGTCCACACACTATGGTGGACAAATACTCCCCATAGAGCACATCATCTATTTCTAGACACATGCAATGTCTCATCTCCTCTGCACTGGCCCGCGCCAAACCACCACACCCCCCAAACACATCCAAAACATAGTCGTAGCATTTCGTAAATGTAGCTAGTAACCACCTAACCATATCACCAATCACATATCACCAATCAAGATACAGAATCTTTGCGGCCATGCAAGTAGAAACAATGAAAATACCATACAAGGTAACCTGAGAGCAAAAACATGCAAGACTACTTACCGAAAGAAAAGATGAGACCTCTCTGCTCCGCCTCTGACAATGACACCATCAACATCCATGGGAAAGACACAATCATCCATCATGTAGCTACGATACGCTGGAAACAATCTCTCTGAAATCTTCTCCCCAGCCTCTCTGTCGTAGCAAGGCACAACATGACCAGCACGATGCCAAAGACACACAGTAAGATCAAGTGTCTATTCACGAGTGGAAATAGAATAAGTGATCCATGTTTTTATTTAAAGCATGTAACACAAACTTTATTTAGAACATACAACCATACATTCAACGTATCCAACTTTGTTATCTTACCGCCTCTCTAGTAACGGGATGTCGATAAGCCTTGGAGTCACACATGAGTGTCCAAGTGCCGTGAAGCACAAGCCCCACTCTTGCCGCATCCGTAATAAACTCACCTATATGCTCTGCTAAGCACATAGTGACTAAGAATCCCTGGTCGGCCAAATACTTGTGAGCAAGGTCCATACAACCCATAATTAGACCCTTTGAGAATGTGTTCCACTTGGGAATAGTCATGCCCTCTACAAACAACATTGGCATTATGATATATGAGAAGTGAGTTTGATGTAAACCTTGTGTGATAGAAAGCATAACTTACCCAATGGGATAGGACCTAGAGCATCCACAAGCAAGCTCGTAGGAAAATCCGCAAATATCAATCGAGCCACCTCTTGACATGGAACTCCATCTTTGCTATAAAGATGCATCTTTTGTGTTGCAAAAAACTTGTTGATGCTATACACAAAACAACATAGTCATTAATGCAAAGTAAACGATGATGCAATGCTATATGCAACATGTAAATTGATGTTCTTGCAATATGTAGTTGTCATGTCTGCCTATCAAGGGCAAATCTATCAATTTGGGTCACATCCACTAATAGAGCATCGACATATGTTTGATACTGGAACCCTACAACAATTATTTCAAAGTAATTTATTTTTAATAATCATACACGACTATCTTCATGGGCGACCAATAAAGCACATGAATTTCAAGTTAATATAAGACTTCTCACCTACTAAACGGGTCATAGGTCGCCTCTCCCAATTCTCTCGACCAAGAGATGAATCTGCAATAAAGGAGGTGGTGGGCGCCATAGAGAACTCTGGCACATTTTTTCTCCCTAGATTACCTTGGGTGGCACCTTTGGTAGCCTTGGTTGCTTGCTCCTCTACAGTGGTGGGTGTGGTAAGCGGTTCATGTATCAACTTCCTCCTTGAATCCTACATAGTATCATTCACCCTTAGATTCCCATGCATGAGCACAAAAACTATTGCTACAAAAGCGACGAGATGTTTACATAGATTGAAGTACTTACTCTCATGCAGATCTTTCTCTTGCTTAGGGATAACCCCCATAGGGTAATCCAGCCCACCAAGGGCAAACACTTGCCTCCCATGCCGTCAATTTTCTCTCACGTAATGATGGAGAATACATAGTGTTCTCGTCACGAACATCAATCCACTCTCTTGTGAATTGCGGAGCTGCATCCAGCCTCTTCTCTTCTACACATTGTAGTATCCACCTGCAACATTCTTGCCAATTACGCAAGCAAATGCATGCAATCTAATATGAAAATCAGACACACAATCTCCTTTATATAAGACAATAGTTTTATAATAATAAACAAAACACCCAACCTCGAGCTTTCACGTGGAGCTTAGAATAGAAAAATCAATAACATAAATAGGCTTTCAAGTGCCATTACATCTACTACATCTAAGATGAAGAGTTTGCAAAAAAATGGTTTTGATGGTAACCTATAAATCACACGTTTGGCTAAAAACGTAAGCTCTGGCATCTTCTCTGCAACATCTGAAGATTTCACTCCATCCAAGAGGTGTACAAAAGCCTACACAAGTTTCACAAGCGCTTAACATTAGCACATATACATTTTAAGAAAGAACTTAAGAAAGCAATATGAATGCATTGCATTGAGTCAACCTGCATGACATGATTCTTCATGTTAAGCTTAAAGAACTCCTCAAATGAATCTGGTAGCTGTGGACCTTCTACTTGTATCCTATTAATATGAAGTAGTGCCTCCGAATGCAAGTGAGCCCAATATGTCTCTTTCTTCATGTAAACCCGAAAGAGCTTATAATCACCAAAATGCGGGTATTGGGGGTATTTGGCCTTTGTGAGACTCATAAGATGCAACAATATTTTTTTCCTGTGATGCACAACAATATACGCAAATAGAAAGCATTGAAGAAAAAAGCATCACATACACACACCTTGCGTTATATATACAAATTACCTTTCCGCAAGGATTTTTGAGCTTGTGAGACAATACAGCTTGTCTCTTGTGATCTTGAGCATGCTTGCATCATCCCACTTTAGCCCAAATAACAACTTAAAGAACTCATCACCATTTTGGGGATTAGCAATGGATAGGTATTTGTAACCCCTATCCTTAAGGCGCTCCTCTTCCACCCTTGTAGCCTTCTCCAAACGTTTCTTCCATACAAGCTGAGATATTAAACCGCAAGCTGGAGAGTTATACCATGGAGCAACATCATGATAATACCTTGCCTCTATACTCATCTCAACCTCAGCCCACTTCCTCATGGCCAGACTCAATCTATCTAGAATGGAGTCTTTGTTTGCAATACCAAACTTTTGAAACATATACACCTCATGCGCAATATTTGGAGTAACATGAGCTCTGGAAATACTATTGAAAACAAACAAAAGCATAATATGAGAATGTAAGTGTAACATATTACAAAGAGGAGCATAGTTAAAGGAAGAAGACTTACGCGTTGGTGGTGTCTAGTGCGAGTAGTAGCTCTGCTTCCTTCGCCTTTGGCACCTCAATGAATTGGCACCGTACACTAACATGGTAGTGAGCACAGTCGGAGTACTCTGTAATTGGAAACCAACAAACATAAGAATGGGATATAAACATTCAATACTTGCATGTATAGTGGACAACGTACTTTCTTTGATGCGTTTCCACCACGTTTTAAGCCTGTGGTTTCCATCCCAAACCAAGTACTTTTTACCCTTAAGGTCTTGCCACTCTCTTCCAAGAGCCCTCTCAAAATCCTCATTTCTTTGACGCCATATTGGACCCCATTCATCTAGATTGCTGGCTGTCACAGACATGGTCTCCCCTCTCGGACCTTCAACTGACACAAGGAAGTGTCCCATAGTCTCAAGATAACCAGTGGAATCAAAGGAAGGAATCAACCACTGGGCATTATCTGTAGCAAATCTGACTGCCTCATGAGCCATTAATCTGCAAAGAGGCACAAGAGGAGGCAGCGTCCTCTTTTTTATATAAAATTGACTTAGCACATCCTTCATTAGTCCTAGAGAGACTTACTTGCCTAAGTTCCTTGAGTGCTTCTTTTCTTTTTCATCATCATTCTCCCCTTGATCACTATCACCACTCACCTCTTCTTTGTCATCTAGACTATCATGCTGCACATTAGTCTCTGTAGGAGCAGATATTAATAAGTAACAATAAAAAACAGTAGCATTAAACCAATCATATATAATACATAACACTGAACAAAGAGTCATATGTAAATGAAATGGACACATAAGTGACTACCTGTGTGCTCCGCAACCCCGTCAATTGTATTGGAGTCCCCATCCACTTGTGCTTCGTCATCAATGTAGACACATATTTTTGGACCACATCCTTTCTTTGTTGAAGGAGTGTCCACTGATCTCAAACGCGATGATGCTTCTTGCTCTAAGATCCGCCCAGGAACACATCCTGAACGTAGCTTCATACAGACTTCACGGCTACTATGAGGTGACACACATTTCTTTCTCTTTCTAAGCACTCTTTTAGGTTCCATAACTTTCTCTACACGCTTGCAAATAGATACACAATCAACCTCTTTAAGATTAACATTAAGGTTAAAGATTAACAACACAATCAATCTCTTTAAGATTAATAACACAATCAACCTCTTTAAGCCCACCCATCGTCCACGCGGACGCGCACGATTGGGGGGGCTTGTGCATACGGGACGAAGCCACGGATGAAGCCACGGGACGAAGCCACGGACGAAGCCACACGCTTGTGCATGAGCCCACCCATCGTCCGCGCGGACGCGGACGATTGGGGGGCTTCAATCTCTTACCTTGAAGGCACGGACTCAACGGTTGCGCGGGGAGAAGGGAGAAAGAGAGAAGGGAGAAAGAGAAGGGAGAAGGGAGAAAGAGAAGGGAGAAAGAGAGTTCTTGTGTGTGTGTGCCGCGAGAGAGAGAGACGGAGAGAGGGAGAGAAGGGAGAAGGGAGAAAGAGAGAAGGGAGAAAGAGAAGGGAGAAAGAGAGAAGGGAGAGAAGGGAGAGAGAGAGAGGGGGAGAGAGGAGAGAGAGAGAGAGCAAAGAGAGTGGAGAGAGTTGAGGAAGAGAGTTTCGCCATACTTAATAACCCTAATAAAGAAGTTAGCCGTTAAATAATTAAATAATTAGGTAATTACGTAATTAGGTAATTAGTTAGTCGTTAAATAATTAAATAATTAATACAACATAAATAAATTTTAAAAATATTAATTTAATCTAATTTACAACATTATTTTGACAAAATCATGGGGCAAGAGCTCTTAATTATGAGTGCATAAAGGTGAAGGATGGTGGGTGGTTGAGTCGTAAATTTTTCTTTTGATTTCTGATGATTATGCTTATTTGTTATTACTCTTAAATGTTGATGAATGACTGTGGCTTTTAAATTTTGATGAGTGTGCATATTCATTATTTAGTCATCTCTGCTTGTAGTGACGGTTGCTATAGCTTCGAGGTTATTCTAACCCTCTTGTAACTTCCTCCATGCCTCCCTTTTTTCTCTACACAGTCATCCGACGGTGAACTGTTGCCTTCTCTTCATCAAATACACACTGTGAGCTATATTCAGAGTTTTGTTCTCTTCATCAAATACTAACCCACCAGAGGGCACAACATGTCGAGTTTTGCTATTTTGACATGGAGACTAGCCAGTGATTGCTTAGAGCATAGGGTTTCATTAAGAAATGGAGAGATTCTTTTGAGTGAGTACTACCTACAGAATCTATTGCCTCCAACACAAAAATTCCAGGGGTTGCAAGCCGTCATAGAGAATGATGGTGGAGCAAACAACGTCACTGTGTCTCCAAGATGGGATCATCAAGGGCATGCGCACTATCTGATTGATAGTACATTATCAGCCACCTACTCTATCATGCACTCAAATGACTATGTGTGCATCTCTAACAGTATTGAGTCAATAGAAGATGAGATTGACAACTACATTGATTGTACTCTTGGTTGTAGCAAATCAACTCCAGTGTGTCTTGACATACCCTCAGATAACAAGAAGGATGTTGATGACACAAATGTCGGGGAGGACCTATGTGTGGGCAGCCAAAGCGAGGACTTATCTTCCTATGATAACTCCATTGCAGCCTTCATTGAGAAGAAAGCTAGAACGGGTAGATTGAAAAATTACTAGCGCTCTGTGGACCTCCACGAAGGGTGGATGAGCTCCCAATCGAGTATAATGGCACAATTGCTTTTGAGCTTCCAGCCACACATAGCAAGAAACGAATGATGGGTATGGAACAAAAATATGATGGTCACCTGTGGTCGCGGCCCTCACAAACAAATATGGCAATTGAGTGCACTGTGCGCTTGAGCTATTGTCTTGGAAGTCTTCAATGTCTCAGGATCACTTGTCCTTACTACACAACAGAGGGAAAATACAATGATGTTTTTTTCCATGGTCACTTGGATAGAACCGTGAGCATGGGTTATCCTGCAAGTGAGGGAAACTCCAAGATAACATGTCACTATTGTCAAAATGTTGCTACTTGTGCAGCCATTTGCAAATGCATGATCTATTATGTGTTGCCATTGGATCCTACAATGACACGTTTGGTGATCCATGTTGGGGAGCATGCTCACAGTGTTCAACATGGCACAAAGAGGGCAACCCTTGACAAGGTGCGGAGGCTTGTGAGCAGGGTCCTAAAGATTGAAAAGGGAGGCCCACGAAAAATACAGATGCTAGTCGCTCGGCAGATGTTGTTTGAATCTTTAACAAAAGAAGACGAGTCGGAGGCGACTGAGGTGGACCTTAATCATTTTCTAGAAGAAATGATGCCACTTGTGCAGAATAAAGGGTAAGCTTGTGCATTATTATCTTCTACTTACAATGTATGTCCTGCATTTGAAATAACCCTCTAATAAACACATAGGTTCAAATGCATTGTTTCACAAGAGAGAGCCAAACAAGGTCAGGTGGTTGGTGATGGGTATGACAACATACTTCTTTTGCAAAAACGTTGTGTCTTCCCATTTTTCCATGGAAGTAGATTTCCGGGACAAGGTGATGCCAAGGAGAAGTGCTACTTGTTTAAAATGTCCACCAAGGGACCAGCATCAGGGGTGGACTTAGTGAATCGTATGAGGCAAATAGGGACTGGAGATTTACGATGTGCATGGGTGCACTTTGATCATATCCATAGGATTGATGGGTGGGCAACTATGTCTTGTTCAGTTTATGATCACGGATATGTGGCAACATAATTAAAGCTTTTATTGAAATTAAATTGTTGTTAATGAACACTATACTAATGTATCAATCATGAACTAGCATGAGAGCATTACAGGTAATTGCAATATGTGAATTTAAAGAGGAGGACGAAGAGTCTCAAATCCTGTTTTGGAGAAATTTGAATTCTGTCATGGTTCAATGTGGCCATGATCCACCTGACTTTGCTGGATTTATGTCCGATGAGGCAAGTGCGAATTGGATGGCAATAAGGGCTGTGTACAATGGAGGGCCTCATAACATAATGGAAGGGAGGGAGCGTTCTTGTCTTTTTCATTGGGAGCAAAGTTTGCAAAAGCATACCAAGAAATTAGTCACTGTGGATAAACAAATGCACCACATTGAATTGTGTGAAGCATGGAGGCTAGCAACGACAACTCAACTAGCCTCACTTCAGGCCTCTGCTATCCGAGATTGGTGGGCACGAAATGTAAACAAGGAACACATCAAGGCTTTGGATAGGTGGTTGAAATGGTGGGAGCAAAGAATTGCCCACTGGGGAGGAATTGAATCTCATGTAAGTGTGACATTTTTTCCAGCTCATTAAGATTTGTTGCACAATGTAGCAATGGGGAGAGCTACTGATTCTATTTTTGGATTTGACTCCGCAGGCTAACAAAAGTCCTTGGGAACATGCTCAAATTCCAAGCATAAACTTATCAGAAAGTGTCCATGCTAGTTGGTTAGCAGGTGAGGGTGGAAAACGAAAGATATCACTTTATGATGCATGTGTTAGTGATGTTTTGAATGCATATATTCAATGTGCAAAGAGGTTGGGCTATACCACAGGGAGGTTTATTGGATCTGGGCCTTCTATGGAGTCTTTGTTGGCTAGTGCCAGCAAAAGGGAATCCCCAAATACCACCTCTGTTGCACGTGCGTTGCAAGGTGTTGTAGCTGGAAGTCCTTTTACGAGGAGCCTATAATGCAAGGTGATAGGGAGACTGTGCAAAGAAAAAAGAAGGGAGGTGGAGCAACTGTAAGTTCTCATAGACCGGGATACGTGATGGAGTCAAGGCAAAGGAAAATCAGGGGCAGGCCGCAGAGTATACAGTTTGACAATGGAAAGATGGAAGAGATATGTATCCAAGAGGATGCGGAGATACCAATCAAGCCCTTTGCAAGTGGAGTAAGTGCACCAAATGCGGAAACATCAACCCACATAGAAGAGGTAGAAGTGGCACAGGAGGAGTGGGCTTTACGAAGGACACCACCTAACTGTGTGAGAAAGTGTTTTGGTATGGAGGGTAGAAAGAATTGCACCAGCAAATTACAGAGTCGGCAAGTGGGGTTAGTCGCGCCATGCTTTTGGTCTGAGAGAGCCTATAAGAACAAGGCCATTGCACAATGGATATGGTTCTGTAATCATGATGTCAAGCATACAAACGCTGTGCATTTATGTCCATTCTAGGAACAGCCGGTTTAATGTCATTACACACAGGAAGGGCCAATGGGGCTCCCCTTTCGAATAATTATTGGGGTTTGCTCACTAGATATGGCTGGCCGTATGATTGTGCAAATATTCATGTGCAGCAGTTTCTTTCATAAAATGATGCAACATTTATAAGCCAATCAAAAATCAAATCCAATTATCTATCCACAATCTTCTCAACAAACACAAATGGCACATTTCTTTCAAACAACTCCTTTACAGGTAGACAAAACTCATCCATGAAATTCTCATCAAAATCCTTGAGACAATCCTCACCATCTAAGGAAAATACATCATCCTCCAAATTCTTCAAATCCCAACCATAATCTAATATCTTCATACCCCTAAAATCACAACCACACTAAAAAATGTTCATATTCCACAAATCCCAATCATAATCCAAAATCTTCGTATCCCACCCATCCTCCCTAGGAAAAACCATGCTACTTTTAGAGTCTCTAAATCAAGTTTTGACCCTTTCTTTGTTGCCAATCTCAAATTCATCCACTGATTCATCTACAACTTCTCCTAAAGATACTATGCAAGGATCTCCCAACTCAATATCCAAATCAAACACAACATCAAAAGGAGTCAACTCCGAACTCATAACACCATAAAAACCAACAATATCCACAAATGGGATCGCTCCAGGACACCCAGCCACATCACCCAACTCATCAACAATACAAGACTCCATCGAGTCTTTCACACACAAAGAGTGGTAAACACCTTCCATAGTATCCTTACAAGAAACCTCATAAGAAACTGAAGAAACTTTCACATCTACATCATCACAAATAACATCTTCACAATATAACAATTTTGGGTCTAAAACCTCAACCAAAAACTCCTTAACTACCAAATCCCCAACTACCTTCTCACAAACCTTTTCCAACTCTATTTCCTTGGTTTTAAATCTCTCTTCCCTCAAATTTTCAATTCTTTTCAAAGCCTTATTCAAATTTTCTCTCACATCCTCTTCAATGTCACTCTCAGGATCCTTAAAACCCCAATCAGAATCATCACAAACTTCATCAAAAACTTCTGGAGAATTCAAAGAAACTACAAGACTATCAAATGAAGTTTTCTCTTTGACATTGTTGCCTAAAATAACCAAACAATCATCGTCACAACTATCAAGGAGTAAGAGATTAGGTTTACTCAAAACCACATCATCAACACCAAAAACAAAAGCCTCTCTAGGGCTACTCAAAACATCACCAACCAACTCACAAGACTGAACTGAGTCAACAACACCAACACCAAAATCACAACATGAGTCAGAACCTAAAACCTCCATACTCTCTTGATTAACAAACTCACAACCAAACTCACAACAAATCTCCACAAACTCATTAGGCAACAAATTCGAACCCTTAACTTCATCTTGAAAACTTACAGTTTCTAAGCCCTCCCCCTCATGGTCTTCTAACAAACTCAAAAATTCATCCTCTATTCTCTCTTCATCTTTTAAACACTCAGGTCCATCAAGACAAATACACTCATTCTCAAAGCTATTACTACTCTCTTCAATACTCCCAAGACTTTCAAAAGTTCCATCACTCCTTTTCTCATCAAAAATATCAAAAATCTCTTGCCTCTCATCCTCACTCAAAGAACATAAAAACTCTTGGTCTTTAAAACAATCAGATCTCTCATTTTCTTCCTTACAACTCAGATCCATCTCTAGCTCATCTCTATAGTCCTCAAGCTCCAAAGTATCATTAGTTGATCCCTCTTTTTTAGTTAAATTACTAATCACTGAACTAGAAGTATCAGTGGTCAATGAGTATGAATTCATACTCCTAGATTCTTCACTCCAATCAGTCAAATAAGTGTTTTTCTTCTCAATCACTCTAGGGAGTTTCTCCTCACATACTTTAATTGATTTCTCACAAGTCAACTCATCTCTCCTAAATAGAGAATATAGTGTACCTCTCTCAGGATAGGCATAACTAAGTCTCTGCTCCTTAAAAACTTTTCTCTCAACTTACCTTGAACTCAACTTTTCCCTTGGTTCATCAAACCTAACTCTTTTTTTCTTTTGGTCTTCCTCTCTTGATATTGAGCTATCTTCACCGCTTCGTCAAAAGTCTTAGGGTTTTTTACCTCTAATTTCACTCTCCAATCTTCTAATTTTAACCCATTTACAAAATACATTATCTTCAACATAACTGGGGCTATCTCGCCTTCTAACAATCTTAAACTCCATCGATTCCACAATCTTTCAAACTCCCTAGCAAAATCCTCAACACACTGATAATCTTTTTGAACACAAGTTTCTATTTTCGCCCAAATCTCACTTTGACTTTCTCTTTTTTTAAACCTAGATAGAAAAGCATTTTTAGTAGTCTCATAGTCTAGTTTCTGTCTCTTAAATTTCAGTCTTTTCTCAAAGTCAAGCAACCAATTTCGTGCTTCTACCTTCAATTGATACCTAAGAATTTGGAGTTTATCCTTAGGGTCAGTCACTCTCTCTATCAAACAACACAGCTCCATTTTTTCTAAAAATCTATCGGGATCTTCAGTATGATTACCATGGAACTCAGGAAATTCATTAGCCATTTTCAACAATCACAAGAAATCAAAACAAACTCACATTCAAAATAACAACAATGTCAATTTCGGTACTCCTCAGTGGGGGCACCAAAAAAGAGATGTTACGTCAGTGGTGATCGAGAGCAAGCCTCACTCACAACCCGATAACAAGACATTAAGGAGTGCCGGTTGGGGTAATTGACTTTGTTGAATGCACAACACAACTTAAAAAATTCAATTATTCGATCATATACCACAAGCCACACAAAAACAAAACAAAGCCTCTTATAGCTTTAAAAAAATTTAAAACCCGTATATGGGTAGAGTATCACACAACCACAACACAACAAAAATACCAACAATTTGAAAGTAAACCAAGTGAAATATATTCTCGTACCTTAACAACCTTGAGCCGATGCTTGGCGCTTTGACACCCAAAAGCTCCAACTTTCAAATTGGCATCATAAGAGCTCACTCTAGCATGCGACCCTCCACTCTCCTCTCTCACAAAATACAATTATAATCAAGGGGGAAGGCCCTTAACTCTCCATTGTCCACTCCTTATATAGTTTTCTATCCACACTCACAAACATTAGGCTTTTTGCTTCCAGCTTTTGGCTTTTGCTTTTCTACTGCTTTTTACTATTTTTGTTTTTTCTGTCGTATGCCTATTTGCAACTTTTTTGGATCATAACTTCGTCATTTGAACTCAGAATATAGTTGTTTGGATACTCAAAACGATCGAATGTAGCTGGTGGACAAGCCATCGTGGGCAGAATTTCAAAAATCCATCAAAAATAGGCAAAAATATTGATTTTTGTATATCGCATAATTTTTCTCCATCTTTTATCTTGGACGACTTATTTCCTTCCTTGGCCTATTGTTCTTATAATTGCACATACTTATAGCACACATGTCCTCTTTTTCTTCAAGAAATACTCATTGACGATGTAAAACGTACGATCTTTTTCCTTTGATCCTTGAGTCTTCAAAATGAATATTCTTTGGATATGAACCTGTTTTTTATGCAGTGTGCCCTAGCAGGAATATGGTTTTTTTAAATGAACTACGTACCCAATCATTCATGATTTGAAAAAATATGCAATGTTGGATCCATGATATGCAACCAATCAATCGATGCTATACACAAAAAATATGGATGCATTGGAAGAATTGTGCCTAGCTTATCTAGATGTGCTAGTGCATCATGCAAAACGCAAACAAAATTCCTTGATTAATTTAAATCCTTATCCTCACCTCTCAACTCTCATTTAAAAAAAATCAATCTCCACTCCACCCATCCAAAATCTCACAATCACTCAAGAATTTGATGGTCCTCAAGATGTTGACCAAATATGAACAACCCTTCTCACAATTGATGGCATTCTTCACGACCCTCTAACTCACCCAACCACCTTACGCTCTCAACCAGAGGTTCCTAACTTTGTGATGAACATCCCAAATGGTGCATGCAAGAAATGTGCGTGCTCAATGACAGGTGCTCTCTCATGTGCGCATGCATCTAAAATTTACTACATATAGTTGTAGCGGACCTCATGCCGTGCTAGTGCTCAATGATGGTGCAAAATGTGCATAATCCCAACCCATGGCATGGAAGTATTTGATAAGAACAAGAGACGACCCCCGAGTGTAGTGCATCAACAAGTGCAATGTGAAGTGCTCGTGAATCCATAATCCTTGTGATGTGCAAAAGTCTCGACAAGAAAACATACCTAGCTCCTCAATGTTTAGTAGCTATTGACAAACACAAGATTCATCCTGTTAAAAAAAGTACCAAACTCGACCAAGGCTATTAAGTTTCACACTCAACAAATCAAACAAAATGATAGAAACAAATCCTAAACTAGACAAACACAAGAAATCCAATTATGAAACAACAAAACAAACTGTCACGCAAACAACTAAGTTAGCAGACATCAAACCTAGCTACAATTTGACTAGGGCTTTTCAGTTTTCAGAAAAACACTTGACAGCATTTTGGTCATCTCAATATATCCTGCAATTTGGCTATCTCCATTTTTACCTCAGCCAAGTCCTAGTTTGTCTTAGTGGCCTTCCGCTTGTCCTAGGCTGTTGGACCTGATCGTTCACTAGAGACTGACGCTCTGTCTGAACTCTGCGAGTTGGTTTCTTTTGAATTTGAATTTTTGGAGCTCCGCTCTTTCAGCTAGTCGTCTACTCGAACGGCCTCTTCAAACACCCTAGCTAGTGAGTCTCACTGCAAGCTCGAGTTGCCTACCAAGGCCTTATACAGCTCCTCACTCTATATTCCACTAATAAACACGGTGAACACCGCTCTTTCCATAGGTCATTCGCCCATGGGGATTCTCTTGAAGAGGCTCATCACGTGGGTGACATAGTCGTGGATGTCCTCTTTCTCTTTCTGCTTGACATTCATCAGTCTTACTAACAGATTGTCAGAGTATCCAAGCTTGCTCTTGATGAAGACATTTTTTAGGCCGTTAAAGTCCGCTCGTTCTCCAGCATCTAGACTTGTGTACCAAGTCCTACCTCTATCACCTAAGCAAAGCCCAAATTCTTGAGAGCGTTGAGTCAAGTTAGCGTTGGCCTCATAAACTTGCTCGAATTGCTCTACAAAGCTGTATGGATCATCGTGGGGTTGATACTTGTCGAGGTGCTTCACAAGAATTGGGATTTTAGACTGGCCCTTAGAGCCTTGATGTGCTCCTAATCCTGCTAGTAATGATGTTGCTAGTGCTGCAGCACTCTGCTCCACTGATGTGTTGTCGAGCACTCACTTCATGAGAAGCTCACTCAATGTCAAGTCTCCTTCCAAGGCTCTCTCATGATCGGTCCGATTCCCACCTACTAGGTTCAACACTCATTGTACCTCGTGCAATTCTACGTTCTACCTTAAGCTCCTAGCATGCTAGTCTTCATTGTATTTCACTATGCCTTACAGCGCCTTGTGGGCTAGCTTCCGTTCCTTTTCCAAGTCTGTTATGATGGCTTCTGCCGTTCTCCCATGGTGCTCATACCGAGCGTGTGCATCATAGCTGCTCACTAGCTGCTGAATTGCCTTTGGAAAAAATCCTAAGTCGAGTTTCTCATTCAGCCTGTGGTCTGAGCTTTCCTCTATCATGATCACTTCTCTAGTGCCGCTTGCTTGGTCCTACTCTGTGCTTTGGTCGTCCGTCTATGTCTTGGGATGCTCTTCTATTGGTGGGTTCCTTGAGGTGTTTATCTGAGTGAGTTCCTCGAGGTGTTTATCTGAGGTGTTTATCCCATGGTGCTCTTTCCCATGCACTTGTGCTCAATCAGGCTTTCAGTTGTCCTTAAGTGAACTTTGATTCTGGGACTCAGCCTAGGAACCGGTCACTCGGACAGGTAAAGCGGTGTGCGACGATGGCCACGAAGGCACTAATTTACTCGAATATTGTGACACATGCACTCACATCACACAAGAGCTTCTAGATCATTACCAAGGCATAAGGGAAGGGCTTGCTATACCTGGAATGCGTGGTAGGCTCCCTGGCAGCAAGACAAAATCGAATCTTCAAGAGCTTTCTCTCTCTCTCTCTCTCTCTCTCTCTCTCTCTCTCTCTCTCTCTCTCTCTCTCTCTCTCTCTCTCTCTCTCTCTCTCAATGTCAGGGTGTGAAATGAGCTCTTCCTTGGCCTCTTGGCTCTTAAACCCCTTCCCGGGTAAGGTTTTGATGTCCCCAATCACTCACTTGCTGACATTAAGCATCCCAAGTACTCTTTTTTTCCATTTTTGCATGATTTGTGCCCTATTTTGCCCTGTTTTACAACGCTAAACCCTACACTTTTCTGATTCAATTTCCTAATCCTAACCTACGCTAAATGCAACAAAGATCAAAGGAAAAAAATTGAAATGATTTCTCCATCTTTTTCAATCATCAAACCAACAAAATAACCCAAATTACTTACTTGTTTCGAAGATAAAAAATCCAAACTTCCTACCTATCTCAAGCTCCGTTTCGGGGATGAATCCCTTACTTCGATGCTCGATATGAGGTGCGCAAGTGCTCAAGCATGAATCCGTTGGTCCCAGCAAAACGGAACCAAAATGTGGGAGCCCTCACTCCACTGCCAAGACCCACGGACCACTTATTGCTTCAAGCATTCCAAGCGAGCTCTCGTGGCTATCTCTCACTCACCTAGCCGATGCGCCGTCGATCCTCTCGGGGTGTAGTGAGCTTACCTTGATGCCGAAATGAGTTGCCTCCCCTCTCGCACACACCGGTAGCTCCACGATCCTAGATGCTAGCTCAAGCATCCTCAAGCCTCCTCCATCTCCAAGCTCCACGATCCTAGATGCTAGCTCAAGCATCCTCAAGCCTCCTCCATCTCCAAGCTCCATCCACCATAGCCGCGCATGCGAGAAAAGAGAAGAGAAGAGAAGAGAGAAGAGGGGATGGTGAAGAGCTTCACCGTCTTGATCCCTCACTCCCGCACACTCACTCCCTCACATTCTCACACTCCTCTCAAGAGCACACACATAAGCAAGGGGAAGAGAAGAGAAGAGAAGAGAGGACTCTTGTTAGCCACACACTAAAGAATGAGCTCTCATTCATTTTTTGAACTTTATATACCAAACCCTAAATTCCCATGGCCACCCATCCCTTTTTACATGACCGGCCATTTTGGCAAGGTCCCTTTTTCTAATTCCCTCTTCTTGCTTCATGCCCTAAACACATACCCGTCTATTCTTTTACAGATGGCACAGGAGGAAGCCTGGCGCTCTTTTACAAGAGTTTTTTGAGGCGCCTTTCATTTAAAATTGTGCTTTTTGCCCCAACTTAGCTTTAGGGGTCGCCTCTACGCCTTTGCTCTTTTTCCATCCTTTTTCCACTTTTTTCTTCATTTTTCCGCCATCTCAAATTGGCGAATTGGGGTTAAACAACCTTCTATTCTTCTTCGAGTTGTTGGGGAAAAGGTGTTCCAAGATTGGGGTTGAGCTCATCCTCTCCCTTCTCTTCTTTTTCTTCTAATTCTTTTTTATTCTTGTTTTCTTTGCTCAACTCCTCTTCTTAGGTTGAAGTGTTGGCTCCATGTAGCGGATGCCCTGCCCAAGGTTCTTTCATCCTTTCATCTTCATCTTCTAAGTCTATTTCTTCATCTACATCCTCATCATCATCTTTGTTAAAGGCATTCCCATGCCTCAAACAAGGGTGTCATCCTGGCCTAACCCTCAATCTCGACGGGCAGAGTTGTTTCTTGGTTTGTATTGGGCATCTCCTCCCCCTTCTCACACTCTATCTCCTCTAACATTGGTTATTCCTCCTACTGGACTGCTACAACCTATGGATGCAAGGGCTCATTCTTTTGACATGTCTGCATGTCTTCATTCCTTCTTATATCAGAACTCTTTCATGGATTATGTATGCATGAAGCCTCTTCATTTATAATTTTGCTAAAAGAGGCCATCCCTCCTATCTAATACTGTATTTGGTGCCATGCTTGATGTATGTCCAATAATAGGACCTACTACAAGTTTGAGCTTCTCATCTCACAATGCCAAAATTTCAGTCCATTTGTGAACAAAACTTGCACAAAATCTATTACAAGTGCAATGAGAAACCATAACTAAGTATGTAAGTGTTTCATGAAGTGGATTTGCAACAAAGACTCTTGCATAACCACCAATAATAGAAATATCAAATGCATCAATAATCACATCATAACCTACTTTTCCTTCTTCAACTTTAATCATGTACAAAGTCATACACTCATGGTTTAAAGACTTGTATTTGTCAAATCCAACAAGAGTATCATCTTTAGGGTTCCACCTACAATGAAAATAGTAGATGGTATGTAATCTAAAAGTTGATTGAGAATAACTTTTGCAAGCCAATAGAATAAATATCGTAGTACGTTTACCTTATCCACTTCTTTATGGTTGTCTTGTTTTCTACCAAAATAAAGGGAATGTGTCGTGTGATGCCACATTTCTCTTTCTTCTTTTGATATATTTCAGTAATGGCATCAAATATATATCCATGTATCCCATATATAAAGTGGATGGCTTGTCTATGGCCCCTCTTTGTCATTAAGAGCAAAGGGCCATTGAGGTTAGGAGTGAGAAACTCATGCAACCTTGGTCCAAACCACATCTTTCTAACCTCAAACAAAGCTTTTGTATTTGCATTGTATCGTAGACCTTCATTTGACTATACCATTTTTGTATCTACATATTATAAAAAAGTACTCCCATAGAGTAGGCTTTCTACCAAAGTTTCCCAACCTATGGGATTTGATTACATTGTTACAAAACCTCTTGATATCTTTTTGATTTAGAGTCTACATGTTGGCTTCACGTGAGCTCCTTATTTTCACTAAAAGAACTACAAGCTGAGACTTACTCATCCATGACTTGAGAGTAAGATCTCTTACACATTGTTTGGCAACAAGTGTTCTTTGTCTAAGATCTTGTCTACTGAGATAGTCTAATCTTCTACCAAATCCTACTCCCCTATTTTATCTCTTCCCTTGTACTAGCTTCTCCCTATACACTCTCATTCGAAAGTTATTAAGCCTAGATATATCTTTGCAATGGCTACAAGAGAAGTTTGTAAATATTAGTTAAAATATGTGAATAATCAATATAACAAAAGCAACATTGATTTTCTTCTTATTCACTATATAACAGGACTCCATAAACCCTAGCATAAAATTTTAAACTTATCAATGCATTTACATTTTCTTTATGGTTTTCTAGAGAGGAGATCAATGGATAGCTTCCCACCTTTGTAGAGATCACAAACTTGCTAAGAGATGTTTGCTTTGGATCATGTACCATTCCCTTTTTAAGGACATCCACATGAGCCTATGAGTAATGGCTTGGATTTTTCCACCTCCTTTTTGAGAACACCATTGTGTGCAAGATTAACTTTGTGCATTCACTGAAAATGGGTCATCCTACTTACACCTTACACAAGTAGAGCTTTTTCTTTGAATCCATACAATGTAGCTATAATGACCTCAAAACCCCAATCTACATGAGAAGTAAACTTACATTATGTAACAAGTCTAATATTAAAGAGCCTCATAAAGTACATAATATAATTTTTAAGAGAGGAAAAAGCACATCTATAAAATAAAAAAAGAAGAGAAATAATACTTTCATTTTTCTCCATGTAATAATGCAACTTCTCTACTACTAAAGCCTTTATTTCTTTCCTATCATTGATTCTTGCGCCATTGCTATATGTTTTATATCCACCTTTTTAAGACCTTGAAATGTAAGATACTTTCTTTCATGCCATTTACTTTTCAAAAGGTGTGTTCTCATGAAGTTAAATAAATTTATATGTGGCAATCTTCCTTTCCAATGTGCTCTTCCCATACAATGAGTTACATTTCTTACACCAAATTTGATTTGAGGCTCTCATTAACATCTCTATTATGTAATTCAAACTTATCATCCCTTAAGATGATTGATTGTTTTACATTTGCCCTTACTCTATTGCATTCTTGTTTCCAAGTCTCAAGAATGTTTGTACTTAGCAATTTACTTGCTAGCTTGGATGTGAGATTGTTTTGAGTGTCATTTTGTTTCTCTCCAACTCATTCTAAACATTGTCGCTTATGTGAAGAAGGAAGTTCGCTTGGGATACTAGCACTCCTCTTGATATGAACTTGAAGATTGTCACCAAGAGTCCATCACTCCCCTCTTGTCATTTCTTAACAACATAGTTATCCTCGATGAAATCAAAAGGTTTATCTATCAGCTTATCACCCTCAATTTGTTCATGGATTCGAGCAAAGGTAGGTTTGGATCCATCTTTTCTCACTCTCACAAGGCCTAAATCTTCTTTTGTGTCATTGAGCATCACTTGAATCTTGTGAAAAGATCCCATGAAGCCCACATACTAAGTTTGATATTCCTTAAATGAGGACTGCATCTAACATTGAGAGGACATTATAAAAACATGAGCTCATTAGATGAGAAAACCTAAAATTTCTATGTGTCATGTTTACTTAATGTATTTCAATATGCACTTTAAGTCTACAATGTAATATCGTGATATAACTAGTAATACTTTTGTATATGCACTAGGTTAGTCACCAATGCTTGCACATTTATTAACTAGAAATGACTTATAGATTCTAAAACTATACCATGATTTATAACCATAGTTAAGCAAGAAAGAAGAATAAAAAATTTGGTTGATATTTGATCAAACAACCCATGATTATCAAAGTGAAAAATAAAAAAATTCAAGTTACTTGTAAAAATTCAAATGAACATAGTCTGATTAAAAGAAAAACTTGGTTTACAAGAAAGCCAATACCATCATTTAAGGGCTTTCAAAAGGATTTTTATATTGGGATAACTAAGTAAAATGAGTTACAAGTCATGTGATATGGTATTGATCACATAAAAATGTATCTAGATGAAATATTGTTCCATTTCTTCCACAGTAGTCATAGCCAACTCACCATTCATGCCATGATGCTTACAAATATGCTCATTCATATCATCAGATGAAACAATTTTAGATGAATGTGCATTGATCATTTGATCTTCGAAAACATCTAATCATTGTCAAGGATGGAGAGATAACTTTAGTTATACCAAAGTAATCACATGCATCCTCATAGAAATAGGAAAGCTCCCGTAGTATCCAACTAAGAGCATAAACATCAGTCTATGAACTATATGTGACAATTAATTGACTATTTCAATGTACATTACAAAATATACAGTGCGGCGTTGTCGTGCCGCTACGCACACATTGTGTAAAAAAATTTGAGTGTGGATTTCTTATTGATTTAGAGAGCCAATGCCATTTTAGACATTAGTGTTAGTGTCCATGGTTCAAAAATATTAGATTTTTGGACAAGTTTTAGCTAATTTTTGATATTTTAGATATCATCTCTTGTAAAAATCCATAAAACTGTAGACAAATTCTAGATTATGATAACATGTAAAAGAAAGCATGTAGCTTTCAGCTAATTTGAGAGGATTTTATGTAAAAATAGAGATTCGCGAAATCGCGCAATGCGCAATTGCTATTTTCAGGGAGTGAACAACACTCCAAAGTGGAAGATGAAGGAGTGATCTGGCTCAATTAACCCCCTTTCGAAGTCAATGGAGGCATCAGATTGGCGATCTGAGCAGCATAGAGGAAGGTATTATTTTATACATGTTTTTGTCTATTAGAGTTTTATCTTCTCATAATATAGAAATAAACTGACAGCCTTCATCTTTATTAGTATTCTTCTACAGTTTCTATTTCTTTTTGTGAGTATTTTTCTATGTCTTCTATTTCTTTGAACCCCTTCCCTTGTGTCTACTCCTCTCCCTGAATCTCCCTTCACCCTGCTGTCTCTTACTCCCGTGGTGGACTTTAGACACCAAACGCTCCGACACCGTGTTAGGGAAATTTTATGCTATCATCAGAGGTGAATTCCAGAAGATATTTTGACTGATTTGGGGCTGATATCTTTAGCCATATTCAGAGAATTAGCTACATCATCGTTCTTTTAATTCATTTCTTACTCTACAGAAGTCATCTTGTCAAAATATGCAAGTATTATGTTCCCCTATGGCAAGGCAATGTTTGTAGATCATTCATAGATCCTTTAAGTTGAATTAAGAGGAGTTTTTTCTCTTATTTCTTGGATGTGGTAACTTGTCCTTATCAAGAACTCAATTTGAAGCTCTCTTGAAGCAAGTCTCTTTACCCTACAAGCCTTGTAATTGACTCATAAGCTTTTGTTCCTAACGGTCTACATTGAATGTAATCATGCAAAGTTGATTCATGCCATGGCATCATGTATGAATGATGGGATGCAGAGTTGTTTATGGTACATGACAGCATATTGTACTTGATTTTATAATTTGTGATTGCTCTTATAGTCAAGAAAACAAGCTTAATTTGAGTTAGAACTTATGAGATAATACTCTTGTGATCTTTGTTAAGAACATGTAGTTCACATCTCTGTCTATCTTGTCATGTTTTCTTGCCAAACCCCTGTGGTGACCTTCAACCCTATGCACTTTGATAGCGTGGTTGGGTAGATAGCATTTCCATGTGGAGCATATATACAAAATGCACTCCACAACAGATTGTGGTATCATGGCAAAGTTCGAGCAAGAGAGCCAACGAGGAGCAATGGATCCAAACACCATTATAGATGAGATGGAGTATTTTGGGAACTTGCAAAGTATTATCACGGTGGATTATCGTAGCTTCTCCATGGTCCTATTCAATGTGTAGTGGTTTAAAGTGGTACTTGAAGGAGTTGGGGCAACAGTTCGACGAGGTCCATCTGGATTTCTCAAAGTAGATTTTGAAAAAAAATGGACAGATTTATAGGACACATTTGTATTGCTCACTCATTGTGAACAGGTGCATCAATCATGTTTTTAAAAATTTTATTACGACATGGTATATGTCACAAAAGTTAAATCTCTCTTGTATGTGATTTTGAACCAGGTAATTTTCTATCCAAACCCCCGACAACCTCAATGGTGGTATGTTGTACGTTCAGCTCTCTGAAGTGCAACAATATGTGATCAAAGCAATGTTCCCAGCATAGATGAGGACAGTATGCAGATAGAAGGGTCGATATTGCAAGGGGTGGAGGCCGCCGAAAGTTTGAAGCACGTAGAGGAGCCAGAATCCGGTAACAATGATGGAAATACAGGAGTCCAAGAATTCTTTGAGAACAAGGTGGACTCATACTTTTGTGGTGACCTATCTATCGAGCTTCTAGTGTATGTGGATTTGTGTCAGGAGATTGACATGGAACCATAGGGTACTTCATACTTGAAGCAACAACCTACTCAATTTGTTGACGAATCGCTTATAAGGGTACATAAGATATGCATTTCAAGTAAGATATTTTTTAAAGATTTATATTACCATGCTTTCCTTAATTTATATTGATTATGCTAATATCAATTTTTTTTTTGTGCAACTGAACTTTGTGGATATTTGGATCCGCACGATGAGTCGAGGGATGAGCGAGGAGAAGCTACAAGAGATCTTCACATGCATGTCTTGAGATCAGATGGCTCGATCCAGAGATATGACAGACTAAGAACTGTCTCAAACACCATCAGGTCGTTCTATTAGATCTACTTCAGTGCACTCTGATGCTTCAGTTTCCAGTAGACGAGGTCGATGCTCCAGACTTGGGTCAGATGGAGGGACTAGTTATGGGGGATTCTGTAGAGACATAGATGCATTGAGCCCCCAGTCAGCTCTGGATAGAGGTGCTACTCCTTGCTCTTGTGCAAGTTCGAGAGAGTGTGGCTTAGGTGGTTGTTGTAGAGGTGTTGTGGAGGTATCGACATAGTGTCTCTGTTTCATCATTATGCTGAAGTTGCATCACCTATAGGATTTGTCATACCTGTGGGGATGTCTACTCCAGTCACTCCAGCTTTTGCTTAGCCGCCCGTAGGTGGCACCCCTATGCGTGCTACTCCGAGAGATAATACCCTCGCAGGTACACCAAATAATGTACAAGGGTCTCCTAGATATGCCCATGAGCATGGTCACAACTGGGAGAGGATATATCTTAGGCACACCCCAAAGGGGTATGGATACCTTGTAGATGATAGGATAGGAGCCATCATCATGAATGATGAGGGGAGGAGGGTGATGGCTCGTATGAGAGAGTTATGCCAACAAGTTTTTTGGCACAATGTCTTGGATAATTAGAAGAGCATATCGGAGGGGAGCAAGGACTACATAGTAGCATCCTTACATGAGGAGTTTCTAATACCTGTGGCAGTAGATATATTTTCCATAGGCTGGATGATGGAGTGCATGCATGCATACATGTCACATAGACAATCAGACACACACAAGGCACTTTAGAGTGGGCCCTCAAAGACCAAGTGGCTAGACGCAAATGATTGGCACTGACTCAAGGATGAGGCTATAGATTCTCCAGGATGTTTGAGATAGCAGCGCGAGGCGGCGAGGGCACGAATGGAGGCAGGAATAGTCCATCATCTAGAGGACTTATCGTGTTTCTAACAATTGTATTTTGTTTTCTTTGCAGCACTCTATTAGAAACCGCAATCCCACCAACCTAGAGACTTGATATGCAGAGAGAAACGGTCTCACTGCATTGATCGACCGATTGTATGGACACGGCGGCCCAGTAAGTCACTCGTCTTTCTTGTCCATAGTTACTAATTTTAATTAAAATGCATTATTTCATGGTGGATTGATGTGCATTTGTTTTTTTTTTGTAGAGTCTGTTCGATGCTCCTTTGCGGCGGGACGAGCTTTCGGATGGCGAGGATCTATAGCTTGCCCTTGGATCTGTGGAGTGCATATCCTCTTCTTTTTTGGTGTAGTGATTTATGTAGGAATTTTCTATGCAGTATGTTATTATCATCATTTGTATCTTGCCATGATTGTATTGTTGCTTTCATTATGCGATCTTGTATTTATTTTATGTATGATCAGTCTTATGGATTCAAGTACACTTTGCCTTCATTTTGACGAGCATTTTACACTTTATTGTAACTCTTTTGTATGGCCCAAATAAAGCACCGCCACAAATTTTTTTTTTCTTGTAACCATCGCTATTAGTGTCGCAAATTTACTGCACACGTTTCTACTGGCATCGCAGTTAGTGTCACAAATTGTATCTATATAGGTCATATCTGATAGCAACGCATATAGCGATGATGATAGCAATTGTTCTATGGCACCACTAATCCCGACATTTTTTGCGACGACGGGGGAAAATATTTTAATGAACATTTTCATGTCTTTGAACATTGCTATGAGGCATGTATCTTGTAGTGGTCAAGTGTAAGGTTTTTGCTAAAGACTTTGGAATATTACCTAATTATATTAAAATAGAAAAGTTAGATATTTGTAGATATAGTAGAAAGCTTTTTTGTGGTATTGGAATTCAACATTAAGATGATTTTGTGATCTATTACTTCTCTTTAAAGGAAATACTTCTTTGTGTTATTGTTGGGGTGAAAGCAAGAAAGACTCAAAACTGTTATGTTGTGTTATAGTTCTATTTGCAAGAACTACAATAGGCATGTAATTTTTGGGTGCTTCTGTCATTAGATATTCTTGCCTAGGTGTTTCTTGTATTCTTGTTGGAGTTGTAAAAGAACCCAAGTCCTTATTCAATTGTATCATTACTTTATCTCTTGACTATTTGAGGCATAAGAGGTTGCCACTTTTTGTATTTTCCTAGTTTGGTTATGAGTCATTCACTTTCCTCATTGAATTATTGTCACTCCTTCGACCTTGAGTTGTTGATAGCATTTTTGTTTACATCGCTGATATGTCATCACGTATTCCCTCCCTATTCAAATACTAGTCAAATCAATGAAAATGAAACTTAGCTTGCTCTACTCATTTTGTGTAACGTGCCCGTTTGTTCGATTTTGGGACACATCTTAGCAGTCCATCAGGAGGAGGGTCTAGAAGGCTCAGCCTTGCACTCGCAGGGAATGATACAGGGTTTGCAATCTAGGACTTCCCGAGTCTGCCCCGAGCGGAAGAGTCCAGTCATTTCCACTTGGGATCGACCTGAGGTCAATTTTCTTTCCCTACCGGCAAGTCTCTAGGTCCTCGTTGTCTTATCATCTCATCATTGAGAAAAGTTCCCAGCTAACCGGGACCACCCTTCCGTAGGATGGACCTGAGTCACGTCCACTGCACTTTCCTCAGTTTCCTTTAGTTATCTAATTACCTAACACATTACGTTTTGACATGCAAAATCAACTCCCTTAATTAAACAAATTAATCATGAGTTCCTTCATGTAACTTAGGCACTGACACAAAAACAATGTCAAGCAAGTTCCTTCTTCTCAAGCATATATTCTTTATTTATCAAAATTTCGGGTTACATTCAACATCATGCCGAAGGCCATCCCAGCAATCTATAAGATCGTTGTTCCAAGTTCTTCTCGTAGACTAGTACATGGGCCTCGAGATCCCATCTTGAGTCACGTCGGCCTCTTGTACAGGATCCGGAGGCAAGGGATTTACAGCCAGAGCCTCCCCTGGCACCCAAGCGTCCTCTCGCTCCAAGTAGTACCCGCGGAGAGACCTCTTGCGATGGGTTAGGTCCATATACCCGGCGCAACTAACAACCCCCTTGGATAGGGCCAGACAGAGAGTCGGATGTAACTATTCATGCCTCTTCCTGCAAGCTTTCAACTTGAAGCATTTAAGTGTTTTCCTTGAATTAGTTCCTTGAGCAAAGAAATCAAATATTGTATCTAAGTACAAGCACGAACAAGTCGTTTGTCAGACCCATTGCTAAGGTGTGACTCCTTTTTCCCGGATGCCCAGCACCCGATCTTGGTTTTTTCCACGACTTGGCGAAATCCAATAATTTCAACAAGAGCAAATGGTCTTGGTAAGTTGTCTTATACTTTCTTAGGGTATCTTAGTCCCTAACTCACACACTTGGTGGTCTGTCAAGGCAATGGATATGCCTTATTCGCAACCCAACCAAGGGTCTTATAATCTCTAACTTCAACCAAGCTCAGTTTACACACATGATAACACATGATTCCTCTTTTAAACTTTCAAGATGCAGTTTCGATGCATGTGATCCTTCCAATTCTCTTAGTGCGGTTCAATGCAGGAGTTCCCAACCATCATGCGCGTTGTGTGTTTAGTATAGTTGCCCCCTAAACAGCTTTTAACTCCTTTTATTCTTGACAATGAGTACTTATTTCCAATGCACCGGATCACATGTGGCTTGCGTCTATGGAAGTCTAGGGTTTTATTTTCCAATGATGTGAGTGTAACTTATGAACAGAATTTAACATTTCATGTGTTCCTTTTAACCAAGATCGCGAAACAAGAATTCCAAAGGACTATTCATGCACTGAACTAGTTAAAAAGCTATCATTTTATGTGAAATAAGGCGATAACCCTATCATTTTATGTGTGTAGAAGTTATCATTTCATGTAAGGTAAGGTGATAACCTTATAATCTTAAACGAGTAAAACTTATGCGAGTTCAACCCTACCATTGCATGCAACTTATAAACAAAACCTTATGCACGACTAAGTCCTAAAATAACTTTTTTAATGCTTGAAACTGGGCTTGATTCGTGTGCGCTGTGTTGGTTGTTCCGCTCGTCCCTCCAGCATTACCGGTGGCATGAGCGCCTAGGCTTCCCACGACTTGGGAGCCATTCACCTCACTGAGATTTGGCAGTCCGGACTTTAACACCTTCGGTTAGGCATGATCGGTTTGGAAGATCGCCGGCTGTGGTTCATTGCTAGGAGAGTGGTTTGGGTGTCTCCTTTCTCTTATCCTTCCCTTACCACTTCTCACCTCTCTTCCTCTACTTCTTCTACCTCTTCCTCTACCTCTCTCCTTTCCCTTCTTCTTCTCCCTCCTTCTTCTCTCCTTTTTTTCTTGCTCTTCCTCTACCTCTCTCCTACTCCTGCCCTTTTTCTACTACTCTCCCTCTACTTCCCTCTTCCTCTACCTTCTTTTCCTCCCTCCTTCCTCTTCACTCCTTTCCCTTCACTCCTCCTCCTCTCTCTCCCTCCTTCTTACTCTTCTACCTCCTTCTTCTTCTCTCCCTCTTCCCTTCTCTCTCACACCTTCTTTATCTTCTTCTCTTTCCTCCCTTCTCCTCTCTTACTCCTTCTTTTCACCTCCTCCTTCTTCTCTTCTACCTCCTTCTTCTTCTCTCTCTATTCCCTTCTCTCACACCTTCTTTATCCTCTCTCTTTCTCCTCCCTTCTCTTCTCTTACTCCTTCTTTTTACCTCCTCCTTCTCTTCTACCTCCTTCTTCGTCTCTCCCTCTTCCCTTCTCTCTCACACCTTCTTTATCCTCCCTCCCTCTCCTCCCTTCTTATCCTCTCCCTCTACCTTTTCCCCTTCACAGCCCAACCAAGGAGGCTGTTTCACTCTTTTTTTTTAGGGCCCAGGTGGACGTTATTTGCAGGGCCCAGGGTGGCGGTTCGTTTTGGGGCCCAGGGAGGGTCCATGATGTCATGAAATGGGGGGGGGGGGGGGGGGGGGGGGGAGGGGGGAATTAACCAAGATCAAGGACCCTTAAAGAGCCTACGTCGAGTTGATGGGGGGGAGAAAAAGTGCCATGTGGGGGGGGGGGGGGGGGGGGGGGGGGGGAAGATTGGGTGGCAGAGCAGCCGTCGATAGCACTGTTTCAGACAATCACATTGGGACGGGGAAGAAGACCCGTATGAAAGGGCGCAGGGAGGCGGAGACGCCTATAGTCCTGCCAAAGGGGGGAATGGCTTGCGGACAAGGCCCCAGGATGTTAATGGTTGCCTACACCAAGCGGGAGGGGGTGGCTTGCACAGGCGATGGAGGGGGGGGACTGTCGCCGCAATGGGGGGGAAGTATTATATAGTTGGGGGGGATTCCTCTCCCCATGTTCTCGATGTGTGGCGTAGGCATACAGGCCTGCAGTCATGCCCTTTTGCATGGCGGCCACATCGAGATGATGGTGAGGGCAATGATGATATTGACGATGGCGGTGATGATGATGATGTGGACGTCGATGTGGAGGAAGCAGTGGCTCACGTGGAGGAAGGTGGCACCTTAGACGTGGTGGCGGCGGGAGATGGCAGGTTCACTCATCACAGGTGAGCCTTATATATCATATATAATATATATACTAATGTCAACCCTTACTAACTCATATACTATATTGTTAGCATTTTTAATTAACCCTTACTAACTTACTAACCTTACTTAATCAACTAACTCCTTCTAACTCACCCTACTAACACACCTACTAATGTTGACTAACACCACTAAATTTGATCCTCAGAGGTGAATGACAATGTCAAAGCATGTTTCCTTGAAATGTGTGAGGGCGGAATGAGAGCGAGACATTACATCCTCTCCCCCTTAGAGGAATCGAGATGTCCTCATCTCGAGAGAAACTGGGGATATTGTTCGTCCATCCAGGTGGCATCCTCTTTGGGATAATCTTTCCACTGGACGAGGTATTCTCTCAAGGTCCTTGACCTCAAATGCCTCTCCCTGACATCGAGGACTCTATCAGGTTGTATCTCAAGGACTCCTTGGCTAGGCATTACAACTTGCTGATCATCAAGTACATGATTTGGATTAGGTAGATACTTTTTCAATAGGCTAACGTGGAATATATTATGAGCTTTTAGGGTTGCGGGAAGCTGTAGTCTATAAGCTAATATGAGCTTTTAGGGTTGCAGGAAGCTGTAGTCTATAAGCATTAGGTCCTAGGCACTTAGTGATCTTATAAGGTCCGCAATACCTTGGACTCAGCTTATTGTACTCACCCAAGGATAGTGAACTCTTTTTAGGGTGTATGCGAATGAAGACCATATCACCTTCAACGAAGGATCTGTCTTGTTGTTTCAAGTCCACGTAAGCCTTTTGTCTGTCCTTGGCGGCTTGGATTTCTTGTATTATTGATTTGATTTGGTCATCCATGTCTTCCAACATTTTCTTTGAATAATCAACCCTCAAGGTTGGATTCGAGAAGCTCAAAGGAGTACGACAATCGTGCCCATACAATGCTTGGAAAGGGGTCATTTGAATGCTTTATTGGTAAGAAGCATTGTAGGCAAACTCAACCAGTGGCAAATATTGAATGCACTTTTTAGGTTCGCGACTACAATGTGCGCTAAGTATATCTTCAATGACTTGGTTGACTCGTTCCGTTTGACCATCTGTTTGGGGATGGTAAGCTCTGCTGAAACAGAGTTGAATCCTAATGGCCTCGAAGATAGCCCTCCAGAAGTGTGATGTGAAGAGAGAGTCACGATCACTAATGATTCTTCTGGGTAACCCATGCAGTTTGAATATCTCCTTGATGAATAATCTTGCTATGTCTGAGGCTTTATAGTTTGTCTTGACATGGATAAGATGTGCAATCTTGGTGAGCATATCTACTACAACCATAATAGAGTTGTATCCTCCCTGAACTTGGGGTAGGCCAACAACAAAGTCCATGCTAATAAATTCCCATTTCATTTGGGGAATGTTAAGTGGTTGCAATTTCCATGGCATTTTGACATGTTCCGCCTTAATGCGTTGACAGGACAAATATTCCGTGACATATTTGAGAATGCCACCTTTGAGCCTATCCCAATAATAGCTCTTCCTACTAGGATGTCCTGAGAAAGGGGAGTCATGGGCTTCCCAAAGTATCTTCTGCTTGAGAGATCAGCTTGCGGGGATACATAATCTCATCCTAAAGTAGACAAATCCACTAATGACAGAGAATTCTTGATACTTCGTCTTTAGCTTCGGGTCTTGATCTTTGATGGGGATCTCCCTTAGCAACTTCTAATAGACTCGGTCATAACATGCCTCTCCTCTAGCTAGCTCAAGAATTGGGTTGTCTGGCATTGATACCTTTGTGGCTAGAGATCTTGCTGTTGATGGATTTTACAAAATTAGAGAATTCAAAAATGCCTTGACTGAGTGCATCGGCAACTACATTCTCCTTTCCAGGCCGATATTTGATTTCAAAATTATATTCTTCCAGCACTTCAATCCATCGACGTTGTCTCATATTGAGCTCATTCTGGGTGAAGATCCATTTAAGACTCTTGTGGTCCATCACTAGGGCAAATTTGTTACCCAGCAAGTAGTGTCTCCAAAGTTTGAGAGCATGGATGACAGCCAACAACTCCAAATCCTGGGTGGCATAATTCCTTTCATAGCTCTTCACTTTCCTTGAAGAGTATGCTACAAGATGACCTTCTTGCATATGCACACATCCTAAGGCAAGTGCGCTAGCATCAATTACCACTTCAAACTCCTTACTAAGATCAGGAAGTTTCAGGATGGGTGCTAATACCAAGCTTTGCTTTAGTTTGTCAAAGTTTGTCTGTTCAGTAGGTGACCATACAATTGCTACTTGCTTCTTTAGTAGATCAGTCAGAGGTGCTGCAATCAAAGCATAGTTTTTTATAAAGATCATGTACCATCTTGTCAATCCAAGGAAATTACGTATTTCTTTGACAAAAGTTGGTGTTGGCCATTCCAGAACGTCTCTGACCTTGGCCAGCGGATCCACTGAAATTCCTTCCGCTGATACAATGAATCCCAGATATTCAATCTGCGTGCTTGAAAAATGCACACTTTTTCTTCTTGGCGTAAAGCTTGTGTGCTCTCATTGTTTCAAGAACAATGTGAAGCTGGAGTTCATGATCTTTTTCCTACTTAGAGTAGACTAGGTTATTGTCGAAGAAGATGAGTAGGAAGTCATCAAGATAGGGCCTAAAGATATCCTGCATTAACGTGTTGAAGGTAGCAGGAGCATTTGTCAGCCTGAATGACATGACTAGGAATTCAAAGTGTCCATACCTTGTGCTGAATGCAGTCTTCGGGATATCTTCTTCCTTGATTCTTATCTGATAATATCCAGACCTGAGATCTATCTTAGAGAAAATCTTCGCACCTTGAAGATGGTCAAGAAGTTCATCTATTCTTGGAATGGGGTATTTGTTTTTAATGGTTGATTGATTCAACCCTCTATGATCAATGCATAGCCAAAGCGTTCCATCTTTCTTCTTCTGGAACAGCACTGGAGCTCCCCATGGCAAACTACTAGGATGGATGTAGCCTTGGTCTAACAATTGCTTGAGTTGCTCCTTCAGTTCAATCGCTTCCGAGATGGACACCCTATATGGTCTCTTTGCGACTGGTGCAGCTCCTGACGCCAGTTTGATTTCATGATCGACTTCCCTTTGAGGAGGAAGTTTTGTCAGCTCTTCAGGAAATATGTCTGTGTATTCCCTTAACCATGAAGGTTCTTCCCCGAATTCCTGATTCTAATCTAGCTTATTTAGTTTAATTAGATAGATAGGTAGCCCCTTTCTAAATCCTTTTATTATCCGTGTTGCTTTTGCTAGGTGAATTTTTGGCTTACAGCCTCTCCTTGAGTTGTAACTAGTTCCCCTTCAGAATTTCGAAAGGAGACTTAGCCCTTACCACAGTATATGTGGGCATCATTGGGTATTAGCCAATCCATTCCGAGCAAACATTCGTGGATACCTAGGTTCATTACCCGGAATCTCACTGAAGTCGACTTCCCACCCAGTAGGAATTTCACTTAGCAGTTTGCCTGGTACAAGAGACCTCACGACCATTTGCCAATTCCACAAGTAAAGTAGGTGCGACTATTGTGGCTATCCCTAGTCTTTTTGCACAGATCAGTGAAATGAAGGAATGTGTACTGCCACAATCGACTAGGGTTTTGAAGCTTTTACCTTCATAATTCGATGGAGTTTGGATCACCGAGAATTGGCGATTCGGACCCTTCTTGTGAAAAGCAGCATGAACCGTTTCCCTCTCGATGTCAGCATCCATGGATGGATCTTCTTCATCGCCCAAGTCCTTATTGGCAACATTGGAGGTTCTCCCTCTGGCCATGACGGTGGCTCCTTGGCCATGGAAGGCTCCTTGGAATGGCCCTTGGCGTTGTCCTCTGTTAAGCTTAGGGCACTGCCTCTTGAAGTGTCTAGGCTCATTGCAATGGAAGCAACAGAGATTGTGGCCATTACCTTGTGTAGGAATAAAGTTGTTGATAGCGTTGGTCCTAGATTTCTTCCTTTGGCCCTGCGCTCTCTTAACCTGAGACCTATACATTCCCTTGTTCTGATCCCTATAAGACCAAGTCATATTGTTCCTTGGCTTGGTCTGCACCTCCTGTATTATTGGTGCAGCTCGAATGAGTGTGTCTTGTAAGTCCATTGGGCGCATTGATTCCAAGCAAGTGTTTATGGGTGGATTTAACCTAGCACAAAACTTTGATACCTGTTGTGTCATATCCATTTGTGGTGTGTACTTTAAGAGAGAGACGAACTTTGAATAATATGCATCAAGGGATAGTCCAAGTTGCTTCAATTAATAGAATTCATTCATCTTCTATGTGCGGTAGGCAGGTGGCAAATACCTCCCTCACACAGCTTCTTTAAGCTTCTCCCAAGTGACTGTCCCTTCTGAGATCCCTTGGTCTCTGCACCATTGTTTCCACCAAAATCTTGCTTCTGCACCATTGTTTCCACCAAAGTCTTGCTTCTACACCATTGTTTTCACCAAAGTCTTGCTTCGCCGATAAGCTTCAGTTTGGCGAGCATAGCTTGGTTAGCAGGTGCAGTTTCTGCTGCCTTAAAATAGTCCTCCATGGACTCAATCCAGATCTCGGCGTCAGTTTGAACAATCCTTCCCTTACCATCGAATTCAGGTGGCTTGATTTTTTTGAGAAGGACCTTTTTCTCTTGAATCATAGCTGTACTTAGTGCAGGGGTTGGACTTGGAACCTGTACTTGGGGTTGTGCCTGGGCAATAAGATTTTTCATGTTAAAAACTTACCAAACGTTTCTCACATTACATTGTTAGGACCCGCACAGCTTTTAGCCAGGTAACCTAATCACTTAACTCCTTTGCTAACTTTAACAGCTACGATAGACAGTAATAAAAATCTTATTCATTCATGAGGGTATAGGCCTTTTGAGTACATTTATTTTGGGAAAGTAGAACAAGCTGTTTGGCACATCAATTTAGGGAAAATAGGATTTTGTTACATTCAGCTACAGGGACTGAGTAATAGTATGGAGAGGGGTCATGGATTTTTAGAAATCGATAAGTCATAGGAAGCTTGGGGTATCCCTTTCTTTGGTACCCGTTCTTCTCATAACGCCCCAGCACTTTGATTCTGTCCGGTAGGGATCACCCGAGTCACTTCTTCATACACATATTTGTTATGCTTGACTTGCCGACCGCCAATGTGCAGGGTTGCGTTTGAGTGAGCCAACAAAGATGAATAGCTTCACGATCTTTAAATCCTCCATTCACTTGATTCTCTTCAAGTTGGTCTGAAGGTACGCAAGTCGGTGGGCTGCTATGCAATGTATTCCTGACTCTCCCGTCCATCTCCATTCCAGGGGTGAAGGATTGTAGATGCGGTCTAGAATATTCATCATGCCTAGCCTCCATCGATAATCCGAAGCACGCATGTTGAGATATCGAGCTCCACTCGTGATATGCCAGGGTGACCGTTGTGCATTTATGTCACTGACGTGTCAGTTGCAGATGCGGTTGGTACACCGCCCATGAATAATAGCTAGACGACAGCTATCTTTATCTACTCTAGTTCGTAGCTCAGTTAGTATGCCACCTTAGTTAGTTGTCTTTGGTTTGAGACCCATATATAGGGTTCTTCTATTTCTTTGTATTGAAGTTCTTTTTGGCTTACACAACTAAGAAGAGGAAAACTGTTTTCAGCCTCCACCTCTGTGTGTATTCCCCCATTGTGCAAGCAAGAAAGCTACAAGTGAGACTCCTTCCTTCTCTCCCACAATCTTGACATGGTATCAGAGCCTTATTCGTGGTAAGGAGCTCAAGAAAGCAAGCCAAGCTCGCAGTGTTCTGGTAAGAGGAGCAGTGTTGCTTTCATTTTCTGTTTTGGGAGCAGATCTCTGCAGGTAGCACAGTCGGAAATTGCAAGAGTGCACTGTCTCAGGTTGAGACGCCCTTTGCAGTGAAGCAAGAGGGCAGTGTATGTTGCGGGAGAGGGCTTTACCCCTTGGCGACCTTGTTTTTTTTATTTGAGGCCATTTCGGGGCCTGTTTTGGAGGCGGAAGTTTTCTGCACGCACTTAGGAAAAGACCCTATTTTATGCTGTGCGACCACTGTTCTACAGGTCGGTGAAAAGTTACTGTAGAAATTGCATCGTATGCTTGTGCGCAGAGACATTGGGAGTTACAGAATCATCCTTGGTTCTTGTATATGCAAAATTGTCACTAGAAAGTGACTGTGTGGTTAAATACCACTTTCGTCAGTTTTGCAGATTAGCCCTTGTGAGGCTGAAGTTGTGTTCTTTGCAGTGACAGAATTTTTTGCAGTGTTCTGTAATGGCGTCTGATTCTCTTTCACAGATTGTCACTGAAAAGCTTGACAAGAACAACTTCCAAGCATGGAAGTTTAGAATGACGAATTTCCTTATGGGAAAAGGATATTGGGAATTTGTTGCAGGAAATGAAGAAGAACCAGTTCTTCCTGATGTTCCCAATCAACAGCAAATGCAGGCATTCAAAGCATGGCATGAGAGAGCCAGGAAAGTTATGTACTGGTTGTCTATTAGTATTTCAGACTCTATGATTGTGCATATTCAGGATGCAAGTACGCCAAAGGAGGCATGGGATACTTTGTCAAAAATGTATAGCACAAATACGCAAGCTAGGAAAATGCAGCTCAAGCAAGAGTTGCATAATGTGCAAAGAGAAAATATGAGCATCAATGACTACCACATGAAGGTGAAGAAGATTGCGGATGCACTTGCTTCCATTGGGTCGCCAGTGGAAGATGATGATTTAGTTTTTGTGACCTTGAATGGTCTAGGAAAGGATTATGCACAGTTTCGGACATCCATTTCAGTTCGTGAAAGATTTCCTGATTTTGAGGAGTTGATTGCTCTTCTAATTTCTGAGAAGCAAAGAAATGGTGGTGCATCTTCTTCAGGAGGAACTTCAAAAGAAACTGTCTTCTACTCAAATGCTGGAAGAGGTAGAGGCAGAGGTAGAGGAGGCCGATTTGGAGGCCGTGGTAGAAATCAGAATATGCAGCAAACTCAAGAAAACCAGTCCTATGGAGAAGGACATGGTAACCCTAGAGGCAGGGGGAGCCAAAGAGGTCATGGTGGATGGCAAAGAGGCCAAAATGCAAACAGCAATGTTGAATGCTACTACTGTGGTAAAATGGGTCATATGGCTAAAGACTGCTATAAAAAGCAGAATGACATCATGAATGGAAAACTGCAACAAGGAAATTATGCATCTTCTAGTAGACAGGGTGATGACAGAAATGAGCATTTGTTTATGGTGCAGCACATGAACAATTCTGTGACAAGTGCAGAAGAAAGCAACGATGTATGGTATGTTGACTCAGGTGCATCAAACCACATGACAGGTCATGTAGAATGGATGGAGGATGCAAGGAAAATGGAAAAACCAGGATTTGTGGAGACTGGTGATGATACTGCACATTCTATTGTGCAGATTGGAAAAATTCCCTTGTCTATGCAGGATGGGAAAAAGAAATACCTATCCGATGTATTTCATGTCCCGAATATCACCAAGAATCTGGTTTCTGTTGGTCAAATGGTTGAGCAGGGCTTGCAGGTCAGATTTAATCCTCATGGATGCTTTGTTGAGGATATGAAAAATAAAGGTCGCTTGATAGCAAAAGAAAAGAAGAAGGGCAGAATGTTTACATTGGATACAGACATGCCTGAATTGAGTGCAGCAATGTTTGCACATGGGACCAGTGTAGTTGCAGATATTGATATCTGGCATAAACGCATTGGTCATGTTAATGTACAGCGACTTAAATCAATGCAGGCCCAAAACATTGTTGCAGGATTGCCTAAATTCAAGGTTGCAGAAATGCATAAGGTATGTGAAGCCTGCCAATTTGGAAAACAGGCAAGGAAACCATTTCCTAGACATGTTCAAGAGAGTAAGAAGCCATTGGAATTAATCCACTCTGATGTGTGGACCACTAAAACTGCATCTCTTGGAGGCTGTCATTATTTTGTTACTTTTATTGATGACTATAGCAGAAAAGTTTGGGTGTATTTTATGAAAAAGAAAAGTGAAGTTTTTGGGCATTTCAAAACTCTTAAAGCTATGGTTGAAAAAGAAACAGGCTTGCAAATAAAATGCCTAAGGTCAGATGGAGGGGGAGAGTACCTCTCAAACGAGTTTGCAAGGTTCTTGCAGGAGCATGGCATAAAGCAGCAATATTCATGCAGTCATACCCCACAGCAAAATGGAATTGCAAAAAGAAAAAATAGGCATATTGGAGAGGTATCTCGTGCCATGCTCAATGAAAAAGACCTGCCAGATTTTTATTGGGCTGAAGCAGTTGCTACAACAGTCTACATAATGAACAGGACTCCCACTGCAGCAATAGATGGGATGACTCCAGAGGAGAGGTATACTGGTAGGAAATCAGATATTTCTCATTTGAAAATTTTTGGTTGCATTGCCTATGTACATGTGCCAGATGAGTTGAGATCCAAGTTGGATCCAAAAGCTGAGAAGTGTATCTTTATTGGTTACTCTCTGCAGCAAAAAGGGTATAGATGCTATAACCCTTCTACTCGTAAGTTTACAGTGAGCAGAGATGTTGTTTTTGATGAGATGAGTAGCTGGTATAAACCAGTAAATGTGATTGATGATGTAGATGCACAAAATGGTAATGCTACATAGAATTCACAGCAGCAGTCACAAAATATTAGTGGACCTGGAGCGTCCTCTAGCAGTGGTTCACATTCTTCGCCATGGGCAGGCAGATTGAGATCAGGAGAATCTTCTCAAAGCAATGCAGATAGTGGTATGCAGGTATCACGAAAAGGAAAAGAGAAGGTAGATCAGCCCATGTTTGATGTGAATGCAGGTCACTCTTATGTGGATGGTGAATCCAGTGGCTCAGAACAGAGCATTGATGATGAGTTGGGTATTCCTTCTATTGTTACTTCTGGAGTAAGGAAGACCAGGGATGTTTTGAGAGCACCTGGGAGTGAACCTACTTTGCGCAGGTCTATGAGAGCTAGGTATCCTGTGGATAGGCTGAAATATGATGGATTTACAGCCATTCACTATGCATATATGGTCAAAGTGATACAGGAACCAGAACCCACTTCTTTTGAGCAAGCCATGGGAAAAGAAAAATGGGAGAAAGCCATGGATGAAGAAATGGATGCCTTGGAAGCAAATGCTACATGGGAATTGGTACCTTTGCCTAAAGGTAAGAATGCAATTGGCTGTAAGTGGGTTTATAAGGTGAAGCACAATGCAGATGGTTCTGTGAACAGATACAAGGCAAGATTAGTAGTCAAGGGGTATGCACAAACATATGGCATTGACTATGAAGAAACATTCAGTCCGGTTGCAAGGATGGCAATCGTAAGAGCAGTCATTGCTATGGCTGCATCAAAGGGATGGTCTTTACATCAGATGGATGTAAAGAATGCCTTCTTGCATGGTGATTTGCAAGAAGAGGTCTATATGGAGCAACCACCAGGTTATGTGCATGCTGTTCATCCTGAGTTTGTTTGCAGGTTGAAGAAAGCTTTGTATGGCTTGAAGCAAGCACCTAGAGCATGGTCTGACAAGATAGGACAATATCTTGTCACTATTGGCTTTCAGATTTCCAAGGAAGATTTCTCACTTTATGTGAGAAAAACAGAGAAAGGTATTATGCTACTTGTCATTTATGTTGATGATTTGATTATGACAGGTGACAGTGATGAAGATATCCTTCATGTGAAAATGCTATTGAAGCAGAATTTTGAGATGAAGGATTTGGGAGAGCTGCGTTATTTCTTGGGCATTGAGGTGATTAGATCACCAAGTGGGATACAGCTCTTGTAGAGGCAATATGGATTGGACATGCTGTCCAAATATGGGATGACAGGCTGTAAGCCTATTTCAGTTCCTTTGGAGCAGAATGTGAAGCTGAGCGCAGATGCAGGTGAGCTTCTGGAAGACCCTACTATGTACAGACGCATAGTAGGAAGCTTGATTTATATGACTATTACCAGGCCAGATTTGAGCTATGCTATTGGACTGGTAAGTCAGTTTATGCAGGCTCCAAGGAAACCGCATTTGGATGCGGCTAGACTCATACTCAGGTATGTGAAGTCCACATTGCAGTATGGACTATTTTATGAGACTGGGGTTCAGATACAGCTGCATGGATACACTGATGCTGATTGGGCTGGTGGTATTTCTAATAGACGATCTACCAGTGGATATGTGTTCTCTTTTGGGAGTGCTGCAGTCACTTGGAGCAGCAAGAAACAGCCTACAGTTGCCTTGTCGAGCACAGAGGCCGAGTACAGGGGTGCAGCAATGGCTGCATGTGAGGTAGCTTGGTTGCATAAGCTACTTTATGATATGCATGAGCCTACAGATGGGCCAGTTGTCATTTATTGTGACAACATGAGTAGTATACACTTGGCAAATAACCCAGTCTATCATGCTAGAACAAAGCACATTGAGGTGCATTATCACTATGTGCGAGAGAGGATTTTACTAGGTCTTATTGATCTAGTTTATGCCAGCACAGAGGATCAGGTAGCTGACATATTCACGAAGGCATTGGGCGCAGAGAAGCTGCGCAAGTTCAGAGACCTGCTTGGTATGCAGGAATTGGGATTGAGCACGAGGGGGAGTGTTGAGATATCGAGCTCCACTCGTGATATGCCAGGGTGACCGTTGTGCATTTATGTCACTGACGTGTCAGTTGCAGATGTGGTTGGTACACCGCCCATGAATAATAGCTAGACGACAGCTATCTTTATCTACTCTAGTTCGTGGCTCAGTTAGTATGCCACCTTAGTTAGTTGTCTTTGGTTTGAGACCCATATATAGGGTTCTTCTATTTCTTTGTATTGAAGTTCTTTTTGGCTTACACAACTAAGAAGAGGAAAACTGTTTTCAGCCTCCACCTCTGTGTGTATTCCCCCATTGTGCAAGCAAGAAAGCTACAAGTGAGACTCCTTCCTTGTCTCCCACAATCTTGACAACGCATTGCAGTCATAAACATAACTTGGAACACCAAGAATTTGTTCCATGCTTTGTGACTCTGTAGCCCAGCATCCATAAGTAAGAAAATGTTCTCAACAGCAACATTGCTCTATTTGACTTTCACCATTAAGTTCTTTGTAAATATTAGATTCCATTGGTTTGCTCTGATACCAACTGTAACATGCCCGTTTGTCCGATTTCAGGACACGTCTTAGCAGCCCATCGGGAGGAGGGTCTAGAAGGCTCTAGTTGGCACTCGCAGGGAATGATATAGGGTTTGCGATCTAGGACTTCCCGAGTCTTCCCCGAGTGGAAGAGTCTAGCAATTTCCACTTGGGATCGACCTGAGGTCAGTATTCTTTCCCTACCGGCAAGTCTCTAGGTCCTCATTGTCTTATCATCTCATCATTGAGAAAAGTTCCCAACTAACCGGGACCACCCTTCCATAGGACAGACCTGAGTCACGTCCACCGCACTTTCCTCAGTTTGCTTTAGTTATCTAATTACCTAACACATTACGTTTTGACATGCAAAATCAGCTCCCTTAATTAAACAAATTAATCACGGGTTCCTTCACGTAACTTAGGCACTGACACAAAAACAATGTCAAGCAAGTTCCTTCTTCTCAAGCATCTGTTCTTTATTTGTCAAAATTCCAGGTTACATTCAACATCATGCCGAAGGCCATCCCAACAATCTATAAGATTGTTGTTCCAAGTTCTTCCCATAGACTAGTACACGGGCCTTGAGATCCCATCTCAAGTCATGTCAGTCTCTTATACAGGATCCAAAGGCAAGGGATTTACAGCCAGAGCCTCCCCTGGCACCCAAGTTTCCTCCCATTCCAAGCAGTACCCATGGAGAGACCTCTCGTGGTGGGTTAGGTCCATATACCTGGCGTGGCTAACAACCCCCTTGGATAAGGCCAGATAGAGAGTCGGAGGTAACTATTCCTGCCTCTCCCTTCAAGCTTTCAACCTAAAGTATTTAAGTGTTTTCCTTGAATTAGTTCCTTGAGCAAAGAAATCAAATACTGTATCTAAGTACAAGCACGAACAAGTCGTTTGTGCGGCCCATTTCTAAGGTGTGACTCCTTTTTCCCGGATGCCCAGCACCTGATCTTGGGTTTTTCCGCGACTTGGCGAAATCCCAATAATTTCAACAAGAGCAAATGGTCTTGGTAAGTTGTCTTATACTTTCTTAGGGTATCCTGGTCCCTAACTTATGCACTAGCTAGTCTGTCAAGGCAATGGATATGCCTTATTCACAACCCAACCAAGGGTCTTATAATCTCTAACTTCAGCCAAGCTCAGTTTACACACATGATAACACATGATTCCTCTTTTAAACTTTCAAGATGCGGTTTCGATGCATGCGATCCTTCCAATTCTCTTAGTGCAGTTCAATGCAGGAGTTCCCAATCATCATGCATGTTGTGGATTTAGTATAGTTGCCCCCTAAACAACTTTTAACTCCTTTTATTCTTGACAATGAGTACTTATTTCCAATGCACCGAATCACATGTGGCTTGCATCTATGGAAGTCTAGGGTTTTATTTTCCAATGATGCGAGTGTAACTTATGAATAGAAGTTAACATTTCATGTGTTCCTTTTAACCAAGATTGCGAAACAAGAATTCCAAAGGACTATTCATGCATTGAACTGGTTAAAAAGCTATCATTTTATGTAAAATAAGGTGATAACCCTATCATTTTATGTGTGTAGAAGTTATCATCTCATGTAAGGTAAGGTGATAACCTTATCATCTTAAATGAGTAAAACTTATGCGAGTTCAACCCTACCGTTGCATGCAACTTTTAAACAAAACCTTATGCATGACTAAGTCCTAAACTAACTTTTTTAATGCTTGAAACCTGGGTTTGATTCGTGTGCACTGCGTTGGTTGTTCCGCTTGTCCCTCCAACATTACCGGTGGCATGAGCGCCTAGGCTTCCTGCGACTTTCTTCTTGGGAGCCATTCGCCTCGCTGAGATTTGGCAGTCTGGACTTTAACACCTTCGGTTAGGCACGATCGGTTTGGAAGATCGCCGGCTGTGGTTCGTTGATAGGAGAGTGGTTTGGGTGTCTCCTTTCTCTTATCCTTCCCCTACCACTTCTCACCTCTCTTCCTCTACTTCTTCTACCTCTTCCTCTACCTCTCTCCTTTCCCTTCTTCTTCTCCCTCCTTCTCTCCTTTTTTTCTTGCTCTTCCTCTACCTCTCTCCTACTCCTGCCCTTTTTCTACTAGGCTCCCTCTACTTCCCTCTTCCTCTACCTTCTTTTCCTCCCTCCTTCCTCTTCACTCCTTTCCCTTCACTCCTCCTTCTCTTCTCTCTCTCCCTCCTTCTTACTCTTCTACCTCCTTCTTCTTCTCTCTCTCTCACACCTTCTTTATCTTCTTCTCTTTCCTCCCTTCTCCTCTCTTACTCCTTCTTTTCACCTCCTCCTTCTTCTCTTCTACCTCCTTCTTCTTCTCTCCCTCTTCCCTTCTCTCTCACACCTTCTTTATCCTCTCTCTTTCTCCTCCCTTCTCTTCTCTTACTCCTTCTTTTCACCTCCTCCTTCTCTGCTACCTCCTTCTTTTTCTCTCCCTCTTCCCTTCTCTCTCACACCTTCTTTATCCTCTCTCTTTCTCTCCTCCCTTCTTATCCTCTCCCTGTCAAGAATCGCGTGGTGGAGGAGGTTGCTCAAGATGCTGCGCCGAACACACACAGAATGCACAAAGAGAAGCTCACTCAAGAGACAAGAAGAGAGATGGAGGCCAAAACGTTTTCTTGCTAATTTCTTTTTCTTCTTCCACACTCTTTTACAATGTACACAAAGTATAGATAAGATACAACATAAAAGGAAAGTGGCCTACTAAGTCAAACAATGCATAACCGACTACACTAGTCGACTGGCACTATAACTATGCCAGCTGTAAATAGGTGTAACAACCTGAATTTAATAAGTAATGAGTCAGTGGCCATGTGAGAGTCATAATGACCACCGACGTGCTAAGTGTAGACGTGTGGACCCATCTAACCAGGCGGTCCATCATCAATGTCCGCATGTGTTGAGCTTGTCATCTCAACACTCCCCCTCAAGCTCAACTGCATCTCTGCAACTCCAAGTAAGCTTCGAAACTTTTGAAGCTTCTCTGTACCCAATGCCTTCGTGAAGATGTCAGCTATCTGATCCTGTGTGCTGACATACACCAAGTCAATCTCACCTGCTAGTACCTTCTCTCTCACAAAGTGGTAGTGTACCTCAATATATTTTGTCCTGGCATGGAACACAGGGTTCCTAGCCAACTGTATACTGCTCATGTTGTCACAATAAATGACAACTGGACCTTCCACCTACACATCCAAATCAGCCAATAGCTTTTGCAGCCATACTATCTCACATGCTGCAACAGCAGCACCTCTATACTCTGCCTCTGTACTCGACAAAGCAACTGTAGATTGCTTTTTGCTGCTCCATGCAACTACTGCACTACCAAGAGAGAACATGTATCCGCTGGTAGATCTTCTATCAGACATACTACCAGCCCAATCTGCATCTGTGTATCCAAACACCTGTACATCTGTACCTGCCTCATAGAAAAGTCCATAATCTAATGTGGACTTCACATATCTCAATATGCGTCTCACTGCATCCAAATGTGGCTTTCTAGGTACTTGCATAAACTGACTCACAAGACCAACAGCATAGCTCAAGTCTGGCCTTGTAATGGTCATGTAGATCAAACTCCCCACTATCCTCCTGAACATAGTAGGGTCTTCTATCTCATCCCCAACATCAGCACTCAGCTTTACATTCTGCTCCAACGGGACTGAAAGTGGTTTGCATGCAGTCATACCATACTTGGACAACATATCCAAGCCATACTGTCTTTGGGACAGCCATATACCATCATCACATCTGATCACCTCAATGCCAAGGAAGTACCTTAGCTCACCTAAATCCTTCATCTCAAACTTCATCTTCAAATAGCCCTTGACTTCAACAATTTCACTATCACTGTCACCTGTAATAATCAAGTCATCCACGTAGATGACTATGATGACCAAACCTGCATCTCCCTTTCTCACATAAAGTGAGTGATCAGCATCAGAAACATAAAAGCCAATATTGACAAGATACTCTCTAATCTTGTCAGACCATGCTCTAGGTGCTTGCTTGAGCCCATAGAGTGCCTTCTTCAACCTGCACACATACGTGGGATGCTCTAAATCTTCATAACCTGCTGGCTGATCCATATACACTTCTTCCTGCAAATCACCATGCAAGAAGGCATTCTTTACATCCATTTGCTGCAACCTCCAACCTTTGGCTGCTGCCAAAGCAATCACACATCTGACAGTTGCCATCCTAGCAACTGGACTGAAGGTTTCATCATAATCTATGCCATATGTCTGGGCATAGCCTTTTGCAACCAGCCTAGCTTTGTACCTGCTAATAGAACCATCTGCATTGTGCTTAATCTTATAAACCCACTTACATCCAATAGCTTTCTTTCCCTTTGGCAATGATACTAGATCCCAAGTCTTATTGGCCTCTAATGCAGCCATCTCCTCATCCATTGCTGCATCCCAATGAGCATGACCAACAGCCTCCTCAAAACATGTGGGCTCAACATCCTCAACTAGTTTCACCATATAAGCATAATGGTGAGCTGCATAACTTTCAAAACCAAATCTTTTAACAGGGTATCTCACCCTGCTAGACCTGCGTACCACTGGATCACTCAATGGAGTCTTTGCATTAACGCCTGCTCTCTGCACACCTGGAGTCCTCACTGAAGGAATGCCAAGCTCATCATCCAAGCTCTCTGAGCCACTGGAGTCTCCATCAAGAACTGCATCAATGCTTTCTGACACCTTATTCTTTCCTTTGTCTTTACCTGTAGTGCTACTAGATGCACCCGAAGATGTAGAGGTACTCCTTAGTCTCCCAGACCAAGGATTACCAGATGATATCTCTGGTCCACTAAGAGTCCGTGATTCTTGCTTTTCAGCCTGCACATGAGTGTCATGATCATCATCATCATCCAATGCATCACCACTAGATGCATACCAACTGCTCATTTCATCAAAGATGACATCCCTGCTCACTTTGAACTTACATGTGACAGGGTTGTAACAGCGATACCCTTTCTGCTCTAAAGAGTATCCAATAAAGACACACTTTTCAGCCTTTGGATCCAGTTTCTTCCGCAACTCATCTGGCACATGAACATACGCAATGCAGCCAAATACTTTCAAGTGTGAAACATCAGGCTTCTTACCTGTAAAACATTCTTTCGGGGTCATACCATGAACTGCAGCTGTGGGAGTTCTATTCATAATATAAACAGCAGTATGAACAGCCTCAGACCAAAAATGCTTAGGCATATTCTTTTCAGCCATCAAGACGCGTGCAACTTCTGCAATATACCTGTTTTTCCTTTCTGCAACCCCATTTTGCTGTGGGGTATACCTGCATGTGAACTATCTCTTTATCCCATGAGACCTCAGAAAATCACTGAACTCATTGGAGAGGTACTCTCCCCCTCCATCCGACCTCAAGCACTTTACTTTCAAGCCTGTTTCTCTTTCAACTGCAGCCTTGAAAGTTCTAAAGTGCTCAAAAGCTTCACTCTTTTCCTTCATAAAATATACCCACAGCTTTCTAGAACAATCATCAATGAATGTGACAAAGTATGAACTGCCTCCAAGAGATACATTTTGTGTAGGCCCCCAAATGTCTGTATGCACAACATCAAGGATATTTCTGCTTACATCTCTGTCATGTGAAAAGGGTTGTCTTGCCTGCTTACCAAACTGACATGCTTCACATACCTTCTGAAATTCTGCAACTTTAAAAGTAGGCAAACCTGTAACCAACCCTTTGGACTGCATTAATTTCAGCCTACTAAAAAGGTGGCACCTAGATAATACGCCCATAAGTTTCTCAAAACCATATGATGTGACCTATCATTGGAAAGCGCTTGAAAAATGGAATCTATTGAGCTATAGAGCGCTTGATTTGGAGTTATAGTGTTCAAGTTATGACAAATCCACAGATTTGACCACGTGTCCCAAACTTATGAAAAATTCCCATATTCCCCAATGTATTGTTAGTGGTAAATTGCAACAAGGAAACTATGCATCGTCTTCACAATAGAATGAATACAAAAATGAGTATATGTTTGTTATGCAGCATATGATGAATGCAGTTACAGGAAAGGGGACACATGATGATGTATGGTATGTCGATTCAGGTGCATCTAATCATATGACCAGTCATGTTGAATGGTTTGGAGAGATGCAGGACTTACAAAACCCAGGTTATGTGCAGATAAGTGATGATTCATGCCACCCAATTTCACACATTGGAAAGGTTCCCTTGTCCTTGTATGATGGCCAGACAAAGAGTCTGACAGATGTATTACATGTGCCATTAATTACAAAGAATCTAGTGTCTGTTGGCCAAATGGTAGAGCAAGGGTTGCATGTCCGATTCAATGTAAAAGGTCGTTTTGTAGAAGCAGGTTGGTCGCAAAAGGAAGTAGAGTTGGCCGAATGTTCACTTTAGATACTAGAATTCCTGCAATGGATGCTGCTATGTATGCTAAAGGAAAAGGAGTAGTTGCAGATATTGAAATATGGCATAAACATATTGGACATGCAAATGTGCAAAGACTGAAATTAATGCAATGCAGAGGATTGGTTACAGGGTTGCCTTCATTTAGAGTTACAGAATTGCATAAAGTCTGTGAAGCATGCCAGTTTGGTAAGCATGCAAGACAACCCTTCTCGTATGATAGAGAAGTGAGTAGAAAAATACTTGATGTAGTGCATGCAGATGTTTAGGGGCCTACACAAAATGTATCTCTTGGTGGCAGCAAATACTTTGTCACATTTATTAATGACTGTTCAAGGAAGCTATGGGTATACTTCATGAAGGAAAAGAGTGATGTGTTTGAGTACGTCAAATCTTTTAAGGCAGCTGTTGAAACAGAAACATGCTTAAAAGTGAAGTGCTTGAGATCAGAAGGAGGTGGAGAGTATCTCTCTAATGAGTTCAGTGGTTTCTTGAGGACTCATGGGATAAAGAGACAATTTACTTGCAGGTATACCCCACAGCAAAATGGTGTTGTATAAAGAAAAATCAGGCATATTGCAAAAGTTGCATGAGCATTAATGGCTGAAAAGAATATGCCCAAACATTTTTGGTCTAAGACTGTCCATACTACTGTTTACATTATGAATAGAACTCCCACAACTGCAGTTCATGGGATGACTCCTAAAGAATGCTTTACTGGCAAGAAGCCTGATGTATTGCACTTGAAGGTATTTGGCTGTGTTGCATACGTTCATGTGCCAGATGAGCTACAGAAGAAGCTTGATCCAAAGGCAAAAAAATGTGTTTTTATTGGATACTCCTTAGAGCAGAAAGGGTATCACTGTTATAACCCTGTCTCACAGGTGAGTTCAGAGTGAGCAGGGATGTTATCTTTGATGAGATGGAAAGTTGGTATACACCTACTGGTGATGTTTTGGATGATGATAATGATCAGAACAGTTATGTATAGAAAGATAAACAAGAATCATGGAGTCTTAGTGGACCAGAAACATCATCTGGTACTATATCTATAGTGAGCCCTTGGTCTGGGAGACTAAGGAGTAGCCCCACATCTTCAGGTGGATCTATAAGTGTTGCAGGGAAGGACAAAGGAAAGAAGAAAGTGCTGGATGGTAATGATGCATCTACCAGTCATTTGACATTTGATGGAGATTCTAGTGGTTCGGAGAGTTTGGATGATGAGCTTGGCATTCCTTCAGTCAGGACACCAAGTGTACAGAGAGCTCATAGTAATGTAAAGACTCCGTTGAGTGATCCGATGGTATGCAGATCTAGCAGGGTCAAATACCCTGTTAAAATATTTAGTTTTGAAGGTTATGCAACTCACCATTATGCTTATATGGTGAAACTAGTTGAGGATGTTGAGTCCACTTGTTTTGAGGATGCTATTGGTCATGCTCATTGGGATGCAGCAATCGATGAGGAGATGGCTGCATTAGAAGCCAATAAGACTTGGGATTTGGTACCCTTACCTAAGGGTAAGAAAGCTATTGGCTGTAAGTGGGTTTACAAAGTCAAGCATAATGCAGACGGTTCAGTTAGCACATATAAGGCTAGGCTGGTTGCAAAAGGCTATGCTCAAACATATGGCATAGATTATGACGAGACATTCAGTCCAGTTGCTAGGATGGCAACTGTTAGGTGTGTGATTGCCTTCATAGTAGCCAAAGGTTGGAGTTTGCAGCAAATGGATGTTAAGAATGCCTTCTTGCATGGTGAATTGCAAGAAGAAGTGTATATGGAGCAGCCAGCAGGTTATGAGGATTTAGAGCATCCCACATATGTGTGTAGGTTAAAGAAGGCGCTCTATGAGCTGAAGCAAGCACCTAGAGCATGGTCTGACAAGATTGGAGAGTATCTTGTCAATATCAAATTTTGTATTTCTGATGTTGATCACTCACTTTATGTGAGAAAGGGAGATGCAGGTTTAGTCATCATAGTCATCTATGTGGATGACTTGATTATTACATGTGACAGTGACAATGGGATTGCTGAAGTTAAGAAGAAGTTTGAGATGAAAGATTTTGGTGAGCTGAGATACTTTCTTGGTATTGAGGTGATCAGATGTGATGATGGTATATGGCTATCCCAAAGGCAGTATGGCTTGGATATGTTATCCAAGTATGGTATGATAGCATGTAAGCCTCTTTCAGTACCATTGGAGCAAAATGTGAAGTTGAGTGTTGACGTTGGGGATGAGATCGAAGACCCTACTATGTTCAGGAGGATAGTAGGGAGTTTGATTTACATGGCTATCACAAGGCCAGACTTGAGCTATGTTGTTGGTCTTGTCAGTGAGTTTATGTAGATGCCTAGAAAGCCTCATTTGGATGCAGTTAGACGTATATTGAGGTATGTGAAGTCCACTTTACATTATGGACTTTTTATGAGGCAAGTAAAGACATACATGTATTTGGATACACATATGCAGATTGGGCTAGTAGCATGTCAGATAGAAGTTCTACAAGTGGATTCATGTTTTTCCTTGGTAGTACAGCAGTTACATGGAGCAGCAAAAAGCAACCTACGAGTATAGAGGCTGAGTACAGAGGTGCTTCTATGGAAGCATGTGAGGTGATATGGCTGCAGAAGTTATTAGGTGATTTGGACGTGTAGGGAGATGGTCCAGTTGTCATTCATTGTGACAACATGAGTAGCATACAACTAGCTAGGAATCCATTGTTCCATGCTAGGACAAAACATATTGAGGCGCACTACCACTTTGTGAGAGAGAAGGTACTTGCAGGAGATATTGACAAATAGATGATATTTTCACAGGATCAAATAGATGATATTTTCACAAATGCATTGGGTGCAGAGAAGCTTCGAAGTTTTCGAAGCTTACTTAGAGTTGCAGAGATAGAGTTGAGCTTGAGGGGGAGTGTTGAGATGGCAAGCTCAACACATGTGGACATTGGTGATGAACCGCCTGGCTAGATGAGTCCACACGTCTACACTTAGCACGTTGGTGGTCATTATGATACTCATATGGCCACTGACTTATCACTTATTATATTTAGTTTGTTACACGTACCTACAGTTGGCAAAGATATAACGCTAGTTGATTAGTGTAGTCGGTTATGCACTGTTTGACTTAGAAGGCCACTTTCCTTTATGTTGTTCTTATCTATACTTTGTGTACATTGTATAGTGTGTTAAAGAAGAAGAATAAACCAGCAAGAAAACGTTTTGGCCTCCATCTCTCTTCTTCTGTTCTTGAGTGAGCTTCCTCTTGTGTATACAGTGTGTGTTTGGCGCAGCAGCTCAAGCACATCCCCCCATCACGCGATTCTTGACATTCAAGAACCAATGTTATATAACTCATGTATTGTTCATGGACAGCCAATAATTATGTCAATATAGTTGATTTTTAGCTCCAAAAGTCAAAATTCAATGGTGTTTTTAGTTCATACAACATCCAACATACGTATGTCCATAATCAGGGTCCACAGATACTATCCAATGTCATAGATTGCTTCAAGAAGTAATAGATGCTTGTTGTCCACAGTTAATCCCATTTCATGTGCATGAATCTTGCCATATTTTCAAAAGATGAGTTGTCATGATACGACCTCATGATAAACAATACAATGCTTCTTTTCATGCTACAAACTGTCATACCACATACATCATTTCCCTGGTTTAGGGATTGCTATCCGTCCCCTTTCCTCTTGTCCTTTCTCATCCAATTTTGCGACCTTCAATTGAAGATCCCACATGCCTTTAACCAATTCATCTAATGCATCTTCCCTAATAGTGGGAATAATAGGTGTAGCCATAGGGTTAGCCACAAAAGCAAGTTGCTTATTAGATACATCAATTGTTTTGCTTGTAAAAAAATGGGTAAGCTAGATATATGCAATCTTTCTCTTCTTCTATGCTGTTTCACCAGTGCAATAAGAGCATCCTTTACATGCCTCCACTCTTGAAGTTTAAGATTTTTTATTTGTAGGAACAATTCAATTTTCTAACTTGCAAGAGCTTGCTATTCTCCAAGATCTAACTCCTCAAACCGACTTTCAAATTCTCTTAATAACTATGTAGCCACAAGACCCTTATTGGGTTTTAGAACCCACTCCTGAAAAGTCTTGTGGGTAATCAAACTGGTGTCTTCAATAATGTAAAAATTTTCTCGGAGTGCCTTCTTGAAAGCTACCTAGTCCACATCTTGCATATATAAATCAGTAACATTGGCTTTTAATTTATGTACATTGACTCGTACAAAATACCGACTCTATACAAGTCGAGCTACCCCAAAGAGCTCCATCTTTTGAGCATAGGTATGCAAATATGTAGATTCATTCCTACCATTAAGCAACTTTATCTCACACTCTATTGCCTAGAAAGAATTCATCAGATTAGTTCATGTTTAAGCAAAAGTCTGCATCACCTCTATTGTTGTTGTTATACCTACATAAGCATGTTCATATTCTACACTAATTGCTGCAAATTATCACTAGAAACTCTGCTTGAAAGTTCTCCCATCCTACCTTTCCTTTCGACGACCTTTCAAGGTTACGTTCACCAATGTTAGAGGGGTTTTAGTAAAAAGGTCATATCCACTGGCCATCAGAGAGACAAGGAAGTACAAAATATGAGATATAAGATAAGAAAATGAATAGGTAGGAGATTCAAATGAATCCCAAGAATATTGAAAAACAAGTTCTCTTAAAGACATGTCCACATATCATGAATCAATCATAAAACCTTCTGCCAAGTCTACGAAATCCTTTACACAAGATAAAAACAAAGCTCATTGATTCAGACTTTGCATGTATTACATGTAAACTCTACTATACATTCAAGAAAAAGAGTCCAAACAATCCAAATGTCAATAGGTTTATATGATTTCTTGGTAGAAGAAGCCCAAGTTGATACCAAGAGAGAAATATTCCATGGTGGATTTCGTGAGGTTTTTCGATTGATTCCGTAAAACAATTTATTTATTGGGACTCATACATAAGGTGGATTCCTTGTACGAGAAGTTGACGCGGATGCCTCTCCTTTTCAGGCGTCAGATTAATTTAATGTGTACGTGGGTGATTCCACAGCGGGTGATTCTGTAAAATACATATCAAATTAATGGACGTTTATGAGTTTAGAGGGCGCACTAGAATCAAATTAAGATTAGGATAATTTTTTAACTATTCTAATTATTTGTAGCTAAAGATTGCTAGGTATTCACTATTTTTTGTTTATTTTACTTATAAATAATTGTGAATGCTTTTCAGTTTTGATGTGTAGAGCAGGTAGCAGTGCCTTAGGGTAGCACTAGGCATCATCATAAGTCCAAGCATAAATTTCATGATATTGTATTATTAAAATTATTACTCTGTTTGTAAGTTATAAGTTTAAACTTCGTTAGTAATAATTAGATCATTATCCTTAGTACTATTAATTAATTTATTTTAATGTAGATTATTTTAGAATATGAAATTTAAGATATGCTTTTATTGAAATAAGCTTTTTTTATGGAATTCCTTGCTATTTTCTTAATGTGGTTAAGTTTTAGAAGGCTTTTCTAGCTTTCTTTATAAAAGTAATAGGATCGCGTGCAAAACAGGAGAACAGGGTGAAAACTGAGTTTTTTCATTGGTATCTCATCCAGAATCAAAATTTAGAGCTTCAAGAGTCGTTTGGGGGGTTTTGGCACACTCTGGAGGCGATGATGATGTCAAAACATCAAGATTCAAAGCACATAATTTTCTACAGCAACTGCAGCATGTTAGAAGATACTTCTTAACTCTTAAAACTCTGTATATTCAATTGATATTTGTACTTTCTTTGTAATTATATGTAAGATATGAGTGTAAATATCCATGTAAAACTATAATATATAATTAAGGATAGCAAACCATGGCTTTTGCCATGGGAGAGGTTGGGCCCAATCGTGAGTTTTTTTCTTGTCTTTCTTAATCTATTGAGTTATTCAAATCCTCTTATGTATTATAATATTGTTTGTATTTAATAGTTGAGATGTTTGATTTGTTAGATTTTTCCACTAAGTTCTTTGTTTATGATTGAGATTTGATTTGCTCGAAGCTTGGATATGCTCCAAGTTTTTGATTGTATGATATCAGTGTATAAAGGCGAACACGGTGTAATAATCGCAATCTACAAGACAAATCACTATAGATCAATATTGCAGCTGCATTTCTCGTGTTTTGGACATCCTTATATCCACAATTGATTGACTCGAATTGATCCAAATTGTTCTTCTCTAAATTCGGATTATAGCATGGACTTAGCTATGCAAATAGGGTGTTATAGCCAAAAAAAACTTTTGAAGTTTATTTCATAGTAAATCATAGCTTTTTTTTATTTTATAAAAGTTTCAAGTTCAAGCATATTAAGTCTTTATTTATGTAATAGGCTATATAGAAGAGGCACTTAAAAGTAGTCTAGCTATTGCATATGCGTCACCATAAAAATCCTCTCGAATAACTATTTTAATTTAGGTAATGTAACTTTTTACTGGTTCATATTTTGAGGATGGTGTAAAAATATCCCTAAAAAGACCTATAATTTCTATTAGACATATATTTTACAAATTTTGAATATTTAGCGAGTTATTTGAGTCCTAAAGTGACCCTAAACGAAAATTTCACAATAGTATGCAAAAAACTGTGTAGTAGCCAACTTTGAGTCCTATTTTTTATGACCTTACCTTCAGATTTGGTAATCCATCATAGGCACATGAATTGTAGACCTTTTTGTTGTCTACAACTCTCTAGTTATCATCATGACCTGATTCTATCTACAAAGAAATTTATTTATCTTGAAAGTAGGTCTCGTAGTTAACCCAGACAATGAAATTTATAAATTTCAACCTATGCAAACATCTAATTTCCTAGTAGGATAGCTTTTAATCCATTTGTAATTTGAGTATACTCCCAAAAGAAAAAGTTTTAGCTTGTACAAAGATCCAAAACTTATATTAGACATAATTTTGTCTAAATATACATATATTAAAAGATAATTATATCTTATATTTAATATGTTTCTTTTTAAATTTTAGTCTTAGTCATAAGTAAATGTTTTGTAAAATTCCTTAAAAGCTCCAACTCTCTAATTATAGACTAACTTGATTCACAATAAGATATAAGTTGTTTTTATTCAAAGTAGGTCTTCAATTTGATTCTCACTCTAATTTTTTACGATTATAGTATGCCTTTAATGTTGTATCTTTTGATTTGATAAACATCGAGACTAACAAATTTTTCTTAAAAGTACTTTGGAAAATTCTTCCAAATTAAAAAAACTCATTCAATTGAAGACGTGCAATGGATGACAGCCAGCGCCCTTAGTGCTTACCCTACACTACTAACTCCACATTGAGCAGCTAATAGCAATTGTGGACAATTACTATCCCACACCTTATTTTAATTCAAGTGTGCACTCTAAACTCATAAACGTCCATTAATTTAATATATATTTTGTAGAATCACCCACGTGCACATTAAAGTAATTTGGCACCTAAAAAAGATAAGCGTCCCCATCAACTTCTCGCACAAGAAATCCACCACTTGTGTACGAGTCCTAGCAAATAAATAGTTTTACAGAATCCACTGAAAAACCTCACGGAATCCACTGTGAAATATACCTCCTAGCATCATACCCCCGGATAGTGTTCCAACCTATTTTAATGATTTGTAATTGAAGACTGCTAAGTATTCACTATTGTTTGTTTATTTTATTTATGAACAATTGTGAATGCTTCAGTTGATGTGTAGAGCAGGTAGCAGTGCCTTTGGATAGCATTGGGCGTTAGCGTAAGTCCAAGCGTAAATTTCATAATTATGATTAGTTATCTTAAGTATAATATATAATATTATATATTTATATGATATTGTATTATTAAAATTATTACTCCATTTGTAAGTTATAAGCTTGAACTTCTTTAGTAATAATAAGAACATTGTCCTTAGTACTATTAATTTATTTTTTTTAATATAGATTATTTTAGAATGTGAGATTTAAGATATGATTTTATTAAAATAAGATTTCTTTATGGAATATCTTGCTATTTTCTTAATGTGATTAAGTTTCAGAGGGCTTTTCTAGCTTTCTTTATAAAAGCAAAAGGATCGCGCGCAAAATAAGAGAACAAAGTGAAAACTAAGTTTTTTTTTATGGTCCCTCATCCAGAATCAAAATTCAGAGCTTTAAGAGTCATTTGGGGGGTTCTAGCACGCTCCGGACGCGATGGTGATGTCAAAACGTCAAGATTCAAAGCACAAAATTTTATGGAGTAATTGTAGCATGTTATAGGATACCTCTTAACTCTTAAAACTCTGTATTTTGAATTGATATTTATACTTTCTTTGTAATTATATGTAAGATAAGAGTGCACATACTCACGTAAAACTATAATATATAATTAAGGATGGCAAACAATGGCTTTTGCCATGGGGGAGGTTGGGCCCAATTGTGCATTTTTCTCTTGTGTTTCTCAATCTATTGAGTTATTCAAATCCTTTTATGTATTATAATGTTGTTTGTATTTAATAGTTAAGATGTTTGATTTGTTGGATTTTTTCACTAAGTTCTTTGTTTATAATTGAGATTTGATTTACTAGATTTGCCACGTGTCCCGCTTCTGACACAATTACTTCTCTCGGAAGCACTATGTATTGATAGAAGTTGAGAGAAGGTAAACAAAATCGTTGTATGGGACTCCAAATACACTTCAACCCTGTGTATTCTTAGTTATTACAGCAGTCAATCATAAGCTGATCATCTGATGGCTAAACTCCAAGAGAAATAGTTTTTGGATTATTTAGACAATGTCTACTACTCCAAAGCAATCTCCAAGTATTAGATCTCATAGAGCCCCTATTAAACCCAAAAATGCACACCAAACACTACCTTCTACTCTGATGTTCAAATGGCAAATATGATGGTTTCATTGGCTTCGAAAGGGCGATAAAACCCTAGGACACCTGCTCAGAATTCTATTTGATTGCTCATTTTTCCCTCTTTCCATCTGAAGTGTCGTTTGGTGCCTAAAAACTGCAATCACACGTCGTGCGATTTCAGAAGCCCTTCTTTTTCATGAGATTTTCCAAAACTCACTGAAAAGTAACTTGCTTTTTGCATGTCACCCTATTCTAGAAGTTTACTACACCTTTTGAGGATATTTACAAGAAATAATGCCAAAAATATCAAAAATAGGCTAAAATGATCCAAAAATCCCGTAGATTGAACCATCCATACTATGGACACTAACACTAATGACTAATATGACATTGACACTCTAGATTAATAAGGAAGCTGGATGATGATGCACTCTAAGGTTTTTTTCATTGTGTCCACATAGCCGCATGTCAATGCTCTTTTACAAAGATAATTCCAAGTAAATTTTTACTTTAAAAATTTACATACAGTAAGCTTTTTTTCTGTTCTACTTTTCTTACACCTCTATAAATTTTCATTCTTTCTTTTATCTTCTTCTACATGCTCCTTAGTTGTGCCTTTGTAGAAGGGGTTAATAGTACTAGAAATTAATGTCTAGCATTACATAAAGTTTTAAAAACCTCAATGTGTTATTTTAGGCACCATTTATTCCTAAGATGCTCATGTAATATTTCCAATCTATTACTTATAGGTGAAAAACATTTGTACTTTGTACATATCTAGTAAGAGCCATGCTGACTCCTATGAAAGTTATAAGAGTTACATTAGAAGACCCGTGGTGATGAATGTGAGGATTAATGTGGAAAATATTCTTTATATGATTCTTCATTAACCATGGATACAAACCAAGTTATGAACAAACAAATAGGACCAATCACAAGCCCAATGGAAAATAGGGAGGGTGTATCCCAACCAAAAGTGAAAATCCTAACCATGATATATATAATATGTAAAAGTGAACAAAGATCTCATTTCTATCTATAAAATATTTGAGTTTCTCCTCTCCTATCTTCTTGTGTATTCTCTCCTAGTTTAGGGGTGCACCTTAAAAAATATGTGTATCGCATGCAAGTAATAAAAGGGTTATTTTATTTAGCGAGATTTATATAAACACTTTTATATAATGGTTTTTAAAATTATAATTTGAGAAAATCCCATAACCCTCTTCCCTTATTCCCCTTATCTTCTCTTGAAAATTCATTATAGGCACACCCATGGATGATGGGGAATGAAACCTAACACCAACAAACCTTAACAAGATTCTATATTGCATTAATACATCTGAAATATTATTAAAATATGATTTACATATAACTAATAAGATTTCTATATACTCTTATAGCTAAAAACTTATATAATTCTAAAAAATGTGTAAATTAAGTTCGAGTAACCATTTACAAAAACTCTAAAGTAAACACTAAACAAAAATGCACATTAGGTGCATATACTACAAGCTCACATCTAGCACATCTCGGAAAAAGACTTCAATGCCCATGTTTTCCCAATCTTAGCAAGCCATGAATAAGGGAGAAGACTATAGTTTGCACATTTCTCCAATCTCACAAAGCTTTCAATAAGAAATATCTAAGGAAATATGTGTCCTTCATGTGTGATATTTTGGTTGGATTGGTCAATGTAAAGTGTTGTGTCTTACGAGACCCCAATTCATCAAAGGACTCTTCTACTATCCTCATTGTTTTCTCCATGAAAACTTTGTGAGACTACTATCTTTCAAGAAGATGGTTCTCTCCATGCTAATACAGCTCCCACACCTTTGATATAAGTTGTAGCACATGGCAACATCCTAAACTCAATTGATGAACTAAATGAAATTGAGAAGATGAAGTTATGATTTGATTGTTGATGTAGATAGCAAAGAAAAAAAAATATCCTAAACAACAAGCAATTTGAGCTTGCTACAATATAGGAAATGAAGGAACCTACACATTTAAAAATGCATGTAACAAAGCACTCATCACACTATTAAATTAAGCATTTCTACATAGGCTTCAGAGAATGTCTAAATCCACATATAAAACAATGTTTATATCACCTTAAACAACACATTTAAGAAATAGTTCAATCTCACATTTATGAGAGCATTTATAGTCTTTCGACGTAGGCAACCTTGTTATGCAAAAATAGAGAAATATAAATTAATAAGCCTGAATAACGAACAATAGTGTGCATCTAAATCATTCAAGGGAAAAAGGCAAGGTTTAAATCAACAAAGTAAATGTTAGCAAATGATGGATTCTAAAGAGAGTGTAAGCAAAGCAAACCTTGGGTGTTTTGAGATGAGCAATCTCTCCACGGTCTTAAGAAGAGGAGTCTCTCCATGGCCTTAGACTAGCTTCCTCTACCTCTCCCCCTCTCCCCCTTTCCCTCTCTCTCTTCATGCTTATTGTCCCAAAACTTTTTGTTTTTTCTCTTTTGGGAATGCCTAGTTTCAACATTACGATGTTTAAAATTTGTGAGTGCATGTAAATACACGTGAAAATATTTGCATTAAATTTGCATCTAGGTTAATGTTAAAAGGGGTGCTTGGAAGGAAAAGTTGATCTAGGTTTTAAATGGTGATTTACAAGCCAACATAGCCCAATAACCTAAATGAATTCACAAATTTAAGGCCACAATATATAAAGCATGGTACATAAGCATGTGTATACTATATAACATATTCAAGGAGAAATTGGATGTCTTTGATACTAGGAGAGAAACTCAAGAAGAGTCATAACATCAAGTGCTATGAACACAAATAAATGATCTTCCTTGAAAATAATAGTACCATTATATACATACTATTATAGAAGTATGATATTTACAATATTTACTAGGATTAACTATGAAAATAAGATGATTTGTACTTTATTCATTTTTATGGAATTGGCTTATTTATCTCATGATACTGTGACATGTTACGTGTAGCAGTTTATGTGACACTAGTCACATTATGTTTAGTAGATAGATGGAAGGATACTAATGTACTTTCTTTAGGTGAATCTATAGTAAGCATAATATATAATAGTATGTGTTTACATAATATTATAATATATATACATGATATTATATATTATTAAAAATAGCACTGTATTTTGTGAGTTATATATTTAAGCTTCTTTAGTAGTAATTTTAACTAAATCATTGATGTTTAGTACTACTAAGTATTATAATTTAATATTTTTAATATAAATAATATTAGAGTATTAGATTTAGGATATGATTTTATCAAAATAAATTTTCATTATAAAATGATTTGTTATTTTCTTTATGTGGTTCATTCTTAGAGAGCTTTGGTAGCTTTTTTTATAAAAGCAACATGATCATCCACAAAACAAGAGAACATGGTAAAAACTTAGTTTTGTTATTTCTCCCTCATCCATAGTTAGAATTGAAATCTTTCAAAGTTCTTTTTGGTTTTAACACATTTTGGGCATGGTGGTGATGTCAAAACAACATGATTTAGCACACAAACGTTTCTATATCAATTGCAACAAGCTATAAGAAATCTCTTAATATATATATATATATATAAATTTCTAGTTTGGTTTATATTTGTATTTTCTTTGCAATTAGATATATGATATGAATGTAAATAGCTATGAAAATCAATATTCCATATAGAGGATGGAAAACCATGCCTTTTGTCATGGGAGAGGTTGGGCCCTATCATGTGGCTTTCTCTTGTTCTTTGTAAATATGTTAGCTTATTCAAATTCGTTTATGTTTAATTAAGTTGCATATATCTAATATTTGAGATGTTAGATTCTCCACGAGGTCCAATTTGTAACAATGGTATCAGAGCTTGGCTATGCTTCAACTTTTGATCGTTTGGCATCTTATGTGAAGGCAAGTGTACTGTATCACAATCAAGATCTAAAAGCCAAACTGTTACAAATAAAAACTATGGTCACAGAAGCTACATTATTAAATTTTGAATGATTATAAGGGTTACCCAAACTCCAAAATCTCAAAGTTACTATAATCTTTATATTCTAGTCTGAAATCCTTATATGGAGCTATTTTCTAGGTACTGTAACTTTCTATCCATTTAGAATTTGAGGATGATATAAAAATAAAAGTTTTAGAGATTAAAAAGATATATAATTCTTACTAAATGCAATTTTTACATATTATGAATATTTTGTGAGATATTGTAATCCTTAAGTGACCATGAACCCATATTTCACAACAGATAGCAGACATTTATGTTTTGGCAAACTTTGGGCTCTATTTTCTCATGCCTACCTTCCGAATTAGTAACTCGCAATAAGAGATGATTTATAGATAGTCTAATTATCTAAAAATCTCTTATTATCATCTTGAACTAAATCTAGATACTTAGAAAGTTATTTTCCTCTAAAGTAGACCTTCAAATTGACATTGAATTAGCCAATTTTTAAAGCTCAAACCTATATAGTGACCCAGCTTCACATCAAAATAACTTTAAATTTATTGATATTTTAAATGTATTATAAAAAGAAAAGTTATAGCTTATAAAAAGAGCTATAATAACTTCTATTAGAAGTTTTTTATTAAATATCATAATTTTTTTAATCATAGCAAAAGTTACCCTTTTAGTTTAATTGTGTAATTCTTTCCAAAAATATGCTCTTCTGTCAAATTCAAGTATTGAGTTGGTTAATTCTTCCTCTTTTTTAGAGCATTACATAGTTAATACATTTTGTAGATCATTGGAAAATCTGAAAGTTTATTTGATGCATGATATTCTAGTTATTGATCTCATTTAAAAAGATATTTAAATCCCAAGGTACCTATAACTCAAATTCTACTTCAGTAACCAAAATAAATTTAGATTTATATATGTACATTAAGTAACTATTATTTGTTCAATCTGTCTATCTTTCATCTTATATTACATAGCTATTATTTAGGTAACTATCTTTAGATCTTATCTTAGCTTCATTAAAAAGTAAAACCCATTGATATTCTTACGCATTAACTGTCTACCACTCACAATCACATTAATGTCCCATGAGCATAGATTTGTTGCATAAGATAGTGTTTCATAAAAATACATGCTTACCTTGTTTTCACACAAAAGGTGTAGATTCGCCGCATTACATAGCATTGGCACATTGGTGTGCAAAAATGCTTAACCATGGATATGTCATCACATGTGGAAAACTTGGGTAAGTAATGTAAATGATATTTATTTGCATTTTCAATGCTTACCCACAACGAGATTCCTCTTAATGGATGGGAGTCTTAAGTGGTAACTCACATGTTTGCAATGTTTTTTTGGCAACTTAGTTTTCAAGTGCATTCTTGCTATAGGAAATGCAGTCTTGTTGCAGGATTTGTAGTCCCACTATGGGATTTGCAACCACGAGTGGAATTTTAAGTGTTTAGTAGCACCTTTGCCACCTGGCAAGGGAGAGTAACCTTAGTAATAAGGAAAAATGTGGGAGATGTGTTTGGGGGGTGATAACACAACATGGAGAGGAAAGGAACTACAAACGATAAAGGATTTCTTTGATTCATAGCTTGATGGCAATGTGGTGAAGATGGATTGTTGGAATAAAATCAACAGTTGCAAATCTTAGGTTCTTTGAGTATGACAAGGAGGGCTTTCTCTCAACTTTTCTTTCATTTTCTCTTGCTATAGGAAACATAGTGAGTGCAAACTTTTGTTTGAGGTATTGCTATCATCAAGAGCGACAATAGGAAATATATTTTTCTTTGTTTTTCTCATCATTGAGAGAAGAGACACAAAAATTTTAGTGATTGAGGGATTGGTGTGCTGCAAAGGCTATGTGTACTGACACTATCAAAGGTTAAATATACTACTTAAGTTAATAGATAATTCAAGGAATTTATAATAGTGAAAATAATAAAATTATAGGTTTCCTTGGGAATGGAAAGACTTTCTCACAGGGTCATGTTAAATACTTGCAGAATAAAAAATTATGCATGTCTTGAAGTTTTGTGAATCCTAAAGATCTGTAGTGTTTTGTTAGGGAAGAGTACGCTAAAATATATGTATTTTTACACTCGAATATAGATCTGGAATTAAAAGAGGTAGTTTGGTACTCCACAATAGTGGCTCAAAATTTGTAGTAGTAATCCTTGAAGTGGGTCTATAGCTCCTAAAAATATGAAAATTAGTAAATCTAAAAATTTGAATTGCTAGATGCTAGATTAAGATCTCAATGGAAAGAAAAAATTATAGGGAAACTTGTTATGCTTTCTGTGGAGTTGATGAATACTTTGATAAGAGAGATTCTTTGGTTTTATCCTATGGTATTGTCTTGGGAGTAGATAGAGGTTGACCACCCAATTCACCTACCATAGATTGGTGCCCCCGTTGAGGATGTCTCACTGATCATATCAGTTGGGAAGTGTAAGGTTTGGAGACAATCTATACACAAACTCAAATATGGGGGCATGGATCTTTTTTTGGTATTAAAAATGAAGATGTAAATAAGTTTATAGGAAATCAGAATGGATGGTCGACAAGGATTATAGAGACACTGATGATGAAAAGCTTTGAATGATTGTCATGTTACTTGAAGGTTCTGCAAGACTGGTGGGATTTGTTGAGTGAAAAAACAAAAATAAATTGGAATAAAGTTAGAACTATAAGCCACGATGTGGAAAACTCCTAAGAGCATGGAAATCTTTGGAAATAATGTTTCAGGAAGAGAATGAGACAGTGTTTAAATTTGGTGCCAAATTTGAAGGGAGATGGACAAAGATTATACAAGATATGGAGTAGACTCTAATCATATTCTTGACAAATGATAAATTCACTTCTTTACTCAAATCTAAGATCAAAGAGAAGATATTGATAGGAGACCTTGATTTATTTGACGATACAATTAAAATAGCCAAGAAAATTTAGAGGATGTTGCAAATAAAGTTGGAATATCAAGAAATATTTATGCACCTATAATTCAAATACTCAAAATGGTTGATAGTGTTGCATGAAATATAGGATAGGAAGTTGTAAATCTTTCCAAGATATTTAAAAAAGCCTGGAAATGCTATACAACAAGATTATAGGAAACTTGATGATGATGTAATTCAACAATTGTAGGAACAGTTGGCAAATCTAAACTTAAACTTGAATAGATTGCAGCTAGGCAACCTCCATTGCAATAGGGATTTAGAGGACCTCACAAGAATAGGTGGGAGAAATTTGAATGTTTCAATTTTAGGAAAAGAGAACATATTACCCTTGATTATCCATATCCAAGAAGAACAAGAGGAGAGATGTATCCCATGCCACAAAATAGTGCTAAGCAAGATGCTAGACAGTAGAAGGAACACCAATGACTTGAACTTGCTAGGCAACAATTGGAAACAAGATGTGACGAAGGCCAATTTGGTATGAATCTAATTGAAACTAGCATGTTCGATTATGGAAAAAATGCAAATGTTCTAGCTAACAAGAGAGGCAGAAAGAGGGATACTAAAAATGAAGCTCAAATGACAGCAAGAATTAAGAAAGGGAAATAGGTTGTAGATGAGCCAGAGACAATCAATAAGGCTAGACAAAGAAGGAGATATCAAATGGGGGATTTTTCATAGGAAGTCAATTAGGTTCCTTACAACCTACTTGAAGATCTTAAAAGTAGAAATGCTAATTTTATATATGGACAGCTAATATATATGAATGAGTTTATCCTTGAGGAGACAATGGCATGGGCTAGTTAGTATTAGAAAATGGAGAACTAGAGCTGAGCATGTGGGGGTTGTATATTTTGGTATAATTCAAGAAAACGTACTTAGTGTTGAAGTCAAAAAATTGTTCGATGGAGGGTTTATTTACCCTATTGATGATATAAAATGGGTATCTCCTATTGTAATAAGATGAAAAAAGAATGGAAAATGGAGAGTATGCATTGGTTTTAATCCTTTTAATGGTGCAACCAAAAGTGATTACTATCCTCTTCCATTTCAAGATGAAAATTTGGATCAAGTAGTGGGTCATGAGCTTTATAGTGTATGTGATGGGTATTTTGGGTACTTCCAAATCAATGTAGCAAAGGAGGATCTGAAAAAGACAACATTCATTACTCCTTTGAGATGTTTTTGTTGTAAGGTAATTCCTTTTTCTTTGATGAAATCATATGCTAGTTTTCAAAGAATTGTTAGTTTGGTATTGGGATGTAGTCCAATCTATGATGGAGGATATGTGCTATAGGTTTGGGATACCATTGGAAATAGTTTCAGATTATCCATATTTGTGAAAATTTCCTAAATAAAACATAACCCTTTTCTATTGAATCTGTAAAGAACCCCTTTATATGACAACCTTTTGTATGTAAAAAATGTGTAAAAATGGTATTTGAAAAATCCCTTATGTTGAATCTAGGCGATACACACATATATTTGTGAGTGACCTCTCGAGAGAATCATTGACTAGGATTTTGTAGAAGATTATTTTAAAATTGGTGGAAGACCATCCCAAGAATTGGAATAACTATCTCCATCAAGCTTTATGAGTTTGTAGGAAATTTCAAAAAACAAGTAAATGTTTCACTCCTTTTTATTTAGTAAATAGTCAAGAGGCTATCATACATATAAAAGTCATGTTTTCCATGATGGAGTTTATAAGAATAAGTAAGTTGGATCGAGCTAGGGTTGGAAGTTGATAGATGAGTGAAATTGCATATGCTACAACTAAATAGATAGCAAGCAATGGATTGTTATGAGAAATGTTTTTTAAAAAGAAGAGAATGGTTCATAGTTAGTAGTTTTGGCAGTTTTGGTATTGTGAAATTTCGTGTTAATTAGGGGGGGTTTCAAATGATGGGTAGCATGCTCAGAGTGTACTTTCACACCTAACGAACACCCTACCAAGTTTTGTAGCCAGCCGAGCAAGTATGTGGAAGACATGTGCTCATGAAGTTTAATGTTTGTAGTAGATTGCATGCAGAAATCTTGAGGGTGCACCTTATAGAACATGTAAGATACCAACTGATTTCAAAAGAAATGATATTTTATTTCGTAAAATTTATAAGATTAAATTTATGAAAGTAATTTTTAGATTATAATTAGAAAAAAAGGTAAGTGTAATATAGTAAAAGGGGTAATTTTATCTCGGGTAAGTTACTCATGAATATATGTGTACATCACGTGGGTTCAAAATAAGGTATTTTTAAAATACTATTTTTATAAATTTTTATATATAAAAGGGTTTAATATAAATGTATTATTTAGAGATTAAATAGAAAAGGGTTATGTTTTATTAAGAAAAAATTCACAAATAATGATATCTATAAATAGGTCTTGAACACATGTGATGTAGAGGATATAGATATAGTAACTTCCATGAGAATTTTATGGCCTTATAGCATGTAAAGAAAGGGTACTTCTTAATACCCTTTGAATGCATATTATATAGGTGATTTCTTATAGGTGCAACCCCCAAGGAAAAATGAAAGAGTATAGACTCTACACAGAATTTTTTGGGCTGAAAACTTTGGAATTTGACTTTGATGTCTTCTAACAAGTTGTAGTTTGGAACTAGAGGTACAATTTTCCTTTAGAAAAATTGGCAATTCAAGTTACAGATCAAAAGTTATGAGTAGTTTTAGGGCCAAGTGTCTTAATTGAAAGGATATTTGAAGTCACAATATGTATTTGTTGGATGTGATTTCAAATTTTCAATAAAAATTTGTCCACATTTTGTGTTCCAAACTAAGGGAGTAGACTAATCATGGTGTGTGAAAATGCTTAACCATGGATATACCATAGTGCGTGGATAAACTAGATAAGTAATGTAAATGCATTTATTTGACTTTATTGGAATAAAATCTACTACCACAATTCCTACGTTCTTTGGCTATGACAAGGAGGGTTTTCTCTTAACTTCTCTTTCCTTTTCTCCTACTATAGAAATACGATGAGTGTGGACTTTTATTAGATGTATTTTTGTCAGCAAAAGAGATAACAGGAAAGTTGTCTTGTTGTATTGTTGATTGTGTATGGCACATGTGAGAGGTTTCACATCAATGAGAGAAGGAAAATGAAAATTTTAGAGATTGAGAGACTAGTATGTTGCAAAGGCTATGTACTATCATGAAGGGCTGAATATGTGTGATATTTCCACGTAATAAAAGTTAGTTGGTTAGTTCGAAAGTTAGTTAGTCCATTAATAAGTTAATAAGACTACTAACTAAAGACTAACTAAGGTAAAAACTAACTAGCATTAATAGCTAATAATTTTTATTCAATTAAAAATACATTTAAAAAATCGAGAGTCATAAATCTGAGATTTTTCTCGGATTGATAAGGACCGTAGCCACCCTTTACGAAAAATACAATGTGAACGGGGCTTATGAGCCATATTAATCACTAGTATTAATGTGTATAGTTTGAATGGTCCAAAAATATTAGATTCTTGTGGGGGAAAAAACTATTATATTTTAGATATTATCCTAAAAAGATAGAACTAAAAGTCATTTTAAAAAAAAGACAAGTGATGTTTTAGTTAGTTTTGGAGATTTTATAAAAAGAGAAATAAAGAAAAGTGACTGGCAAAATCGCGCGCGCTGCGATCGCAGTCTACAGGCAATAGACAGCACTTCGAATAGAGAAAAGAAGAACGAGTGAACTAAGAGCTGTTTAAGCAAGTATCTTGGAGTTTTACCCCCTTTTTGGAGCCAATGCAACCATCAGATTTATGATCTGAGCATCAAATCACTGAGTCTTCTAAGAGCCCCTCCACTCTTGTTCTCAGACTTATCCCCTCCTCTCTAATTCATTATAAATATGAGGCATGGGGAGGCACAAGGGAGCATAAGGAGACCCCGAAAGGCTGCAAGAGAGAGGGAGAGAGAGAGTATACCCCTCCAAGAGATTGTGAGAGAGAGCTTGAGAGAGAGAGAGAGAGAGAGAGAGAGGAGTTACCTCGAGAGGCTGCACAATTTCCCTCTAACTCGATCCTCGATTTAACCATCTTCTCTTTCACTCTCCCATCTCGAATCTATTCCACCTTCTTAATCTCTTGAGTCTACTTGCGGATGATGGCCTCCAAGCAAAGAATTTCGTGTGTGGATGACAATCCTACAACCAGCAACAGAGCTTCGGGCGAATGCATCATTATCAATCCAATTGCGGTACCGGTCATAAGTAATGTATTTTCAAATTGATAGATGCTTGTTTTAATGCTCGCAAGAGATGCATTAGGCTCCGTACCTTGTGGTACTAGAATAGGTCATTGAAAAGGATAAATCGCATCTCAAATATTCAAAGATGAAGTTTGTGAAGTGCTTGTATCAAAGGGAGTTAAATTGCACCTAGTTGCTATGTGATGAACCCGTGCATAGCATAATCAACATAAGGGACACCAAAGTATTGAGCATCGATGAGTCTTTGATTAATCTTTACCGAGGATAATATTGTTTAAAGTTTGCAAATGCATATACACGGTATATACATGGGAGAGATTATGTAAACTTTACATCGATGACATGCGACTCCTTGCCTTAGGAGAAAGGAAGATAAAGCCAAGAAAAAATGTTTCATAGTAGGAAAATGCAAAAGGATAATTATCACTTAGAGAAGAGGCATAAATGCTCTTGCTAGATTGATTAATTTGCATTGGAATGATAGGAATTACGTCATGTATAATATTGGAACCTTTAGTATATGCCTTAGGCTAAAGGAGGGAATATTAAGTAAATTCTACTCTTTGGCCCCAAGGGGGAGAGTGAATATGTGATGGAATTATTGTCGTGTCTATTATTGTATTGTTTGGGAAAAATACAATTAGTTTTGTTGGTTGATTGAACAACACCCTAAATGTTTTTCTTTCAATCAAGGGATTGTTGCATTGTAATTTGGATAAATATTCCAAGGCTTGTGTTGATGGCAAATGCATGGCAGGGGTTTGTAATGACAAGTTGCCATGGGAATAAGGAAATGTTTTTCTAGAATATGATATTAGGGCAGATTGCTTTGATTGTGATTGAATGGATTAATTAAGGAAGGATATTTTGCACGCGTGGATCATCTCCAAGATCACATCACGGATTATCCCGAGAGGGCACTGCTCGATTCACAGGCCGATGGTCGAGTGGTGAAAAGGCCAACCACGGAAATGGCATCTCACTCCTAGACCACTTGTGGGTCAGGTGGAGCTCTGGACACCCCTTGCCTGTCCAAAATGGAGCTGGAGATCCCCGTGAGCCCAATGTCTGGGACGTTGGAAGATCCTATTCTAGATAAAGGATGGAAATTTTGGTGCCATGTGATTTGGACCGGGTACTTCTCTTGAACAGAAGGGATATAATAATTCTCCTGTATGGGCAGGAGACAAAGATTAACTTAAAAATAAGTTAAGGAACTTGTTTGATAAAAGGATTGCTTGTTTTGTTTTTGTGCATGTGTTGTACATTACGTGAACGAACTATGTGCCCTAAAATGCTTAATTAATGAAGCTGATTTTAAATGTCGCACATAAATGTGGTAGGACCTAATTAGACAACTAAAGCTATCAAGGGAAGTGGGTGGACGGAATCCCCCGATGGGTCCGTCCTACGGCTGGGTGGTCCCAGAGAACTAGGAGGCTTCTCACAAGGATTTACCGTCGGATAACTTTAGGTATTATTAAGTTAGAACCCGATTCATGCCATTTTAGGGGATGGGAAGGGGACTATGCCCTACGGGCAGGGAGGTTGAGTGGTGCATCCCTCTCGTTTCCCATTCTCTTTGAACCAAGTGCGACATGGGTCTGCCTCGGCTTGGGCATCTTTGCGTAAAGTAGGATGCCTAGGATTCGACGCTAGAATGCTGTTAGGAGACCTTGGTCATTAAGAACCCAAATTTCAGGTCGATCCTAGTGGGTTCGGCCGTGAACATTCCGTTGCGAGGTGGATTCGGGAAACCCTAGGTGACAAAACTTGAAACATTCCATGGGAATGCCGGGCAATGACACTTAGATTCATTTCTCGATAGACCGCTAAAAGCGTGCCTAGACAATCGATGGGTGAGCATGCTACAATATGCTGCTCGAGTCAGTGGACAATTCAAAGAATTTAAAACAGTGGAAGTAATAACATTGTAGGTTCCCTTGGGAATGGAAAGCCTTTCTCATGTGCCCATGTTTAATACTCGCACAATTTGAAGTTATATAGCTATTGAAGTTCTATGGATCCTAAAGGTTTGTGGTGTTTTATGAGGTAAGATTATACTAAAATATATGCATTTTCACACTCGAATGTAGATCTAGAATTAAAAGAGGTAGTGCACTATTCACAGCCCTATAGTCTCTACAGTTATGTTTGCAACTCCACAGTGACAATCCCTGTAATGGATGTGCAGCTCCTAAAACTATGGAAATATATAAATCTAAAAATTTGAATGAATAAAAGGCTAGACTAAGATCTCAATGGAAAGAAATTGTTATAGAGGAACTTGTTATGTTCTCTAAACTTTATTTATTTTTGTGGATTTTGTGTATTTGCAAAATGATCCGTGACACTTGCTACATGTAACACTACACATGAGATTGATCACATTCCTCCTGGTAGATAGATGGAAGAATAGTAATTTGCATTTTGTGTTGTGGTGAATAGTTTATTATGCAAAATTAGGTGAATTAATACTTTAAAAAAAATATTAATTACAAATATTCTTTAAATGAATCTATATAGTAGGCATAATATATAATAGTATGTATCCACATGATATTATAATATATATACATAATATTATATATTATTAAAATAATGACTATATTTGTGAATTATAAGTTTAAACTTCTTCAGTAGTAATTTTAACTTGAAATTTAATATTTAGTTTTCTTATTTATTTTTAAAATTTTTGAAATGTATATAATATTAGAGTATTAGATTTAAGATTTTTTTTATTGAAATAATCTTTCTTTATAGAATACTTTGGTATTTTGTAAATGTGGTTCTTTCTTAGAAATATTTGCTAGCTTTCTTCATAAAAGTAGTAGGATCATGTGTTGAAAACAGGATAGTAGGGTAAAAACTTAGTTTTTCGTTTCTCCCTCATTCAAAGTCAGAATTGAGAGCATTTAGAGTTGTTTCAAAGATTTCAGCTCATCTCAAACATGATGGTAATGCCAAAACAATGTGATTCAATAGTAGACTTTTTTACATCGACTACAATAAGCTATATGGAGCCTCTTAATAAACAATTTTTTTTAGTTTGATTGGCATTTATATTTTCTTTGCAATTAGATGTATGCTATGAATGCAAATAGCTATGAAAATCAATAATTTATAATGGAGGATGGAAAACCATTGCTTTTGCCATGGGGAAGATTGGGCCCTATTGTTTGTTTTTCTCTTATTCTTTTTGAATTTGTTAACTCATTCTAATTCTTTTATGTTTAATTAAATTGTCTACATCTAAGATTTGAGATGCTAGATTCTCCACATGGTTCGATTTGCAACACATACTCTTCCTCAAATAACACAACGCAATGCTCTACACCCATGGCTCACAAGCTAGTAAAGGAGTGGGTAACAAAAGCTTCTCATTAATCCATTAGGAAAGCTTGAACTCAGAAGCCTCATCAATTCCATGCACACTAGCATCTTTTTCTTCTTGAATAAGCTAACTGTCAAGAAACCTCCATTTTTCTATGAAACCTCTATGATGGTTGTTGCGAGATCTTAAATGCAAATAGTGTAGCCTCTACCTTCAAAAACTGGAAATCATCTTCTTTCCTTCTTGGGTCTCTAGATACTCCATCCCCTTCTCCCTCTCAATAGAATGGGCCGTTTATTTAGGCCTCATCCTTATAGCTTTTTAGTTATATGCCCTTTGAAAAGCTTGTCTTTCCTAAAACATTCGAAGAGTGGCCCATAGCTCAGAAAATCATAGTTGTTGCATAGAAAATTTTATGGCCATAAAATTAGTCCTCATGAATGGTTCTTTGTAATTTATGGCATTTTCAATTTATCTTCTCCCAAAAAGAAAATTGTAATCTATAAAATTCTTCATTTTTAAAGAGTCTAGGTCTTAAGATATTACAGTTTAAATAAAGACCTTCTTAAAAATGCTTAATCCCCCTTTCCTATGGTTAAATGATCTTGAGGCTTTTGACCTTATTCACCACCTAGCTTTATGTGTCAAACTCCATGCATCTTGACTTTATCCTCCTAAGAAAATAATGACTAAATCATGTTTCCCTAATGACATCCTGACATAAAATATACTTGTCATGAGCCTTGAATGATCACCATGAAGCTTCATATACAAAATAATTAGACCTTCATGCTATCAAAGCCAAATGTGTGATAATACACCTAACTTCAAAGTCAAGATACCAATCCTTAAACCTCTCCATGAACCCTAGTCCTTGCATCAAGAATAAAACCCATTCTACTTTTTTGTGATGCAAGGTAAAACCTTGTTAGTTAATAAGAAAAATCCTAGCATGCTATCCTAGAAAAAAAGAAACTCCTAATGGCTAATTAAACCTTTCCAAATCCATTTGCCTTTAAGGTACAAAATTTTCTCATATTCCTTCTCTAGCATGGCTAGTCCATGTGTTGTCCCATCTTCATCAAGTCATTTTTTATCAATGAAAAAATGCCCCACAACATGGGTATTAGCTTCATGTGATAGGTGCAATGCACTCAGTGTGGTGTGTTATATTATGCTCTTATGAGATCCTATAGGTTAGAACCATATCCTTAGGGAAGCATGTGTTGACTTTATGAAGCCCCATATGTAAAGAAAGACATGATAAAAAGGGCAAATACAATTATAGCCAATTTTGATCAATGGTGAGGCTATGTTTTATAGGTCATATAAAAGTATCACACTTCATCTCAATACATGTTATTCTTTGTTTAAACCTTTTTAAAGGATGCCACAACATATGGAGTGTTCCCATGACCTGTGAATTTTAACAAAGTTTGAGATGACTTGCATATTTAAGAAAAAGTTCTGATCTTCACCATTTTCCATAGCTAGTATTTTGTGGGTTGCTATTGATTGGCTTAGAAGAGATAGGATTAGAAGAAAGTTTTTATGGGAGAGTTTTTCTACTTTCATCTTGAAAGACTATGTTAAGGTGTAATATTTGTGAATCACTCATTGCATGCATGATTTTATTACTTTTATGGGAATTTATGCTATAGGCATACATATTTTGAATTTTGTAAGTTCCACTCAAATCCTAGTGATTTAGCCTCAAACATAGAGGAGGACATACCTTTTGAGATGAGCTATGAAGCATGAACTCATTTGGATCACTAAGGCAAGCATGGTGCCACATGAGATATGGTTCTCTTCAAATGGTTATATATCACTCTCAAACGTATGGGGTGGTGCACAAAATATGGAGCATTGTGCCATCTATTAACATAGAATTGGGTACATGTTTTTAGGATGGTGGACACGTATGAGTGGGGGGACGACCCACATAAGGCTTGTACTCCGCACCCAAGTCCTTGCAAAGTGACAAGATTCATTCATTAAACAGTGTACTACGTAATCGATAAGGTTTGAACCTCTACCAATCCTCACAAAGTTCAACGACCTAACTAGTGGGCCAATCGCTTCTTTGTGTCATCAGCAAGCATGGATGAGCAATTTGAAGTAGCGTAACCGCCCTCATAGTCAATATCAATATAATGATGGTTGCACTTGAAGAAATCTTACCACATATGGTTTTCAAGCAAAAGTATGAAAATAGCTCAAAAGAGGGTTGTCGAGATATCGAGCTCCACTCGTGATATGCCAGGGTGACCGTTGTGCATTTATGTCACCGACTTGTTAGTTGCAGATGCGGTTGGTACACCACCCATGAATAATAGTTAGATGATAGCTATCCTTATCTACTCTAGTTTGTGGTTCAGTTAGTATGCCACCTTAGCTAGTTGAGTTTGGTTTGAGACCCATATATAGGGTTCTTCTATTTTTTTGTATGAGAGTTCTTTTGGCTTACACAACTAAGAAGAGGAAAACTGTTTTTAGCCTCCACCTTTGTGTATAGTCCCCCATTGTGCAAGTGAGAAAGCTACAAGTGAGACTCCTTCCTTCTCTCCCACAATCTTGACATGGTATCAGAGCCTTGATCATGGTAAGGAGCTCAAGAAAGCAAACCAAGTTTGCGGTGTTCTAGTAAGAGGACCAGTGTTGCTTTCATTTTTATGTTTTGGGAGCAAGTCTCAGCAGGTAGCACAGCTGGAAAGTGCAAGAGTGCATTGTCTCAGGTTGAGACACCCTTCGCGGTGTAGCAAGAGGGCAGTATATGCTGCAAGAGAGAGCTTTAGCCCATGGTTGCTCTATTTTTTTGATTTGAGGCAATTTCAGGGCCTATTTTGGAGACGAAAGTTTTCTGCACGCACTCAGGAAAAGGCCCTGTTTTATGCTGTGCGACCACTGTTCTACAGGTCGGTGAAAAGTTACTGTAGAAATTGCATCGTATGCCTGTACGTAGAGACATTGGGAGTTACAGAATCATCCTTGTTGCATGTTGATGCAAAATCGTCATTAGGAAGTGACTGTGTGGTCAAATACCACTTTCGTCAGTTTTGCAGATTTGCCCTTGTGAGGCTGAAGCTGTGTTTTTTGCAGTTACAGAATTTTTTTGCAGTATTCTGTAATGGCGTCTGATTCTCTTTCACAGATTGTCACTAAAAAGCTTGACAAGAAAAACTTCCAAGCATGGAAGTTTAGAATGACGAATTTCCTTATGGGAAAAGGATATTGGGAATTTGTTGCAGGAAATGAAGAAGAACCAGTTCTTCTTGATGTTCCCAATCAACAGCAAATGCAGGCGTTTAAAGGATGGCATGAGAGAGCCAGAAAAGTTATGTACTGTGGCTGTCTATCAGTATTTCAGACTCTATGATTGTGCATATTCAGGATGCAAGCACGCCAAAGGAGGCATGGGATACTTTGTCAAAAATGTATAGCACAAATACGCAAGCCAGGAAAATGCAGCTCAAGCAAGAGTTGCATAATGTGCAAAGAGAAAGTATGAGCATCAATGACTACCACATGAAGGTGAAGAAGATTGCAGATGCACTTGCTTCCATTGGATCGCCAGTGGAAGATGATGATTTAGTTTCTGTGACCTTGAATGGTCTAGGAAAGGATTATGCACAGTTCCGAACATCCATTTCCGTCCGTGAAAGATTTTCTGATTTTGAGGAGTTGATTGCTCTTCTAATTTTTAAGGAGCAGAGAAATGGTGGTGCATCTTCTTTAGGAGGAACTTCAAAGGAAACTGTATTCTATTCAAATGCTGAAAGAGGTAGAGGCAGAGATAGAGGAGGCCGATCTGGAGGCCGTGGTAGAAATCAAAATATATAGCAAACTCAAGAAAACCAGTCCTATGGAGGAGGACATGGTAACTCTAGAGGTAGGGGGAGCCAAAGAGGTCGTGGTGGATGGCAAAGAGGCCAAAATGCAAACAACAATGTTGAATGCTACTACTATGGTAAAATAGGTCATATGGCTAAAGACTGCTATAAAAAGCAGAATGACATCACGAATGGAAAATTGCAACAAGGAAATTATGCATCTTCTAGTAGACAGGGTGATGACAGAAATGAGCATTTGTTTATGGTGCAGCACATGAATAATTCTGTGACAAGTGCAGAAGAAAGCAACGAAGTGTGGTATGTTGACTCACGTGCGTTAAACCACATGATAGGTCATGCAGAATGGATGCAAGATGCAAGAAAAATGGAAAAACCAGGATTTGTGGAGACGGGTGATGATACTGTACATCCTATTGTGTAGATTGGAAAATTTCCTTTGTCTACGCAGGATGGGAAAAAGAAATACCTATCGGATGTATTTCATGTCCCGAATATCACCAAGAACCTGGTTTTTGTTGGTCAAATGGTTGAGCAGGGCTTGCAGGTTAGATTTAATCCTCATGGATGCTTTGTTGAGGATATGAAAAATAAAGGTCGCTTGATAGCAAAAGGAAAGAAGAAGGGTAGAATGTTTACGTTGGATATAGACATGGTTGAATTGAGTGCAGCAATGTTTGCACATGGGACCGGTGTAGTTGCAGATATTGATATCTGGCATAAACGCATTGGTCATGTTAATGTACAGCGACTTAAATCAATGCAGGCCCAAAATATTGTTGAAAGATTGCCTAAATTCAAGGTTGCAGAAATGCATAACGTATGTGAAGCCTATCAATTTGGAAAATAGGCAAGGAAACCATTTCCTAGATATGTTCAAGAGAGTAAGAAGCCATTGGAATTAATCCACTCTGATGTGTGGACTACTAAAGCTACATCTATTGGAGGCTGTCATTATTTTGTCACTTTTATTGATGATTATAGCAGAAAAGTTTGGGTGTATTTTATGAAAAAGAAAAGTAAAGTGTTTGGGCATTTCAAAAATCTTAAAGCTATAGTTGAAAAAGAAACAGGCATGCAAATAAAATGCCTAAGGTCAGATGGAGGGGGAGAGTACCTCTCAAATGAGTTTGCAAGGTTCTTGCAGGAGCATGGAATAAAGCAGCAATATTCATGCAGTCATACCCCACAACAAAATGGAATTGCAGAAAGGAAAAACAGGCATATTGGAGAGGTATCTCGTGCCATGCTCAACGAAAAAGACTTGTCAGATTTTTACTGGGCTGAAGCAGTTGCTACAGCAGTCTACATAATGAACAGGACTCCCACTGCAGCAATACATGGCATGACTCCAGAGGAGAGGTATACTGGTAGGAAACCAAATATTTCTGATTTGAAAATTTTTGGTTGCATTGCCTATGTTCATGTGCCAGATGAGTTGAGATCCAAGTTGGATCCAAAAGCTGAGAATTGCATCTTTATTGGCTACTCTCTGCAGAGCAGAAAGGGTATAGATGCTATAACCCTTCTACTTGTAAGTTTACAGTTAGCAGAGATGTTGTTTTTGATAAGATGAGTAGCTGGTATAAACCAGTAAATGTGATTGATGATGTAGATGCACAAAATGGTAATGCTGCACAGATTTCACAGCAGCAGTCACAAAATATTAGTGGACCTGGAGTGTCCTCTAGCAGTGGTTCACATTCTTCGCCATGGACAAGCAGATTGAGATCAGGAGAATCTCCTCAAAACAATGCAGATGGTGGTATGTAGGTTTCACGAAAAGGAAAAGAGAAGGTAGATCAGCCCATGTTTGATGTGAATGCAGGTCCCTCTTATGTGGACGGTGAATCCAGTGGCTCAGAATAGAGCATTGATGATGAGTTGGGTATTCCTTCTATTATTACTCCTGGAGTAAGGAAGACTAGGGATGTTTTGAGAGCACCTGGAAGTGAGCCTACTTTGCGCAGGTCTACCAGAGCTAGGTATCCTGTGGATGGGCTGAAATATGATGGATTTACAGCCATTCACTATGCCTATATAGTCAAAGAGATACAGGAACCAGAACCCACTTCTTTTGAGCAAGCCATGGGAAAAGAAAAATGGGAGAAAGCCATGGATGAAGAAATGGATGCTTTGGAAGTAAATGCTATATGGGAATTGGTACCTTTGCCTAAAAATAAGAATGCAATTGGTTGTAAGTGGGTTTATAAGGTAAAGCACAATGTAGATAGTTCTGTGAACAGATACAAGGCAAGATTAGTAGTCAAGGGGTATGCACAAACATATGGCATTGATTATGAAGAAACATTCAGTCCGGTTGCAAGGATGGCAACCGTAAGAGTAGTCATTGCTATGGTTGCATCAAAGGGATAGTCTTTACATCAGATGGATGTAAAGAATGCCTTCTTGCATGGTGATTTGCAAGAAGAGGTCTATATGGAGCAGCCACCAGGTTATGTGCATGCTATTCATCCTGAGTTTGTTTGCAGGTTGAAGAAAGCCTTGTATGGCTTAAAGCAAGCACCTAGAGCATGGTCTGACAAGATAGGACAATATCTTGTCACTATTGGCTTTCAGATTTCCAAGGTAGATTTCTCACTTTATGTGAGAAAAACAGAGAAAGGTATTATGCTGCTTGTCATTTATGTTGATGATTTGATTATCATAGGTGATAGTGATGAAGATAACCTTCATGTGAAAATGCTATTGAAGCAAAAGTTTGAGATGAAGGATTTGGGAGAGCTGCGTTATTTCTTGGGCATTGAGGTGATTAGATCACCAAGTGGGATATGGCTCTTGCAGAGGCAGTATGGATTGGACATGCTGTCCAAATATGGGATGACAGGCTGTAAGCCTATTTCAGTTCCTTTGGAGCAGAATGTGAAGTTGAGCGTAGATGCAGGTGAGCTTCTCGAAGACCCTACTATGTACAGACGCATAGTAGGAAGTTTGATTTATATGACTATTACCAGGCCAGATTTGAGTTATGCTGTTGGATTGGTAAGTCAGTTTATGTAGGCTCCAAGGAAACCGCATTTGGATGCGGCTAGACAAATACTCAGGTATGTGAAGTCCACATTGCAGTATGGACTACTTTATGAGACTGGGGTTCAGATACAGCTGCATAGATACACTGATGCTGATTGGGCTGGTAGTATTTCTGATAGACGATCTACCAGTGGATATGTGTTCTCTTTTGGGAGTGCTGCAGTCACTTGGAGCAACAAGAAACAGCCTACAGTTGCCTTGTCAAGCACAGAGGCTGAGTACAGGGGTGCAGCAATGGCTGCATGTGAGGTAGCTTGGTTGCATAAGCTACTTTATGATATGCATCAACCTACAGATGGGCCATTTGTCATTTATTGTGACAACATGAGTAGTATACACTTGACAAATAACCCAGTATATCATGCTAGAACAAAGCACATTAAGGTGCATTATCACTATGTGCGGGAGAGGGTTTTACTAGGTCTTATTGATCTAGTTTATGTCAGCGCAGAGGATCAGGTAGCTGACATATTCACGAAGGCATTGGGCGCAGAGAAGCTGCACAAGTTCAGAGACCTACTTGGTGTGCAGGAATTGGGATTGAGCTCAAGAGGGAGTGTTGAGATATCGAGCTCCACTCGTGATATGCCAGGGTGACCATTGTGCATTTATGTCACCGACTTGTTAGTTGCAGATGCACTTGGTACACCGCCTATGAATAATAGTTAGATGACAGCTATCCTTATCTACTCTAATTCGTGGTTCAGTTAGTATGCCACCTTAGTTAGTTGAGTTTGGTTTGAGACCCATATATAGGGTTCTTCTATTTCTTTGTATGAGAGTTCTTTTGGCTTACACAACTAAGAAGAGGAAAACTATTTTCAGCCTTCACCTTTGTGTGTACTCCCCCATTGTGCAAGTGAGAAAGCTACAAGTGAGACTCCTTCCTTCTCTCCCACAATCTTGACAAGGGTGACTAGTACAAATTAAGAAAGACTAAAATAAAATACTATAAAAATAAGTGTTTAGTAAAAAAATTGATTTTGGAAAAGGTAGGCTTATTGGACGAAAGCAAAGTTCTTCATCTAATGTTTAAGATAACATCAAGGAATATGAAATAAAAATAGTAGAGGCGAAAGAAGAAAGAGGAATCAACTAAATGCAAAATTTAAGAAATAAGAAAGTTCAAAAAGAGATTTACAATCCAAAATTATAATGAAGGTACAAATAATACAAATAGAGTCTAGAGTTTAAGATGGTTGGGGCTAAGAGTGATGTAAGTCCAAATATCTTCCATGAGAGAAAGACTAAACAAGAGATATCTTGTGAATGATTGAAAGGTTTGAGCTCCTTGTAAATTGAGTGCTTGCGAGTGATTGAAAGGTTTGAGCTCCTTGTACACTGAGTGTTTTGTCCAAAAGATGGTAATATTTTGGAACTTTATTCAAGGGTCTTTTCTTGCCTCATAGTTTTTGCAACCTCTATTTTCTTTACATAGTATCTTGATTGTGAAGGCTGAACCCTTAGAACGAGCATGAATAATGACAATCATCTGATGATGATGAGCACACTTTGATAAGCTCTGTGAAATGATTTTTTAATTCATTCATGACCAATGGAACTAACTAGCTGTGAAAGTATCCCAATTAAAACTTGATGTAGATTAAATTAGATATCACTTGTAGTGATGGAGGCTTCTGTGAACTTGAAGTCATGAAGAGGGATGAAACATGAGGATCGTGTATGAGGAGTGTGTGCGGCCATGTTTTAGAGTAAGTGTGTGTAAGGTCGTTTGACAACATGGATTCATGTCAATGGATCAGCAATGTTGAAATAAGGAAGCACTCATGGGTAAGCAATGTTGAAAGCGGGAAGGCAGACCTCATTGAAGTCAAGTAAGGTCCATGCTACCTACCTACTGACCGACTAAGCCTTTCGAGCGTGGGTGCATTCGATCACGTATTAAGTTGGCCACTTTATGAAGGCACTCCACGTACCAAGTTGGCCCACTTTATGAGCGTGGGTGCATTCCACGTGTTTACTGGTGTTGTATGTAAACACGTATATAGCAATACAAAATATCGCACTTGTGCTTCAACCACTCGTGTATATAAACACGACGTATCTGTCAATACGTAACATCACACTTTGATTTCCACCATTTCTCCAAATTACCTGAAATTCTCCAGCCCCTACATCTAGTTAACTATTCATGGCCAACATGCAGGCGCTCAGCAGTACCGTGTCGATGCTGCTACTATGCAGTGTCGTCATGTTGTTCGTTATGATGCCATCGTCGTCGAGCGTCGGAGCGGCGAAGATCGAGACGTTCAACCCAGCGAGCTGTGATGGAGCTCCGACCAACACCTTCTTCGTCGGCGGCAACACGTGCCAGACGTTCAACGACCAGGGTGCGGTTCGCATCTCCGACGTCAGCGCCAGCACCCGTGTGTCCATCCACAACCAGAGGTTCTGCGAGGCCTCCAGTAGCGTCGCACAAATCTACGGGCCAGGGTGTGTGGTGCAGGGTGCAACCAAGCTGCGCGCTGTCTTCATTCAGGGTTGAAATACTACACCTCCATGCAGGATATATATATAGCAATCGCCTGTGGCCGTCTCTCTCTCTCTCTCTCTCTCTCTCTCTCTCTCTCTCTCTCAAAATGTCGGTTAAGTAGGCTTTGGTATACATGGTGGCTTGCCTCCTTCCTCTGTGGTTGTCATCGCAGTAGCTGAGGGCGGAGGATATTTGTCCCTATGGGGCCTACCGAAGGTGATGGGTTCATCCCTTTCCCGGTGAATAAGAATAAAAAGGCCCCTAGAAATGAGCGATGCGATGTGTATTCTCAAAAAGAGTTCATGCTTATTTGGAAATTGGCACTTTGGTTTTCTACCATTGAGTTCGAGATTACATATCTTATTCTACCAAGGTTATTTCTATATATAGTTCCACCTTTTGAATCAAGCTTTGCTTCATCACGACCTTTATATTTCACTTCCACTACTAAAGTTTTCTTTAACACTTTATCATGTTGCAACATCACTTCTTTGACAAAACTACAAAGATAAATGTAGTGTTTTGTAGTGACCATGATGGTCATTTGGAATCCTAATAAACAGACACGATCATGTGTGCACACATGCACACACACACACACTTCAATAGCCAAAAAGGGGGTTTGGTTCCCCTCAAAACATCATCCTCTACTTTGTTGATTGACGATTTTTTGTATTGTCTTTTGCACAGTGAGTCTAATTTATGGTAGCACTGCCATGTTGTATTGTTTTTTCTTTTAATGAAAATGATAGATATATTGGCCTATAAAAGTTTATAGAAAAGGATTAACAACATCAACTTAGTAATGCATTAAGGTTGGAGCTTAAACATGGCACTTAGTAGGCTTTCTCCAAAAGTGCATAATATACTATGGTAAGGCTTGAGTTTCCAAAGTATGACCAACATCATATCTCCTAGTTCACTATTTCTAAAAAGTCTAGGCTTAAAGGCCATGCACTTTCTACATTTCTAAATAAAAATTAACGTTAACACCTTTAGTAGATCGATGAGCTTCAATGTTTATCCATCTAGCCCACATATATCACCAAAACGCTCATGTTATGTGAATCATGTAGGTTGATTGAATTAAGCCAAAGTTTCATGTTTTTCCAAACTAGCCTAACTAGCATGCACTCTTAGAATAGGTGCATGGTCAACTCTTCCTCATTTTCATGTATAAGAGAATACATGAAAATCTTTAGCATTTTTGAGACTCATTCTAAAGAGGAGATTCCACATGTTGAGTCGCTATAGTATGGTATTTAGTTTTGTCAACAAGATAGCCCTCCAAACCTAGCTAACTCTCTTCTTCTAAGAACTAACACATGCCTTGGGGAGTCTTCTACCATGCTAACTAAGATTGTATAATGATTTGAGGAGAGGGGTCATTATAGTCCTATACTTCTTACACTACCACAATTTTTCTCCATTGGGGGTCACAAGGGGCTTAACATGATGGGTATTTTTGGGAGATAGTGAAATGGTTCATGGTTATTTAATTTTGTAGGAAAAACAAAAGATTCACTTCAATTTCTTTATATTTTCCCCATATCTATGTAAAACTACACAAGGTTCTTAAAAGAGTGTAAAATGTACTTAGCCCTTAATTGTAGGGGATAGTTTGGTAGTTGTATGGGGATCTAGTCCTAGCCATCACCATCTATGCTATCCATGAGAGTGTGGACTTAGGAAACTAGGTGTTTCTTATGTCTACCTTGCAAACAAAGCATCTAGTCTCATCCCACAAACATTGACTATAGATTCCTAAAGATGCATCTATGATCTCTAGCAACATACCAACGCCGAGCGAGGTTGGTCATTATTGCATCAACAAAAAAAAAACTGAGCTAGGCAAGCACCACACTTGGTTCAATGAGAGAGAAATGAGGGGGAATTGAGTCTTGATCCCTCTTCTCATAAGGCATAGTCTCACACTAGCCCCTCTAAAACGGTTCTAAGTCGATTCTAGAACTAACCCTAGGATGGCCAAAAATCATGGCCCTTTTTCTAAGTTTTGTTTGAGAAGCCACTCTGCTAACACAGTCTACTTAGTCATAGGATGGTTCTGTTGAGGAGAGCGTCCACTTGCCCATAGTTATTAAGACATTTTAGTTTTTTAAACAAAAATGCTACTCATGCTATGAAACAATTAAAGAAAGCTTTCTTAATTATCATGATAGTAGGTTCTTTTAGCATGTTCTTATATACAAATATAAAAATATTACTTTGAAAATAATATATTTATATTATTATAATATTTACATCCACTCCAAAGAGTAAGGCCAACTATAAACTTGGGTTGTCACCTTATCTTGGTTATTCTAAGCCATTTGATGCTAAACCATGTTCGAGCCATCTTTATTAAGGGTTGAAATATTATATCTCCACGGTGGATATATAGTAATAATCGTATGTAGCCATATATATATATATATATATCTCTCTCTCTCTCTCTCTCTAATCTACTATCTAAATAAACATTATTGGACTATCTATTTTGTATCCAAGGATTCCTATTTACAACCTCTCTCTCTTTAATGATCGTATGGGATTGCTTAAGCTTGGAACTTAGGTTACATACAAAGGGATATGATATAAAATGATTATTAATAGATTGAATAGAAAAGGCTTGTGTTTTATTTAGGGAAAATTCAAAGATAAGGATATATATAAATAGGTCTTGAATACATGTGATGTAGAGGATATACATGTAGTGAACCCCTTGAGTTTATATGACAAGTATGTAAACATTTTGGGTGATACTAACCATTCTAGGTACAATATAGAATTGCCATGTTCTATTTGGGTGGTTTTTGGCTATAATAATGAGGTATTGTGTGTTTAATGGGCTCGCTACAACTCCCTACAATTTTACATAATAAGAAATATTTACATTGTTTGTTCTTAAGAGCAATGAAAACCTTGGTGTGATTTCATATTAGATCTTAACAAATTTTCACTCATTGTTGTGCTAGCAAGGCTTATTGTTATAATATGTACTAGTATATTTTGTATGTCCATTGTTTCATATATCCTTCTTTAATTATTCATGTGATTTGAATGTAGATCATTGCTATTTCGTATGCCAAGTAGTGCTTGGCACATTTTAGAATAATAAATAATGAAATGTAAAGAATGGGATTAGAGGGTCTTACACGGGGTTACCACGGGGATAGCACATGCGAATACCCGGTTACATGGATGGGGTATTTCAGGTGTACAAGGACTTGCTTAGGGCACCATTTTATGAATATACATCTGTCCTTTCACCTTCTTCACCTTCTTCCTTGTCCTTCCATGGCTGCCAGCCATTTCTCTCTCCTCTTGTCTTTCTCTCTCTACTCTTAGTATTTCTCTCTCCTCGTCGCCCTCTTTCTCTCTCTTTCTCTTCTCTCTACAGTTCTTCTCTCTCTTCTTGTAGTCTTTATCTCTCTTTTGCACTCTCTCTCTCTCCTCCTCTCTCTCTCCTGTCTCCTTTACAGTTGGTATCAGAGCTTAGGTATTTGGTCCCTTCTTTCTCTTTTCTCACATCTAGTTCTATTTTTCAAAAAAAAAAACTAGTCAGATAGGTACAACATGGACAGGAGTTGTAAGAAGCTTTAATGGAGTACCACAGGGTGCTGGCAGCCTTTATTGGAGATCTCACAGGAGCCATGGCCAAGTTGGAGGCACTAGTCAAATTTAGCAACTCGTTTTCAACTTTGAAGTAAAGTTCTAGAGGTTCTTGGGTGAAGAAGACTCACATGACTTGGAGAGAGTCTTAACTACAGTTACTTTTCAAAGGAGTGCTCTCTTCTTCATTTGTGAGGAGCTCCCATGGATTCTCAGTCCAACGGATGAAGGGAGAAGTCTTCTTTGTTAGCTTCTTGGCCTTCTTGGTCTTCTTGTCCGCAAGAATAGAAGCAAGCTCCGCAGCAGCCATAGCTTGCAAACCCACTCAAAATGATTGTATTATGTGATAGCTCGCGAAGCTGCCTGGATAGCTCCTTCATTTTTGACAATGTCCCGTGTCTGATCACGCTTCTCTAAAGATTCGTTGTCTTCCTGGTCCTCTCCCCATCCTCTGACCAAACTTTGTCAGTATCTTCAAACTGAGCTCCCAAAGATGCAGAGGGAGAAGATTCAATGATTTGGTCATCTGAAGATAACAACTCGTAAAATTGCTACGTGGTTCTGCCGTATACACAGAATTTGGTTTTGGCAATATGGCAGTGTTTTGGCCAATGGAATCATAGGCTGAAAGGGGAACAAAGCTTGACGTAACATACATGCCTGACTCAGGAGATGCAGATGCCATGGGAGCAAGGGTTGAGCGACTGACAACATTACCAATTTGTGACACTGAAGAGTTCGGCAAACGAGCAGCACCTGACTTGAGCATATCTGGGATAGAGCTCCGTACAGAATTGACTGCCCCATTTTCTTGGAAAAGATATTGATGCAGAAACACAATCCATTGCAACTGTTTCAGATGCACGACTTTTTCCCCCAAAATGCAGAAGCCTTTTGGAACCTTTTGCTGGTTCTTTGGCTGTAGAGTTTGATTTCTGAGGACCACCAAACAGTCTATGGCCACGAAGAAGATCACTCTCTCCATTATAGCAGGCTTGTGAAGAGTTCCATGAAGCACAACTATCTGATGGAGATTCCAAAGGTGTAGCTGCGTGAGGACTGAATCGTCCAGAGAAAATGCCAGTTTGTGTGGAAGAATTGGTTGATGAAGCAGCTGCAAGAGGAAATGGCACTACTACATGTTGCTGTGCAAGTGAAGTTTCCTGGAAAGAGGCTACAGAGGCACCTACAGATATTCTCCGTTCTGATGATTCATTGGTTCTGTGAGCAACAAGCTATGACAATGGCACAGACACTGTTCCACTCTTGGGCCCTGAACTTGAAAGTCCAGCAAATGAATATTGTGGAACAGAAAAATGAGGTCTCAAATAAACAATCTTGAAGATCCCCTTCATTGGGTGATCGATCACAAGACGTGCTATAGACCTTAAAAAAAGCAGGCCTTAGATTTTCTTCACATTCAAGAGAACCATGTAAACCATCAATCCTTTGAGACTCCATAGAGCCTTCTAGTTCACAGGCTTCTCTTCTTCTCAAATTTGAATCTCAAGTCATCATATGATCCCAGAATGACACCTGTCGCAATGGAATGAGCTCGACTTTGCAACACATCTTCCCCCAAATCATCCACAGTTGCAAAAGTAATAGCCAAGGAGCTCGCTTGAGTAGTCTTTGCAGCAGCTGCTACAGATTCTCCAAAACTCTTCCACTTTACCGGGGATAAAGGTCCTGATTTGTCAAAACCTACTAAACCAACCCTTTTAAAACTGAACCCAGGTAGCCTTACAAAAGAAGACTGGCCAGCTTTTGCAGTGAAATCTTCCTCAGAAATGACGGGTGCAAGAGTACCCTTAAGATACTCATCAAGCTTTCTCAGTTTCAAGTTTTTGAAGCTTCCATCTTCCTCTTTTTTCCAGATCATTGCTAGTCAGTCATTATTTATTAAAGAGAAATAGATAAAAATACCCTAAAAATGGGAAAAAGGGGTTGAAGAAACCTCTTCATTTGAACAACCAAAACCGTCTGGAAAAGTAGAAATGTTTTGATTATGGCCATCATGCGTGAAATAATTTGCCTCCTTATTTGAAGAAATGGGTGTACACTTCCAAGTTTCACTCAATGATTCTACCCACTTTTGGTCTTGAGCTGTGTGTGATTCTGAAAGTGCACCCTGTGAAGAGATACCTAGACTGGATGCAAGGCTCCAAATTATTCCTGCACATATGAACTGCTAATTTACTAGTCTGAGATGAAGGATTCATGGTTGCTACCAACACCATTAGAGGCATCTTCTGTCAGATCTTTGCATGTGATTTGAGTGCAAACAAAATTCTATTGGCTTGGAAGGGAGCAACAATAGTTGCTTCTGGTGAAGCTGGTGTGATAGACTATCTGCTTCAATCACAACTGGGTGATTAGTTTGGTAGAGAGTATTTCCATGCTTTGGCAAATTGCAGGGAAGAGTAGATGACATTGTCATATGCAATGGAGTTTAAGATGTCATGACAAGAAAGTGTAATGCTTGTTGCATTTTAGAATTGAGGCTGCTTATTGATGTGTGCAAAAGCAGCTGGCAGACACTGCTACTGAGATCTTTGAGAGCTCGATAAAGAAGCAACTGTTGTGTGTCAGATAGTGACCATCTTGACTTCTTGGTTGATCAACTGGTGGTGCAACTCTTGCAGTCATCTGCAACAGAATTAATGCAGCAGAATTAATGCCACAGGGAGGTCCATTCTGGAGTCTGTAACCCCATTGGCAGGCTTACTTAATTGAACACTTGGATGGAATTGCAGTTACTTAGAGATATGCTGTGAGGTCAATTTTGCCGGTGCTAAGCTAAATCACATATGGGCAATTTTGATAACCAAAGTATTGTGCAATACAACTTTGGGCAACACCTAGGCTACGTACCTTGTCATGAGGGTGGATCATACTCCAATAGATTTGATTAGCAGTATGGCTATCATGGACAGCATGATTATGCTTACAAGCATTCCTTTATGCAGCAACATAGTTCTTATGCAAGTCATGATCATGGACATGTATATGGTAGCTCATACAACATTGGCCAACAACATGCATATGGAGATTCTTATGCAATGCAGGAGCAGCAAGCCAGCGATTATGACCAACATCATGCCGTTACCTATGCTCATGGACTTGCCACTTATCATACTTATGGTCAGCCTAGGATGCAAGGATACCATTGTAGTCATGTTGGACATTCATCATGCAATCTTGGGCAGCATGTTTATGGGCAAAGTTTTGGTAGTAGGCAACATCAAATAGATGTATTTGGGCAGCAACATGAACATTTTTGTGACATGCATTCTCATAGAGATTATGGACAGCATGAACAATGTTGTGGGATCAATGATCAAAGGCAGTATGCTTATGACGGTTATGCGTGTGATGCGCAACAGGGCTATTATCAACATATGTGGTATGGATAGCATGAATATCATTATGAGCACCAGCCACATTGGTATGACCATCCATATGGACAGCATGAGCATTATGGTCATGAGCATGGACAGCCATCTACTGTACATGAGCAGCAAGATGACTATGAGCAGCATGTCAGAACTATTACTGAGCTGACCGATGGTGATGAGCATGTGTGTAAATTGCTATCTAAGGTTAAATGCATTAGACACCTTACTAGTGATACGATATGGGAATTGCATGCTGCGGGCTTATGCTATCGATGTGCTAAGCCAATATCTTGTAATCATCAAGCCACATGCAGGGAAAAGTCTGCCAAAATACTCTTGGTATTAGAGTATTATGATGCAAAGGATGGAGAAGATCTTATTGAATACCATTTTGGTATGGGTCCACAACAAGAACTTCAATTCAAGAAAGAAGATCATGTGCAGCATGTGGATTTGGATAATCATGACCCCATGCGGGAGCCCCTTCAGTCCACTGACCTACAGTTTGAATGCTTGGACATCACTAAGAATGCAGGGTCCATGAATATGCAGCACTTAGGGGCTGACGCAGTAAACTTTTTAGCTTATGCAACCCCATGTGTTGTTGACAACATCCAAGCTTAATCATATGATGCTTATGGCAGACTTGATGTAATAGCTAGTGGTTCTGACCATCCTAGCTTTACTTTTGGATGGTAACCCAATGCATGGAAAGGATAACCACTTTCCATTTGACCCTGGTGGTAGTGCAGAGACCCACGCTTGCATGGATGACCTGTATGCTGGTGATGCTTACCATGCAAGTTATCCATTTTATCTCGGGGGTTAAAGAAAAGCTCTATCTACATCAGCACTCCCTTGGTGCAGTCCCCTCACCTTGAGGTGGCAACCTTGGCTGAAGGACAACTCGATTTGGGCATGTTTTGAAGTAGATAGCCATCTATTTTAGAACAGTTTTGGGCCTGCATTAATTGCACCCATGCATGACCTACCTGGGCTGAAAGTACGCTTAACGAGCTTCATTTTGACATGCGGAACATCTCGTTTGGAGTTGCCCATGGCAAGTTATGATTAGTTTTCCACTGCAGGCCTGTTCGGGACATCATGCTGTCCAGTGTTATCCAGCCCTTCTTGTTTGGAATTGGTGCCTATCCTTGTACCGAGTTACCTTCTCCCCTCATGCTCACACTGCATACATGCTCATAGGCCACCGTTCCACAAGATCCCCCCCCTACCCCCTTTCCCTCCCCCACCCAGCCATACCAATACGTCCTCTTTTTGTTTTTGAGGGCAAAAACCTTTCGGGTCGGGATAGAATGTAAAGAATGGGATTAGAGGGTCTTACACGGGTTTAACACGGGGATAGCACATGAGAATACACGGTTACACGGATGGGGTATTTAAGGTGTACAAGGACCTGGTTAGGGTACCATTTTATGAATATACATCTATCCTTTCACCTTCTTCACCTTCTTTCCTATCCTTCCATGGTTGCCAGCCATTTCTCTCTCCTCTTCTTGTCTTTCTCTCTCTACTCCTAGTCTTTCTCTCTCCTCTTCACCCTCATTCTCCCTCATTCTCTTCTCTCTATAGTTCTTCTCTCTCTTCCTGCAGTCTTTATCTCTCTTCTGCACTCTCTCTCTCCTCTCCTTCTCTCTCTCCTGTCTCCTTCTTTACATGAAATCTATCAAGCTTTATAAAAAACTCCAAAGCACTCTTAAAAAATAGAATTTGTTATGGAGACTCAAAAGGTAGTCTCAAAAACTTCAAATGAAAGACTCGTTTATGAAGAACCGCCTTCTTTGTTGATTGATGAATATATGTATTGTCTTTTGCATAGTAAGTCTAATTTTTTGTAGCACCATTATTTTTTATTTTTTAATATAAATGGAAAATTATTGCCATATAATAGTTTATAAAAAAGGATTTGCTGCATCAACTTAGCAATGCATCAACGTTAGCGCTTAGACATGGCACTTAGCAAGCTTTCTTTAGAAGGTCTTGAGCATCCAATGTTAAGGCATGAGCTTCCTTACTGTGGCCAACATCATATCTCTTGCATCTGTAATTTAATCGATTGGGGTCCCAAAAAATCTAGGCTTAAGGGCATGCAATTTCTAGATTTCCCATAAGTCTGCATGCTTCTTTCCTTCTAATCACAACATGTTAGCTTCATCCTTGTCCAACAATGCTCGGTGGTACTCAAGGTTAACACCTTGAGTAGGTTGATGAGCTTCAATGTTTATCCATCACATCCACATGTATCACCAAAAAGCTCATGTTGATTGAATCGTATAGGTTGGTTGATTTGAGCCAAAGCTTTGGATTGTTTCAAACCAGCCAAAGAAACATGCACTCTTAGAATAGATGCATGCTTGGCTTATCCTCCTTACATAGTAGATGATGTACGAAAATCTTTAACATTTTTACGAATTTCCTCCTTAAGGGGAGCTTGTGCATGGTGAGCCGCCAAAGAATGGTATTTAGTTTGGTCAACTAGGTAACCTGATGCCAGGAGGCATATTCCACGATGATTCTGTGAGACCACTGTGGATTCCGTGAGGTTTTGTGTGGATTTCGTAAAATTATATTTATTTGTTGGGGCTTGTACACAAGGTGGATTCCTTGTGCCAAAAGTTGATGGGGACGTCTGTTCTTTTTGAGCGTCACATTAATTTAATGTGCAAGTGGGTGATTCCATAACGGATGATTTTGCAAAATACATATTTAACTTAATGGACGTTTATGAGTTTAGAGTGCGTACTCATATTAAATTTAGGACAGAGTTCCAACCTAGGTATTCACTTTTGTCGGTTTAATTTTATTATTTTCTAACAATTGTGAATGCTTCAGTTGATGTGTAGAGCAGGCGGCAGTGGTGCTAGGAAGCACTGGGTGATAGCTTGTATTCAAGTTATTTAGAAGAAAGTATCATTTTTGATATGTGCGCATCTTAAGTGTGACACTAATATTTATTTTGATGCACTTATTTATTGAAGTGCTTAACATATTGTGAAGCGCTTACACAAGGCATGGGGGGAGATTGTATCCAATTGGTCTCTTTGCCTCATATCGTGCAAGTCTATTCTATTGAATTTTGAGCTTAAAGTAGAGTTCTTTGTTCTTGGGGACCTTCTGGCGCTCGCTACGTACGCATACAACATCCGATTTACGCACTAGTGGTATCGGAGTGAAGCTGAGATCGAGGGCTTCCAATCGCTTATCATCTTGCGCAAAGGCGAAGCTCGTGGAACGGGATCTACAGTCAGTCTTGTGGCAATCCGTCAATACCAGCGTATTCTTGGCAGTGAAGAACCCTCTGCTATGCTGTTGGATCGCAAAGGACTAGTCTCTGATGGCGGAGGACCACCTCCCAAGCTCCTTCATCAAGTCATTTTTTCTCAGAAGAAGATAAGTTAAACTTTTCTTAGTTGGAGGTTACAAAGCTTAAAAAGATTGGTTAAAAAGCTTAAGTCCTATAATTCAGTCGTCCACGACGGCAACATGTACTGATTGCTGCCGGATCCATCGACAACATCTTGACGTCCTGGTCATGATTTAAAAAAACGTTTTATTAAGCTTTTAAATTAAAAGCTTAAGTCTCTTTAAGCTATTAATGCTTAAACTTTCAAAGTTTCAATCTTCCCATGGTGGCAGTTCACACATAACTAATACCGAACTCGTCTCAACCTCCTTGCAAACCTCTGTTCACACCCGTGTTGTGACAGATATAATTTCGAGCGAGTACATTGCTATATGCAGTCTTCACGGGCAAAGAATTCGTCAACAAAGGATTCCAACAACTTCCAAATCCACAAAGAAGAAAGATTGTTAAAAGCCATTTAAAAAAAAAGAGAGCAAGCCTTGTAAACCCGACCTTGAGCTACGCTCATCCCACTAACAAGATTTCGAGTGTGTGAGGTTGTTTAAAATTTTGCAGGATGACCGATCAAAATATGGAAGATTTGATGGCCGAAGGTGATTTACTGGAACCAATGATGGATCAGAAACTGGACCTAATTATGATGCAGCTTCAAGAGGAATGAAGAGCACATCAGACTTTGCAAGCTTAATTGGCCACTCTTCAATGGTCTATTGTCGAACAAGATGGACCGCAACCTGAAGGTGTTATATGACGTACAATCGATGTGACACTTGAAGCACAATCAGCTAGTGGATATGAAATAGGAGATGTCCTTATGCAAGATTCCCATCCCATATCTTTCTCTGGCTGCTGCAAACTTAAACTCTCTGAACTTGAGTATTCTACCTATGATAAGGAATTGCTATCTATAGGACAAGCTTTGCAACAATGGAAGCACTATTTAATGGGATCTGAATTCATGATCAAAATTGACCAACAAAGTATCAAACATCTCCTTAGTTAGCCACAAATCTCTGACCGCCGTCACATTAAATGGGTTTTTTTTATTCAAAGTTTTCATCCACTTATCCAATATCAACCCGGAAAAGAAAATGTTGTTGTCGATGCATTGAGTAGAAGACCAACTATTCATAATATTTCTGTGATATCTTTTGATTCCCTTACTCCTATGAAAGATACCTGTCAAGAATCGTGTGGTGGGGGGACTTGCTCAAGATGCTGTGCCGACCACACACAGAATACACAAGGAGAAGCTCACTCAAGAGACAAGAAGAGAGATGGAGGCCAAAACGTTTTCTTGCTGGTTTCTTCTTTTTCTTCCACACACTTTACAATGTACATAAAGTATAGATAAGATACAACATAAATGAAAGTGGCCTACTAAGTCAAACAATGCATAATCGACTACACTAGTTGACTAGCGCTATAACTATGCCAGCTGTATAATGACCACCGACGTGCTAAGTGTAGACGTGTGGACCCACCTAACCAGGCGGTCCATCATCAATGTCTGCATGTGTTGAGCTTGTCATCTCAACACTCCCCCTCAAGCTCAACTGCACCTCTGCAACTCCAAGTAAGCTTTGAAACTTTTGAAGCTTCTCTGCACCCAATGCCTTCGTGAACATGTCAACTATCTGATCCTGTGTACTGACATACACCAAGTCAATCTCACCTGCTAGTATCTTCTCTCTCACAAAGTGGTAGTGTAGCTCAATATGTTTTGTCCTGGCATGGAACACAGGGTTCCTAGCCAACTGTATACTGCTCATGTTGTCACAATAAATGACAACTGGACCTTCCACCTGCACATCCAAATCAGCCATTAACTTTTGTAGCCATACTACCTCACATGCTGCAACTGCAGTACCTCTATACTCAGCCTCTGTACTACTCAACAAAGCAACTGTAGATTGCTTTTTGCTGCTCCAAGCAACTGCTGCACTACCAAGAGAGAACATGTATCCGCTGGTAGATCTTCTATCAGACATACTACCAGCCCAATCTGCATCTGTGTATCCAAACACCTATACATCTGTACATGCCTCATAGAAAAGTCCATAATGTAATGTGGACTTCACATATCTCAATATGCATTTGACTGCATCCAAATGTGGCTTTCTAGGTACTTGCATTAACTGACTCACAAGACCAACAGCGTAGCTCAAGTCTGGCCTTGTAATGGTCATGTAGATCAAACTCCCCACTATCCTCCTGAACATAGTAGGGTCTTCTATCTCATCCCCAACATCAGCACTTAACTTTACATTCTGCTCCAACGGAACTGAAAGTGGTTTGCATGCTATCATACCATACTTGGATAACATATCCAAGCCATACTGTCTTTGGGACAGCCATATACCATCATCATATCTGATCACCTCAATGCTAAGGAAGTACCTTAGCTCACCTAAATCCTTCATCTCAAACTTCTTCTTCAAAAAATCCTTGACTTCAGCAATCCCACTATCACTATCACCTGTAATAATCAAGTTATCCACATAGATGACTATGATGACCAAACCTGCATCTCCCTTTCTCACATAAAATGAGTGATCAGCATCAGAAACATAAAAGCCAATATTGACAAGATACTCTCTGATCTTGTCAGACCATGCTCTAGGTGCTTGCTTGAGCCCATTGAGCGCCTTCTTCAACCTACACACATACGTGGGATGCTCTAAATCTTCATAACCTGCTGGCTGATCCATATACACTTCTTCCTGCAAATCACCATGCAAGAAGGCATTCTTCACATCCATTTGCTGCAACCTCCAACCTTTGGCTGCTGCCAAAGCAATTACACATCTGACAGTTTCCATCCTAGCAACTGGACTGAAGGTTTCATCATAATCTATGCCATATGTCTGGGCATAGCCTTTTGCAACAACCAACCTAGCTTTGTACCTACTAATAGAACCATCTGCATTGTGCTTAATCTTATAAACCCACTTACATCCAATAGCTTTCTTGCCCTTCGGCAATGATACTAGATCCCAAGTATTATTGGCCTCTAATGCAGCCATCTCCTCATCCATTGCTGCATCCCAATGAGTATGACCAACAACATCCTCAAAACAAGTGGGCTCAACATGCTCAACTAGTTTCACCATATAAGCATAATGGTGAGCTGCATAACCTTCAAAACCAAATATTTTAACAGGGTATCTGACCCTGCTAGATCTGCGTACCATCGGATCACTCAATGGAGCCTTTACACTATTATGAGCTCTCTGTACACTTGGTGTCTTCACACAAGGAATACCAAGCTCATCATCCAAGCTCTCTGAGCCACTGGAGTCTCCATCAAGAACTGCATCAATGCCATCTGACACTTTATTCTTTCCTTTGTCTTTACCTGTAGTGATACTAGATGCACCTGAAGATGTAGAGGTACTCCTTAGTCTCCCAGACCAAGGACTACCAGATGATGTCTCTGGTCCACTAAGAGTCAGTGATTCTTGCTTTTCAGCCTGCACATGAGTGTCATGATCATCATCATCATCCAATGCATCACCACTAGATGCATACCAACTGCTCATTTCATCAAAGATGACATCCCTGCTCACTCTAAACTTACATGTGACAGGGTTATAACAGCGATACCCTTTCTGATCTAAAGAGTATCCAATAAAGACACACTTTTCAGCCTTTGGATCCAGTTTCTTCCGCAACTCATCTGGCACATGAACATACGCAATGCAGCCAAACACTTTCAAGTGTGAGACATCAGGCTTCTTACCTGTAAAACATTCTTCGGGGGTCATACCATGAACTACAGCTGTGGGAGTTCTGTTCATAATATAAACAGCAGTATGAACAACCTCAGATAAAAAATGCTTAGGCATATTCTTTTCAGCCCCATCAAGGCACGTGCAACTTTTGCAATATGCCTGTTTTTCCTTTCTGCAACCCCATTTTGCTGTGGGGTATACCTGCATGTGAACGGTCTCTTTATCCCATGAGGCCTCAGAAAATCACTGAACTCATTTGAGAGGTACTCTCCCCCTCCATTTGACCTCAAGCACTTTACTTTCAAGCCTGTTTCTCTTTCAACTGCAGCCTTGAAAGTTCTGAAGTGCTCAAAAGCTTCACTCTTTTCTTTCATAAAATATACCCATAGCTTTCTAGAACAATCAACAATGAATGTGACAAATTATGAATTGCCTCCAAGGGATACATTTTGTGTAGGCCCCCAAATGTCTGTATGCACAACATCAAGGATATTTCTGCTTACATCTCTGTCATGTGAAAAGGGTTGTCTTGCCTGCTTACCAAACTGACATGCTTCGCATACCTTATGGAATTCTGCAACTCTAAATGTAGGCAAACCTGTAATCAACCCTTTGGACTGCATTAATTTCAGTCTTTGTACATTTGCATGTCTAATGCATTTATGCCAAATTTCAATATCTGCAACAACACCTTTTCCTTTAGCATACATAGCAGCATTCATAGTAGGAATTCCAACATCTAGAGTAAACATACGTCCAACTCTACTTCCCTTTGCAACTAACCTGCACTTGTCATTGAAGTCTTCTACAAAGAAGCCCTTTGCATTAAATCTCACTTGCAGCCCTTGCTCTACCATTTGACCGACTGACACCAAATTCTTTGTAATAGATGGCACATGTAATACATCTAAAAGACTCTTTGTCTTACCATCATGCAAGGACAAGGGAACTTTTCCAATGTGTGAAATTGGGTGGCATGAATCATCATCTGTCTGCACATAACCTGCATTTTGCAAATCCTGCATCTCTCCAAACCATTCTGCTTGGCTGGTCATATGATTGGATGCACCTGAATCAACATACCAAACATCATCATGTGTTCCCTTTCTTGTAACAACATTCAGCATATGCTGCATAACAAACAGACGTTCATTTTTGTCTTCGTTCTGTCGTGAAGACGATGCATAGTTTCCTTGTTGCAACTTACCACTACGGATATCATCTTTCTTAGCATAACATTGGGCTGCAATATGACCTGTTTTGCCACAGTAGTGACACACAATACCAGAGTTGTTAGAACCTCTGTTCTGCCATCCACCTCTTCCTCTAAAGCTCCCCCTGCCTCTAAAGTTACCACGACCTCCTGAAACTTGCATATCGCCAAATTGCTGATTCAATCTGTTTTGCTGGTTGTCACTACCACGTCCTGTACCACGGCCTCTTGAAGAGAACCTGCCACGTCCCCTTCCTGAAATGGAGTTGAAAGCTTGGGCCTATTCATCACTTTTTTCAAATGTCTCACTCTGCATGTTGATCTCTTCAGTGATCATAAGGGAGACCAACTCATCGAAATCTGGAAATGGCTTTCTAACATATACGGAAGTTACAAAAGACTTCCAAGCCTTTTCATTGTTAAGTCCACCCAAGGTAGATGACACCAAATCATCATCATCGGGCATTACATCAATCGCTGCCAAGGCATCTACAATGCTCCTTACCTTCAGTGCATACTCATTGATAGACATCTTCCCTTTCTTCAATGTATTCAACTCTTGCTTGAGTTGAATCTTTCATGCCTTTGTATTTACAAAAAACATACTTTCAAGTATGGTCCAAGCTGCATATGAATTCTCTGCATTTCTAATATGTCCTAGCATATTATTGTCAATTACTGCAGACAACCAATACATGACATTTTTATCTTTTGCATTCCATTCCTTCTGTGCCTTTGTCTCTTCTGCAGTTGGAGGATCACTCACCTCCGGCTCCTTTTCTTCACCTGAAACAAACTCGTAGAGGCCTTTTCCAATAAGGAAGTTCGTGACACGGAACTTCCATGATGGGTAGTTGTTCTTGTCGAGCTTCTCAATGATGGGGCTTCCACTGCTCTCTGCCATTATCACAAAACTAATACCAAACAGCAAGCAAATCTTCTGCAACCTTTGACCTGTAGTGCACAGCAATATATCAGACAACCTTTTTCACTGTCTGCTCAACAATACATGCAATCTGCAACCTGTTTGCAGATAAACCTTATGTTTGCTTCTTGAAAACACCTCAAGAAGTACAGATTCGCAATCTGTAACCTCCGCACCCACTTTCGGTCAAAACAGCCGAAATCACAGTGTACCCTGAAACTGCTGTCCGCAACCTTGCGGCTCTAAAACGGGGTCTGAAACGGCCTCAGATGCCCAAAATAACTGCGGGCAAGCCCTATAGGGCTTATTTACAGAATACATAGCGCTCTTCGCGCACTTCAAATCTCACTGCAATCTGAGATTTTTGCTCGACCCTGCTTCCGGTGCCTCCACAAGCACTATCCAAGAGAGAGAGTGGAAGAATGGGAGAGCTTCTTACCCGTGGCTTGCTTGCTCAAACCTTGCTTCTTCTCCTTCGCTTCAGCCTTTGAAATCAGCCTCTCTCAGTGGTGCAGCTCTGATACCATGTCAAGAATCGCGTGGTGGGGGGACTTGCTCAAGATGCTGCGCGCCGAACACACGCAGAATGCACAAGGAGAAGCTCACTCAAGAGACAAGAAGAGAGATGGAGGCCAAAACGTTTTTTTGCTGGTTTCTTCTTCTTCTTCCACACACTTTACAATGTACACAAAGTATAGATAAGATACAACATAAAGGAAAGTGGCCTACTAAGTCAAACAATGCATAACCGACTACACTAGTCGACTGGCGCTATAACTATACCAGTTGTAAATAGGTGTAACAACCTGAATATAATAAGTAATGAGTTAGTGGCCATGTGAGAGTCATAATGACCACCGACGTGCTAAGTGTAGACATGTGGACCCACCTAACCAGGCGGTCCATCATCAATGTCCGCATGTGTTGAGCTTGTCATCTCAACAATACCTATGATCAAGATCCTAGTTTTCAAGCTGATTGGAATAAATCAATTGCAAATAATTGGATTCCAATTGATTCATTGTCTTATACTGATGGATTTATGTTTTATGAGAAAAAGTTATGTGTAACTATTCCATTTAGATCATTTATGTTGCACAAAATTCATTGTCCCCCATATCAAGGCCATAGAGGTATTATTTCCACTTTACGTACATTGGTTGAAGATTTTTACTGGCCACAGATGGACTCTGACATTTCTAACTTTGTAACTGAATGTATAATTTTTCAAAGAGTTAAGCGACATTGTGGTAAGCAATATGGTTTGTTAATGCCTTTACCAATTCCAGAACGACCATGGGAACATATTTCAATGGATTTTATTACTGGTTTGCCTATACTCAAGGTAATCACGATATGATTTGGACTATTGTAGATCGGTTTAGCAAACAAGCATATTTCATTCCATGCAAGAAAACGTTAACTGCATCTCAAATTGCCCAATTATTTCTGAAAACTATTTTCATTATCCATGGTTTGCCAAAAGTTATTATTTCTGACCGAGATTCTAGATTCTGCAATAATTTTTGGACTACTTTGTTTGCGAATTTAGGAACAAAGATTGATTTTTCATCTATATTTCATCCTGAAACAAATGGACAAACAGAAGCTACATATAGTACAATCTTCTTTTACGTGCATACACAATTTCAAAACCACAAACATGGGATACACACTTGCATTTACTTCAGTTTGCTTATAATAATATTCCACATATAACTACACGAAAAGCACCATTTGAAATCATTTATGGACATAGATTGCCTACACCTATTACTTCATTGTCAAACAAAGTTAAAGCTGCTAATGATATTGCCAATATGCATGCTACTATTTTTGTTGAAGTCAAAGATATGATTGCGAAAGCCTAGCAATCATATACAAAACAAGCTAATAAGAAAAGAAAAGCTATGAATTTCATAGTTGATGATTATGTTTGGTTACGCATTGAAAAACGAAGATTACAAAGTGTTGAGAAACACCCTATTGTCAAATTAGCTCCTAGATTTTATGGACCTTTCAAAATCATTCACAAAATTAATGATAATGTCTTTAAATTAGAACCATCCCAACACTGGAAAATCCACAATACTTTTCATATCATTTTTTTGCGACCTTTCAAAGGCCATCTCCCTGTCCACCTTGTTTATGAAAATCCTCCTTTGTTAGAAGAAGAAACTGAAATCCTTGAACCTGAAACTATTTTAGACACTGACTATATGACCACTAGAACTGGCCCTAGATATTCTAGATATTTAGTGAAATTTAAAAATCATATTGTTGAAGAGGCCTAATGGATGCACGCTCATGACCTAAGTGCTTACCCCTCACTGGTTGCTCCATATTGAGCTAATAGCAATTGAGGACAATTGCTATCCCACCCCGGGGGTATGATGCCAGGGGGCATATTCCACGGTGGATTTCGTGAGGTTTTACAGTGGATTTCGTAAAATTATATTTATTCGCTGGGGCTCGCACACAAGGTGGATTCCTTGTGCAAAAAGTTGATGGGGACGCTTGTCCTTTTTGGGCGCCACGTTAATTTAATGTGTAAGTGGGTGATTCCATAGCAGGTGATTCCGCAAAATACATATTTAAATTAATGGACGTTTATGAGTTTAGAGTGCGCACTCATATTAAATTAAGGTTAGAACAAAGTTCGAACCTATTTATTTATTTTGTAGCTGAAGACTAATAGGTATTCACTTTTGTCAGTTTAATTTTATTATTTTCTAGCAATTGTGAATGCTTTAGTTTAGAAGAAATTATTATTTTTGATGGGCGTGAGTCTTAAGCGCGGCTCTAATATTTATTTTGGCGCACTTATTTATTGAAGTACTTGACATATATTTATTATTTTGTATGCGTATGGGTGCATGGTTTAAATATTTATTATTGGACATTGTATTTGGGCGCACTGCCCGATTCTTGGGCCACCCAACCGCTTTATTCTTTATTTGGACAAAAGCAAACACAAAAGATAAAGCATGCTAATTGTAAAATTGGGCTATTTTTGAGCTTGGAGATGAATAAAATATTAAATACATGCTTTGTGGAGCGCTCACACAAGGGATGGGGGAGATTGTACCCAATTGGTCTTTTTGCCTCATGTCGTGCAAGTCTATTCTCTTGAATTTTGAGCTTAAAGTAGAGTTCTTTGTTCTTGGGGACCTTCCGGTGCTCGCTACGTACGCATACGACATCCAATTTGTGCACCATAACCTTCTAAACCAAGCTAACTCTCTTCTTCTAAAAACTAACACATGCCATGGGGAAGGTCTTCTACTAAGCTAACTAAGCTTGTATAATGATTTAATAAGAGGCTTTGGTCCCCATGTTTGTTATATTGCCAAAGGTTATTTCCATTGGGGACCAGAAGGACCTTGGCATGATGGATAATATGAGGAATAGGGAGGTGGTCCCCAACTCCCTAGTTTCGTAGAAAAATCAAAAGAGTCACTCCAATTTCTTCTTGTTTAGCCCATATCGATGCTATATCTACACAAGGTCCCTAAAATAGTGGGTTTCTTTATTTCAAAGATCAATCCATGCTATTAAACACTTAAAGTGTCGAGCCTTACAGAGCCTTGAGATTTCATTAGTAGGAGCAATTCGAGGATCATAAGCATTTTGGGAGATCTAGACACTAAGGAACATCGAGGAGTTGCCTTTGCTACTCATCTTCAAGTATGGTCTTTGAAGATTTGACAAGGCCTTTGGGAAAGTTGGGAATGGTTGAGTCCGAGAATGTTACCATTTCCAAGCAAGAAACCATCTCGCATCACGCTAGGCACTACCTTTTCTAATTGCCTCAGGGTGCTAATGTCTTACAAATTCCACCCATAGTTAAGGGGTGAGAACCTTTTGAAGCAAATCAAGGTAGATGTGGTAGGACTTTTCATGTAAGAGCTTCAAACCAAGTCCACCATTTACCTTATCAACTTCAGGGTGGACTAGGAAATGTGCTTATTCTCTTCTTTTCATCATAAGACTAGATGAATCTTCTAAAGAGGTTCTGAATTTTGTTCCATGATCTTTTATTGACTGATATGATGGAGCCAACAAAAATACCAAAGGACTATAGAATTTGTGAGGACCATTTTTCCACCAAAGGTGGGAGGGGTCCTTGCCACTTGGATACTTTACTTTCAACCTTAGAAGAAAACTGTTGAAATTATTGTATCACATAGAAATTAACTCCCAAGGGATAGCTTAATCATCTGAATATCTCCCTTGCCTTGATTACCCAAAATCCATAGGTTAAAATCAACTACTAAGGTTCACCCAACTTAGTAAGATTAGCTCAATCACTCCCAATCTTGGAAGCTAGTAGTAGAGCAAAATCAACATAGGTTTGCAACAAGTTGTCCATTGAACTTTTCTCCACCTTGACAATGCTAGCATAATCATCTACGCATAACTTTATAAAAAATTGTTAATCTCTTAGGATAGGAAGTCCCTTGATGGATCCATCAACATTCTTAGATTATTGATTTGCCTTAAGAGAGGGTTTGTAAAAAAGGTGAACAATAGGGTGTCAAGGGGACACCATTTTCTAATTGATCTTCACCCACATGGAGCAAGGTAGAAGAAAGTTTGAGAAATTCTCCAACCATGTGAGGAAATACTAAGCCAAGCCAAAATCTTGCAGTGTAGAAATAATGAAGTTCTAATTAAATATATCATGCACCTTGTCTACATCCAAGTTGACTAATATACAATTGGTGTGCATACTCAAACAATGATCAATCAAGAATATTAAATGTCATTTTGATATTGCATCATGTATATTATGACAAAAACATTGAAGCCATATTGATGTATGTGGACAACTTTGGCTTGCATATGTTTGATTCTCAAAGCTAGAGCTTTTGCAAGGATTTTGTAAGAAAACCCAAGCATTATCAGACATCTCCAGTGGGTATAGTTAATTCTATTTTTGTCTTTTCTAGCGCGACCATCCCAAAGGAAAATATGATGTAAGGATGGTTTAAATTTAGTATGTCCACAAGGTTGCAAACCTTGGAACCACTTCTCAACCATCAAGTGTCTAGGTTTTCCATACACCCTATCCAACTAGCATGACCTCCAAGTGTGGCCTACATGTTTCTATGCTAGGTGGATCAAGCCTCAAGTCCATTTTGTAGCATTAGGACTAGATCTCCCAATTCATGCATCCTTACTAGGTCATCATATCCCTCTCTCATTTAATCATGCACCCACCACCAATTGATCGATCCTCTAGCATGCAATTCATAATTGAATCACTCATAAGTAGGCTATGCTAGTCAATTAGTCACTTCTTGATAATACTTTGTAGTTTCACCTTTACAATAGGTGTGTTGGGGTTGTAAATTGGAACAATAGTAAGTGGATCATCACCAATTTTGATGCTCATTGTTACATATGCCATTTCCCACCTTCCATGTCAATCATGGGTTGTAGTCATCCTTAATGGAGAGTAGTGTATCACCTCTTCCTTTGCAAGGATTATTTGCAAAAGTAGAGAACTTATGGAAGGGGACATAATTGATCCTAGCTTCCAATAAGTTTTTCTTGGAGAACTATAATACCTAATTTGTATTTTTTAATGAGGCTATAACAAACTTGCTTCCTTATAACAATGCTAGGCTCCCTTACATTCCATGAATAGGATGGTCTTGATTAATTCTTTAAGACTATTAATAGAGTTTATCAATATCAACAAAGAGTTCGTCCATACTAGCCACATAGAAATTTTGATCAACCATAGCAGTTTACCAATTTCTTAAGGGAGGCATTGCCTTTTCCATTAGAGACCTTACCCTTTTGCAACCATTCTTTAGTGAGATATTTTTCTTTTGCATGTTAGCATTGAGATCACCATCATTGTTTTCTATTCATAGTTAGAGTTTTCAAGTTTTGGTACCACAAATTATTGTAGCTCTATCGCTTCATTTTTGCTATTATTGGCTTCAATTCGATTTCCTTTGACTTTTGTTGCTTCCTTTAGATAGAATCTTGCAAATTGTTGGTAGTAATTAGATTTCGATCTCTTGGCACAAGCTCTAACAAAATCAACATTTTTACAATGGTAGCAAGCTTTGTGGAATTGCAAAATATGCACCTCCACCAAGACCACAAGTCCTTGATGATCTTTGAGTTCCAATAACTCCAAGGACTCATTTCTACAATCCCATAGAATGCAAGCCTTTCTTTTAGGCCTGAGTTTTCCCGTAGCATTAGTAAGCTAACACAATATTAGTGAGTTTGGGAATCTCCCAATTTCCATTTTTTGAATACTAAAAAGGTGGCATCCGGATAACATGCACATAAGTTTCTCAAAACCATGTGATGTGACCTACCATTGGAAAGCGCTTGAAAAATGGAATCTATTGAGCTATAGAGCGCTGTCGTAGAGTTCATGCAAAGGCTGCAGAACACGGGGTTCAAGAAACAGCAAGGTAAGAGGCTAACAAGAAGATCTCAATAACTCAATTTTTGATGCCAAGATCATTATATTGCTTGTCAAGTACATTACAAAAGCGGAGTCAAAATAAATAACGAAGCATGACAATCTGTCCACTGCTTTACAATAAGTGTATGAACTTGGTTTTTAGGTAAACTCTCAATGGCTATGAAAGCAAAATAGCCCCACAGTACAGAAGTGGGATCTTCTTCAGAATAGGCATAGCAGCAATGCATGCAGTCACCAACAAAGACTGTAGGAAACTGCTTCCACGTTGCTCTTTCACCACCACAGGGATTAGTTCATCGATATGTTTCTCTGGGTCAAACAATGTCACATTCACTAAAGCACCTAGTGTGTTAGTGCCTAAAGTCAACTGAATTGTGCAACTCTTAAGCTCTTTTAGGACCAACGGTGATGGCTGTGGATGATCAACAGAAGTCTGCAATGTTGTCCAACTCACTGAAGTGTGCCTGCAGTAGGACTTACACCTTTGAAACATTTGCAAACTCAGTGGATGGAGTACCATAAAAGGGCACCACTGCATCAACTCCAGACACCAGTACAACACTTGCTAGTGAAAAAGCTCCTCCCATACAGAATTCTGTTACTCCAATCTTAGGGAACCCGTTCTCCTTGAGCCAATTTATAGAATCAGCTATATCCTTGACTGCACCTGGTCAGACCAAGTTATCCATCAAGTGTTGTGCCTCTTCTACATCTAGACCCAGCTTTCCATGGTACAGGTCTGGTATCAGGGATCGGTAGCCTTTGGTGGCAATTGTAACAGCATGGATTTTGATTTAATAGTCCACTTTCCACCACTCTTGGAGGACAATAACACCTGGAGCTGTTGCTTCACCAATAACATACGCATCGAAAGACCTGTCTCCATGCTTAATTTTTACTTTCTCGAAGCCTGGTTGATGGCGCCACGGATGGCAGTCGCAACCTCCTTGCTGCACTTTACACCCAGGCCAACATGGCCATTGTTGTCTCCTATGACAACGAAGACCTTGAAGTGGTACGCTGGCCGGCTCGGGTCTGCTTCTGGACGGCCATGATTTTCATAAACTCGTCTTTAAGCGCAGAACCGAGGATGAATTCAACGATCTGGTGCTCCTTGATGGGGAGGAAGAAGAGGTGGATCTGCTCGAGGGTCTTGATCTTGCCCTCCTTGACGAGGCGGCCGAGCTTGATGATGGGAACCCAAAAGCATGATCAACAGAGGATCTCTGAAGATCCAGAGAGCTGGAAGGATCTTTGTGCAGGAACGTCGTTGCTCTCTTCTCCAATTGTTAGATCAATAAATTTTGTTATTCTTTTCGCTTCCTCTGCCTCCTACATTTGTCGAGTAATTTCGTTCAATCCCTTGACGGAGAGAATCCAGGGCACCGGAGACCTTCTTTTCCTTTTCTGAATGAACTCGTTCATCCGCCAAAAACAAACTGCTTTCTTGCAGAGGATGCTTTTTCCCTCCAAAAACGGTTCAAACCAAATTAGTCTCCCCTTCTCCTCTTTTAGCTGAGTGGGGATAAAAGAAACTCCTCTTTGACAAGATAGTTTCTTTACACCCTTATGAGATTTATGCACCAACATTGATTTTGACCTTGAGGACTATCTTTGGAGTCATGCATTGCCCCATTGACAGTCAGCTTTACGATGAGTGATCTGCGCACAAACTTCGACTTTGGCCTTGAGAATTGGGTGGCAAAATGCTCCCTCGGTGCTTCACTAGTGCTTTACTCGCTTAAGCAGCTTTTGAGAGACTTCCTTCAACTCTATGTCATGGGAACTTTTGAACTTAGATGATCGGCTTCCACAAAGCTTCCTTTGATTCCACAATTCCCTGCACTTTTCTTAGAGATCATCATTGAAATTATCAGCTTGATAATGTCCTTTGGCATCAGTTTTTCATATTTTTCTAACACACACACATCATACATCCAAACAGAATCACACACACACACTAACAGAATATATACATTGGATGCGGGTTATCGTAATGCATCTCACACACAATGAATCACACGCAGAAAATAAGACAAATGCACAACAAAAGAAATGGAGGTGTATACGGCTCGGATGCGCAACAGCACGACATCCACCCCCTCTAAACATGCGCATCCTCCGGATGAGCCAACTATCCAGGATCATTCAAGTCCACAAACAGGTCAAGTCCTTCATCAGTTTCTAGTAGTCCTGTTTCTCCATCAGCTTCATCATCCATATTCTCTGCTTCTTCTGCTTGACTTTCTTCTACCTGCTCTTCTTCTGCTAATGCTTCAAGTGAATATTCTTCATCTTCTCTTCTCTTGAAAATCTTGACTCGTTTTCCAGCAATGGGCACCCTCAATATTGTTCCATCTAATTCAGCCAACTCATAAGTACCATTGCCAAAAACCTGTTTCACCTCATACGGTCCAAACCATCTTTGAACCATTTTTCTCATGCTACTATGCTGATTCTCTAGACTACTGTCGTAGACTAGAACCCAATCTCCTTCTTTTATGGCTCTAGGCCTCAAGCGATGCCTCAAATCAAACCTGTTCTTGTTTCTGAGTCGGGCTGCCTTCAAACGATCAACTGCTAGCTGCACATCTTCTGTCCTTCTCTCTAGTTGACGAATCCGAAGAGCTAGAAGCTCCTCCCTTGATAAATTCTCATGCCATGGAAGAACACTCCACGTGAGAGCACAGATTTCTGTAGGCATGACAGGTTTTTGCCCATACATCAACTGTGCAGGCATATATCCAGTAGTCACGCTATGTGTAGAGCGATCTGCCCACAATGCAAAAGGTAGTAATCTCGGCCAATCCCCAATCCGACCTCTACAAGCTTTTGCCAATGCTTTAACTATCGACGGATGTCCTCTTTCGCTCTTCCCATTTCCCTCTGGATTATAGGTAGTAGTAAGAGCCAATTTAATCCCAAGCCGTGAGAAAAATTCTCTAGCTTCATCTGCATCTAGCTCTCCATGATCAGCTGTAATCTTGCCTATACATCCATACCTGCAAAATATTTCTTCCAACAAGAATTTACATACTGTAGTGGTGGTCTTCGTCCACAAAGATCTGCCTTCAACATAGTTTGTAAGATCCTCCCTAGCCAAGACAAGATATCTCATCTGCCAAAGTCCCATTGGAAAAGTAACCAAGTCTACCACCCACTTATAATGCATACATAGTGGATAGGTCGGATGCAACTCATCACGATGCCGCACTAAAGAGTAAAGCTGGCAGTCCCTGCAAGTCTCCACAAAGTGGGAAACATCTTTATACATCCCTTCCCACCAGTATCTTTCTTTGATTTTCTCATAGGTAGCCCACACACCTCTATGACCAGCCCATGAGCTCTCATGAAACTCTCGCATAATCTGCATCTGCATTGCTTCATCACAAACTACTCTCAAGGGCAAGCCGCCTCTCTTCTTTGGATGCTTCCAAAGAAAACCATCTTTCAAGAGATACCCATAAGCCTTCCTTCTGATTTTTTTGAATTCATCATCTGTCCAATCAGCTCTTCGAGTCAATGAACTTAGATACTGTCCAATTTGCAGCCACTCATCAACATAAAGTTCTTCAATAAAGGGTTCAACAATAGATACATGACAATCATGAACAAGAACAGAAGCTGCAAACTCTGTCTCATCATCTTCTGCAAGCATTGACTCCTCATCCTCATATCTTGCTCTAGATAGCATATTAGCAACTGGATTATCTTTCCCTGCTATGTGTCAAAATTCTAGATTCAATGATTTGATATAGGCAATCCACCAAAGCATCGCTATATCTGGAGTCGAACAGCTAGTAATCATGCCAAGCAAAGGCAAACAATCTGTTTCCACAACAACTGAAGCTCCAATAAAATACCCTTTATCACACTTCAGTGCAGTGACTACTCCCCACAACTCTCTTTTGATCTGCGGATATCTCCTCTGTCGCTCATTAAGAACTTTAGCTCCCAAGCGGATTGCATATCTGTTTCCATCAGCACCATCCTGTCCCACTGCCCAACCTATGCCAATAGGGCTAGTATCAACTGTCAACATGATTGGCCGTCCACACTGATAATCCGCCTTGCAAAGAGTAGGAGCTGACTGCAACAGCTTCTTGAGTTTATGCATGGCTTTCGAATGCTTCTCATCCCAATCAAATTTCTGTCCCTTTCGAAGCAGCTGATAGAGAACATCTGCTATGTGAGAAAAATGAGGAATCCAAATCATGTAAAATACACAAGCTCCCACAAATCTCCGCACCTCTGAAGTAGTCGAGCAATACTCTGCAATCCTGCTTATGGCATCCACCTTTGCAGGTGAAGGCTTCCTGCCATAATATCCAACCATATGCCCAACTATGATGACTTCATTAACACCAAAGACAGATTTCAGCCCTGAAAGAGTCAAGTTTACCTCCTCTAATCGTGTCAATATTTGCTCACAAGCAACCAAGTGTTCAGCCACAAACTGTCTACATCCTCGTAAATCAAGACTTTCATTCTTTTCTTCTTCTGCACAACCCTTAATAGGCACATCATCTAGGAAAGGCATGGTATACTGCGGAATATAGTCTCGTAGAACTCTATGCATAGCATTCATCATATGAGCATCTGAGTTGGTGGCACCTTGAGGCAAGGTACACATCCTCACAAGACCAATAGGTGTCCGCATAGTAGTAATATCCCTGCTTTCCAAGGCAAGCTAAAACTGATCATAACATGAATACAAGTCACCTAGAGAATAGATGGCTCGTCCTGCAAAAGCCTCAGCAAATTCATCCACAACTGGACCTGTTCGCACATTCTTGATTGTCACTTTAAGGCTACATATCCTGAATAAATCTCAAAGTACCATTCTTCTTTGGTACAGTAAACCACCTGTTAGAATAGGGAGCAGAAGAAGGTTCCAAAATCCCCATCTTAATCTTCTCATTCAGAAACTCTATCAGCTTTGGCAAGTGTGCTTTAGGCACAGGTATAGGACGTATATTCCATGGTACATGAGGAACAGTGAAGATGACCATAGGTGCAACCAATTCGGGACTAATGCAGCCAATTTCATGTGGAAAGAAAGCAAATGCCTTACCATGACGTCCAAGCATCTCTCTAAAACATTCTTTTTCCACTGGAAGCAAGAAATCATCATTTCCAATCTTCAATTCTGTAAGAGTTTCAGCTGTAAATTTATGTCCAATATTTGCAGGATCTCTCAACATAGGCTGCTTCATAGCTTTTTCTATCTGCTCATCACTATCAGGAGGAAGCGGCCCTGCAACCGGCTTAACCTTCTTATCAACTGTTTTATACTTCGTGTCAACCTTGGCATCAGTCAGGCTCTCTTTTCTTTGCTGCAATTTTTGCAAATTTTCAGCAACTCTCAACTCTGTTGGTTGAAAGATTTCAGCCCTTTGCTCTATGGACTGCATGGGTGCAGCCTGAAACTCTGTATGCTGAAAATTTTCAGCATTAAACTCTGTTGGATGAATGAATTTAGCCCTCGGCTCTATGGACTGCATGGGTGCAGCCTCATACTCCATATGCTGAATTTTTCCAGCATTTAACTCTGTTGGCTGAAAGGTTTCAGCCCTCTGCAACTTTGTAAGCTGATCAAGATCAGCCATAAATTCTGTTTGCTGAGTTTTCTCAGCCTCTAACTCTGTTTTCAGCATAAAATCAGAAATTTCCTGAAACATATCCAAGGTTTGCACAGGTATGATCTTTGAACCCTTACATACATCAGTTTTCAGCATTGTTCCCATCTTAAACAATGTATCTGCATAAGACATCCCTTCATACAATCCATCTACATGCTCTTCTGCTTGCAAAATACCTGCAATCTTCAAATCTTTCTCCTTACGACCAATGTACTGCCTGGCAGCTCTAGGCAAATCTGAAATTCTCTGATAACTCACTGAACTATCTGAAGAAAAACCAACAAAATTAGTGGAGAAAGACTGACTGCCAGGAGGCGAGATCTCCTCTTTTCTCCGCTCCGTACCACTGGCGTCTCGCAAGACAGCGGTACCTAATGAAAATCCAACTCCTTCGCAGGTAGTGGTGCCTCACGCAAGGAGTCCTTGTTTCTCGGATGATTTACCCCAACAGTCATAAACTGAATAGCTCGCATACCATCCTTACTGCGTATCTGTGCATAGGCTGAGCCATCATCCATCACTTTCGTCTCCATTCTTGCTTCTGTAATGAAAGGCTGTCCAAGAATAATCGGATAAGAGCAAGAATCCTAAACAAAGCAATGATAATCCTCTTCAACATTACCGATAGAAATTCTGATGCTCGGACAAGCAGCATACATATCACCAGAAGTATTATTGGCGGCTCTCATGCGCCAGCCATGCTCTACATCCATAGGCCACTTGCCACTCTCATAAACACCTCGAGCAATAAGATTAATCTCGAAACCATGATCGACTAAAGCGACCAAAGGAATCTGTTTCTCTCCAATTCTTACCACCGTCTCAGTGGTTGCTCTAGCCCAATGACTGCGTGAAAAATGACTGCGAGGAATGAGAATAGGGGTATCATCATCTTCATACTGCATAGGCTGAACTATTTTCTCCAATTGCGGATTAACAGAAGCATTCTCAACCATCATGCATCATCATGCTCTTCCCCAAGAGCTCCATGCCATAATCCCTGCAAAGCAGGTCCTTCCATCGCATGTCGTTTCCTTCGCAAAAGATCCTGCATCTGATCCTATATTTCTCTTCTAGCAATCCCAAGAGCTTCTCCAACAGTAAAAGTGACTTCACTATTCAAAATTCTTTCATGAAAAATCTTACTCATATCCGTCTGCATATCAAGGTCTGACAAGAGCTTGAATCCTGGCTCCTTTCTTGGTTGCCTCTTCTCTTTCATCTGCTTGTCTCCCATAGGTTGTTTAGGACCTGATTGAGCTGGAGAACTTGACATAGGTGGAGCTGTAACAGGTGGTGAAACAAAGTCACCCCCTCTAGTCTTTTTGGAGGTGCTGGGACCCTCCTCATCTCTTCTTCTCTTTTCCTCAACCATGGCATCTAAACCCTGTGTTTTCGCCATATAAGCAAAATTAGAATACCTGTCAACAGGAGAATCCCGTCCCGTTTCTCCTCGAATGCTGGAGCCCACACAAGTCATAGTAGATGCGTGAACTTTTCCTCTTCTCACTATCTCCAAGGCAGAGGACCATAAAGCAGAGTCTCCATCTGATTTCTGCTCAAGCTGGACTCCATAAGCTGAAGCATCTCCTCTAACACTCACGTAAGCTGATCGTGCAGCCATATCATCAACGAGCTTCTTCATGCCTCCCTTACCAAAGTTCGTGTCAAGAGGAGCACCAATTTCTGTCAGCCATATCTTCCCATCTTGTCCCCAGAACACAAATTCTTCTTACGCGCTTCCTGAAAAGCATCACAATCTCTGCAGTGTTGGTGCTCTGTACTATCGCACCAAATACATCGTGTCCCTTTTCTTTGACCAGCTGGAAAAGCAGTCGCTGGAGCAGGTGCTACAGCTGGTACTGACATAAGTTGCTCCTTTAACTTACCAACTTCAGCTTTGACTGCTTCAATCGTCAAATCTGCCAAGCCTTTAATAACATCATCTACAGATAAGGGCATTGGAGCAGCAGGAACTGGTGGATTTACAACAGGAGGAGTACCTTCTTTTCCTTTTCTGGATGAACTCGTTCATCCGCCAAAAACAAACTGCTTTCTTGCAGAGGATGCTTTTTCCCTCCAAAAACGGTTCAAACCAAATTAGTCTCCCCTTCTCCTCTTTTAGCTGAGCGGGGATAAAAAAAACTCCTCTTTGACAAGATAGTTTCTTTACACCCTTACGAGATCTATGCACCAACATTGATTTTGACCTTGAGGACTATCTTTGAAGTCATGCATTGCCCCATTGACAGTCAGCTTTACGATGAGTGATCTGCGCACAAACTTCGACTTCGGCCTTGAGAATTGGGTGGCAAAATGCTCCCTCGGTGCTTCACTAGTGCTTTACTCGCTTAAGCAGCTTTTGAGAGACTTCCTTCAACTCTATGTCATGGGAACTTTTGAACTTAGATGATCGGCTTCCACAAAGCTTCCTTTGATTCCACAATTCCCTGCACTTTTCTTAGAGATCATCATTGAAATTATCAGCTTGATAATGTCCTTTGGCATCAGTTTTTCATATTTTTCTAACACACACACATCATACATCCAAACAGAATCACACACACACACTAACGGAATATATACATTGGATGCGGGTTATCGTAATGCATCTCACACACAATGAATCACACGCAGAAAATAACACAAATGCACAACAAAAGAAATGGAGGTGTATACGGCTTGGATGCGCAGCAGCATGACAACACTCAATTTGGAGTTATCGTGTTCAAGTTATGAAAAACCCAAAGATTTGACCAAGTGTCCCAAACTTATGGGAAATTCCCATATTCCCTAATATGGTGTTAGCTTACGAACATGGAGAAGCCTATCAAGTGCATGTAGAAGTTTGTCAACCTCCCCATCAAGCCACATTCGCAAATTAATATGAGATCAACATGGGGAAACCATGTTTGTGCAGTCTATTAGACAAAATTGAGGATTAGCAAAGGGAAGTTTAAACCACGTTGTCTTTATGCCTGATGACTAAAGCTAGAATCTAGTATGCTCTATTCTAGAACCCAATAAGATAGTATAGAATGCTTTCCAAATAAAATTAAAATGGAGGAGCGAGGCATGGCCTTGGAAGGTATTATCAAACCAACATCCAAACGTCTCCTCAAAAGGGGAGGACCAAGAAAACATATGAACACTCTAACAAAAACCAAGTTGGCAATTAACTCAAACAAGGGAGAGTGAAATGGAGACTTTATGCCCATGTTTGCTAGACTATGCAATGGTTGTTTTGCACACAACATTGTAATTAACTTGATTTAAAAAAAGTTATTTTTTAATCGTAGTCATATCAACATTTGTTGTTTTGGTGACTTGTAGGAAGACCCTGCTTGATAGCTCTAGGGCTCACATAATCTTCCTTCATCCTCTATCTCTTCCCCACCCACGTACTCGAGGCCTACATGTAAGCAAGGGGAGGATATGTGTCACAATGATTTAATTGCACGATGTGTGTGATATATGGTTTTAGAACTTTTTTCTTCATGAATAATATCATCCTTAAATGAGTTTGATTCTTGCGATATAAAGTAGAAGTACACTAACTTTGTGCTTATTAAGAGTGTAAACACTAAAAAAACTAGACAAGGAAGATAGAGTGGAGGTCCAAAAAATAGTATAGTTTATTATCCATAAATAAAATTAAAGGCATTGAAGGATCAAAGACCTAGCCAAGGTTCCCCATGCAATACCTTGTATGGAAGATGTCAAACAAACTCCTAAGCAGAAAGAAGTAGAAGCAAAAGGGAGAGAAGAGATGCTTGAATGCAATGAAGGCAATGTCAATCACAAGCTCACCAGGCATAGAGAAAGAGATCAATAGTTTGCAAAAAGAAGAGGGAGAAGATAGTAATTGTGATGGCATAGAGCAATGATGAAACAAATTTGATGGAGCCACTAATTTAGAATAAGGCAACTAACCACTTCTCAATCAATAGAGAAGAAGTCACCCTAAGAAGCCAATCCACAACTGATGTTGTACTTTCCTATAGGCTTCATTAGCAAGAATATGGAGGAGGAACTTGAGGTAGCTTCAAAGATGCTTAGGATAGATGGAGAAAATGTTTGTGCTAATGTATTGTAGTTTAACTCCAAGGTTACATTATTGTCTTCCATAAGTCCCCTAAAACCAATGGAAGTTGCAACAATGCTAGGGTCTAGTCGATCATATTTATTACAATAAAAGAGGAATTTTAATGTGGGTTTTGATGAGGAAAAGTTGTGAAAAATATCTTGGACCAAGGAATCTATAATTGAGGGCTCTCATGGCAATCCATTGAGTTAGGTGGAGATAGAAATCAAGAAAGGCTTCCTAGTATGGATCAAGATCGTAGACTTGCTAGTATATTTGCGAAATCAAGTTCCTAACATTACTAAAGGCCTTGCAAAGCCTTTGTATCTCCCACCATTGGTGATCCCATTTAGAAATATATTTTTAATAGTGAGCTAGAGAAAACCACCCATGCTTCCATGTTATCATTTAATATATTCCTTCTCCAGGTAGGTTGAGATTTGTAACCCTTCACAGTCCTTGGCACCCCAAACACCTTGTCATCATGCTAATAATCCACTAACTCTCACTGCCACAACCCAAGATCTTGAATTTTTTGCTCCAACTATTGTTTTCCTAGCCTTAATGATACCTGAATAAGATTTTGTACAATTGTTAACGGAAATACCTTTTTGAGGCAAGTGGAAAATTGAATGCAAATTGCACAGGCAATTCCTAAGCTTTCATTTGATTCCAAATGATAAGCTCTATATCCCAAGTGATCGATATGTACCCCCTCTGTGATGAGAAGGGTATGTGTGGCACTAGTTCATGTAAAAATTACACGGCGCAGCGAATAGAATCTGAGAAAGAGATAGAGAGTACACAATAGATAAGAGGAGAATTAGTAACTTCTTTAGCTCCAAACAACTGATACAAAGATGGCTCTGTCCACCCGTGCACTTCCACTGTGTGAAGGTTAGATGGCGATCTAGATAGAAGATATGTGAAGAGCTTAAGGCTAGCTGGAACAGCAACTCTGACTGGGTGAAAGATGAATGATTGATGGCTGTGAAGGGGTTTAGCTTTTATAGCCCGTGAAGGCTGTTAGGTCGGCCTGACCGACCTACCATATGAGCCTCCACTAGTCCGCCAGGGAATATTCCTTTACTATTGGGCCGGGGGCGCTGCCCCCGGATCCCCGCTAGGGGCCGCTTCCGCAGTCCCCGGACCCCAAAATAGGGGTCCCTTTTAACTCCCTTATCCCGCAACTCGATGCAATGCACCTCGAGTTGCTACTAGCTTAACCACTCGTCTAACCCAAAGATTAGACCCACAACGGCCACTTTTTTGCCATTCGGTCACATAGACCTCATCTGATATACAAGTCAGGACTCAACCAATGTCCGGGCTCACATTTGGCTTCTCCTCATAATGGGGGCCTTACAACTTTGAGCACCATGGATCATTGGTAGCTCCTAATGAGGGTGGGGCATTGATCATATCTAATAGTTCAGAAGTGATAATTATATTTCTTCTACTTTTTTCTACGTGTTCTCTTCTTCTTTGCGTGTCTTCCATAATATTTTCTAGAGGGGTGGGTGCCCTTTTCGTTTCTATGGTGATTTCCAATTGTGGAGACAATGGTTGCTCATGTTCTTCCTATTCCCAATTAGTTTCAATTGCAAAGGGTGATGATGGTGGTGCTTCCATGGTTTGGGCAAGTTCTTTAGTGATTACTATCCCAATCATCCTAAGTTCTTCTATGGAGAGCTCCATTTCCCTAATCCTTGCCCTTTTCATGCTATACTCTAGTTGGGGAATTGTCATCTCCAAACCATGCTTAAGTGCTTGCCAGTTGAGTTGTAATTTCTTTTTTTATATTATGCATCATGTCATCCTTATATGGATTCCTCACCCCTCAAGTAGTGTGCTAATGAATCCTTGTTGCTAAACCTACATTGATGTCTATGTTGCTTTAGCTCTTTCTGAACACTAAGAACCTATTCCATGCCTCATAATTCTGCAAGACAGTATCGAAAGTAAGGAAATGTTTTGAATAGAAACATTTGCTTTACTTCTTATTAAGATTTCTTAAAAAACAAATCCTTCGTTGGTTCACTCTCATACCAACTGTAACGTGTTCACCTGTTCCCTTCCGGACACGTCTTAGCAGTCCATCAGAAATGAGGTCTAGAAAGCTCGCCCGGCACTCCCATGGAATGTTATAGGGTTTGTGATCTAGGAATTTCCGCGTCTACCACATGTAGCAGAAGTATTCTGGCCGTTCCCACTTAAGACCGACCTGAATCAGGGTTTCCCCTAATGGTCATTTCCTAAACGGCAACTAGCGTCGAACCCCGAGCAAACTACTTTACGCAGAAACACTAGGGCCGAAGCAGATTCACGCTGCACTTGGTTCAAGGAGAATGGAAAACGAGAGGGATGCAAGGCTCGACCTCTCTGCCATAATGCATAGTCCCATTCTGTTCCCCTAAAACAGCATAAATTAGGATTATTATAACCTAGATTCTAGGTCAACGCCCTTGCCATTCATTTCCTTTGAGAAGATCTCCTTGTTGTCCTTTATGATTTGAGAAAAGTTCTCGGCCAACCGGGCCCACCCATCCGTAGAATGGACCCATGGCCACATCCACCGCACTTTCCTCAAGTTTTTTTAGTTGTCTAATTACCTACCACATTTAGTTGGACATGCATCAAGTAGCTTCCTTAATTAGCCCATTAGGCACCGGTTCCTTCACGTAATCTTAGCACTTGACATAGAAAAGCAGTGTCAAACAAGTTTCTTTTCAATAGGTTATCATATTTATCTTTGGAATACATTCATAAAGTCTAGCCCATAGGCTTATCCATAATCCGTTCGAAGGCTATCTAGCAATCCACAGGGATTACTAATCCAAGATTCCGCCCGTAGACTAGTATGCGGGCCTCAAGATCCAATCCCAAGTCACATTGGCCTCTTGTGCAGGGCCCGGAAGGCGAGGGATTTACGGCAAGATCCCCCCTGGCACCCAAGCGTCCTCCTGCTCCAAGTAGTGCTCAATGGAGAGACCTCTCGCGGCGGGTTCGGTCCACCTTCCTGGCGTGGCTAACAACCCCCTTGGTTAGGGTCAGGCAGGCAGTCGCGGGGGTAACTGAGGCTGCCTCTCCCTTCAGGCCTTCAACCTGAAGCATTAGATATCTTTTCATCCTTTAATTCCTTGAGCAAACAAAGCAAACAGTGCTCTCTAAACTGTTACAAGAACAATCATTTCCAATGGTCGTTAATTTGGCCAACTGCGAAGGAGTGAATCCTTCTCTCTGAATGCATCTAGCATTCGATCCGGGATCAATTGTGACTTGGCAATATCCCAAGGGTTTGTTTATTAACCCTTATGTCCTTGGGTTAGGGCCGTACCCTATTAACCCAACTGAACCAATACCTTAGGTTTTATTAACAGTAAATCATGGCGACCATATCGCTCCAAATTATTAACTTGGTCCTTTGCTTCCAAGCAAATATCTAATTCCCTTATCTTGGCAACTTTATAACAGGATGACTACTCATCCTCTTGCAAGTTTAACTTGCGCAAGAATCTGCCAATCTCATTCTGAGGAATTGGACATTCTCTTGTGATCAAACCACAAGATCATGCGACGTTGCAACTTGTTGCACAAGTGTCGCATCTAATCCATGGGACTATTTTACTTATCAAACGGCATCTTCTATTCATGGAATCATGATTAGATAAGAAACAAGGTTTAGAGTGTCTTCATATCCAATCCATTCTCGATTGCACTAGGCTGACATCATTCGGTCCTAGGGGTTCCAACTCAATCCGAGTTTCATCTTTTGAATGAGTGGTCCTTAGGGCAGAAAACCCTAGTTCGTTTCTTGCAAGTACGTCCAATTGTCCCTACATTCCATGAATGTGGGCAAGACTTAGGGTATGAGAGTTTTGACTTGGCAATAAGTGCGAATAGGTCAAGTCCTTAACATGCTAAACCCTAGTTAGCACTTGGGGTATATTGTATCGATTTAACCATCCTAAATGAATCCTTTGCGGTTTAGGTGTTTTGGGTAAACCAATTTACTTATCTTACGACGAACCATTCCTAAAGAGGTTGTCTTGATCAAAAAGGGGAAAAACTAGTTGCATTATGATACAATTCTCGTAAGCACACGATTCATTGCCTCTACATATGATTAGATTTACAAACCCTAACTTTCCTTGTTAAGATCAACGCGCATGTTAAGTTATGGCATAATTTCCATTGATCCTACTAGGACATGCATTCACAATCTATGCCACTAAGCTTTTAAGGTTTTATGTTAAAACGAACCATGCAGCCTTTCCCTAGTTACATTTCTGAATGAAATTATTCGTACGACAAATGTGCATTATGCAACCTTTCCTAACTACTACGCAGTTAAATGAGTTTTATGCCCATTTGAAGCTAGAGTTAACCTACTTCATGCAACTTTAGAATCTTTCCATGCTTTGTAGTTTCCTATGGTTGATAATGACTTTTTAATGAATCATTACGAAGAAAGATTTGTCTAATAATGCAACATGCGATTTAATCTTTCCATGCATAATCGAAGGTGTACTACAATAATTTTGACTTTGTAATTATAGTCATTAGTTGATCTAGATTCGTTACTTTACAATGCATAAAAACAACTTGCTAAGAATGCATAGACATCTTATGTTCTTTTTCATTCATATTGAAAAATACAAATGACCGATCTTCAATCGTGAGTTACTTCCTTTAAAATAGCCAAAGTATTTCAATCGCAAAAGTGCATCCTAATTCCATGAATTAACCATGCATAATTGCAATACTTCGATGTAAATAAAAAATAGGAAGAAAAACCTGGACTTGTGGGTTCGATGAAATATCCACATGAATATTAGGAGATGGTCCTCCTACAGTTGCGCCTTGTGACTTTTTAGGGGCCATCGTGAATTTGACCTCTGGTTTGCCTTCATGGATTCAAAATTCTTGCCTTGGCTCATAGTCTTATGATCTTTAGCCGTCTCCCTCGTACGCACAAATCCCTTTGAGGTACGACACCTTGACAGAAGTACTGAGTTTGGAATTTGGGTTTGGAAGGCCTTAGGGTTCGGGGCTTAGGCCTTCTTTCTTTTGGAAAAGAGGGATTCGTGAGAGGGTTATTGCGAAAGCCTTGCGGAAACGGAGGCTTGAGAGATTCTTCTCCTTGAAATTCCATGCTAGGAATGATTTTATGCGGCCTTGCGGAAAAAGGGAACTCTAAATCCCAAGCCTAGGGCCTTATGGGTGATTGGTGGAAAGGCCTTTATGCTAAATTTCTTAAAAATCTTGGGGGGTTTAAGGAAATCCTCTTCAATGGGCTTATGGGGGAAACCAAGTGGGAAGGGCTTAGAGAAACCCCTCTTCTTCTTTACGAAGAACCAGGCCTAGGGCCTTAGTAGCTTCCTTTGCTTCAAAGCCCGGGATGGGCTTATTGAGGATCTAAAGGGAAGGGCTTTAAAATCAGGCTAGGGAATGGCTTGTGTGGGATCCAATGGGAAGGGGACTTAAAAATCCCGGGGTTAAAATGGGCTTTATGGGGACTCCACGGGAAGGGGGTTTTAAAACCGGGGCTAATATGGCTTGTGTGGGAATGCAATGGGAAGGGGGGCTTAGAGAAGCCCCCTTAGAAGATTCCAAGAAGCTTCTAAGAAGCTTCTGGGGGGTGTGTGATGGCCACGTGGAAGAAAAGGGGATTAATGGCTACGTGGATGATGAGGATCTTGATGGCGGCCATGAGGTAGAATAGCGGCAGCAACACCGGTCAAGCTGGTGGCGGCTAAACAAGCCACAGGCGGCGGCGTACGTCTCAGCTAGCAGCTTTGAGCCTCCCACCCTCTGGCGCAGTCTAACGACCTCTCCCTCCTCTCACGCCTTATGCAGCCTGTTGCAGCTCCAATGCCTCCCACAGTCTGGCGCCGTCCTCCTCCTTTCACCCCCTTAGAAGGGTGTATTTATAGTCTGGGGGAGAGGGGACCTCCCCCCTATGTGGCCCCTCGCATGGCTTCTTCCCTTCCACCTCCTCAAGCTGCCCATAATAGCCCATCCCCTTCCCTCAGCCACACATCGACTGGGGGAAGGTAAATAAAAACAAATTGCAATAATTCCATCATTATCCTCTTAACCTCCTCCCTAGAGGATGTTTCCCCACAGATGATGTGGTTTTTGATCCTCGGTCCCGGTTGACCAATGCGGAGTACACCATTTCTCGTGTATGGCTATAGATCAACTATCGGCACTGGAGATAATCTTTTCATGAGTTTACGGTGCGTAGGAGGTTGGTCTAGTAATATTTTTATTCAAATGGAAATATTACATTAATCAACTTCACTTGCATTTTTTGGACATACATTGTGTATTTGCTCATTTCAACATGAAAAGTTCTTACCATCAAGCTTTTCAATATTAAAAAAAGCATTCTCTAAACTTGATGAAAAAGCAATAATCACAAGAATATGTTTACACACCAAACGTAGCAAGCTTTGAAAATGATATTTTAGCACTTTTAGAGGCATATGAAATTTTTGCAAGTTGTTTTAAGTATTTTGGCTATCTTTTAAGCATAAAATAGCCTGAGACCAAGTATATGCAAATTACATCACAAATCAAATTTAGCTAGCATATCTCTACAAAATGAGCACAAACTAGTATGAAAAATCCTCAAAGATGAAAAGTCATCAAAATCTGCATACAATCCAAAGTTAGGAGTATTCTGGAAGCTTCCGAGTGCAAGCTAGTCACTATTGCAACCAATGTTTAAACCTCACAAAAAGGTTTCTATGATAAAATGGATGTCCTACAACTTCCAATATTGAAAAAACATATGAAACTATAGTGAGAATCTCGATTTGCCAAAAAATCATCAACACGTGTCGTTTTTATTATAAAAAATCTATTGGAGCATGTTGATCAATAGAGATAGCACATAAATATCACTATCCCAACAAATCATCAAGTCTCTCCTTTTTCTGTTTCTCTGTTATACAAACATTAGTAGACCCCCTGCTTCAAAACAAGAAAATCTATGGAGTGCAAGAGGGTTGAGAAAAAGAAGAACACAAGAGAGTTATGTGGGTACAAAATAAATGGTCTCCTTATTCTTTGTTGTCTTCACTTACATATGACCATACAATGTCTATGTATAGAAGGGGTGCCTATCTAGCTATTGGCCATTTGATATTTCCCAAGACATCTTGCAAATCTAGTTCCTTTAAGATGTATCCTTCCTAATCCCACTTGTTTTTAAAGAAAAACTGAGAACATTCATGTATAGGCATGTTTTTTGTCCATGTTTTGAAGATACTCCTAAAGGTAGCACATACCCCCCTCAAGATGTTATTTAATACCATGGAGCCCTCAAATCTTGCTCTATTATGCACAAATGCCTTAAGCATTTTCATAAACATATCAACCCAAAACATCCATCTTATGCCTAGAACCCTTGCAAGATCTATTTCCATGAAATCAATGATGATATGAATCTAACTATTGAAAATTGATATCAATTTCTTGTAATGAAAGAAGCTGAGAGGAGAGAGAAGAAGAGTTGAGGAGAGAGAAAGAGAGCAAGAAGAAGAAGGAAGAAGACTAGAAGAAGAGAGAGAAAGAGCGAAGGGAGGAGGAAGCCATGGAAGCTGGAGATGAAGGTGAAGAGTATGATCTTGATAATAACTAGTTGCCCTAATCTGGGGCTCTCACACCTTAAATACCGTGGTCAGTGTGACGGGGTGTCTAAACCCTAGTCGCCGTTTGTTCACTCTCTCAATTTGGCCATTAGTCTGAGGGTGGTATGCAGTGGATGGAGCAAGCTTGGTCCCCATGGAGGTGAAAAATGTCTACCAGAAGTTGCTCATAAACTTTGCATCCCGATCATGTACTATGACTTATGGTAAGCCATGCAGCTTGAATACATTTTCCATAAACTGAGTGGCCACATGAGAGGCAGTATATTGGATCTTAGTGGGGATAAAGTGGGCAGCTTTGGTGAGGCGATCAACTACCACATAGATAATGTTCCACCCTTTCTTAGTTGTAGGAAGGCCAATGATAAAGTCCATTGTGATGTGAGTCCATTTCCCTTCAAGGATAGGGAGAGGCTGCAAGAGGCCAGCGGGCCTAAGTGTACTATCCTTGTTCTGTTGGCATGGAACAAATTTGGTCACAAAGTCCTTGACGTCCCTCCATAAGCCTTTCCAATGAAAGATCTTGGCAATCTTGTCATATGTTTTGAAAACACCCAAGTGACTAGTAGTGGGGCAAGAATGCATCTCTTCCATGATCTTTTGCATGAAGGGAGAAGTGTGCGGGATGACAATCTTGCAGTGGGACCAAATAAGGCCATGCTTGAGCTGATATTGGGAGTTTTCAGCCATAACCCCATGCTGTAATTTCGAAAATGTGTGACTGAAGTGATCATCTAACAAGTAAGCCTCTTGGAGCTCTTCAACCCAATCACTGTGCAATTTTGAGATAGAGGACACTTTGCATGTCCACATTCGAGAGAGTGAATCAGTCACAATATTATCCTTGCGCCGCATGTGTGAAATATCAAAGTCATAGTTCTGTAAGGTTACCACCCATTGCCTTTGCTTAGGAGTCAAAGTAGACTGAGTCAAGAAGTACTAGAGGACTCGGTGGTCGCTTTTTACTTGGAAGCGGCTGCCATACAAGTAGTGGTGCCATTTCTTGAGAGCATGGAGGATGGCCAACATCTCTTGGTCATATACATTCATTTGCATCTCCTTCTCATCAAGCTTGCGGCTTTCAAATGCAATCACACCATGCTCTTGCAACAATACTGCACCAACACCCCGGCCACTGGCATCACAATGAATGGTAAATAGCTTAGAGAAGTCAGGGCAAACAAGGATGGGGGCTAAAGTAAGTGCATTAACTATTTGAAGCTATGATCCGTAGTGGCATCCCAAAAGAATGACTCTTTTTTCAAGCAATCAGTCAAAGGTGCTGCAATGGTGGCATAGTAAGCTTCTGTAGAATGAAGAGAGACCAAGGAAGCCACGCAAAGAAGTGGTGGTGGAAGGAGTGGGCCAATCTCTAACACATTGCACCTTCTTCGGGTTAGCCTATATACCATTTTTGCTGATAATGTGTCCCAAGTACTCCACAAATGTATGCATGAATATGCATTTGCTCTCCTTAGCAAAGAGTCTATGCTCTCTCAATATGTCAAACACCCTCCAAAGGTTTGTCAAGTGCTCCATAGATGACTTGTTGTAAATGAGGATGTAATCAAAGAAAACAAGCACGAACTTGAACAGAAAGGGTTGTAGGATTTTGTTCATGAGGCTTTGAAATGTGACAAGGGTGTTAGTCAACCCAAAAGGCATCATAAGAAAATGGTAAAGTCCACGATCAGTCCTGAAGGCCGTTTTGACCTCATCTCCTGCCCACATACGAATCTGATGGTAGCCAGAGCACAAGTCAATCTTAGTAAAAAAGCATTCCCCTTTTAACTCATCCAGCAAATCATAAATCCGTGGGATGGGGGTAGCGGTTCTTCACTGTAATTTTGTTCAAATCTCTGTAGTCAATGCACATGCGAAAGGAGCCATCTTTCTTTTTGACTAAGAGGACAGGGGATGCATAGGGGGAAGAACTCAGTTCAATGAAACCCATCTCCAACAACTCCTTGATTTGCTTTCCAACCTCTTCACGCTCACACTTGGAGAGTCTATAGGGGGTTTATTCACTGGCTTGGAATGGGGCTCTAGGTCAAGTGGGTGGTCCACTTGTCTCTTGGGAGGGAGGGATGTAGGCATCTGAAATAAGTCATTATATTCCTCAAGTAAGGCCTGCAAGGCTGAATCATGAGATATTGCAGGGGGCTGATCAGAGTTGTCCTTATTTAATTGCAAAGCAAAGATTTGTGAGCATTTCTTAAACTCCCATTTGAGTTGCTTTGCTGTAATGAGCTGAAAATTAGCATGATCTTGAACTCCCTCTAGGTGGATAGGCTGTCCATGCATCATAAACTCCATGTAAAGCTGAGATAAGTCCATAGCAAATTTCCCCGATTGTTTCAGCCAATCATAGCCCAAGACAATATCAATGGGGCCCATATCTAGGGCAATCAGATCAACCATTGCCACATAATTTTCAGCCAGGCATAAGGGAACTGTAGGACATACATGTGTGCTAATTTCTTCTTCTCCATTTGCTACTTAGACCTTCAAGGGGTGGTGTAATGCCATAGGGGTACATTTCAAACGATCAATGGTGGTTGATTTATTGACAAAACTGTGAGTGCTTCCACTATCCACAAGGATAAACATGCTTTCCATTGATACTGCCTTGAATGTAAAGGATACTGGGGCTGTGGGAACCCGTCCAAGCTCTGAAAAATCCTGGGCGTCCGGCTCGGCATCCCGCATTGGCCGGTAACTTGTATCAACCCGCACGACTGTCTGAAAAATTATGAAAAATCAACAAGTGCCGCTCGGGCGCCTTTAAAGCACTTTGGCACTTAAAATCGTCCTAGATCGAGCCGCCGCCTTCGACGTTGAGTATTTTTCCCTTGATATTCATAATTTTTAGCTATTTTTAAGCACTTCTCGGCACCAAAATTCCGCTCTCACACAAACCAAACCATATCCTATGAAAAATTTGACATGACTTACACACATTGTCATGACACTACGCATCCACCACTGCAAACCTAAGGGTGGAGTTTTTCGCCAGTAAATTTGAAATCATTAGTCAATGTAATTAGGAATTTGTTTTTTGTTGTGTCTTTTTTCTTTTGGATTTTACATGATGCATGAGCACATGTAGATAGGCTAGGCACATTTTCTTCAGTGCATTCATATTTTTTGTGTGGACATCATTTGATTAATTGCATCACATGGATCCAACATTGCATATTTCCTTGAATCATGAGTGGATGAGCACGAAGCTCTATTTCAAAGCATATTTCTACTAGGAAACATCGCATGAAAAACCACGTATTTATGAAGAAAATATAAGTTTTAAAAGACTCAAGAGGTGGAGTTCATATGACCCAAAACTTTTGATCTTGAAGCAGACTTCTTCGATTAAGGCTCAGGTTGGTTACTGTCACTATGAAATTTAAATGGGAAACTAGCGAGTTTTTGGAGATATGTAGTTAGAGCTACCTAAATAAACCAAGTGGTCGTAGTGTACAAAAGGAGAATCCTTCATATTGTTTCTCTCAGTCATCTAGTGTCAATGTGCTTGCTTGTGGGAGGTGGTGTTACAACCAAAAAGTTGATGAAGTGGATTGTAGAAGAGGGCAAGACAATATGAGGGGGAAGATCTCTATTGTATTAATTTGAAGTACTCCATATACTATGGAGTATGCAAAAAAATTGTGTGCTTGCATTCTAGCAAGTTACAATTGATGGTCAAATTTGAGACCAATGGTGAAGCTCAAAGAGAAGGAAGACACGACTGCAATAATGATAATAGTCTGGTTACTAAATAATACATAGGATGATGATGGGGGGGCTCAGAATCGATATATGTTGCAAGGGCACCTGGTGGAAAAGGTGAGGGTAGCATCATGTCAATCTATAAAGACTTAGATAGACCCAAGGGGAGCAATTCAACTTATTTGGTGAGAGGATTTGTCTTATCTATGGTGGTTTAGTGCTTTGTTGGCGACCAGAAAAAGGTGACAGAGCACACCATCAACAATGGAAGGTTTTGGAGTCTGAAGGGTGTGGATTGAATATTTCAGGGATTGTTAAGAAGACTGAGGAGGCTCCAAGGTGGCACAAAGAATTCTTGATTTTATGAAGGAGAAATTTTATGATTCATAATATTTATTTTGTAGCTCAATCATTAAGTTTTTTTTTTCTACAATTGTCAATATTGCATCATTTTTACGATACTTCATCCTGCACAAGTACATATGTATGCATGTGTTGCATTGAGGAATGTAGAAGCAAAAGGTTATTGGTTGGAAAATTCAAAGGTCAACAAAAATTTTGGGTTGAGAGAGCTTTCGACAAATATGGTGGCCAACATTGAACGTAGGGAAGGTGGCATATTTCCAAGAAGGATGGGAAATATTATTTGAAGCAAGGTGGCGTCTTCAGAAATCAAAGGTGGCAGCATGACAAATCAATAGCTAATCAAAATCTTAAGCTTAGAAAAACTTAAGGATTTGATTTTTACATAAACATAAAAAGGAAAGCTAATGCATTAAAAATATTAATGCTTTTTTAAAAAGCAAAAAGCCAAAGATAACCCAACGTGTATGTATGAAAAACTATATAAGAGAGGTGTGTGAGGCCCTTGCCTTGATATCCTATTCCTTGTCTCTTGTTGAGAGGTGCTTGGACATGATCCTACTATTCAAAGAGGCTTGATTTCTGTAGAGGCTTCTTGAAAGAGGCTTCTTGAATCTTGAGAGAGGCTTCTCAAAGTTTCAAAGAGGGTTCTTGAATCTTCAAAGAGGCTTCTTGTATCTTTGAAGAGGATTCTTGCATTCTTTGAAAGAGGCTTCTTGATTATTCAAATAGGCTGCTTGATTTTTCAAAGAGGCTTCTTGAATCTTCAAAGAGGCTTCTTGTATCTTTGAAGAGGCTTCTTGTATTCTTTGAAAGAGGCTTCTTGATTATTCAAATAAACTGCTTGATTTTTCAAAGAGGCTTCTTGGATTTTAATAAGAGATTGTATCCTATGCAACATCTGGCAAACACGACCTGAAAGCATCACTTCTGATCATCATCGAGATGGGAGAACCACCTTCTTCATCGACTACTTCTTCCTTTTTGACCGATGAGATGAAGACTTTGTTACAACTCTTTCTTCAGCCATTATGATGCCAAATCAGTAGATGCAACTATCTATGCAATAGCAGTAGCAGCTGGATCAACAATGGCTATTGTACCTCTTGCAAAAGAAGCTGCTGCTTGTGGCCTTCAATTAGATGTAATATTTCCGCGTATCCGTACCGTAAATATTAACCTTGCGTACGCCGTGTAAACCCTGCACAAAGGGTATCTCTCGCATTTAAATTATTGGCCGCGTAATGTGTGAGCCGCACGCGGGAAATAGGGTCCTCTGCGAATGGTAAATCGAACCGGGTGTTCAAAACCGCAAGCCGCACGGAAACACCCTCTTGGGAGGGGCAATTTAATTAAATAAATGCAAATTTTTTTATGTTTATCCCTTCCCCCAGCCGATGCATGGCTGGAGGAAAGGGAGTGTGTGGGGGGAGGATGGCAAAGTGGGGGTTTGCATGGGGGAGTTCCCCACGTGGGTGGAGACCCCCTTCCCCACCCCCAAGGCTATAAAAACACCCCCCATCAAGGGGGTGTGCTTAAGGAGAGAGAGGAAAGACTGTGGAAAGGAGGAGCTGTGAGAAGGAGACGTGAAGGAGGTGAAGTCGTCGCCGTGAAGAGGCCGCCAGTCCGTCGCGCTGCCGCCCAGCCAACGCCACTCGCTGCTGCCGCCCCAGTCCGCCGCTGCTGCCGCCAGGCCGCCAGGCTGCTCTCGCTGCCGCCATCCCACCGCCACGTCGTCCACGATTTCCCCCCTGTTTGCCACGTGAGCTGAAGAAGCTCAGAAGCTTCTTTGGAAGCTTCTTTAGAAGCTTCCAAAAGGGGGCCTCAATAACCCCTCTTCACACGGCCCTTTTCCACCATTTGTCAAAGGAGGCCTCCATAACCCCTTTTCCCACCACCTGGCCCAAAAGGCACTTTTCCACCCATTTCCAAAGGCACTTTCCCACCACTGTCCCGAGATACCCTTCCCACCACAATTTCGAGGAAGGACCATTAACACTTTTTTTCGGGAATTGAAGAGGGTCTATAAGGATCCCACTAGACCGACGAAAAGGGTCCCGCGAAGTCCTTTAAGGCCCTTCTCCGCAAGCGACCTACCGTAAAAGGATCTTCCGCCTACGAGGAAAGCAAAGGCCGGAAGGTTGCGTGTCAAAGCAGAACAATCCGTAGGCGACGAAAGCGAGTTCAGAAACCTAACCTACGTGTGCGATGGCTCCAAAAAGATCCCAAGAGGCAACCGCGGGAGGCTCGACTCCGAATGTGCAAGTGGACATCACCCCGACTCCACAAGTCCAGGTTCTTCCGTGTTAATTCCGCATAAGGAAATGATTAGGCGCGCTTAGAAAGGAAATTGCACTTTTACGTTTAATTTGCATATGGAAATTGAAAGAAATGCATCTTTTGAACATTATGAAAGATTGAACGATTAGAGGGTTAGATGCATGTAGTTGGTACCTTATCAAGGTAAAGAATCTAATCCTAAGCAAGGAAACGGAATTTATATGTGCATTATTTGTCATCCTAGATATGGTAGATTAAGCGTATACTGCACATTAGGTAACATACCTCTCGTAATGATTTCATAGGAAAAGGTTAGCGCCATAAGGTTTCATTCGGAAAGAATTAATAGGGTACTAAAGTGAACGTATGACTTGCAAAATAGTTATAAGATGGAATAGAATAACACTAGTTTCGCTTGTGTTTCACCAACGACTTCGTGGCTAGGAGAATGTTAGAAATTGCGTAGTCGTCATGAGAAAAAGGTCAATCATTAAGAGCAGTAATTAGGTGTAAAAGCATAGGATGAAAAAGGATAAACAACAAGGTTGTAGGTACGACTATTGATGTAAGACCTAGTAGGAGGTCCTAGGAAAAGTTAGTAACCAAATTATCGTGCACCAAGGAAAGATTGTATGATTCGCCAATGCATAAGTTTCGAGAGCATAGACTACAAAGTATAGGCTTGATTAATTAGGGAAGTTAGCATACAGATTAGCAAGTAATTTTACCTCACCAAGGAAACGGCACTCAATCGCATGTTTACGCGAATTGGATCCCGTTAGATTTGGTTTATCACCCTAGAAGGATCATTCTTATCGCAGAACAAGCATAATTGAAATTGACTAGGTAATATAAACATCAAGGATTCGTATAAACATGACTGAGTCAATATGATAGGAATCCTAAGAGATAACTAGGATTTAGTGCAAGGATAGTTCGACCCCGCTTAAGACAAAAACTGTGAGTCTAAGGATCTTACACGCATTCACAAAATGTCGAAGCGATTGGTTGTTTATGCATGAAAGGATCTAAGGTTTTATCCTAAGGATCAGTCGTCTTAATGAAGGAACTCCGAGGAGTTGCATAATCTAGAATCATGAGCCAAACCTAATTAGAAATGGCTGGAGGATATCCCAAAATCCTGTTACTCGGCTAGGGTTAAATTCCGTGATCGGAACGTTAAGAAATGGATAGAAGGATTCCGTGGAATAGATGCAATACTTGCACACCAGCCGCAACATTGTATAGTCTTGGAATTTGTCCGCAAAGAGTGTTGTCAACTCTCGAAATGAGGCTGGCAAGTTATTGAAAGAATTTAACTTACAAGAGGATGACTAATCATCCTGGTACTCACTTTTGGAATAATTTGCCAAGGAAAAGGAAAGTTAAGTATTTGCCTTGAAGCAAATGACCAGACAATAAACTAAAGCGACATGGTCGCTGGATCCTGCCACAACAAAACCTAAAGTATTGGTAGGGTATGACCCTAACCCAAGAATGATAGGAATCTTGCCAAGTTGCAATTGATTCCGGAACGAATGCGGATTGCATTCGGAGAAAAGAAGTCACTCCTTAACAGTTGCCAGCTAAACGACCATTGAAATTGATTGTGCTTGTAACCGTTAGAAAAGGACTGTTTGCATTGTTTGCTCAATGAACTAAAGGATGAAAACATATCTAAATACTTCAGGTTGGTGCCTGAGAGGCAGCTTCAGTTACCCCCGACTGCCTGCCTGACCCTAATCAAGGGGGTTGTGAACCGCGCCGGGAACGTGGACCGAACCCGCCGTGAGAGGTCTCTCCGTTGAGTTCTGCTTGGAGCAGGAGGACGCTTGGGTGCCAGGGGGGGCTCTGGCTGTAAATCCCTCGCCTTCCGGGCCCTGCACAAGAGACTAACGTGACTCGGGATTGGATCTCGAGGCCCGCATACTAGTCTACGGGCGGAAACTTGGGATAGTAATCACAGGAAGGATTACTGGATAGCCTTCGGGCGGATTATGAATACGCCTACGGGCGGGAACTCCTTGTATTCCAAAGATAAAAGGTTATAATGATAATAAAGGAGTTGTTTGACATTGTCTTCTTTATGTCCTGTGATAAGATTACGTGAAGGAACCAGTGCTTAACAGGGCTAATCAAGGAAGCTGTTTGTATATGTCAAACTAATGTGGTAGGTAATTACATAACTAAAACAAACCAAGGAAAGTGCGGAGGATGGACCATAGGTCCGTCCTATGGATGGGTGGTCCCGGTTAGCCGGGAACTTTTCTCAAGATCTTCGATGGGCAGAGGATGATCGTCATCACCAAAACAAGCAAGGAGAACAATGACTTGGAAATACCAATTACCCGATTCAGGCTGTTTTAGGGGAACGGAATGGGACTATGCCTTTTGGCAGAGAGGTCGAGCCTTGCATCCCTCTCGTTTCCCATTCTCCTTGAACCAAGTGCAGCATGAATTCGCTTCAGACCGGGCGTTCTGCGTAAAGTAGTTCGATCAGGTCTGACGCTAGTCGCTGTTAGCAAACGACCAAACAATTCCGTTCGATCCTAAGTGGAAAGCGCCCAGGACACTTCCGTTACGGGGCAGACGCGGAAAGTCCTAGATTACAAAACCCGCAACATTCCATGGGAGTGCCGGGTGGAGTCTTCTAGACAACCTTTCCGATGGACTGCTAAGACGTGTCCTAGAGGATGTTAGTGGACACGTTACATTAGAGCAGTTTTTCGAAAGACAAATCTCCTTTATGGTCCTATGCACTACTTGCAGAGAAGAAGGGGAAAGCTTCATCATCCAAACTTTCAACCATAGGTGATAAGATTAAGAAAGGGATTGAATGGGATGATCAAGTTGATGTCTTTTCTATCTATGCTTACATGGTGAAATCTCAAGGATTTGAAGTGCTTGTTGAGGAGAAGCAAAAAAGAGATAATGATCAGCTTGAAGGTTCAAAGAGGGTAACTAGGAGGAATGATCTAGTTTCTCAACCTTCTTCTTCAGGACCAGAGTAGAATATGACTAATGTTTAGAAGCTGAAAGTACAAGAAGATCAAAAAGCCCCGAAGACAAAGGATCCGAAGCCAAAGAAGCAACCTAGATTGAAGCTGCTTTTTTGACATTGAGACGACTATGGACTTGAAGAAGGTACTTGAGAATCAGATTCTTAACTGCAAAATTGAATTCACTCTTGGAGAAGTCTTTGGGGATTGCCAAAAGATAATTTCATGATGTTATCATCAAATCATTAAAAGAAAATGACAGGTTATTGAAGGGCCAATACATGATATGATCCATTGAGAGGCTTTAGCAATTGCTGAGGCTATTATTTATGGTTTGCAGATTGAGGAGATTGATTCTAATGAGGAGAGTACTGAGGAGTCTACAGATGGAGCTTTATGTATACATCCCAAGAAGACTCTTCAGCCTTTACTTCAGACCATACAGTATGTCGAGAGTGATGATGCACCTAGATTCGTATCTCGTAGCCAATTTTCTTATAGTCACTGGGCTCGTGCGACTACAGAGATAGTAGTCAAGCTTAGTGAGATATAGAACCCTTGTGTTGCTATTTTGGATCACGGCTTTGAGATTAATGTCATAGTGTGTGGATTGTATGATAGTGGTAGATGGCTAGTTGCTGTGGATTATGGTTGGCACATGCGTGTGGCCAAAATAATATTGTAGGAGATTTGTATGTTGCTGTCCAAACTTGAAGATTTCTATTGGATATGTAGATGAGACTTATAAGTTCTTTGTGTAGAAATCTTGTTCCTATCCTATTATTTTGGGGCAGCCATTCATTATTGAGTCTCGGATAGAGACTAAGGTTCTGGATGATGGGTCTACCTATGCACGAATCCAAAGCAAGGAAGGAAAGAGGGTTGTTCAGTTCACGATAGTTTGTGTCAACCATTTGGGGAATAAGGATTCCTTGAGGGATTCTCCTCTTCTAGCACGAGAGCTGGATTTTTGTTAATGTTTACCGTAGCATGGAGGAACGGGAAAATGGAGCAGATGAACAGGAAAATGGAAGAAGGAGATAATCGAAAGGGCACAGAACGATAAATGAAGGAAAAGCGCCCCGGGATGGAAGTCAGACCTTGAAAATTTTGAATGAAGACCTCTCCACAAGGCCTCAATGTCGCATCGAGAAAAGAAAAGAGTAAAAGCGCACCATTAATTGTGAAAGCGCTCCCAAATCCTTGTAAAAGAGTGCTAGGATCACTCCTGTGCAAAGTGTATGCACTAATTGGGAATGGGATAAGTTAGAACGGTGGGAAATAGGAAAAGAGGGCCTAGGCTAATGGCTGCCGGCCATGTAAAAAGTGGGGATGACCATATAAAGTTCAAAAGTGAATGAGAAGCTCATTCTTGTGTGTGGCCAAAGCTTCTTCTTCTTCTCTTGTTTCCTGCCTTCTTGCTTGTGCTTGAGTGAGGGATTGAGGGAGTGTGAGGGAGTGAGGGAGTGAGTGTGTGAGAGTGAGGGATCGTGGAGAAGAAGCTCCCCATCTTCTCTCTTCATATCCTCTTCTTCTCTTCTCTTCTCTTCTCTCGCGCGGCTATGGAGGATGGAGCTTGACAGAGAGGGCTTGAGGTTTCTTGAGCTTGCCGCAAGGATCGTGGAGCTACCAGAGTGCAAGAGAGAGGAGGGAACTTGATCGAGCATCAAGGTAAGCTCACTACACCCGTAAGGTAGTCATTGCACGTCCGCTATATGAGAGGTAGCCATGGCCGCTCGGCTTGAAATGCTTGATCAATAAGCAGTCCGTAGGTCTCGGGGTAGAGCTCCGTACCTCCCCTCCATTTTGGTTCCATTGCCGGGACGGACGGAATCGAGCCTTGAGCGCCGTGCTGTCAAAGAGTTTTCTGTTCATGATATAAATCATACAGTTCTTATGTTTGCAGAAGAACTTCATTAGAATTCACATGCGGAACTTTAATACACAATTCAGTCATTGTTACCCAACATCCGACTTAGATATCACTTAATTTCATAAGTTCTTTTGTAACTGTCATGCAATTTTCAGTTGTACCATGTATATTGACAAAAAATAAGTCTATAGGAACCCACAACTTGATCAACTGGAGGTAATTGACAGTCTACAGGCTAAGTCACATTGGTTCAAGAGGAAAATTTGCCTGGAAATCAAGAGAAGTGCCAAAAGTCCACTAGTTTGTATGGGACCTGGAATAATGGACTTATATGACTAATAAGTGACCTAAATGGTCAAACTGAAGTGTGGGAGCTGAAGGGAGTGTAGCCCACATTTTTCGAAGCAAAAATCAGGCCTGCATACCTGTGGCAGATGGAGGGTGAGCTGAAGGCTATGGTGCATGCTCCAAAGCATGCAATCTCAAGGCAAAATGAAGCTAAAGAAGGAGATACAAACAAAGAAGGTGAGAGCTCTTCTTGGCTGTCCATTTGGTATGATGAAAATGAGTGGTATGACAGTCCATAAAAGGGGGAAACCTAAGAAAAAGTGTTCAGCCTGCTCTTATGTATCTCTTCTTCCATTCTTTTACCATATTCATGGTCCAATGAAGCCCATCTTGTACCGAAGTACTTGAGTGACTTTGGGGCAAGAAAATGGAAGGATTTTGAAGGTGTATGGGCTGTCTTGGACTAAAAAAACCAGTCATAAACATGGCAGCCCATTGATCTGGTCCATTTTGATGAGAAAATAAGGGATCTATGTGGTTGTAAGAGAAGGAATTGACCTCTTAACATCAGGGCTTCATTTGTGAATGATTAGAAAAGCTTATTCTTGGGATTATGAGCATTTTTGGAGCTTGTTTATGGGCTGAAAATTACTGTTTTAAAACAGGGCTGAAGTAAATTTTATGCTTTGACAATGCATTTCATGAGTTTTTGATATATGTCTTGGATGTAGTAGAGTCTACCACCAAAATACTTGTATCTTGGAGTTGTTGTCCATTAATATTCATGAAATAGAAACCGTTTGAGCTTGCATTTGGATTAAATCTGAGATAATCCCTAAATGTATTGGCTTATTATCTGCATATGCATTTGATGTAATCAAGACAAAGTCTTTCATTCCATTCATGTACGCTAAGTAAAAGAAAAAGCTTGAGGTCTTCTTCTTCAACTAAGTCATCTCAAAAACCCAAATCTTAACAAACCCCAATCTTTTCTCCCTCTCCTCCTAACCTTGAATCCCACACTCCTCTCCTGCTCTAAACCCCGGTGGAAGACCTTCAACCCCCAACACGAGGACAGTGGTAAACCCGACTTGAAGGTCAGCTACAGAAGAGAAAATACAATGGGAGAATCATCAAGTTCGGGAGGAGATGCCTTGCAGCAGTTGGTTCGTCTGATGCAAGAGAGCCGACAACAACAATTGCAATTTCAGCAGCAGTTGCAACTGCAACAATAGTAGAGTCAAGATGAAGAGCGAAATGATGCGGCTGCCATTAAGGCTTTGGAAACAGTTGGGCAGAAGCTCAAGCAATTTAATGGGCAAAATGTGTCCTCTTTTATCCGCCTCTATACTGAGACTAGATGGTCATCTTTGGAGTTCCTCATCATGCTTGGAGCCGATACTTTGCTCATTTGGCCGTGCATGGCCTCCAGGACTGGATTCATGGTCTTTTTCAAAAAGATGCAGGATGGTCTGCATTCAAGAAGGCTCTTCGAGAATAAATTTTTCTTGAAGATTCTGGCCTCATGACGAAGAAAGTCTTCACTGATTGGGTTGAAAGGCCCAATAAGGGACTAACCGCCACCACTGCTCTTCATCACGAATTTGAATGTAAATTTGCTCAACTAGATCCAAATGATCAGCATGGTATGGAAAGCCAGAAAATTGAATTGTTTTTGAAGGCTGCGGATCCTTTTCTTCAAGAGAAGCTAACTGATCGGCTTGAAGATCCTGACTCTGAGACATGATTGAAGATTGCTTGGGGTGATGTCACTGAAGCAGTTAATATGATTGCTCGAAGAGAGCGAATGCGCCTAAGGTGGGGGTCTACCTCTGCACCAACTGAATCCATGAAGGAGCCTGTTCCTGTATCTCGACCTCTTGTCTCTATGGTCAAGCAACCAAGAAATCCTGTTGTTCCACCTCCAAAGAAGGATGTTGTGGACGAGCTGATCAAGAGCATGCAGGATCTCCATCTTAATCTAACGGAGATTAGTTCCAAGGTGGAAAAACTTGATGTGAAAGTGGAAGAAAGAGGACGGACAACTGCCCAAAGACCCGTACGAGAAGGCTTCAAAAGACATTGTATCTGGTGTGATAGCCTACAACATGATAAGAGGGAGTGCAGTGCATTTCATGAAGCTGAAGCACAAAAATTAGTCTTTTGGAAGGATGGTAAAATTCATGCAACCGAAACCGGGCTTCCTCTTGAGCCAAATTTCGATAACAGTGGCATGAAGAAAAGACTGGAGGATTTGGCAACAAGAACAGCCTATGCAACTGTTGATGTAGCTACCTATGCGTTGCAAATTGAGCCAACTAATGAAATTGTTAAAACATGTAAAGCTGATGCAAAATCTAAAGTGTGGATGCAGGCCTTAGATCTCATGGAGCGAGGCAAGGCAACCAAAGATGATTTAACTCCTGCCAGTCAATGCATCCGAGGAAGAACCGGATGGACCGAGCCAGTTGATTCATTTTCAGCTTTCACTCGGTTGGCTGAAATTAATAATCATGAAGCTATGATAGAAGAAAAGAGAAGAAGAGATGAAGATGTTGCCGGTCCCTCCTCTTCGGGGCCAACTAAACGTGTGACAAGAAGTAAACCGGATCAGCAGAAGGCTACTGAAAATCCACCACCGCCAGAGCTTGATATGGGAAATGCCCCACAAGAAAAGAAGACATAAGGAAAGAGAAAAGGTAAACATCCCAGCTACAAGCTGCAGTTTGACATAGAGACTGCGACAGATCTCAAGCGGATCCTAGAAGAAAGGATTCTAGGAAGCAGAATTGAATTTACATTGGGTGAAATTCTCGAAATTGCAAAATGAGGATTTCATGATGTAATAATTGATGTAATTAAACGGAAAAGACAATATGTTAGTGAGAAAACTGAAGAATCTGTGCATGCTTTTTTGCAAGCACTTCATGTGTATTTGCAGGATGAAGAGAAGCTGAATACTCAAGGGATTCGATTGGAGGCAATCAAAGAATTGATTGCAACCATAGAAGCCAAAGATGAAGACATCTATGAAGCAGAAATTGAAGAAGCTATTGCCGAGAATGTTATGATAGGGTCTTCTCAATATAAAGAGCAACCCATGAAAAAGAAAGAAGCTCGTCTTCACAATATGCAAGAATAGATTGATGCTCATTTTATTCCTAGTAGTCACTACTCCCGTACCCATTGGGCAAGGGCGACCACCGAAATTGTTGTCAAGATTGGAGAAAGAGAGACTCCATGCATTGCCCTTATAGACCATGGCTCGGAGATCAACATCATGTCAAGAAGTCTCTACGAGAATGGTGGATGGCCCATAGATGTGGACCCGGGATGGTGCATGAAAGCAGCCAATAATTCCTCTGGCGACCTCTATGCGGCATGTCCTTATGTACGGGTTACTATTGGTAATGTAAAAGATGAATTTCATTTCTTTGTTCAAGATTCCTGCAGCTATCCTATCATTCTTGGTCAACCTTTTATTTCTGAGTCTCGTTTGGAGACAAAGGCCCTTGATGATGGTTCATCATATGCTCGGATAAGAAGTAAGGATAATGACAAAGCTGTCCAATTTCGGACTGTATGTGTAAATCATCACCGGAATAGAGATCGATTGAGAGATCATCCTGTACCTCCTAATGCCCGAGAATTTAAGGGTTTTCGAGTAGCAGTGCTGTAAGTGGAGGCTATGGTGGTGCCTCATGTCATAAAAATTTGCCTCCACATGTAAAGGGGGCTATGCCAAGAGCTGACTTGCAGGTATTTACGGCCATCACTGTGGGCTGTTATAAACAGCTTTCAGCCATGAATAGGGCTGAAAGAAAGCATTTATGTCATGTGGAATGAGAGCTGAAGCAAGTTGATGTTTTGGCTGAAAATGAAGAAATTTCAGGGCTATTTCATGGGCTGATTTATAATGATACATTGGCTGAAATACATGCAGCTATTCATGCAGAAAATCAGGCTGGAAATCAGTTCATACAGGTATGCACAATGGATATTATGACATAATTCAAGAATTTGCAGATCATGAAGCTTTTGGACAGCCAAACAAGGTTGAGGTAAGAGTAGAGACGAAGTATAAGACAATTGACAAGAAGGTCAAGCCGGTGGCAACTCCACTACCTCCCTAAAGTGAAGGATTGGCAGAAAGGGCATCCAAATAGCCAAGCCTTCGTGACCCTAAAGATATTGGTCACCAATTTACAGCTGAAATTTTACAAGAGCTAAAAATTGGTGAAGAATCTTTTCTCTTGCCAGTTGAAAAGCAAGCCTTCATGCAGATATTAAAGAAACATGGAAAAGCTTTTTCGTTTCAGCCTCATGAAATTGGCTGTGTGGATCCAAGTGTTGTGGCACCAATGGTGATTTTCACGGTCCCACACGTTCCTTGGAATCTTAAACCAATTCTGGTACCAAGGGCTCATTTGCCTAAGTTACTGGAGCTTCTAAATGAAAAGATAAAGATGCGAATATTGGAGCCATCTTCAGCTCCCTATTCCAACCGATGGTTTATTGTGCCTAAGAAGAATGGATCTTTGCGATTCATTCAAAATTTACAGCCTGTCAATAAAGTCACTATTAGAAATGTTGGTTCGGGGCCAATTGTTGATGAATTTACTGAGGCTTTTGTAGGTAGAGCAATTTATTCCATGGGTGATTTATATTCGGGTTATGACCAATTTCAGCTTGCTTTGGAGAGCCGAGACATTACCACAATGAAGACATCTCTTGGTTTAGTCCGCATGTGTGCTCTACCCCAAGGAGCTACAAATTCAGTAGCTCACATGATGAATGCCATGCATAAAGTATTGAGAGATTATATTCTCCAACTAACTCTTCCTTTCCTTGATGATGTACCGATCAAAGGATGTGAAATTCATGAGAAGAATGAAGAACTCAATGAGCTTGAATGCCGCAAGTTTGTTTCCGATCATATTAATGATTGTGCTCAAATCTTTTCTAAATTGGAAGAAGTCCATCTCTCTTTCAGGTGCTAAATCTATTTTTGGAGTCGAACAAGTTCTTGTGGTAGGGCATATGTGTGGCCCATATGGCCGAAAGCCTTCTCCAACCAAGATTGATGCTATCAGCAAAATGCAGGAAATATGCACAAATGTTTCGGAGGTGAGAATATTTCTTGGAGCATGTGTTTTCTATCTTATTTGGATCCCACATTTCACTCATGTTGCTGAAAATCTTTATCAACTGTTAAGAAAAGGCCAAAGGTTTATATGGGAAAAAGAGCATACTCAAGCTACTCGAAAATTGAAGAAATTACTCATTTCTGCCCCCACCTTAAAGAGAGCTAATTACTCTAATGGACAACCTATCATACTCACAGTAGACACAAGTCCTATTGGGATAGGATGGGCAGTCGGTCAAGATGATCTTGAGGGCAACAGATATGCAATCTGCTTTGGAGTGAAGGTTCTTGATGAACGTCAAAGAAGGTATGCTCAAATTAAAAGAGAACTTTGGGGAGTTGTAACTGCATTGAAATGTGACCGGGAGTACTTCATGGGTGCACATGTAATAGTTGAAACAGATTGTCTTCCACTTTTGGGCATGATTGCCATCTGCTCCACTCCCGACATAGCTATGCTAAGATGGATAGCCTACATTAAATCCTTAAATCCTGATTTGAAACATATTGCAGGAAGAGATAATCCAGTTGTTGACATGCTTTCGCGTGCTAGATATAAGGATGAAGAAGAGATGATGGATGAGGAAGAAACAGAGTCTATATTTGCTAAAAATGATGCTGTAATTGCAGGTTCAGATATGAAAACAACAAGTACAGCTGTACCTAATGATGGTTCAGCTGTCAAAAATGCAGGTACATCATTAATTACAGCAAGTACAACAGGTTCAACTGTTGTAACAAAATTTACAGCAACAAAGAAAGAAGAAACAACCATGGAAGGACGGTGGGCAACTAAAAGTCAGCATGCTCAATGTTTTGTTTTGGTTTGTTCGCACTTTAAAGAAGAATATTATGCAGGTGATTGGCTAAAAATTGGCCAATTTCTGAGCACTATGACAAAGAAGGAAGATTGGACTAATGAAGAGTTCAAGAGAATTAGGAGAAAATCTTATGGCTTCTTTCTCAAAGATGGCTACTTTTGGAGGCATGCAAAAAAGAAAGGAAGAGCACTTGTTCGTGTTTTAGGAGATAAGAAGACTCAAAAACAAGTCATGCAAGAATTTCATGAAAGCCTATTGGCTGGCCACAGAGGCATATGGGGCACTTTTGCCAAAATAAAAGAGAAATTTTTGTGGCAAAACATGTATAAAGATAATTGAGCATTTTGTCGAGACTTGTCATGTTTATCAAATGTACTCTATGGTTAAGCATAGAGACGGGCTTCAGCCTACCTTTCCTTTATCTATTCATTACAAATGGGTTGTTGATTTGGTAACCACGCCTACAGGAATTTGGAACATGAGATATCTAGTGCTTGCTAGAGAAGATCTCACAAATCAGGTGGAAGGAAAAGCCTTGAAAACAAAGTCCACTCAAGCCATTTGTAGATTTTTACTTGAAGAAGTATTTTGTAGGTATGGCTGTGTTGTCAAAGTAACTGCTGATAGAGGAGAATTGGATGCCGATGAGGATCGCCATTTCTTTGCTCAATTGGGAATCAAGCTATCTCTTACATCATCCTACAATCCTGAAGGCAATGGTAAGAGTGAAAGAGGTCATCAACCAATTCTCAAAGCATTGGCAAAATCTTGCAGAGGAAAGATGAGAGAATGGCCTAGAATGCTTCCATTTGCATTATGGGCTGATAGAACTACCCATAGTGAGTAACAGGTTATATGCCGGCTGAACTAATATATGGGTAGCCACCTATTATGCCTATTGAGGAGTCTATTATCACATGGAGTATCTTGCCTTGGGATGAAGGCATAAATAGAGAAGAGCTGCTGATTTTGCGCATAAGGCAGCTTGAAAGAAGGCCAGAAGATGTCAAGACAGCCATTGAAAGGCTGAAGGCAGCAATATTGAAGAATACGAAGAGATTTGACAAGCATCATCAACTCCGTCCAAGAGCTATTCAAGAGAATGATTGAGTACTTGTCTATGACAGCATCGTGGACAATCAATATAGTGCTCATAGGAAGTTAACCAAGCGATGGTTTGGACCATATGTGGTGAAAGGAGTACATGATAATTCTACTTATACTTTGGCTGAAATGGATGGGACCATGGTCAAGGTACCAATAGCCGGTAAACATATCAAGCTCTTCAAACGAAGAGAGTCTTCTACTTATGAGCTTGATGACTTGGAAGTGAGCCATCTACTTGAAGATAACAAAGATGAAGAAGATGAAGATATGTAAGAAAAAGAGCCTCCTTAACCCGCAATTTTGTGAAATGGCACATGCCAGAGGATGTGCAGGTTAGGAGGGGGTGAATGTCAAAGAGTTTTCTATTCATGATATAAATCATAGAGTTCTTATGTTTGCAGAAGAACTTCATTAGGATTCATATGAGGAACTTTTATACATAATTCAGTCATTGTTACCCAACATCCGACTTAGATATCACTTAATTTTATAAGTTCTTTTGTAACTGTCATGCAATTTTTAGTTGTACCATATATATTGACAAAAATTAAGTCTATGGGAACCCACAATTTGATCAACTAGAGGTAATTGATAGTCTGCAGGCTAAGTCACATTGGTTCAAGAGGAAAATTTGCCTGGAAATCAAGAGAAGTGCCAAAAGTCCACTAGGTTTGTATGGGACCTGGAATAATGGACTTATATGACTAATAAGTGACCTAAATGGTCAAACTGAAGTGTGGGAGCTGAAGGGAGTGTAGCCCGCATTTTTTGGCATAAAAATTGGGCCTGCATACCTGTGGCAGATGGAGGGTGAGCTGAAGGCTATGGTGCATGCTCCAAAGCATGCAAACTCAAGGCAAACTGAAGCTAAAGAAGGAGATACAAACAAAGAAGGTGAGAGCTCTTCTTGCCCGTCCATTTGGTATGACGAAAATGAGTGGTATGACAGTCCATAAAAGGGGGAAACCTGAGAAAAAGTATTCAGCCTGCTCTTATGTACGTCTTCTTCCATTTTTTTACCATATTCATGGTCCAATGAAGCCCATCTTGTACCGAAGTACTTGAGTGACTTTGGGGCAAGCAAAGGGGAGGATTTTGAAGGTGTATGGGCTGTTTTGGACTGAAAAAACAAGTCATAAACAGGGCAGCCCACTGTTCTTGTCCATTTTGATGAGAAAACAAGGGATCTATGTGGTTGTAAGAGAAGGAATTGACCTCTTAACATCAGGGCTTCATTTGTGAATGATTAGAGAAGCTTATTCTTGGGATTATGAGCATTTTTGGAGCTTGTTTATGGGCTGGAAATTATTGTTTTAAAACATGGATGAAGTAAATTTTATGCTTTGACAATGCATTTCATGCGTTTTTTATCTATGTCTTGGATGTAGTAGAGTCTGCCACCAAAATACTTGTATCTTGGAGTTGTTGTCCATTAATATTCATGAAATAGAAACCGTTTGATCTTGCATTTGAAGTATGCATTTGGATTAAATCTGAGATAATCTCTAAATGTATTGGCTTATTATCTGCATATGCATTTGATGTAATCAAGACAAAGTCTTTCATTCCATTCATGTATGCTAAGTAAAAGAAAAAGCTTGAGGTCTTCTTCTTCAACTAAGTCATCTCAAAAACCCAAATCTTAACAAAACCCAATATTTTCTCCCTCTCCTAACCTTGAATCCCACACTCCTCTTCTGCTCTAAACCCCGGTGGAAGACCTTCAACCCCCAACACGACGAAAGCACGCATCGAATAGAGCATAGAAGTAGGGTTTGCAGCCCGAACTGGTACTCGAGATAGTTAGGAGATTTAGGAGGTTTTAATCCTTGGAGCAAGTAAGTATTTTGATTTGTTGTTGAATATTAGAGTAGGACCATCCATCTCCATCTCTAGTTTTAATTTTTGTTGCATTAGATTAAGATTAGGATAGGAAAAAGGAGGAAAACAGAAGGGTTCTACTGCTGCTGGAAACACAGAAATAGGGGCACATATTCAGATCTCTAGCTGGAAGAGTGTGAGGGATTAATTTCTGAGGTTACAATAGGCTCTGATGGGGTAATAAGAGGCCGAGGGACCAGGAAGGACCACATTTGATATTCTGCCTTGTGAGAAGAGAGTGAGCTTGAGAGCCAGGGAGAGAGAGAGAGAGAGAGCTGCAAGGAGATCTTTGGAGTGTCGATCGATTCGAGCGCCACAGTGATTCTAGGTATTTCCTAGCATTTCCTTGTATTGTTTTGCACCTATTTGGAAGGCACGGGATGATTCCATGGAGTAGGCGTTGAGTTTGAGGCATCGCGCACAACCCGTGGGCAGTTGTCTGCGCCATTGGACGAGTCCGTCCGATTCCCAGAATAGGACCACCCGATTTCTGGAGTTGGACCGTCCGACTGCAAGAATCAGACCACTTTGTCCGATCCGATTCCCAGAATTAGACCACTGAGAGAATCCGACCCAGTGCCAAAATTGGACCATTAGATCCTAGCGCCACAATCAGACCACTCGACCTATCGTAGGAGTCAGACCCCCCTGTCCGATTAGGGAACTTGGACCAAAGTAGAAATCAGACTGTTCGATTTTCAAAATTGGACCATCCTGCCCGAGTCTCAAAATCGGATCAACTGCGATAATCGGACCACTTTTCCTAGTGTGAAAATCGATCCATCCTGTCCGATTCCCAGAATCGGACCACTTCACCAGAACTTAACATTGAGTGTTTTTGAACCTGCCTGACAGTCCTGGCCACCCTGTCACATCTCTGACCCCTTGGGAAACCCAATTTAGCCCTTAGAAGCCAGAGACCAGATAGGATAACTAAGGATTCACCCCAAACAGCTAGACACTGAGTAGACTGAATTTAGAATTTGACTTGACTTTTGGTGACCAACCAACCAACCCTGAAGCAGAATAGAGAATGCAACATGGAATTTCAGTAAGACCTTAGATCAGTCAGAGCCTACGCTTAGAGCCATATCAGGCTACGAACGTTGTCGTGCTGCTGCACATCCGAGGTGTGGAATCCACCAAAAAGTTTGTGTGTGTGACATTCGTGTTTCATGTATACCTAGTCGTTGTGTTTGCATTTTGTTCTGTGTGTGGCTTGCGTGTTTGTGTGTGTATGAACCCTAGCTTTCCCGTAAGTGTGTTTCCAATTATCGTCTCAAGCCTGCTGGGACTTCGTTCCATTGTAAATAATATTATATGTGTGCATTTATCTCTCTGTGTGTGTGTGAATGAATGCTTTTGCGTGTGTGCATGTCAAAAAAAAAAACCGATGCCAAGGAAGATTGCTGAAGCTGTCAAAGCGGTACAAGAAATCCCGGATCTAAGATAAGAAGAAATACAAGAAGCCGAGAGTTAAAATCGATCTTGAGAAGCCTTGAAGGTGTGAAAGGCCACTAATTGAAACAAGTTCAAGTATGAAGGGCTGAAAATTTCGCAAGGATGGAGGCGAAAGTGGGTGCCATTAAATCTGAATGCTTATGTAAAGCTTTTGGGAGAAAAAAAAAAGCAGGAAATCAGGCCGTCAGAGAAGAATAAGGGGGTCGCTGGTGAAGCTCCATAGGAGGGTTGCATGGCTCTGGAGTGTATCACTTTGCCTGTTTGGAAGGGGATAAACAGTGGTATCACAAGGCTATATTAGAGGATGCCAGATTGTTTGAGCCTCCCTTGGTTTTGAAGGATAATCCTATCTTATCTTTAAAAGGGGAAAAAAAAGCATCAGAGAAGGACGTTGTTGCAATAGAGGAGTGCCGAGAGCGGAAGGTGAGAAGAGGACACAGATGTGACAAAGATGAACGAAGGGACAAGGACGGAGGTAAAGAGGGACGGAGACGGAGAATCGAAGACATCGTGATGAAGAATAGTATTTAATAAGTATGAGCTAGCGTATGAAACAGGTGGCCAATACTGGCCCCATGTCCACAATCGTGTGGTTTTCTCAATATCTCTCATACAGATTGTTGCCGTTGGCATGTTTGGGGTGAAATCTAAGGCAACTTCCTCTTCATTGTCATTTCCACTTCTAGTATTCACACTCGTATTCCAGCATTACTGCAACTTTCGATTTCTTCTAATCTTCCGGGACATCTCAGTGTAGGTGACATCGACAAAAAATTTGGAAGACGAACAAAAAGGCTTCAAGGAAGAGATACTCCAAGAACTGAAGACAACTTATCTATTTCCACATTTGAAGCCTTTGAGCGTAAACTTGCCTGAAAACAGTAGCCATGAACCCTTTTGTCAACATATCCAGATGTAAATGCCTAAATCGTGTTTCTTATGGTTACATATAGCACATATAATACTAAAACAAACCATGAGGTCTTCTGAAGAGGCTTCATTTTCAACATTGTGGAAGTATCAATCACCACTGAGTATTGCCTTCATGAATATGAGACATTGACTTCAGTATTTCAACAATGTGGAAGTATCAGCCACCACTACTGAGTATTGCCTTAATGAATCTGAGACACTGATTTGAGATCATGATATAGAGAAGCGGGGTAAACTACCAGGTGCATGTCCAAAGGCAGTTTCCTCAAGTTACGAACAAAGAATGTGTACTTGTCAAAGACAGCCACTGGAAATGCTATGTATTTGTGTACTTCATGGAAAAGGCTAATGAAACACTGCTACCTGCTGTGTATAGAGAAATTGGCTTGGAACTTGGAGCAAGGCCTTCCCCCTGGGCATTTAGAGTAATTCTTGAGCTTGAGATACGAGCTTGAGAATTGAATTTTAAACTTGAGATCAGGTGGCCTAAACCTAGTGGGCTGTTCGGATTCGATTTCGTCTTGTATTTTAAACATCTTGGCAGTAATACAATTGTTACTTGGCATCATATTCGTCTTGATTATTTGCTTCGCTTGATCTTCCATCTTGGAATTTCTCAAGGACCTTTGTGGTCGCGAGATTTCTTTCGAAAACCCTTCGACAACGTGAGGGGAAGAGTGGAGTTTGCATTGAGCATTGCCTGCATCCGCACCTCACTTTTGATTTTATCACCAAAAGTGCACACTACAAGAAAAGAGAAAGCCTATTTTCGCACTAAGCACTAGAAAGCACGAAGCAAAACTTGTGAATAAGATTGGTAACTGCTTTCAATAACAAGAATCTCATCAGGAGATATAATAACATCAAGGAACCAACTATTAGGAGAAGATCCCAAAACATAGTTGGGTGCCTGAGAGCCCTATTAGTAGGACCATAAGTGGACATGAAGATCCAAAAGGCGACAACATAGAGGAATGGATGCTGCCGGAGCTACTCAAATTGATTGATGACCTTGTGGAGCTGGAAGTGGGAGCAATGTCAGGATCACGAGGTGGACAAGGAGAGGACGACTGGACTTGGGAGAATTTTGAGTCTTAGTGCAGGAGTTAGTCAATGAGTACGACTTGTTGACTAGGACAGTAGTTTAGGGCAGACCAGTAGAGGAAGTGGTAGCAAGCCTAGAAGAGGAAATAAAGGTGATTAGAAAGGTGCTAGAGAGCATAATTGCCTATAACCACAAGCAGAAGGCTAGGAAACTCCAACAAGATGTAGACATGTACGAGGCCCGGCGTGTGCTAGCCTTGGCTGGCACACGCCCGGCGTGTGCTAGCCTTGGCTGGCACAGCCAAAGCAGGGCCAAATGCAGAGAGAGAACGACCAGCAGAGGCTGACTTATTGTTGAGTGAACTCGTAGCCAAGTGGCTCATGGACAATACGTCCGCTGAGTAGAGTGCAACAGCCTTAGCCACCGCATTACTCTCGGGAAGGCGGTGTCTACCGTATTTATAAATGGAATTCAAAGTGAGGAACTCTACAAGGTGTTGGCTAGTAACTCCACTCTACACCGAGACGTGTTAGCTAGAGTCTTTGAAGAGGCAATAAGGGTGGACGATCAGCTTAGGGAGTGAAGCATGAGGAATACCAGTCGAGACGGTGCAAGTCAGAGAGCTCCAGAGTGGTCAACAGTTTCAGGAGAGAGAGAGAACTCTAGCATATGGGATAAGGAAAGGAGTGTTGACCAAGGCCAGGAGCTGGTTGAGGTGAGAATGGAGCTTGCACGATTGCAAGACCAAATGAGGAAGCCTGTGTGCTCGCATGTGCAGTGTATATACTGTGGCGGTAACTATCTCCCAGCCAAGTGCCAAGATCCTAGATCTAGGCCGTGCTCAAACTGCAGTAGGTTCGGTCATGACGCATTACATTGCAGATTGCCAAGGAGATTCCCATATGTGCAGCAATACAACCATCCATACTTAGGCAATAGGCCACCTAACCTCTTTGGCAGGGGAGCCCAGTTGGCACTTCCAGCACCAAATGACGCAAGACCAGCCATTCCTAGGCTAGAGATGAACCCAACAGACATAACCAGGCCACCAGGGCCCTATGTAACCCATCCACCGAGTGACCCTCCTATTCACTATGTGGAAAAACCTAGTGAAGAGGAGACCTACGTGAACCCATACATATCCTATGATGAGGAAGGCAATCCAGTCCTGATGGACTACCAACCAATAATGGTGATGGCTCTAGGTAGAGGAAGAGGTAGAGGCTTTGGAGGACCAAGCCAAGATCCAATCTCATACTAGACTTGTGGTCATTCAGGCCATATTTCATCATGCTGCTCGGAAAGGGAACATGCAAACAAGGACAAAGCTGACCTTCGATGCACTGAGTGTGGAATCACATACATATTTCCTGATTGTCCTAGATGGAAGCCATCAACTAGTTCTGCCAACGTGCCCTCAGTACCCTTGGGGCTGTTCGGTGTGGAGACCTTTGGTAGTGAGGATACGCCCATCCCACTACATGTCATGACGCGAGCACAGACAAAACAAACAGGCATCTCATTGCCTAGGCCAAGTAACCTAGATGCAGCCTCGTTGGGAAAGAAAAGCAGGAGGAGAAGGAGAAAGAGAATGGATGCAAATATTACCCTTAAGACTGAGGAAGCTACAACGCTAGTGATAGGAAAGAGGGTCACTGATACTGAGGCATAGACCTCAGCTCCTAAGATAGCAGAACTAGGGAGTGCCAAGGTAGGGGAATACCCCCACCCCAGACGGCAACTGAGGCTATAGCCAAAGTCAAAGAGTGGGTCAAGGATGCCCAGGAACACCTTAAGGATGTAGAGCCCTTATTGGAAGACCAAATTGAAGACCTCTCTAGTGTGGGTACACCCATTTCACCATCGCGACCTCAATCGAGGAACGTACCCACACCACATGAGATGCCACAGAGGCAAGACCAAGAAGAAGCATGTCAATAAGCTAACCAAGACATATGGCCAAAGAATGCTAACCAAGGACGGAGGCAGCCACCTAGCAACTTCCTCACCACTTTGGTAACCACTCCAGTAACCGTGAGCCTAGGAGATCTGCTTCGGCAGCACCCTTCCTTATGGCAAGAATTAAAGCACTGGGTGGAGGGAAAAGAAGAGTATGCTGCCACTGACTTGCAAGAGTAGGATGCAGTCACGCAGATTCCAAGCCTAATGCTACACTCAGTTCCAAGGTCACTGCACGTCAATGCTTTCTGGGAAGGCATTGAAATGCATGCAGTCTTACCTATCTTAGCCTTGGGGGATGCAACACGAAAAGGAATCATAGACACAGGTGCCGGTGTCAGTGTCTTGAGCCACACAGTTCTACAGGCCTGGGGAAACCCACCTGTGGAAACGGCTAGGTTCAACGTCACATTGGCCAACAGAATGAAGGTCAGTCCATTCGAGGTCCTAAAGAATTGGCCAGTGAAGGTTGTAGGGGTGCAGTTTTCCGTGAACTTCATTGTCATGAAGGGAGTGGACTATGACATACTGCTAGGCTGACCTGGATGAGGAACGCATGAGTAATTGAAGATTGGGGTAACAATCTCATCTTCTTGGGGAATAGAATAGAAGCGGTAAGTGTTAAGATGGATACCTGGAAGACTACCCCAGCCAACCTTGATGCTATCTCAACCATGCTAAAGGATAATGCACAGGCAAGAAAACCCTATGGGTCATTGACCAAGTACATCCCTTGCCTTGAGGACGAGCGGGATTGGATGCACGTCTTGGCAACTTTTGATCTACTGTTCTCATATGAGGAAGAGCTATATAGGCAATCTACTAAATCCTTAAGCATGCCAGCAAGGGAGTCCATCGTGCCACTCTGCATGATGGCAGGAAGCTCACGTAACCCAGGGAAACCGGTCTTGTTCCATATCCCCACCAACAAGCTCGAGCTTCAGGAAATCATAGGATACCTGACCGATAAACTGAAGGGCAACATGGTTGCCAATCTAAAACCCCTAAGTGATCTTTTGGCTAAGCTTGAGTGGAAATGGACCAAAATTCACAATCTGAACCTATCATACAATTGGGCTTTAGTCACTGACGAAAAGGAGATTGGAGAGGAAAGCTTGGGGGATGATGAGCAGTCAGAGGGGCAAGACTCTGATGATGAGGAGTATGAGGACTGCCGCTCCATTGGAGACGAGAGTGAAGAAGAGTTAGACACGATAGAATATGACACTGAAGGGAGAGTGATCGAGCAGATCAAGGCAGACTCTAGGCCTAGAAGGGAAAGGTCAGGCAGAATGAAAGAGGATTCATGCAGATGGAGTGCGATAGATCTTGGATGGAGCACATAGGAGCCATGGATTACGAGCAGGCAGGAGTGGTGCAACCATTGGTAGTTCTAGTGCTTAAGATGGATACGCCTACTGAATTAGGACCCCTTAGAGAAACTCCTTCCTCAAGTGAGGGATGTGAGTTTAACTCGGAATTAGAAGTGAACATGGAGAGTCATCCCGAAATACCCCACCCCTCTAAGGCCAGACGCACCAAAGGGGACTTGCCAATCCACCTAAGGTGCAGAAGGCTAAAGGAGGAGACTAGGAAGCGAACTAAGATAAGAAGGGTGATAGAGTGGTGATTTTACTAGAAGCAAAGAGACAAGGGAAAACTAGTGAGCCAATTGAGGGACCCACCAAGGTCAAGGAAGTCAACTTGGTAGGCGAAGGCGAGAAGCCTTGACCTGTGTTAATTACTGATGACTTGACCAATGATGAGGAGGCTAAACTTGTTGCTTTCCTATGAGAGTATGTCGACGTGTTTGCCTATTCCTTGGAGGAACTTAAAGGAGTCGATCCTAGGGTTGTGACCCATAATATCCCGATGGTTCCAGATGCGGTGCCAACAAAGCAATCACCTTACCCTATGAATCCCAAACACACCCATGCAGTGAAGGAGGAAATCGATAAGCTCATGAAGGAGGGATTTATATATGAGATTGAGCACACAGATTGGGTATCACCTATAGTGATCGTTATGAAAAAGAATGGTAAAATTCAAGTGTGCGTGAATTACAAGAGAGTTAATGTCGCTACGAAGAGGGACAACTACCCCTTACCATATACCGAGCACATGTTGGAGAGGGTAGCAGGCAAAGAAGCCTACAGCTTCCTGGATGGCTCTCTGGCTATAATCAAGTGCAAGTGCACCCTGATGACAGGCACAAGATTTCCTTTGCCACGAAGTGGGGTGTATTTACCTACATCGTTATGCCCTTTGGGCTAATGAATGCGCCTGCGACCTTTCAACGATTAATGTGCACCATCTTCAAGGATATGCTTAGACGTGAGCTAGAGGTGTTCGTAGATGACTTATGCGTACACTCTAGTTGGGCCGAATACTTAGAAAAGTTGAGAGTTGTCTTTGATGAACGGTGTCGGTTATACAACCTCTCGTTGAGCCCCTTAAAGTGCCAGTTCTGGGTGAAGCATGGATGTATCCTAGGGCACGTAGTGTCAAGGAATGGCATTGCCACCGACTTCTCAAAAGTCAAGGTCATTGTCAACCTATCACCACCCATTGACTACAAGGGCGTTCAGTGTTTCTTAGGCCATACGAGATACTATCAACGCTTTGTACTGAATTATGCATTGATTGCTAGACTATTGTACAAGCTGTTGATCGTATTTGAGTGGATTGAGGAATGCCAGCGTGCATATGAAGAGTTTAAGAAGGCTCTTACCACCACTGCACCAATCTTATGACCCCCAGACTGGAGCATAATGTTTCATGTACACATAGATGCCTCTAAGTTTGCTATTGGAGCTGTTCTATGCCAGCCTGGTGAGCATAACCTAGATTACCCCGTGAGTTTTGCCAGCAGGCAGCTCATTGAAATGGAGATGAACTATTCCACTACCGAAAGGGAAGGGTTAGACATGGTGTTTGCTGTAAAGAAATTTAGGCATTATCTATTGGCCACCCCTTTCGTCTTTTTCGTTAACCATCAAGCCTTGCTTTATCTCATGAACAAGCCGTGCGCTACAGGTCGCATAGCTAGATGGTTACTTCTCTTGTTGGAATTTGATTTTTCTGTGGTTGTACGTAAGGGAAAGTAGCACTACATGGATGATCACTTGTCTCGCATACCCACATGAGAACCTGCTGGACAAGGCATACCTGATGACCTATTGGACGCTCATCTCTTTGGCCTGTCTAGCGAAAGAGACTTGTTTAGGGATCTGACGCCATATTGGGCCGATGATGTAGTTCAAGTGCTAGAGAACAGTCTGCCTGAGAGATCTATTGAGAAAGCCAGGCTAAGGATACTTATCTTAAAGATTGAGTTATACCAACTAATTGCGGGGCAACTCTATAGGCACGAGATGCACGATGTATTGAGAGAAGCGCATGGTGGAATAGCTGGAGGACACTTTAGTGGGGATACAATAGCCTGTAAGGTGCTACAATCCCAACTATGGTGGCCCACCCTATTCCATGATGCTGCTAAATTTGTAAAACACTGCGATGAGTGCCAGAGGACTAAGGTGCCTGTGCGCAAGGATAAGATGGACTTGACCCCCGTAATAGCACGACAACCCTTCAAAAAATGGGGCATTGACTTCATTGGACCTATCAGTCCTGTGGCACAGTACTCCTAGGCATGCTACATCATTGCGGCAATTGATTACCTAACAAAGTGGGCAGAGGCAAGAGCCACTAGGAAAAATGATGCTAGAACTACTGTGAAGTTCTTGTGGGAGCAGGTCCTTTCACGTTTTGGTTGTCCAATTAAACTAGTAAGTGATCAGGGAATGCACTTCATTAATTAAGTGATATCCCACCTGCTCTTCACCTTCCTAATCATTCATAGAATATCCTCCCCTACTACCCTCAAGCAAATGGCCAAGCAGAATCCACGAATAAAATCCTAGTCAACATGCTTACTAAAATAGTATCCACATCACGAAGTGACTGGGATAACAAATTAATGGCAGCCTTGTGGGCCTATCATACAGCTTATAAGACCACGCCCTTTAGGCTGACTTATGGAACAGAGGCCATTCTACCCTTAGAGTTCTTTGTCCCTAGCTTAAGGATAGTAGCCCAGGAGCATTGGGAGGTAAGAGAGGCTTGGACCAACCACTTAGTGGAGTTAGAGCGTCTCGCGGAGACTCGACTCTTAGCCACTCACGCTCTGATTTGTGAGAAGGCACGAAGAAAGATATGGTTTGACAAGCATGTCAAACAATGCAACTTTGATCAGGGGGACCTCGTTCTACTATACTCTGTGAAGGGTAACAAACAGAAAATGAAATTTCGAGGACTAGGACCTTTCCAAGTACATACAATTAGTAGAACATGCAATGTTGAGTTGGAGACGCTCAAAGGTGAAGGAATAGGCTTCTTCAATGGCAGTCGCATGAAAAAGTACTATCCTCCTTCCCATCCATTGCATGAGCCACCTATGCTTGAAGCCCTTGTCAACGTCTGCATGGCCACTATTACGGAACTGACAGATCAAGATGAAGAAGTAGTGGCACCCGCCTACCTACGAATCATGGTCACTACAAAACGGATGTATTCTTTTGATGCCTTGATCGACGAAGGTGCCGACTATAATATCTTGATGCATGACCATTGGACATGCATTGGTCAACCTAAATTACAGCCCACAAACGCTAAACTCAGCCCACTTGGGGCCAACACTTACCCACTCTTAGGAAAATTCAAAGTGGCCATCTCTATCGAGTCTGAAAGTATGCCAGTCTTCTTTTATGTGTTGTCAACACAAAAGGGGCTGGTAATAAGTCACTACTAGGTCGCACTTTTAAAAACCAGATGAACTGCAACTGGACTATAACCTAGATCGCATCCATCTTGCTATAGGCAATGTGCGCATAGTGACTATTTTTAGCAAGGGTTATCTTGATCCTTCTACAATTGCAAAGCCACCGATAGAGACCCCTATGACCACGCCTATGACCAAGCCTAGGGAGAAGGGCTGTGATATCTCACCCCACACTCAAACTACTAGAACCAAGTCCACCAAGGCCATTCACAAGGCCACAGAGTCTACGCTCATATGGGTGCCAAAACGACAAGGGCCACCTCCTTGTAAACCGCAGAAAAATGCTTCTAAACGCAAAAACTATCAGATACAGCCTAAGAGGCAGCTCAGACGCTATCGACATAGGCACACTACCATGCCGCGATGGATCCCCAAAGATCTCTTGCGAGCACAATTCTACTATGAGGGCAACCCCTGGATATGGGTACCTAATGTTAGAATATCAAGCTCCCATTACTCTCCTGTCAGTATGTATGACCAACATTAGCTGTGTCCAGCTATATCAGCAAGTGTGGGACATTAAATAAGTCGGTGGTCTTAGACCCAGTGTGAATGGTCCTACGGACCTTAGTACTATTGTATACACTTATGTTATGCTAGTAGTCTATGAAATAATGGAATCTGATGAATGACCTGAAGGTCATGTTGCTGCTCCATTACATTGTCTCTCTCCCTCTCTCTTCCAACATGGTATCAGAGCCATCATGGATGGGCTCTTGAAGGCATGAAGCTGTGAGAAAGATCTACAACCTGAAGACTTAGGGCAGTGGTTGAAGAGAAGCAGGCTGACAGTGTGCAGGCTGTCATTGTATCTGTGAAGGTATGCATTTTGTCATTTTGGGTTATCATTATAATAGAGGGTTGTCCTAGCCTGTTTGAAGCATTGTAGAGGCTTCATTGAGCACTCAAGAGCAAGCATCAACTATCCTTGTGGAGTATACCTGCTGTTGATACCCCCAGGGCTGCTGGCGTGTTTGTGGCTGATCTTGAATGGTCATTTTCTGTTGCTAATGAAGATATCAATCACTACCTAGTTGATCTCTAGCTTGAAAATGCTTCTTGGAAGGTCCTTTGATGCCTTGATAAGCCATTGCTTGGTCTGGAGCTGATGTATGAGCTGGAATAGTGAGCTTTAGATCTGAAATACAGTCCAGGTTTGTTACAAACAGGGAATACACAGCATGTATGTACCTCCGACATGAGATTTGAGTATAGATATGCTTATGCAGACATATGTATTGGTTGATATGCTTATGAGCTAAAGTCTTAGTGGAAAAAATATTCAAATCTAGAATTTTTTAATGGCTGGAAACTGTCATTGAACAAGGCAGCATACACTAGAGTCCTCCTGAAGTTTTGAAGCCATTTGATGAGCATTTTGAGCTCTACTGAAGTGAGGGTTCATTCAGGAAGCATACGTACTGAGTTTGATGCATTTGGATTGCATTTTACCGATAAAATATTCAGATCCGAAATTTTATGACAGGCTGAAAACTGTCATAAAATTGTCATCATCATACACTCATTGACTTGAAGAAATACATGCCTTTTGTTACCTACAGAGAGTTGTATGGTACGGGATATGATTGTTGAATGCTATGAGCATTGAGATGAGCATTGAAGGCTCTTAAAAATTGAAATCTCAATCAGAGAACAAATGCTTTGACAGTGTATTGGCTGGTCACAAACAATCCATGTACTTTTTGACAGTACTTATTGAAGACAGAGAGTCTGTGAATGCCCGTATAGTTATGTATTGATCCCTACACACAGTGGCATATGTATGAAGTGGCTTGAGGATCTCTTGGGCTGAAATACATCTTGGTTTGACAGTTTATTGGCTGTATACAATCTGTGAGCAGATTTATGTCACTTGTACTTGCTGGATATGCACTATTTTGTGCCCCTATGACTATGTCTAGTTGCCTACATATACTAGCAAATGTCTGGGAAAGTTTGGAGCATGTATGACATGTTTTAAAGTGGTTTTTGATAGTAAATTCACTATTAGTTACTGAAAAATTGTAGGTTTCATACTATTTATTCTCTTTGCTGCAGCAACCAACGGTTGCATTGTCTAGTACTGAGGCAGAGTACAGGGGTGCTGCATTGGCAGCATGTGAGATTTCATGGCTGCTCAAGCTTATGGTTGATTTGGATATTCAGGTGGATGCTCTAGTGACCTTATTATGTGACAATCTCAGTAGTGTACTCCTGGCAACGAATCCAGTATACCATGCCAGGACAAAACACATAGAGGTACACTACCATTTTATCAGAGAGATGGTTCTTGCAGGTAGAGTAGATCTTATGCATGTGAAGATTGATGAACATGTTGCAGATATCTTTACCAAGTCTTTGGGTAAATATAAATTTAGTAGTTTTAGACAGCTACTTGGAGTTCATTAGATGATTTAAGCTTGAGGGGGAGTGTTAGAATATCAAGGTCCCATTACTCTCCTGTTAGTATGTATGACCGATATTAGCTGTGTCCAACTATATCAGCAAGTGTGGGATATTAAATAAGTCGGTGGTCTTAGTCCCAGTGTGAATGGTCCTACAGACCTTAGTACTATTGTATACACTTATGTTATGTTATTAGTCTATGAAATAAAGGGATATGATGAATGACCTGAAGGTCAGGTTGCTGCTCCATTACATTGTCTCTCTCCCTCTCTCTTCCAACACCTAAGAGTGGACATTCAAGAGGCTCAACTCTAAGCAACCACACTCCAACTAGAGAGGCTTGCACATACGGAGCTTAGGCTGCAAAGCAAGCTAGACCTGTACCGGTTGTGATTAATGAATCCCAACACATTTATCATCCAAAACCAGATGCCCCTGCATTATCCAAGTCAGAGGAGTTGAGAACCCCCATGCCGGCTCAGGTAGAATGCAGAACACCTCCTATGCCACTGGAGCCCCCTGGAGCATCTCAAAGTGCTCCTGAGTGCAAAGTCCCATCTGTGACACCATCAATGGAGTCACCACTGTCTAGCCCAATTGCACCATCACCACCAGCAGGTCTTAGGCCTTCCTATGAAAGACGATCTTTCCTTTCAGTGGCCAAGGATCTTGTTGAGACCTCGTGAGATGACGTAGTGACATGCATCAAGGAGTTACATAACACCTTCACCACATTCACTAGGAGCTATGAGAGGCTTGACTTAGGACTTCTCGATGAACCCCTTGCTTCTAATGTTCGTGCGTTGCCATGCACTTGGGAAGACTATGAATTTATGACCGTCAAATTTCCCAAAATTGCCGCCGAATTAATCGTGACCAATGGGAGAAAAAAGGCTACCGCATCATGACCAATGCCGAGCAAAGAAGGGCAATCAAAACAATTGAACACGACCCTATTTATGTGGTACCTCTTTCGTTTAGGGTTTTGGCCATTACATGCAACATACACCTAGATGACCATGTGTTGTCTCACCCTTACATTGACCAATTCCTTACGGAAGAGGAGTTGCACATTGCTAGCCACCGGGGACATCTTTCATGATGTCTTGACCTATATCACCCAAGCTTCTATACGACCATGTGGACTTGATTGTCATGCCCAGCTCGAATATAATCCTAACCTCTATACTTGGCTGTTGGCCAAGTAACTCGCCCCACAAAGTCCATGTAAGTCCTCCTTCTTCCCTTGCTAATCCTAGGAAGGATTCCTTTAAAACTTAAGAAAGGGGGGGGGGAGCAAAGTGAGAGCCAAGTGATGTAGCAAGATGTATAATGGATGAAAATGATCAACTGAATTCAAATAGGAAAGAATGCAAGGAGCAAATAGATGTTGCTTTTGAATTATTTCCAAGTTTCATGCCTCTGAAGCAGCATGGCAAATTGTCATACGCATTCTTTCTTGGGTTTTTGTTAGTGATGAGTCAATTCATATTGGCATGGTGTAATGATAGGCACCTACCATGGCAGGACAGGGTAAACTTCCATTCACTGAAGAGGAGCTAACAAAGTATGGAATTAGTGTTGAGACACGTGGATTTAGCCAGTTCATGTTCAAACATACCATGAATTTAGACGAAGCCATCCTGGAAGAGCCAACAGTGAAGGAGTTGGTGGACAAATGCAACCTCCAAAAGTACGTGGAAAAGGTCGGATAGACTATAGATTACAGCATGTGCGCTGACTTCTTAAGGAGCTTTGATGAAGGTAGGAGCTGTGGCATGGTCACAGTAAGGGCTGATGACCAAGAAAGAAGGGTGCAAGTGCCCCTTAATGCAACTATTGTCGAGAAAGCCTTAGGGCTTGTGTCCAAGGAGAGGTGCCCAAAAAGAGATGTATATACCATGATGGGAGTCAAAAAAGAGGACGTGCACACAGTGGATGGAATCAGTTTGGCTGATACTCCAGACCTCGCAATAAGGATGCAAGCTAAAATGGTCCACGCCCTTTTCTCAGGACACAGATACAATGCTTTAATGAATAGAATCGGGGTGCCATTGCTAGAAAGCATCACTGTAAGAGTTCCAAAGGAGGTGGATTGGAATGGCTTTGTGCAGAAAACTATCAAGAGTTCAGCTGCGCTCCTGGCTCCATCCATAGCACCACCTGGTGGGGAGTCTCCTACCTCTACTGCACGATTCCGCAAGAAAAAAGCCTGCCTCGAAAGCCTCTACAATCAGATATGGCAATGTCCTGATGGCAATCATCGATGAGGCTATCAAGGATGCTAATGCAGATGAAGAGCAAGCTATGCACCAAAGCTCACCTCACCACGAGGAAGAAGGCTCAAGTGAAAACACAATAAGTGACAAAGGAGAGCCAGAGGTACCACCCACTCAAGCGGCTAAACCATGGAAGCAAAAGAAGACTGACAAGAGCCAGAAGAAGAAGAAAGAAAGACTGAGCAAAGAAGAGGGAGCCGAGATGAAGAGGGCTCAAAGAGAGTCAAGGAGAGTGGAGGAGGAACGAAGGAAAAAAGAAGAGGAAGAACTCGAAAGAATTAGAGAAGAATTAAATAGGGCAGAAGAAGAGAGGTAAAGAAGGGTATAGGAGGAAGCCGACGAGCTAAGAATGAAAGAACTTGCTGAGTTGGCAAAGGCCACTCGTAGATCTATCGAAGAAACACATAGGGGAGGAGAGATTGACCTTTTGAGTCCCCACCATGAGACTGAAGCAAGTGGTAGTGTGGAAGTAGCCCTAGTAGTTGTAGGCAAGGGCAAGTCCTTGATGCACCCCCTGCCTTCCTCCTTTGTGCTAGGACCAACCGACACCACAACCACAACCACCCCGCAACCCATTCCCTCTCTAGACATGGCCCAACTGATGAGCATGATGTAGCTACTTGTCAGTAAAGTGGCTGAGATTGTACTAGAAGCTGGAGCAAAAAGGCCCGCTGTCGCAGATGCTTAGTCCAAGAAAGATCCAAAACGAAAAAAGCTAGAGGCGTCAACCACTACAGCCCCTACCCCCATGCCACCTGATGCCGACTACGATGCTTATGTGGCTGAGCTTCTAGCACAATTGGACAAGGCAAAAGAAGAAAAGAAGGTGACCCTGGTGGAGCTAGAGAAAGAAAAGGAAACTTCGGCAGCCTTAAGGCTAGAAGTTTCAAAGCAAGGAGCCAATCGAAGAAGGGAGGTGAAAATGCTACAAGATCAGCTAGAAGCAAAGACCAAGGAAGCCCAGGACAATGAGAGCCGCCTAAGACAAAGGCTGGAAGATGAAGAGCGAAGAACAGCAAAGCCTAAAGTTAGTAGTGCAGCAGTATGCTGACTTGGAACAAAGAACTGCGAAACTGGAAAGGTACGGTGTAACATTTCGAAGGCACACATGAACCATCTCTATAAAGGATAATTGAATTGGATAAATGATAAAAAATTTTATTATTCCCCTTATCCCCCCAGCCGACTGTCGTGCTGGAGGGGGAGGGGAATAGAAGGAGTGATTAAGCTCCTCGATGGAGCTTGCAGGAGAGAAGTGGACATGCATGATGCCACGCAGGGGAGGGAGGATTCCCCTCCCCTCACCTATAAAAAGGCTATGGGCATAGAAAAGGGGGTGGCTACCATAGAACAAAAGAAGATGTGGCCGCCTACTATAAACAGAGAGGGAGAAGATTATTATGCCACGGCTGAGGGACAGTAGCCATGAGGGAGAGTGTGGGTGTGGTGTGAGAGGAGGAGCTGTCGTGAGAGCATGAGGAGGACGCCGCTGCATAGAGGGAGAAAGGGAAGACTTTGAGGGCAGTCATGAAGTAAGGAGAAATTGACAGATGCCGCCAGCAACTCGAAGTGCAGTCCACCCCATCGACACATCAACTGCCTCTTGGATCACAGTCGCCGCTAGTCCTGGCCTCCTCACACGTGGCTCTGCAACTATTCAGAAGCCTTGGAAGCTTCCAAGGATTGGGCCTCCTAAGCCCCTTTTCTTGTGGCTTTAAGACTACCCCCACCCCCCACCCCCCCCCGCGGGCCGAATTTCCTCCCAAGGCCTCCATAAGCCCTTCCCCCCCCCCCCCCCAAATCTTCCTTGAAGGGCCTTTAAGTGGTCTTTAAGCCCCTTTTTTCCCCCCTCATATGGACTATTAAAGTTTCCCCTCCCCCCCCCCCCCCCCACACCAAAGTCCTCGCAAGGGCTTATAGGCCCTTTTTCTCCACATACCTTAAATCCTCCTTTTTTTTTCCCCCATACCATAAATCCTCCTAAGGGCTCTTTAGGTTTTTTTTTTTCCACAAAAGGATTTCCTATATCCTAAAGGGTCTTCTATACCCTTTTCCCTCTTTTCCTGCGGGCCTTCAAAAGGCCTTCCAAAGAGGTTTGATAAATTCCCTCCTCCTCGGGTTTTAAAACCCTTCTCATGGGTTTTCCCCACCCCCGCAATACAAAACCCTTAAAATCCTTTCTTGTGGCCTTTTCCCAAAGCCCTATCACCGTTCTTATATCCCCTGCCTGTTAGATATGATCAATGCCCCACCCTCATGAGGTGCTACCAATGATCCATGGTGCTCAAAGTTGTAAGGCCCCCATTATGAGGAGAAGCCAAATGTGAGCCCGGACATTGGTTGAGTCCTGACTTGTATATCAGATGAGGTCTATGTGACCGGATGGCAAAAAGGTGACCGTTGTGGGTCTAATCTTTGGGTTAGACGGAGTGGTTTAGCTGGTAGCAACTCGAGGCGCATTGCATCGAGCTGCGGGGTAAGGGAGTTAAAAGGGGCCCCTATTGTGGGGTCCGGGGGCCGCGGAAGCGGCCCCTAGCTGGGGGGTCCCAGGGGGGCCGCTGGCCCCCCTGGCGGGGGCCCGATGGTAAAGGGAATATTCCCTGGAATATTCCCTGGCCGACTAGTGGAGGCTCATATGGTAGGTCGGGTCAGCAGGCCGACCTAACGACCTTTGCGGGCTATAAAAGCTAAACCCCTTCGCAGCCATCACTCACTCATCTTTCACCCAGTCAGAGTTGTTGTTCCAGCTAGCCTTAAGCTCTTCACCTATCTTCTGTCTAGATCGCCATCTAAGCTTCACACAGTGGAAGCGCACGGGTGGACAGAGCCATCTTTGTATCAGTTGTTTGGAGTTAAAGAATTTACTGATTCTCCTCTTATCTGTTGTGTACTCTCTATCTCTTTCTCAGATTCTGTTCGCTGCGCCGTGTAATATTTTACATGGTATCAGAGCCCAGGGGGCTCTAGAGATCGGAGAGCGTGCAAGAGGCAAAGGCTTCAACAGCAAAGAGAAACTAGGTCGACTTCCAGAAGCGGTGCAGGAGGTGGTGTTGTTGTACTGGCTATTCAAACACTGAGGATTCGTCCACCAACCTTCAGCGAAGGCAAGTTAGATGGTACAAACTACACCTTGTGGAAGTTCAAAATTACAACTATCCTTGATTCTTATGAGCTTCTGGAGACTGTGTTGGGGACTGACGCAGAACCACAGCCTACCCCCGACCCATCAAATCCTAGTGTGATGATTCCTCCGAATGCAGATCTTCTACGAGCTTGGAAACAAAGGAATGCAGATGCATTGTGTGCCTTAGTTACAAGCTGTTCTGACAGTGTTTTGACTCTGATTCAGCATACAACCAAAGCGTTAGAGGCTTGGAATGTACTAAGGAGTCAGTATGAAACACGAAACCAAACAAGGATTCAAAACTTGGAGAATCAACTAGCAGCAAAGAAGTTTGCTGAAGGAGAGACGGTTGAAGCATTCATCACTCGGATTAAGAATCTGCGCGACCAGATGGCTGGCGCTGGGATACAAAAGACTAGCGAAGAGCTAGCTCGGAGGTGTCTTCGGATTTGTCCACAAAAGTTTGATGGACTAGTAACTGCCCTTAATACTCAGGTGAGACCTCAAGCTTTGACTTTTGAGGAGTTTTGTGCATTATTAATGGAGGAGGAGTTGAGGCTAAAAGCCCGAGAAGGAAGCAACAATGGAGATGCTGCATTCTCTGCCAATGCAAAAGGGAAAAGTGTTTCCTCCACCAAAAATGATGGTGAAAAAAAGAAGAAGGGCGGCAAGAAGAAGTTTCAAGGAGAGTGCTTCTACTGTAAGAAGAAAGGACATGCAATTGCAGATTGTCGTGTCAAGAAGGCAGATGAAAAGAATGGTACCCTTAAAAGTAAAGGGAAAGAGACAGCCAATACGGCTGAAGCAGAGTTGGAATTATTCATGGCGACCATTGAGGAAGTGTGCTCCTCGGCGCAAGAAGAATCTACCACTGACTCTTGGGTGTTGGATAGTGGGGCCTCCCGTCACATGACCAACAAGAAAGGTCTATAGAGTTCTATGCAGCCTCTACAAGAATCCATCACTGTGACGGTTGGAAATGATGCTAAATGCCCTGCTGCAGGCACAGGTACTATTTCTTTTGTTGCTGCAAATGGTGAAGTCAAAAATCTTTCAAATGTGTTGTATGTTCCCGAAATCAGGAGAAATCTCTTATCAGTTGCTGCCATAACTGATCTTGGTCATGAAGTGAGGTTCAAGAAGACAGGTGCAGAAATTATTGATAGTGCTGGCACAATTGTTGGCAAAGGAGAAAGAAGGAACAACCTGTATGAGCTAAGTGCTCTTACAGCCACCGCTGGAGTGGGCACAAGTAAGCTTTGGCATGAAAGGTTTGGACACATCGGATTTGCAGTATTGAAGGAGATGCAAAAGCAAGGTATGGTTGCTCACCTACCTACAATAACTGAATTGAAAGAACCATGTGAAGCTTGTATGATGGGAAAGCAACAAAGAAAGGCATTTCCACAAGAAAGCAAGAATAGAGCACAGGCTCCTCTAGAGTTGGTGCATGCTGACTTGTGTGGTAAGATGCCTACACAGGCCTTGGGGGGATCTTCTTATTTTATGTTGATTGTCGACGACTACAGTAGGAAGATGTGGGTGTACTTCCTTCATGATAAGGCTCAAGCTTTTGGTAAGTTTAAAGAATGGCTAATACTTGTTGAGAATGAAACAGGGAAAAGTGTGAAGAAATTTAGAACAGATGGTGGTGGTGAGTTCAACTCAAAGGAGTTTGAAGGCTTTTGCAAGAGCAAAGGGATCAAGCGTCAATTGACGACGCCTCACACACCTCAGCAGAACGGTGTTGTGGAACGCAGGAATCGCACCATTGTGGAGATGGCAAGATGCATGCTAAAGGGCAAGGGATTGCCTAACCATTTTTGGGCTGAAGCTGTTAATACTGCAGTCTACATTCTAAATCGGAGCTATACAAAGGCTCTCAAGGGAAAAACACCTCATGAGGCTTACGCTGGTAAGAAACCATCTGTCTCACATTTCAGAATTTTTGGATGTGAATGTTATGCACATGTTCCAGATGAGAAGAGAAACAAGTTACAACCAAAAAGCAGAAAATGTATCTTCTTGGGTTATAGTGATGAGCAGAAGGCTTACAAATTATATGACCAAGAGGCAAAGAAGATCAGCAAGTTCTTCCACTTTATCATCAAGCGAAGAAGTAGTCCACTATGAACCTGTCCCGAGAGCTATCCCTATCCTTAAGGAGGAGGAAGCATCATCTTCAGATGATGAGGAAACAGTTCACCAACCTGACATCACCCCACTGGAAAAGCCATTGCCGCGCTGGGTGAAGCAGCTCTATGACCACAATAATCCTATGCCTGCATCTGTTGAGGAGAAGGCAGACGGACCAAGGAGGTCTCAGAGAATAGAGGAGCAAAGGAGGGCTTCTGCTCACATAGTCAATATGGCCTTGATGGTTGAGATTATGAGAGAAGTAAAGGAGCCAACTGACTTAGAAGAAGCACTTGCAGATCCATCATGGAAGGATGCTATGCAGGCGGAGTATGACAGCATAATGAAGAATGACACTTGGAAGCTAGTGGATCGACCAGCAAAGCGGAAGGTTATTGGCACCAAGTGGATCTGGGAGGTAAAGTACAAGGCTGATGGGACCTTAGAAAAGTACAAAGCTAGACTGGTTGCCCAAGGATTTTCACAAGTTGAAGGGTTTGATTTTCAAGAGTCATTTGCCCCAACTGCCAGAATGACCACTATTCGCACGGTACTTGCAGTGGCTGCCCATGAGAAGTGGCCAGTGTACCAAATGGATGTTAAGTCAGCATTCTTAAATGGTGACCTCAAGGAGGAGGTGTATGTGGCTCAGCCACCAGGGTTTGAGGCCCCCCATTCTGAGAACAAAGTGTGTAAACTGAAGAAGGCATTGTATGGGCTGAAACAAGCCCCCAGAGCATGGTACCAGCGGATAGATAGGTTCTTTTTAAACCTCAACTTCAAAATATGTGCCTCAGATGCTAACTTATATGTTTACAGGGATGGTAAAAAGTCTGTAGTGATTGTCCTATATGTGGACGACCTTCTTATTACAGGTGACTATGAAGATATGATCAACCAAACTCGAAAGGCTTTGAGTTCTGAGTTTGAAATGACAGACTTGGGCTTGCTGCACTATTGTTTGGGGATTGAAGTCTGGCAAGAGCCAGGAAAGATCTTCATCTCTCAGAAGAAGTATGCATGGGAGATCTTGAAGGCATTTGGCATGACCGAGTGCAAGGAGATAGCTACACCTATGGAGGTGAATGCAAAGTTATCCGTCAAGGATACATCAGCACTAGCAGACATTGGGAGGTATAGGAGGTTGGTCGGCAGTCTGATCTACTTGTGTAACACCAGACCAGATATCAGTTTTGCTGTTGGTGTTTTGAGCAGGTTCTCAAACAAACCTCATGAGAGTCATTGGAAGGCTGGGATGCGGGTGCTCAGATACTTGAAGAAAACTCTTGACTATGGTATCACATACAGTTTCGGAACTTCTCTTGTGGGGAACTGTGACTCAGATTGGGCAGGAGACATTGATTCCAGGAAGTCAGTTTCTGGTTATTGTTTCTCTTTGGGTTCAGGAATTTTCTCTTGGATTAGTAAGAAGCAACCAATAGTGGCATTGTCTTCTACCGAAGCAGAGTACAAGGTAGCTTGTTTTGCTGCATGTGAGGCCGTATGGTTGAGAAGGATTCTATGGCATATGGGAGTGCAGGATGAAGAACCAACTGTGCTGAGATGTGACAATCAGAGTTGCATCGCCATTGCCAAAAATCCAGTGTTTCATGCACGCACCAAACATATAGAGATCCAGTATCACTATGTGCGTGATTTGATGGAGGATGGGATAGTGGAATTGGTCTATTGTCCAACAGAGGAGAATGGAGCAGATATCTTCACCAAAGCACTTACGAAGGATCTGCTTCAAGTTCATCTTCAGAGACTCGGCATTGGGCCGAGGAGATAGTTCACCTATGGGTGGACATTGAGGGGGGGTGTTAGATATGATCAATGCCCCACCCTCATGAGGTGCTACCAATGATCCATGGTGCTCAAAGTTGTAAGGCCCCCATTATGAGGAGAAGCCAAATGTGAGCCCGGACATTGGTTGAGTCCTGACTTGTATATCAGATGAGGTCTATGTGACCGGATGGCAAAAAGGTGACCGTTGTGGGTCTAATCTTTGGGTTAGACGGAGTGGTTTAGCTGGTAGCAACTCGAGGCGCATTGCATCGAGTTGCGGGGTAAGGGAGTTAAAAGGGGCCCCTATTGTGGGGTCCGGGGGCCGCAGAAGCGGCCCCTGGCTAGGGGGTCCCTGGAATATTCCCTGGCCGACTAGTGGAGGCTCATATGGTAGGTGGTCAGCAGGCCGACCTAACGACCTTTGCGGGCTATAAAAGCTAAACCCCTTCGCAGCCATCACTCACTCATCTTTCACCCAGTCAGAGTTGTTGTTCCAGCTAGCCTTAAGCTCTTCACCTATCTTCTGTCTAGATCGCCATCTAAGCTTCACACAGTGGAAGCGCACGGGTGGACAGAGCCATCTTTGTATCAGTTGTTTGGAGTTAAAGAATTTACTGATTCTCCTCTTATCTGTTGTGTACTCTCTACCTCTTTCTCAGATTCTGTTCGCTGCGCCGTGTAATATTTTACACTGCCTTCCGGGATTCTTCCACCCAATTTCGCGTGAATTCCCCCTAAATCCCTTCCCCCAATTTACTAAGGGTATTCGCGTAAAAAGGAGACGGACAAGATTGTAGCTTTGCGCCTAAGGCGAAAAGGCTGAATTCGAAATGGCTCCTAAGAAAGCCCAAGGCGCAACCGCAGGAGGATCGTCTCCTGGCATCCACGTGGACATCTCACCCCAAGTCGAGGTTTTCCTTCCTAATTTTTATTTTACGTTGTTATAATTTTACGTGCGTGGATGATTTTTTTTTCCATCTTAAATACTTTGGTTAATTTAAAAGAATTAGCTTACGACGGACAAGTTATGATAATCTTTTCAAGAATCGAACAAAATAAAGTAAGCAGAAGATTGATATGCATTTCTAGCAAGTAGCTTTTATGCATTGCAATGAATTAAAAATTAGAGTAATATCCATTTTTTTTCAAATCGGAATTAGGATAGTGCACTTCATTTAGGCATGGGAGTATAAATTGCATGTCGCGTTATTAGGACATACCTTCTTCGCAAATGAGTCATTATGAAAAGTGCTAATAACCCATAGGAAATTGCAAGGCATGAAATGAGTCTTACGTTGCATAACTCTAGTCAATGATCATTTTTTCAACTGCATAATTATTAGTAAAAGGTTGCTTGTTTAGCATGAATCTTGTTTCCAAGTTATAGGATGATTAATTGGAATTAGGCTATAACCTAACCTATGCTTGATCTTAAACCGAAAAAGTTAGGATTTGAAAATCAACTTACGCATAGATAATAAGTCATGTGGTTATGGAAATGATAGAGTAATTATCTTCAAAAGTAGATGGGTTAAATTGGCATAAACCTAAATACCTAAACCCGCAGAGTACTCGTTTTAGAAAGAGTTAATTCAATTCCAAAGAACTAACTAGGATTTAATACGTGACCTAGTCGCATGTATTGCTAAAACTGAAACTCCTATACCCTAAATACTTGCCCACATTCACAGACTATAGGGACAATGGAACATACTTGAGAAGTGATCTAGGGTTTTTTCCTCTAGGAATATCTCGCTAAAAAAAGATGGAACTTGGAACCCTAGGACTGACAACGTCAGCCTAATGTAATCATGAACAGATTGTTTCGTGACTCCATTCGAAGGGTAAATAGTCCCACAACTTGATGCGACACTTGTGCGACAAGTAGTAGAGTTGCACGATCTTGTGAATTGAACACAAGAAAATAGCCAAATTCCTCGGAATGAGGTTGGCAGACTCTTACGCAAGTTTTCTTGCAAGAGGATGAATAATCACCCTAACATAGTATCTCTCTTGGGTAAAGATAATTTCTTGAAAGCAAAAGACCAACCAATAAATTGGGATAACATATGAACTGAAGGTATTGACCAAGTCGGGTTAATAGGGTACGGTCCTAATTCCAGGATATAGGGGACCTTGCCAAGTCGCAAGTAATCTCGGATCGAGTGTTGGATGCATTCGGAAGGAAGGATTCATTCCTTACAGTTGGCCAATAATAACGACCAATGGAAATGATTGTGCTTATTACAGATTTAAGAGCACTGTTTTGCTTTCTTTGATCAAAGAATTAAAGGATAAATGGATATCTAATGCTTCAGGTTGAAGGCCTGAAGGGAGAGGCAGCTTCAGTTATCCCCGACTGCCTGTGTGACCCTAACCAAGGGGATTGTTAACCACACCAGGAAGGTGGACGGAACCTGCCGCGAGAGGTATCTCCGTTAAGCGCTACTTGGAGCAGGAGGACGCTTGGGTGCCAGGGGAGCTCTGGCCGTAAATCCCTCGCCTTCCGGGTCCTGCACAAGAGGCTAACGTGACTCGGGATTGGATCTCGAGGCCTGCATACTAGTCTATGGGCGGAATCTTGGATTAGTGATCCCTGTGGATTGCTGGATAGCCTTTGGGCGGATTATGGATAACCTACGGGCTGGACTTTATGTATTTTAAAGATAAATATGATAACCGTTAAAAAGGAAATTGTTTGACATTGCTTTTCTATGTCAAGTGCTATGATTACGTAAAGGAACCAGTGCTTAACGGGCTAATTAAGGAAGCTGATTGATACATGTCCAACTAAATGTGTTAGGTAATTAAATAACTAAAATAACCTGAGGAAAGTGTGGTGGATGTGGCCATCGGCCGTCTTATGGATGGGTGGTCCGGGTTGGGCGGGAACTTTTCTCAAATCACGATGGATAGCCAAAAGATCGTCAAAGAACAGGAACAACAAAAGCGTTGACCTAGAGTTATAGTTGATCCCAATTTACGTTGTTTTAGGGGAACGGAATGGGACTATGCCTTATGGCAGAGAGGTTGAGCTTCGCATCCCTCTCATTTCCCATTCTCCTTGAACCAAGTGCAACGTGAATCCGCTTCGGACCTGGCGTTTTTGCGTAAAGTAGTTCACTTGGGTTCGATGCTAGATGTCGTTAGGAAATGACCAATAAGCAAAACCCTAATTCAGGTTGGTCCTAAGTTGAAACGGCCGGAATACTTCCGCTACGAGGCAGACACGAAAAATCCTAGATCGCAAACCCCATAACATTCCATGGGAGTGCCAAGCGGAGCTTTCTAGACATCCTTTCCGATGGACTGCTAAGACGTGTCCTGAAGATAGCAGGTGGACACGTTACATACGGATAGATAGAAGCTCAGGAGGGCGAGCCAAGTGAGTGACAAGAGGATGCACGAAATCATTCATTTTTAGCTCATTCACTCTTGACGCAAACTACTCTAAATTCGTCTCACTTTTAAAGTATGCGCCACAGATAAAGGAATGTGTACTGCCACAATCAATCAAGGTCTTGAAGTTACTTGTACCAGGAAAACTGCTAAGGTGGAATTCTTTCTGGGAGGAAAAACGACTTTGGTCAAATTCAGAGTCATGAATTTAGGTATCCATAAGTGTCTACTCGGAATGGATTGGGTTAAGCCTAACGACGCCCACATTCATTGTGGGAAGGGCCAAGTTTCCTTTCGAAACTCTGAAAGGGAATTAGTCACAACTCAAGGTGAGGCTGAAAATCCAAAAATCCAATTGGCCAAAGAATCTCGGATCATAAAAGGAGTCAGAAAAGGACTACCTGTCTACTTAATTAAGCTCAACAAGCTAGATCAGAAGCAGGAGTCTAGTGAAGGACCTTCATGGCTAAAGGAATACGTGGATATATTTCCTGAAGATTTGACAGAACTCCCGCCTCAAAGAGAAGTGGATCATGAGATTAAGCTAGTACCAGGAGCTGCGCCAATTGCAAAGAGACCTTATAGAATGTCCATACCAGAAGCAATTGAGCTAAAGGAACAACTCAAGCAACTGCTAGATTAGGGCTACATCCGTCCTAGCAGTTCACCATGGGGAGCTCCAGTACTGTTCCAAAAAAAGAAAGATGGAACACTTCGACTATGTATTGATTACAGAGGGTTGAATCAATCAATTGTCAAGAACAAGTATCCTATTCCTAGAATAAATGAGCTTCTTGATCATCTTCAGGGTGCAAAGATCTTCTCCAAGATCGATCTCAGGCCTGGTTACTATCAAATAAGGATCAAGGAAGAAGATATCCCAAAGACGGCCTTCAACACAAGATATGGGCACTTCGAGTTCCTAGTTATGTCATTCAGGCTTACGAATGTGCCTGCCACCTTCAACATGTTAAAGTAGGATATTTTTAGGCCATATCTTGATGATTTCATGCTCGTCTTCTTTGATGACACTCTAGTCTATTCTAAACAGGAAGAAGATCATGAACCCCAACTTCGGATTGTCCTTGAGACAATGAGGTCACATAAGCTGTACGCTAAGATGAAGAAATGTGCATTCCTCAAGCGTAAGATTGAATATCTGGGATTCATCGTATCAGCGAAAGGAATCTCCGTGGACCCAGCCAAGGTCAGAGATGTGCTAGAATGGCCAATACCAATATCTGTCAAAGAAATATGCAACTTTCTTGGATTGACAGGATGGTATAGGGTCTTCATAAAAAACTATGCTTTGATTGCAGCACCTCTGACAGACTTACTGAAGAAGCAAACATCCATTGCATGGTCAACTCCCAAACAAACTAGCTTTGACCTGGCTATGCCAAGACTCTCAATGCAGTTACGAAGAGCTACCATTGGGAGAGGCTTAAAGGTGACGTTCTCAAATATGTCACCGAGTGTTTGTCTTGTCAACGTATCAAAGCCGAACATGTCATGATGCCAGGGAAGCTGCAACCACTTGACATTCCCCAAATGAAATTGGAACTCATCAGTATGGATTTTGTTGTTGGCCTACCCCAAGTTCAGGGAGGATACAACTCCATCATGGTTGTGGTTGACATGCTTACTAAGGTTGCACATCTTATTCCAGTGAAGACAAACTATAAAGCTTCAGACATTGCAAGGTTGTTTATCAAAGAGATATTCAAGCTACATGGGCTACGAAGAAGCATCGTTAGTGATCGTGATTCTCTCTTCACATCACACTTTTGGAGAGCCATCTTTGAAGCCATTGGGACTCAACTCTATTTTAGCACAGCTTACCATCCCCAAACAAATGGCCAAACAGAACGAGTCAATCAAGTCATCGAGGACATGCTTAGGGCACACTGCTGTCAGGAGCCAAAAAGGTGGATTCAATACCTGCCTTCGGTTGAATTTGCCTACAATGCTTCTTACCAACAAAGCATTCGGATGATCCCTTTCCAAGCATTGTATGGTCATGACTGTCGAAGTCCCCTAAACTTCTCAAATCCAACCTTAAGGGTTGAAGCTTCAAGGCAAATGTTGGAAGAGATGGATGACCAAATAAAATCAATAAGACAGGACATCCAAGCTTCCAAGGATAGACATAAGGCATACGTGGATTTGAAGCATCAAGATAGAGTCTTCGAAGAAGGAAACATGGTCTTAATTTGCGTACGCCCAAAGAAGAGTTCCCTATCCTTAGGAGATTGCAAAAAGCTAAGTCCAAGGTATTGTGGACCATACAAAATCCTCAAGTGCCTAGGACCTAACGCTTATAAACTGCAACTCCCTGAGAACCTAAAGGTTCATAATGTATTCCATATCAGCCTATTGAAGAATTATGTACCTAATCCTAACCATGTACTTGATGATCAACAAGCTGTAATGCCTAGTCAAGGAGTCCTTGAACTAAGGCGTGACAGGATCTTAGATGTTAGGGAGAGACAACTGAGATCCAGAACCTTGAGAGAATGCCTCGTCCAGTGGAATGGAAAGATTATCCTGAAGAGGATGCCACTTAGATAGATGAAAGCACTCTCAACCACCAATATCCCCAATTTATCTCGAGATGAGGACATCTCAATTCCTCCAAGGGGGAGAGAATGTAACATTCCGAAGGCACGCGTGAACCACCTCTATAAAGGATAATTGAATTGGATAAATGACAAATTTTTTTATTATTACCCTTATCCCCCCAGCCCACTGTCGTGCTGGAGGGGGAGGGGAATAGAAGGAGTGATTAAGCTCCTTGATGGAGCTTGCAGGAGAGAAGTGGACATGCATGATGCCACGCAGGGGAGGGAGGATTCCCCTCCCCTCACCTATAAAAAGGCTATGGGCATAGAAAAGGGGGTGGCCGCCATAGAACGAAAGAAGACTCAGTCGCCTAGTGTAAAGAGAGAGGGAGAAGATTATTATGCCATGGCTGAGGGACAACAGCCATGAGGGAGAGTGTGGGTGTGATGTGAGAGGAGGGGCTATCGTGAGAGCATGAGGAGGACGTCGCTGCATAGAGGGAGAAAGGGAAGACTCTAAGGGCAGTCATGAAGCAGGGAGAGATTGATAGACGCTGCCAGCAACTCGAAGTGTAGTCCGCCCCGTCGACACGTCGCCAACTACCACCTGGATCACAGCCGCCGCCAGTCTTGGCCTCCTCCCACGTGGCTCTGCAACTATTCAGAAGCCTTGGAAGCTTCCAAGGATTGGGCCTCCTAAGCCCCTTTTCTTGTGGCTTTAAGACTACCCTCCCCCCGGCCGAATTCCCTCCCAAGGCCTCCATAAGCCCTTCCCCCCCCCCCCCCCCCCCCAAATTTTCCTTGAAGGGCCTTTAAGTGGTCTTTAAGCCCCTTTTTTCCCCCCTCATATGGACAATTCAAGTTCCCCCCCCCCCCCCCCCCCCCCCCCCAACACACCAAAGTCCTCTCAAGGGCTTATAGGCCCTTTTTCTCCCCATACCTTAAATCCTCCTAAGGGCTCTATAAACCCCTTTTTTTTTCCCCCATACCATAAATTCTCCTAAGGGCTCTTTAGGGTTTTTTTTTTCCACAAAAGGATTTCCTATATCCTAAAGGGACTTGTATACCCTTTTCCCTCTTTTCCTGCGGGCCTTCAAAAGGCCTTCCAAAGAGGTTTGATAAATTCCCTCCTCCCCGGGTTTTAAAACCCTTCTCGTGGGTTTTCCCCACCCCCGCAATACAAAACCCTTAAAATCCTTTCTTGTGGCCTTTTCCCAAAGCCCTATCACCGTTCTTATATCCCTTGCCTTCCGAGATTCTTCCACCCAATTTTGCATGAATTCCCCCTAAATCCCTTCCCCAAATTCACTAAGGGTGTTCGCATAAAAAGGAGACGGACAAGATCGTAGCTTTGCACCCAAGGCAAAAAGGCTGAATTCGAAATGGCTCCTAAGAAAGCCCAAGGCGCAACCGCTGGAGGATCGTCTCCTAGCATCCACATGGACATCTCACCCCAAGTCCAGGTTTTCCTTCCTAATTATTTTACGTTGTTATAATTTTACGTGCGTGGATGATTTTTTTTTCCATCTTAAATACTTTGGTTAATTTAAAATAATTAGCTTACGATGGACAAGTTTCGACATTAATATTTTCAAGAATCGAACAAAATAAAGTAAGCAGAAGATTGATATGCATTTCTAGCAAGTAGTTTTTATGCATTGCAATGAATTAAAAATTAGAGTAATGTCCATTTTTTTTCAAAACGGAATTAGGATAGTGAACTTCGTTTAGGCATGGGAGTATAAATTGCATGTCGCGTTATTAGGACATATCTTCTTCGCAAATGAGTCATTATGAAAAGTGTTAATAACCCATAGGAAATTGCAAGGCATGAAATGAGTCTTACGTTGCATAACTCTAGTCAATGATCATTTTTTCAACTGCATAATTATTAGTAAAAGGTTGCTTGTTTAGCATGAATCTTGTTCGCAAGTTATAGGATGATTAATTGGAATTAGGCTATAACCTAACCTATGCTTGATCTTAAACCGAAAAAGTTAGGATTTGAAAATCAACTTACGCATAGATAATAAGTCATGTGGTTATGGAAATGATAGAGTAATTATCTTCAAAAGTAGATGGGTTAAATTGGCATAAACCTAAACACCTAAACCCGCGGAGTACTCATTTTAGAAAGATTTAATTCAATTCCAAAGAACTAACTAGGATTTAATACGTGACCTAGTCGCACGTATTGCTAAAACTGAAACTCCTATACCCTAAATACTTGCCCACATTCACAGAATGTAGGGACAATGGAACATACTTGAGAAGTGCTCTAGGGTTTTTTCCTCTAGGAATCTCTCGCTAAAAAAAGATGGAACTTGGAACCCTAGGACTGACAACGTCAGCCTAATGTAATCATGAACAGATTGTTTCGTGACTCCATTCGAAGGGTAAATAGTCCCACAGCTTGATGCGACACTTGTGCGACAAGTAGTAGAGTTGCACAATCTTGTGAATTGAACACAAGGAAATGGCCAAATTCCTCGGAATGAGGTTGCAGATTCTTACGCAAGTTTTCTTACAAGAGGATACATAATCACCCTAACATAGTATCTCTCTTGGGTAAAGATAATTGCTTGAAAGCAAAAGACCGACCAATAAATTGGGATAACATATGAACTTAAGGTATTGACCAAGTCGGGTTAATAGGGTACGGTCCTAATCCCAGGATATAGGGGACCTTGCCAAGTCGCAAGTAATCCCGGATTGAGTGCTGGATGCATTCGGAAGGAAGGATTCATTCCTTAGCAGTTGGCCAACAATAACGACCAATGGAAATGATTGTGCTTGTTACAGATTTAAGAGCACTATTTTGCTTTCTTTGATCAAAGAATTAAAGGATAAATGGATATCTAATGCTTCAGGTTGAAGGCCTGAAGGGAGAGGCAGCTTCAGTTATTTCCGACTAGCTGTCTGACCCTAACCAAGGGGGTTGTTAACCGCGCCAGGAAGGTGGACCGAACCCACTGTGAGAGGTATCTCCGTTAAGCGCTACTTGTAGCAGGAGGATGCTTGGGTGCTAGGGGGGCTCTGGCCGTAAATCCCTCGCCTTTCGGGTCCTGCACAAGAGGCTAACGTGACTCGGGATTGGATCTCGAGGCCTGCATACTAGTCTACGGGCGGAATCTTGGATTAGTGATCCCTGTGGATTGCTGGATAGCCTTCGGGCGGATTATGGATAAGCCTATGGGCTGGACTTTATGTATTTTAAAGATAAATATGATAACCGTTAAAAAGGAACTTGTTTGACATTGCTTTTCTATGTCAAGTGCTATGATTACGTAAAGGAACCAGTGCCTAACGGGCTAATTAAGGAAGCTGATTGATACATGTCCAACTAAATGTGTTAGGTAATTAAATAACTAAAATAACCTGAGGAAAGTGCGGTGGATGTGGCCATCGGCCATCCTACGGATGGGTGGTCCTGGTTGGCCGAGAACTTTTCTCAAATCACGATGGATAGCCAAATCGTCAAAGAACAGGAACAACAAAAGCGTTGACCTAGAGTTATAGTTGATCCCGATTTACGCTGTTTTAGGGGAACGGAATGGGACTATGCCTTATGGCAGAGAGGTTGAGCTTCGCATCCCTCTCATTTCCCATTCTCCTTGAACCAAGTGCAATGTGAATCCGCTTCCGACCTGGCGTTTTTGCGTAAAGTAGTTCGCTTGGGTTGGACGCTAGATGTCGTTAGGAAATGACCAATAAGCAAATCCCTAATTCAGGTTGGTCCTAAGTGGAAACGGCCGGAATACTTCCACTACGAGGCAGACACTAGAAGTCCTAGATCGCAAACCCCATAACATTCCATGGGAGTGCCGAGCGGAGCTTTCTAGACATCCTTTCCGATGGACTGCTAAGACATGTCCTGAAGATAGCAGGTGGACACGTTACATACTGACAGATAGAAGCTCAGGAGGACAAGCCAAGTGAGTGACAAGAGGATGCCATAGCTTTTCGGCTGTGGTATGTACTTGAAGAGCAAGATAGATTGGAGAGAGAGATAGAGTTCCTAGAATAGGAAAGGCCGATAGCTCCCGCAGCAGAAGCACAAAGGCTGCAAAATGAGGCACAAGGACTGCAAGGTGCATTGGAGATTGCCAAGGGAGACATAGAGGCCCTCATGGCCATGGCCTTCACCCAAAGAAGATTGCACCTTGCAAAGGTCCAAAGTCACGAGCAACTTGTGCAAGAAAAGTCAGAACTAATTGTTGAGGCAGAAAAAAGATTCAGCATTGCAAATCAGGCAAAAGAAATTGCTGGCTCGAAAATCTAGGGAAAGGAACCAACTCTGGTTCTTAACAAATGAGTAGCATCAAGTTGTGACAACCTTGGCAAGTGAGCTGGAGGAGGGAAGAAAGAAGATGGACGAGAGAGCCAGCGAGTGGGAAAAGAACAATTTTGAAAGAGTTAGGCATTTAACAGAATGCTTGGCGGTGGCTGAGTGCTTGCGGAGAGAGTGCTTGCGGAGTCCAGGCTAGAAGCTTATTGGGGGTAAAGGCGCCTCCGTCGTGCCGCCCTGTGTATTACTACACTGACAGTACCCACCACTGCACACTGCAGGTGGCGGGCGCCCATCACGTCACTTTATTCTTTATTCTTTTAGTGACAGTTTGAATAAAGGAAGGCCCGGTCACACATTGTGACCGTTGGAGTTCCCATTTCTTGTCTCTCTCTTTCTTGCTCTTGCTCTCCCGCCATAGCTCACATGCAAGCTTCGATCCTTCTCACCTTTCAACTGGTATCAGAGCTTGGCATTCTCTTACTCGAGCTTGACTCGGTGCTTCCCGACCTTCGCATCGACTCGCTTCACGCATTGGGTCTCCATCCCGGCAGCCATATCCGATCTCCCCGAGCTCCCGTCACTCCCCGGCTTCCCGCGAGCACCTTCCCAGCCTATTGAGGCACCTTCAAGGCATTGATACTGAGGTATTTGATCATTCTTTCAGGGTTTTATTTCAGTCTACAGGTTGCAAATAGCAAGGGCAGCCATGGCTTCAAACCCTTGAAGCTTATTCCCCTCATATTGTGCCTTACACCTATCAAGGCTCAAAGAGGCTTGTCATAGGCCTTTGATAGGCCCTTCTTGAGCCCCCCATTACCCCCTTTTCAGCCCATGTGGAGCAGCAGCAAGTTTAGCACCAACAGGGCAGATTGCATCATTTTTTTCCAGGCTGTGAGCACTCATCTACTTCAGCTCCACACTTGGCCATTGCTTCTTGCTCTCTACCTTGATCAAGAGGGCTATAGACTTCATGTTTGATGTCATTCAAGCTTTGGGCATTGGTCTTGATCATTCGGGGCTGATCTCTTCAGATTTGGGACTATCATAAACTGTCATAATAGGCTGAAAACAGGGCAGCACCATTGGCATTAGCATTTGTTGCTTATACTCCATTCCGGTTGTGCTATTTGATGCCCGTATGCGGTCTACATGATGCCTAGTGCCTTGGGAATGTATGCACATGATTATGCCATGATTTTGGCCTGAAATATTGGCTGATTTGGGACTGTTATTTACTATTATACAGTGCTGGAAACAGGGCAGCCACACTTGGCATTGGCATTTGATGCTTATACTCTACTCCGGTTACCTTATTTGATGCCCGTATGCGGTCTACTTCCTACCCGGATGTATTGGGGATGTATGCATTTGGTTTGACCATGATTTTGGCTTGAATTCGGGGCTGAAATCTACTGTTTAGAACAGTCAATACATGCTGGAATAACAGTGGGGTGAAGGTACTTTACAGGCTTTGGCACTTATCTACCGATACCGGATGTATGCTTTGAGCTTTGGCATGATGTCTCTGACATTTGGGGACGGCTTGGAGCATATGTATGAGATTATGGGATGCTTTTGAGATTTGCATTAGCTCCGTCTTCATCACTGGCATTTGGACCGACTTGGCATGCTCGTGGACCGCCTATGCCTCATGTCTCTCGTTGACAGTTAGGCTTTTGCATTACATGCTTTGGTTCGTGACATATGCTATTTGGTTCGTGTATGCCATACCGACATTTGGAGCTTGGATTTGGATGTATTTGAGCATTCCCGGCTTACTTGATCACTGATCTTGGTTGCTATTTGGATGTCATTGAGTTGACCGAGAGCTTATTTGGGCTTATGTATTGCTTCATGGTTAATACGACCGGTGCTTCATGTATGTCATGCTCTCTTGGATGCGCTTGATGCATTGACAGGGTCACTTATCACTGGTGATTTCTCTTGGGTTGTTTGAGCTTCTGAGCTCGCTTTGTACGCCTCTTGTGCCAGTGGGAGCATTTTACATGCTTGCTTGACCTTTGACAGTTGCATGCTATTGGAGCACTTACATGTATTTGGAGCAGTTTATGTCTTGAGCAGCTACATACGCATTGAGACTTTGGGATCATACTCCGATCTTTATGGATATGCATTGATGTACTCTTGGTTCACAGGATGCTTATGAGCTGAGTCTCATATTTGGATCTTTCTCTTTGAGCAGACACCTATTTGCGTCAGGTTTTGGCAGTTACAGGAACACTTTGCCTAGAGTGTCTGGGGGTGTGCCTTTCACTGGCAGATGTTATTTTGACATGCTTCGGTGTTGAGCTCATGTTCTTTTCACTGTCATTGGCCTTGCTTATGTCCGTTTCATGCCGGCTTTGGACCTAGCATTGTTTGCTTGACATTGGATCCTATTTTGGGACAGTTTGCTCTCTAGACTGCATACCTGCAATTTATTACAGCAAGCAGTTATTGGTGGACTGAGGTGTACTTTTCATGCTGAAATATCCTGATTTGGTATACCGCACCTAGTACTAAGTGGGCAGCAACTTTTGGCACACTTTGCTCGCCCTTTGGACCCCGTTTTGGTCATTTTTGGGCAGTTTCTGCAGTAAAACAGCAAGCAGTTTTGGACTGTTTGGGCATTTCCAGCCTGCATAATGGCATCATCTTCGCATGATAGTGCCATTTTAACATTACAAAGTTGGATGGTACCAACTACTCTTACTGGAAGAGTCAAATATGGCAGGTTTTGGTGCAGAAATCTCAAATTAAGCCACTTCGGTTGAGTGGGGAGCAGCCTGAAACTATGGACAATGACAACTGGCTTGAACTTGATGAGCTATGCAAGTCCACGATTGTATTGTCTCTCACTGAACAGGTACATTATAATGTATTTGAGGAAGCACAGAGTGCATGGGATCTATGGAATAAGATCAAGAATCTTTATGATAAGAAAAGTCCGGCGAGTCAGATGTACTGGTTGAAGCAGCTTATGGATCTACGCATGAAGGATAATGCGACTATGTCTGCTCACTTGAGCCAGTTCCATGCTATACTGAAGAACCCGACTTCGCAGGATATCACCTTTGGAGAGGAAGTAACTCCTCTTTTCTTGCTTGGGACTCTGAATGAGTCATGGGATGTATTCCGCACTGCTCTTTGTGCCTCTAGTGCTACTCTAAAATTGGCAGATGTTGAGAGTGCTCTTCTTCAGGAAGAGGTGAATCACAAAAACTTGGATGCCTCTCGTGGTAGTCATGCTTTGACAGTTAGAGGCAGGAATGACAGGTATGACCGTGGTAATGGCCGAGGCCGTGACTCGCAGAAGGGTCGGTCTAAATCTCGTGGCAAGTCGCGTAGTAAGTCGCGTGGGCGCAATGCAAATGTCACTTGTCATCATTCTGGGAAAAAGGGCCATATTAGACCACAGTGTCATGAGTTGCGCAATGAGAAGTGCAAGGATAAGGGGAAAGATAAAGTGCAGGAGAAGTCCTTTGATCGCAGCATAGTACCTGCGAAGTCCAGCGTCAAGATTGAGGAAATTAATGTCACGCAGACTGAGGAGTCCGATGGCGGTGATGAGTTTATACTTGCAACTAGTTCTTCTGATGCTTCACACTTGACTGAGACACCTAGTATGTATGCACAGTGCTGGTTATTGGATTCAGGTGCGTCCTTCCATGTGACGCCTTACCGTGAGTGGTTTCACTCTTACCGTACTGTATCTAGATCAGTCAGACTTGGAGATGATAGGTCTCTTGATATTGTGGGCTGTGGAGATATTCAGTTGCAGTTTTCCACTGGCAATTCCTTTTTGCTCAGGGATGTACGTCATGTACCTGCGCTTACGCGCAGTCTTATGTCTGCAGGACAGTTGGATGATGCAGGGTTTCATGTCTCTTTTGGGGATTCTGCCTGGAAGATCACCAAAGGCAGACTTGTGCTTGCTAGAGGCGCCAAGGCTGGCAGCCTCTATCCTCTTGTTGTATCTGGGTCTTCTGTAGACCATGTTTTGGCAGTGGGCTCTATCCCACATGTATCACTTTGGCATGCCCCTTTGGGGCATATGTCTTTAAAGGGAATGAAAATGTTATCTGGTTTGCAGTATCTTCCGCCTTTGGACTATGCATGTTTTGACTCATGTGATCATTGTCTTTATGGTAAGCAGAATAGGTCTACACATAAGAAATCGGGTAGGCCACGCATGAGTGAGCCCTTGGCATTGGTGCATTCCGATGTTTGTGGGCCTATGCCTTGCATGTCTATGGGTGGCGCGAAGTACTTTGTTACCTTCATTGATGATTTTTCTAGGAAAGTGTGGGCTTATCCCATAAAGCAAAAGTCCGATGTCTTGGTAGTCTTTCAGCGTTGGCTTGCTCTTGTTGAGAACCAGACTGGGTATAGGCTGAAATGCCTTAGGACAGATAATGGGGGAGAATATGTCTCACATACTTTTGAGCAGTTTTGTGATGAGAGGGGTATTAAGCGTCAGTTGACCGCCCCTTACACCCCACCCTAGAATGGTTTGGCTGAGTGCATGAACAGGACTATTCAGGAGCGTGTCCACTCTATGCTTAGCCGTGCAGGCCTACCACAGAACTTTTGGGCTGAGGCAGTTAGTACGGCAGTGCATGTCATAAACCGATCGCCTTCCAGTGGATTGGATTTCCAGGTTGCAGAGGAAGTTTGGGCTGGTAAGCCACCCTCTTATGCACATCTCCGTGTCTTTGGATGTGAGGCATTCTGCCATGTGCCCAAGGACAAGAGGAGTAAATTGGATCCAAAGAGCATTAAATGCATATTCCTTGGCTATGGTGAGTCAGGAGAGATGGGCTATCGCCTATGGGATCCGCAGGCGCGGAAAATAGTACGCAGCCATGATGTCATCTTCCATGAAGACAAGATGCACAGGCAGCCTGAGAAGGTGGTTGAGATCCGCAGAGTGATCTTTCAGGAGGAGCCTAGAGCTCCAGCACAGCCAGTAGTACAGCCTGCAGCAGTTCCTCCACAAGGCCAGGGTGTTGGACAGGCAGTTAGACAGGCAGCAGAGCCTGCGGTGAGACGGTCTGCTAGAGACAGACGTCCACCTGACAGATTTCAGCCCTCTATGCATTATGTTTTGGTTACAGATGCAGGAGAGCCTTTCACTTATGATGAGGCTATGCGCAGGGGTGACAGTCACTCCTGGGAGAGGGCTATGCAGTCTGAGATAGACTCCCTGCATAAGAATGAGACTTGGGATTTGGTTGCCTTGCCTAAGGGCAAGAAGGATTTGCCATGCAAGTGGGTGTACAAGCTGAAAAGTACCCCTGGACACCCCAAGCCGGCATACAAGGCTAGATTGGTAGCAAAGGGTTTTTACAGGAACATGGTGTGGACTTTGATGAGGTCTTCTCTCCTGTGGTTAAGATGACCACCCTGCGCTTAGTCTTGGCTTTGGTTGCACAACTTGACTTAGATCTATATCAGATGGATGTCAAGACGGCTTTTCTACATGGGGACTTGCATGATGAGATCTATATGGATCAGCCTAAGGGCTTTGCAGAACCTGGCAGGGAGCACCTAGTGTGCAAGTTGAAGAAGAGCTTGTATGGCTTGAAGCAGGCACCTAGGGAATGGTATCATAAGTTTGATGCCTTTATGCAGTCACAGGGCTACAGCAGGAGTGCTATGGATTTGTGTCTTTACACGAAGAAAGCCCGTGATGGCAGTTTGCTTATCTTAGTACTCTATGTTGATGATATGCTGATAGCAGGGAAAGCTCATGATGAGCTAGATGCTCTTAAATCTCAGCTGAAGAAGAGCTTTGAGATGAAGGATTTGGGACATGCCTCACATATACTTGGGATGCGCATTAAGCGCGATAGGCATCAGGGGCTTTTGTATCTCTCACAGCGGGAGTACATTCATAAAGTTCTTGAGTGCTTCCGCATGCAGGACGTAAAGCCTATTGGCTGTCCATTACCTTCTTATGTGAAGGTATCACAGGACAATTGTCCGCAGACAGATGAGCAGAGGGCCGAGATGGCCAAGATCCCTTATGCTTCAGCCGTGGGCAGTTTGATGTATGCCATGATAGCCATTCGTCTAGATATTGTGCATGCAATTGGTGTTGTGGCACGCTATATGGCTACACCTGGCAGCAGACATTGGGATGCCGTGAAGGGTATCATGAGGTACCTGAAGAGCACAGCAGATATGTGTATTTGCTATGGTAGCCAAGATACAGGGGTCGTGGGGTACACTGACTCCGATTATGCAGGACATGCAGATAGTAGGAAGTCCACTTCTGGCTATGTATTCACCTATGCTGGAGGGGCTGTCTCTTGGATGTCCAGGGTTCAGAAGTGTACGGCTTTGTCTACCACTGAGGCCGAGTATGTTGCAGCCACTGAGGCTTGCAAGGAGGCCATATGGTTAGGCCGTCTAGTTGCTGAACTTGGGATTGATGCTACACCTACACTGCATTCGGATTCTATGAGTGCCATTCAGTTGGCTAAGAATCCGGTCTTCCATGCGAAGACAAAACACATTGAGGTGAGGTATCACTTCATACGTGGTGTCGTGGAGGACAGGTCTGTTGACCTTGTCAAGATCTCCACTGACGAGAATCCTGCAGATCTGCTCACGAAGAGCCTCACTACTGAGCGCTTTGCCTTCCTCAGGAGGTTGATGGGCGTTGGATGAGATGTCGCCTTTCCTCATCCCTTGTACCTATGTACATTTGTACTGTCTTTTCTTTTTTCTTTTCTCTCTCACTAGGGCAGATTCGCCTTTAAGTGGGAGGTTGTTGGGGGTAAAGGCGCCTCTGCCATGCCGCCCTGTGTATTACTACACTGACAGTACCCGCCACTGCACACTGCAGGTGGCGGGCGCCCGTCACGTCACTTTATTCTTTATTTTTTTTAGTGACAGTTTGAATAACGGAAGGCCCGGTCACACGTTGTGACCGTTGGAGTTCCCATTTCTTGTCTCTCTCTTTCTTGCTCTTGCTCTCCCGCCATAGCTCGCATGCAAGCTTCGATCCTTCTCACCTTTCAAAGCTACTGATGTATGCGCCAACGCACAAAGGCAAGCCTTCCTCAGCACAGTACTACATGTCACCCAGGCAGAGGGCAATGATTCAGTGGAGAAGATAAGAAGGAAGCTAGAACTGACCACCCGAGCACTAAGGTATGGCCGGGAGCTTCCAACAGGCATAGGAATCACAAAAGAGCAGCAATTTCACTACCTACACCGTGCCGGCCTCTCCACTGTCGAGCTTAAGAAACTTGGGTTCGAAGAGCATGAGCAGCCACCACCAGTACCACAAGAGGCCCCAGTAGTTGCCTAGCAGAATGTCAAAGGACTTTGAGCAAGATTCTGAAGAAGAGCAACAAAGAATGCCTAGTCCGCCTCTACTAGATCTCCCGCCTGAAGAGCCCGAAGATGTCCACATGCCCGAATGCATTGTGGTAGCCAGAAGAAGAAGACAGGAACTAGCAGAGAAAGCACAACACAGAGCACAATCACTACCAAGACAATTCCCTGAAGAGTCGGTGTGCCACTATGGGGGGGATCCCCATCCTTTCGATTGGCCTCACGAATTGGTCATATGGCGTGAACGGGAGTTCCAGACAAGGCCATTTGAACTTTCATTTGCTTATCCACACTCTCTGGATCATGTGTTGCCTCTAGGCATTCTAGCCAAGATCAAGGATCTGGCTAATGATCTTGCAAACAGGTGGATAGAGGAAAGAAGCCTCATAATAACCGGATGGAGGCAAGAGCCTTCACACTACTGGCAAGACAAGGTAAACAGGGTTCCCAAAACCATCCAAGGCTATGAGGCATAGCCGAAGTGGCGGAGGAGGATTTGGGATACCAATTTTGACACCTAGAACGCCTTCTACAGCTCGCTCCCTGAAGAACGCAATGACCCCATCTACATGCCCTACCCCTGTAGACATGGAGTTGACTATGATCGAGACATTCATGGGTATTTTGACTTTCCTAAGATATATAACGTTAATGCTCGGAGTTCCGAGGAATGCCTAGTCTTTAGGTTAGAGGATCTCCTCCCATCTGTCAACCACTTCCTTGCAGATTTTTCTTCTTGCCCAAATCCAGCCTTCTTAACTACGTGTAATTATCTCAGGCTTATCAAGTTCTTACTAATGCAGAGACCCACAGTCAAGGAAGCCCACCTCCCTCCACTCTTTTTTGACATCAACCTAGGGATAGATAGTAGAGCCATGACTAGATTAATGATGAGGGCAACCCTGCTCCCCTCCTTTTGCCTAGAAATCTTAGAGGATATGAGTGATACCCGCTTCACGAGGTGCAATCATCCTTTCTTATCATCCACACCTCCGAAGGCCCGGGTTAGTATTAAAGAATATCTACAAAGTCACGCATTCCTATCCCAATGCTTGTGATCACCTTGTAATCCAACTGAAGAAGATAGGCATTAGTCAGGACATCTTCCTTGTAATAATAACAAAAAAAAAAACACACACACGAGGGCTCACTTCACTCACTACACCTAGGGTTCACACCTAGCCCCTCCCCCATTTCACGCTTAGGACACATCAAGGGCAGGACTTCCAGACCTGTCACCCTAAGTTTTGCACTGCACCTTCAACAATACATGAACTTGGTCCTCAAGTGTGGGTCATTACTAGGGGCTTACCCATCTCCCAGTTCCACTACACATGCACTTACACCACACCGTGAGACAAACACATCCCTTAGGGAGTGCACAACTTTCTCTTACAGGCTATGATCGTGATTCAATGAATGGCTACCTAGCTAAAGAAGATCATCCATGACATCTGCTAATGACCAACAATTTTCCCTGAGTCGGACAGGACACCACTACAGCAGCTTCAGGAGCTTTTGCATATTCCGATGGTTGGATGGACCAACATGCTTGATGTAGCCTACCATCTACCTATTGATGGCTACCATGACTGAACCAAATCAAGTAGAAGGAAAACTCAGTGATGGACCCACCATTGGCATAGATTTTGGAACCTCATATTCTCCAAATGATTAGAGATGCCCATGCAAAACCTTTATCAGCCATCGCAGAATGGGAGCTACAACTGTGTGACAAATGCCGAGCATCTTCATGAAGTTTAAAGCACGTCGGAATCTCTCCTGGTTATCGTTAATCAAACTCCATCACCTCTCATTCACAACAACACCTTTTGATTGTGATCATCTACCCACCAGTTCCACTTAGCAACAATCCCAACTACCCCACTACTCCCCACCACAATGCCATGGGACTGGCACTTAGCTAGGAGGGGAGTAATGTTTAACGCAGCACGGAGGAACGGGAAAATGGAGTAAAGGAGCCGAAAAATGGAAGAAGGAGATAACCGAAAGGGCACAGGACAAAGGAAGGAAAAGGTGCCCTGGATGGAAGTCAAACCCTGAAAAATTTGAATGACGACCTCTCCACAAGGCCTCAATGTCGCAAGAAAAGCACACCATTAATTGTGAAAGCGCTCCCAAATCCTTGTAAAAGAGTTCCAGGCTCACTCCTGTGCAAATTGTATGCATTAGTTGGGAATGGGATAAGTTAGAACGGTGGGAAATAGGAAAAGAGGGCTTAGGCTAATGGCTGGCCATGTAAAAAGTGGGGAAGACCGCCCAAAAAGTAGGGCATGTATATAAAGTTCAAAAGTGAATGAGAAGCTCATTCTTGTGTGTGGCAAAAGCTTCTTCTTCTTCTCTTGTTTCTTGCCTTCTTGCTTATGCTTGAGTGAGGGATTGAGGGAGTGTGAGGGACTGAGTGTGTGAGAGTGAGGGATCGTGGAGAAGAAGCTCCCCATCTTCTCTCTTCATCTTCTCTTCTCTTCTCTTGCACGGCTATGGAGGATGGAGTTTCACGGAGAGGGCTTGAGGTTGCTTGAGCTTGCCGCAAGGATCATGGAGCTACCAGAGTGCAAGAGAGAGGAGGGAACTCGATCGAGCATCAAGGTAAGCTCACTACACCCGTAAGGTAGGCATTGCGCGTCGGCTATGTGAGAGGTAGCCATGGCCGCTCAGCTTGAAACGCTTGATCAATAAGCGGTCCGTAGGTCTCGGGGTAGAGCTCCATAGCTCCCCTCCAGTTAATTACCATTGTCTTGCAAGATGACGATGATATGAGACAGGGAAAGCTCTCACCTCTTGGCAGTGGCAATTTTTATTCAGGTGTTTATGGTGTGACTGTTGAAAGTACTTTTGTGTTTTTAGCATATTTTGGACATGCCTAGAGCTTCCAGATAGTATTTGAAGAGAAAAGATAAAGAATTAAAGCTTGCAAGTGTTTTACAAGATGAAGACAAGGTAGACGGTCTCTATGATGGGTTGTCATGCTCATATGCTATGGAGGATCTTTCAGCATTGCTGAAAAATGAAAATCAAGAGTTGTCATATGCCTTATAGGTCCATTCTCTGACAATGTATTGCAAAATTGGTGATTTCATGCTTCAAGAAAATTTGGGTTTTGAAAATTCTCATAAAAAAGTGTTCTTTTTTGAAATAGTTCAGAAAAAAGATATACATGGTGCTATTTACACACAACAAAATTTGTGTTTACCAGGGTATTTACAACAAAAGCTGAAAATTTCAAGTTGTAGCAAAGAAGCCAGAGTACATACAAAATATAAGATAGTTGACAATAAGGTTAAAACAGTTGCAAGACCACTACCTTTGGACAGTGATGAGATGATTAGGAGAGCAACTATGCAGCCTCCTTTACGAGATCTTGCAGGTATTGGACACAGATTTTTAGTCGAGGCACTAAAAGAGATGAAGATTGGGACTGAAGATTTTTTGCTTCCAATAGAGGTGAAATGTTTTGAGGAGATGTTGAGTAGACATGGGAGAGCATTTACTTTTTTCTTGCAATGAGATTAGATGCATCGATCCTAGGGTCGTGATGTTTATGGTTATTTTTACGACTCCACATGTCCCTTGAAATCTATGGCCTATTCCTATGCCTAGGGCTCACTTGCCTAAACTGGTGGAGCTTTTGAATGAGCAGATCAAGATGGGAATTCTAGAACCATCTTCAGGTTCCTATTCTAATAGATGGTTCATAGTTGCCAAGAAGAATGGGACACTTAGATTCATACAAGGCTTACAATTAGTGAACAAAGGGTCACTATACGGAATGTTAGTGCAGGACCTATTGTGGATGAGTTTGTAGAGGCTTTTGCTAGACATGCTATCTATTCACTTGGAGATCTTTATTATTTTGGCTATGAATAATTCTAGCTTGCCCTTGAGAGTAGAGATTTGACTACGATGAAGATTGTCAGGACCTAAAACGGTTCTAACACTGGCTCTCTAGCACTAGTCGGACCTCTAAGACACACAAGACACCCCACATAGCCTCATAGCCAGGGGCGTCTACTAAAGGACATGCTATACTAAACTCTAATATCGATCTTGTGTTTGTAATAGGACACTGTCCAACGTTTTCCTTTCCCTACTCCTTAGAGGGAGATTCCATACATATTGGTATAATATACCACGTATCACATATGTAGAAGACAAGCTCTCGGCTGAAACACCGCGGCCCCACTATAGCTCTCCTACATCTCAGGGATTGACCCCTTGATGTGCTACTCCAACATAAATAACAAACATACAGGCTCCACTCTTTAATTTTAACTAAACTTACCTCAAGGAACTACTCATCTATATCCTACAGGCTAGGAATCCTCACACACTCCATGTTGGTCATTTATTTAGTTAATCAAGTGCTATGCATCCAAGTTTTGTACCATGTGGCATGCAAAATGAAAAAGTGTATGACCATTGTGTGAAACCATTTTATGATTAGAAATTAGCCACGTGATATGCAAAGATAATTCTTTAATGATTTTTGACCTACTCGTTATTGTTGCATTGCTAGAGGCTAGCATCGAGTTTCCTCGTGCTACTAGTCTCTTTAAACTTAAATTATCGTCAACCTATATGCTATGCATAAACCAAATGAATCAACATTTTATGTATTTCCAGCAACTAAGCACACTCACAAATGCTCTCTCCCCCTAACTGTTTAGGTTTTGCTGCGTTGCATAGGTGTAGGGTTCATTTGTATGTCATTTTTAATATGAAAAGCAAAAAAAAAACCACACTAAAACATACAAACAAGGATGAGCTGAGGCTTAATCCTCATGACTCAACCTTGCTAAACATTCACAAACATTAATCATAATTTTTCTTTATTTTTAAAACACGAAAACCTATTTTTCTCTTATTCTCCCTATAATTATTTATAAAAATAGGGTATTTTTTAATATATGATTCTTGACTGGATATGATAGTTGAAAGATAGTTTTTTTAAGAATTTTATTCCATGTGAATTTTGTTTTTCCACCCAAACCAACAAAACCTTCATTTTCCCTCTAAAAATGCACTTTTTGGGGTTGTAATTTAATTATTACGACTATGTATCATTACAGTTCTACATTTCTTTTATATGAAACCCTCAATCATGATGCAAAAAATATTCAAACAAATTTTTGTTGCATATGAATTTCATTTAGACCATCAAATAACAAAAACAAGAAAATTTGCTTCCTAAAAATGATGCATACCGCTTATTCGCGTGTCCCGGGTTTTTTGATAATTACTATGGGTGCCAATGGACCAAAAACAATCATTCTTCAGTGATGAAAACCTTCCCTCAACCTCCTCTTGATCTTGGAGTGATCCGATCACGACAAGCATCCTTCAGTCCCTCTTCTTCTTGATTTCCTTCATGTGAACCACCATTTGGAAGAGAGAGAGGGAGAAGAGAGAAAGACTAGATTTGGATCTTAGCAACCAATAGCCAATTCTCATGCAAGGCTAGGTGATTAGGGAGCGTAAAAATCCTTCATCCTGCTGCTATAGTCAGTTTATAGGGGTGTATTGAAATAAATACATGATTGGTACATGAAATCATAAAACTAATACATGAAATAAATACATGATCCCATAATAAGTGATTGGTACAATCATGACAGGATATCAGTAATACATAGAAAATGTCTACATAGATCAGGCGACTCAAAAATAAAGGTGTGTGAGCTCCAAGGATCCAAGGGCGAGCTACATATCCTCGTCTCCCGAAAGCTTGTCCCGCCGCAAAGGAGCATCGAACGGACTCTACAGAAAAAGAAACAACACATCAGTCCACCATACAATAATGCATTTGAATATCTCATGGTAACTACGGACAAGAAAGATGAGTGACTTATAAGGTCATCGCGTCTATACAATCGGTCGATCAATGCAGTGAGACCGTGCCTCTCTGCATATTAAGTCTCAAGGTCAGTCGCATCACGATTTGTAATGGAGTGCTGCAAAGAAAACAAAATGCTAACTGTTAGAAACATTATTGTCAGTACAAAGAATATTTCAAAAAACTAAATAAGCAAAACAAAAGATAAACTTACAAATTCCTCCATATATATCCTATGGCCGCCACTCCCAAGATGATGGACCACTCCGGCCTCGAGTCGTGCCCTCGCCGCCTCGCACTACTGACTCCAACGTCCTGGAGAATCTGTAGCCTCCTCCCTCAATCGGCGCCAGTCGTCTGCATCTAACCACTCTGGCTTTGCAGCCCCACTCTTGATTGCCTTGCGTGCGTCGGATCGTCTATGTGACATGTATGCACGCATGCAATCCATCATCCAGCCCGTAGAGAATCTATCTACTGAGGTTGGCACCGAAAACTCCTCGTGCAAGGATGCTACTATGTAGTCCTTGCTCCCCTCCGGTATGTTCTTCCAATGATCCAAGACGTTGTGCCGAAAAACTTGTTGGCACAACTCTCTCATGCGAGCCATCACCCTCCTCCCCTCATCATTCATGATGATGGCTCCTGACCTACTATCGACTAGATATCCATAACCCCCTGGAGTCTGCCTAAGATGGGTCCTCTCCCATCTACGTCCACGCTCCTGGGCATATCCAGGAGACCCCCGTGCATTTAGTGTACCGACTGGGGTAATATCTCTCGGAGTGGCACCCACAGGGGTGTCATCTGCTGACGGCTGAGAAAAAGCCGGAGTAACTGGAGTAGACGTCCCCATAGGTGTGACAAATCTTTGAGGTGACGCAGCTCCAGCTGAACGATGAGACGGAGACACTGCGTCCGTGTCTCCACAGCATCCACCTGAGCCTGAGCCACGCTCCCTGGAAGGGCCACGAGAGCGAGGAGTCACACATGTATCCCATGTCAACCGCAGGCTCATTGCCTCTATGTCTCTGCAGCATCCCCCTGATCTTGATGCACTCCCTCCCTCTGGCCCAAATCGTGAGCGTCGAGCTCGTCTACTCGAAGCCAAAGCATCCGATTGCGCTAAAGAAGAACTAGCAGAGCACCCTGACGAAGACCGAGACAGCTCCTAGTCTGCCATCTCTCTAAATCTCGCGATCTAGTCTGGAGACATGCATGTGAAGATATCCTGTAACTCCTCATCACTCATTGCTCGACTCATCCTAAAAATATCATCTGCACGGATAAAAAATGATGTTAGAATAATCAATTGAAATCATACAAAGCACAATAATATAAATCATTTAAAAAAAACTCACTTAAAATGCATATCTTATGTACCCTTATAAGCGATTGGTCAACGAATTGAGTAAGTGGATGCTCCAAGTATGAAGTATCCTATGGTCCCATGTTAATTTCCTGACACAACGCTGCATACACTGAAAGGTCGATAGACATGTCACCACAAAAGAATAAGTCCACCTCATTCTCAAAGAATTCTTGGACTCCTATATTTCCATCATTGTTAGCCGATGCTGGCTCCAAGCTTTTGACGCCCTCCACCCCTTGCAATATCGACCCCTCTATTTGCATATTATCTTCATCTATGCTTGGAACATCGCTTTGATCATATACTCTCGCACTTCGAGGAGTTGAAGGTATAACATACCACCATCGAGGTTGTCGTGGGTTTGGATAGACTTGATTACTTGCTTCACAATGCGCTCTTCTTTAGTGGACAAAACCCAAGGAGCGCAAGGAAGCTGCACGCGACCATTAGCACTCGACTGCGGCCAAAGCACCTCCATCTTACCTACCTCCTTCAAATCCATTCGTGCCCCTATAATGTCTCTCTTTCCTGTGATGGGGTCCCATAACAAGCTGCCCACATTCTTGAAAATATGCATGGGATCCAAGTGGTTGACCTGTAAGTGGGTCCAATATGGAAACAGGTAAAAAATTGAGAACTGCCATATTCCATTTGGATGTGATTCCGTGTGGACCATTTTCAGCTCGTACCAGCTTGCGGCGTTCATACGTATTGGAGGTCATCCAAGGAAACCTTCCCTGAGTTCATGATCCTCTGGCAAGAAAGCAGCATGTCCTTGATATACCATCTTCTTCATGGTTCGTGACCTTCGGGAGTCTAACTGTGGTCTGCACAATGGACATGCATGATAACTTGAGGTAACTAGACCTGTTCCAACACCACGACCTAGTGAATACTTGCTTGAACGAGATAAAATATAGATATTACCAGCAATAACGGAGGCCTGCTCACATGAGCACTCTCCAAATCCCGAAAAGTCATGCATCGTCCACATGAGAATGGCTCAAATATTGGCTGACCGCCGACCATCGCGCTTGCTCATATCTTGCACGGTGACCCCTTCCTCCCACAAAATCTTAAGCTCATCGACTAATGGAGGAAGATACACGTCCATATTTTTGACTTTGTAGCAACCAGGGATGAGCAAGCTAAGGATGAGATGTCCTTTCTTCGTAGAAAGCCATGGAGGGATATTGTAGTTGACAAGGACTATAGGCCACACACTGTAAGAAGTTGAGCGCAGACTGAATGGGTTCATGCCATCCATTGCAAGACCGAGCCGAAGATTCCTTGGCTCTCGGGCAAAGCCTGGGAAGGTAGAGTCAATGTGTCTCCATGCGCGTGAATCCGCTGATATTTGTTGAACTCCATCCGTGGACCAATTCTGCGCATGTCACATTGTCAAGCTCGCCATGCCGGACGTACGAAACATGTGGTTTATCCTGGGCATAAGTTGAAAGTGTCTGAGAACTTTTTGAGGGATGGTTTGCTCTTGCAAGTCCTGTTGATACCTGTGAGCACCACACTTTGGACATGTCTCCATAGTCTCGTATTCTCCTCAAAACAGTATGCAATTGTTGATACATGCATGGATGTTATTGTAGTCCATGCCAAGCTTTCGTAAAACATGTCGTACATCATCACGAGACTCATGCATGGTATTTGCAGGTGGTAATATATGATATTTCAATAAACTGAAAAAAATCATAAAACACCTTGAAAAAGCACAAATGCTTGTAATAATAGTGCCGAAAAAAAATCAATGAAGTGTATGTACAAGGTACCTGAACAACTCGATCACACTCGTATCGCTCCACCCGTATTTTTCTTGCACACTTAAGAGTGCAAGCAGTGTCTTCAGCCGAGATACTCGGCACCCATCATATAATGGTATGGATGCTTCCTCTCTAAGTGGATTAGAAGTCTCGACATCCATGGGAATCAATGCATCGATCATTGCCTCCATCTCAGCCTCCAAGATTGTAGGTAGGTCTGGAAGGTTGCCTGTCTCCTCTGGCATTGACGGTATAGATTGGCCTTGTGAGTGGTGGATTGGCTCTTGCACTCCATCCATCGCACAACCACGTACTCTTCTAATTGGCCGCAAAGGGTGCACTTCCCCTTGGGATGAGACATCACCTCCCTGGATAGAAAATTTGCCAGTGAGACCCAATCTTATTGTATATGGTATTCAATTAGCTTGCGAGTACAATGCATGATTGATATTAACTTCAAATTACCGTTTGATGAAAATCCGCAATCGCCTGATCAATGATCTCAGATTGAAACTCGCCAAATCATCGTACGTGTTCTATAGACTAGCTTGCATTGAGAGCAAGAACATGGGACACGTTGATTAAGATACGCCTCGCGATCTTGAACAATAGGACCTTCTTCGTTTTCCATTTTTTCTACGTTACAACAAACAATTTGTTTTTGTTATCATTCTTTTCTTTTCTTAGATTGTTATCCTCTCCTTCCATCTCTCTCTTTTTCTATGACCTAGCATATAGTATCATAGCACTAGTATTTAGTACCTAGTACTCAGTACCTAGCACATAATATTTCATTTTCTCTCTTCCTCTCCCTCTCTCATTTCCTCTGCCTCCCTCACCCTCATCCTCTCTTTCTCTCTTTTCCTATTAGGTTTAATGATATTTCTCTTTTTCTCTCTCCTCTCTCTCTCTCTCATTTCCTTTTCTGTCTCCTCTCCCTCTCATTCCTCTCCCTCCCTCTCTCTTTTTCTCTCTCCTCTCTATCTCATTCCTCTCTCTCCTTTGCCCTCTCTCATTCCTTTTTCTCTCTCCTCTCCCTCTCTCATTTCCTCTCCTTCCCTTGCTCTCACCCTCTCTTTCACTCTCTCCCTATTAGGTTTAATGGTTTTTCTCTCTTTTTCTCTCTCCTCTCTCTCTCTGTCTCATTTTTTTTTCTCTCCTCTCCCTCTCTCATTTCGTTTTCTCTCTTCCTCTCCCTCTCTCATTTCCTCTCCCTCCCTCACCCTCACCCTCTCTTTCTCTCTTTCCCTATTAGGTTTAATGATATTTCTCTTTTTCTCTCTCTTCTCTCCCTCTCTCTCATTTTCTTTTCTCTCTCCTCTCCCTCTCATTCCTCTCCCTCCCTCTCTTTTTTTCTCTCTCCTCTCTCTCTCTCATTCCTCTCCCTCCCTTGCCCTCTCTCATTCCTTTTTCTCTCTCCTCTCTCTCTCTCTCATTCCTTTTTCTCTCTCCTCTCTCTCTCTCATTTCCTCTCCCTCCCTCGCCCTCACCCTCTCTTTCTCTCTTTCTCTATTAGGTTTAATGGTTTTTCTCTCTTTTTCTCTCTCCTCTCTCTCTCTCAATTTTTTCTCTCTCCTCTCCCTTCCTCGCCCTCACCCTCTCTTTCTCTCTTTCCCTATTAGGTTTAATGATTTTTCTCTCTTTTTCTCTCCTCTCTCTCTCTCTCATTTTTTTCTCTCTCTAGATGAAGCTACATATTTAGCCTCTATAGTGGAAACAACAACACAATGTTATTTCTTGCTAATCTAAGCAATAAGACAACCATTGATAAAGAAACAATTTCCACTTGTAGAATGCATACTTAAGTAAGAGCTTTCCAAATCTGCATTGTAGAATCAGAGTTTTGTTGGCGCCGATAAACCGACCCAAAATCTTTAGTGCCCTTCAAATACTTCAAAACTCATTTGGCTACAATCCAATGTTGAAGGGATGAGAACTAATATATTTTCCAACAAAATTTGCAAAAAAAAGAATGTCACGGCAAGAAATTTAGCCAAAATATTGAAGACATGGAGCAAGATTAGCATAAGTTTGATGTAATGCTAATTTTTCATCATTTTGCAAAAAGTGAGATTTTTTTGTAGATATTATTTCAAAAATTTGGTTTGAGTTCTGCACATCCTGCTAGAACTCCTTGTCTTTTGAGCCTTTCTCTCTTTCTCTCCCTCTCTCATTTCCTGTCCCTTCCTCAACGTGACCCTCTCTTTTTCTCTTTCTCTATTAGATTTAATAATGTTTTCTCTTTTTCTCTCTCCTCTCTCTCACTCATTTTTTCTCTCTCCTCTCCTTGTCTCATTTTCCTTTCTTTCTTTCTCTCCCTCTCTCATTTCCTCTCCCTCCTTCACCCTGACTCTCTCTTTCTCTATTTTTCCATTAGGTTTAATGATCTTTCTCTCTTTTTCTCTCTCCTCTCCCTCTCTCATTTTCTTTTCTCTCTTCCTCTCCCTCTCTCATTTGCTCTCCCTCCCTCGCCCTCACCCTCACCCACACCCTCTCTTTCTCTATTTGCCTATTATGTTTAACATCTTATATCTTTTTCTCTCTCCTCTCATTCTCTCTTTTTTCTCTCTCCTCTCTCTCTCTTATTTCCTTTTGCTCTCTTCCTCTCCTTCTCTCATTTCTTCTCCCTCCCTCTCCCTCTCTCATTTCCCTATTATGTTTTCGTCTCTCCCCCCTCTCCCTCTCCCTCTCTCATTCCCTCTCCCTCTCTCTCTCATTTTCTCTCTCTTCCTCCCCCTCCCTCTCTCATTTCTTCTCCCCCTCCCTCTCCCTCTCTTTAATTTCCCTCTCTTTCTCCCTCTCCCTCTCCCTCATTTCTTCTCCCTCTCTCATTATATACAAATTATACAAAAAATAAATAAAAGAGAGAGAGAGAATACACTCTCCCTTCCTCTCATTTTCTCTTATTTCATCCCCCTCTCTCTTCCATTTCCTCCCTCTGCCTCTCCCTCTCGCTCCCTCTCCCTCTCCGTCTCTTTCTCTCTCTCTCTCTCCCTCCCCCTCCCTCTCCCATTTCCTCCCTCTCCCTCTCCCTCTCCCTCTCTTTCTCTCTCATTTCCTCTCCCTCTCTCAATATATATACACAAATCATATAAGCAAAAGTAAAAGAAAGAGAGAATGCACTCTCTCTCTCTCATTTCCTCCCCATCCCTCTCCCTCTCCCTCTCTTTCTCTTTCCCTCTCTTTCTCTCCCTCTCTCATTTCCTCCCCCCTCCCTCTCCCTCTCTTTCTCTTTCCCTCTCTTTCTCTCCCTCTCTCATTTCCTCCCCCCTCCTCCCTCTCCCTCTCTTTCTCTTTCTCTCTTTCTCTTTCTCTCTTTCTCTCCCTCTCTCATTCCCTCTCTCTCTTCCTCCCTCTCCCTCTCTCATTTCCTCCCCCTCCCTCTCTTTAATTTCACTCTCTTTCTCCCTCTCCCACTCCCTCATTTCTTCTCCCTCTCTCATTATATACAAATTATACAAAAAATAAATAAAAAGGAGAGAGAATACACTCTCGTTCTCTCATTTCATTCCCCTCCCTCTTCCGTTTCCTCCCTCTCCCTCTCCCTCTCCCTCCCTCCCCCTCCCTCTCCCTCTCCCTCTCTTTCTCTCTCATTTCCTCTCCCTCTCTCAATATATATACACAAATTATATAAGCAAAAGTAAAAGAGAGAGAGAGAATGCATTCTCCCTCCCTCTCCCTCTCTCATTTCCTCCCCATCCCTCTCCCTCTCCCTCTCCCTCTCTTTCTCTTTCTCTCCCTCTCTCATTTCCTCCCCCCTCCCCCTCCCTCTCCCTCTCTTTCTCTTTCTCTTTCTCTTTCTCTTTCTCTCCCCCTCTCTTTCTCTTTCTCTCCCTCCCTCTCCCTCTCTTTCTCTCTCATTTCCTTTCCTAAACAAACAAAAGAAGGAGATAATTAAACCCTAAACAAGAAAAAGAAGGAGAGAATGGACTCACCGATGAGATATGGTGAGGGTTTGGCGGCTCCTCTTCGCGATGAAGGCTCCTCCTCTCCTTCGCGAATGGCGGCGATAGCGGTGGCGGCGACAGCAAGCCTTCTTCCTCTCCCTCTCTCACCCTATGCAAGACAGTCGCTCTCTCTCTCACTCTCCCTCTCGAAACATTCGACGAAAATGCGCGAAATGAACCCGCGCTCGGTTTTCGGCCTGTTTTTTTTCCCTGTGGGGCATTGCTATTTGCATCACATTTGTGACGCAAATAGCAACGCCGCTACCTGCGTCGCTACTCGCCATCTCTATACGTTACAATCCTTGTAGTGTGTGCCACCTCCTCCTTTTTTTTTGCCTATAAACCCCCCTCCCATTGCATTTCAATTTTGAGGGGGAAGGCCCCAAGGGTCACCCCCCTAAAGACCATTTACAACAACATTTTTGTCCTCCACCTCATGCACTACCATTTCACTGTCCAGCCTCCGATTACTGATTTGAAATTTTTTCCCTGATCATCTCAAGCTCCCCCACTGTTGCCACTTCTATAAGTCCAATCCAACACTTGAAAAAAATAGTAAAATTTTTCAACCGTCACTTGGTGTCTTCAAAGCACTTTGGAAACCCATCTTTGCTTGCCGCTTAAAATTGACCCAACTGCCTCTGCCACCTTCAACGGGATTCAATTTTCTCTTGAAAGGCGGATTTTTTGGCAAATTTTGAGCACGGTTGAGAGTCAAAAATCCACTGCTCAAAGACACCTTTAGGCCTTGTCCGGATGTGTACACTTCCACAGGGAGCTTCTAATTTGCTTGCTCATATGATGAATGGGATGAATAAGGTCTTACGTGATTTTATTACAAAGCTTACTATGCCTTTCATTGATGATTTGCCTATCAAGGGTTGTTTGGAGAAAGAAAAGGATGAGACTTTAAATGATGATGGATGCAGGTACTTGGTGGCTGCACATATCTGAGATGTTGAGAGGATTCATTGCATGCTAGAGGAAGTGAATTTGACCTTGTCAAGGTTGAAGTCTATTTTTTGTGCTAGAGAGTTTTTGATTGTTGGATATATGTGTGGTTATTATGGTAGGAGACCTTCTCCTGTGAAGGTTGATGCCATAGAGAAGATTGCATAGACTTGCTCTTCTACTTTGGAGGTTCGCATGTTTCTTGAAGCTTGTGTATTTTATCTTATTTGGATTCCTCAATTTTCTCATATTATAGATGATCTCTACCAGCTCTTGAGGAAAGGGTAGTATTTTTCTTGGGACACGAGACGCACTAGAGCTATGCAGAAGTTGAAGAGATTTTGAGCTGCTCCGACTCTTTAGAAAGCAGATTATGAGTGTGGGAGATCTACTCTACTCACTATTGATACTAGTCCTATTGGCATTGGATGGGTTGTTAGCTAAGATGATACAAATGGGAATAGGTATGCTATTTGATTTGGGGCGAAAGTCCTTATTGAGTGATAGTGCAGGTATTCACAGATTAAGAGGGAGCTCTTGGGAGTTGTCATAGATCTCAAGAATGATTTTCATTGGTGCTACTCTAGTGGTCAAGACTGATTGTTTGTTCTACTCCAAATATTGCCATGCTTAGGTGGATTGGGTACATTAAATCCATGAATCCTAAGGTTAAGCACATAGCAGGTAAAGACAATCCAGTAGTGGATATTGATGATGCTGATGATGGGGTTGATCTTTCAGCCATGCATGTTGATCATACTTGTCATGTATCTACTTTGGAGAGCTTTGATGGTTCTTTGTATACAACAGAGTATTTGCAGATTGGTCGTTATTTGAGTACCATGTCTAGACATGATGGATGGACTGATGTAGACTTCAAGAAGATCAAGAGGAAAGCTTATGGTTTCTTCTTGCGGAATGGGTTGCTTTGGAAGCATCCACAGAAGCAAGGAGGACAACCATGTTGTATGTGACAGAGCTTCACAAGTGCGAATCATGAAAGAGCTTCATGAAAGTCTTTGGTCAAGACATAGAGCTATTTGGGTGACCTATGAGAATATTAGAGACCACTACTGATGGAGAGGCATGTATAGAGATATCTCACAGTTTGTTGAGATATGCACTGATTGTCAATTGTTTTCTTTAGTGAGGCATAGAGATGAGCTTCATCCTACTTCCCCCCAAGTATTCACTACAAGTGGGTTCTTGATTTGATTACTATGCCTGTTGGATTGTGATAGATGTGTTACATTGTTTTAACATGAGAGGATTTCACAATTCAAGTGGATGGAGCCCCAAGAGGAACACCAAGGAAAAGGGAATTCTCTTGCAAGAAAATCTATCTTGTAACATCAACAAGCTTTTTTATTAGGGTTTATATGATCACAATGAAGAAAAGAACACCAGGCACAACAAATCTTCATGCAGCATCATGTAGATCTCCCACGGATTTGATAAAATCAACCATATTCTTCAACATCTTCACAAAATCCATCAATAGAACAAACAAAGCAAAGGAATACACCATCTTTGAATGGAAATACATCACATAGTATTCATTTTCAATGTCTTCATAGTCTTCTCTCTCAATCTCTCACATACAATCACAATGTTTTGGTAGAATTGGCTATCTCTGACTCTCTCTCTCTCTCCATCAATAGTACATCTTCTCCTCACTACAATCACTCAATAGTAACCCTCAATAATCCTTCTTAGGTCGTGGATACACCTCCCAAGAGGAATGTCTGATATGAAGAGGCACCAGAGCCACTATAGTGTCTCTTCATAGCTCAGCACTATCACTTCACTCCAGTCTTTACTTGAGTCTTCAGCAGCTACTTCTTTGACTTCTTTTAGCTCTTTTGCACTTGTATTCACCTCTTTCCAAGGCTAGAAAACTTTCCCAAGCTACACTCTCATCCAACATAACACATACAGAAGCATACAGAAGGTCTACAGAGGCTCACAGAAGCTCAACAGAGAGTTACAGAAGAAAGCATCAGAACCACATAACTCATACCAAAACCATTCCAAACCATCAAAAATCACTCAATAACCTTTCAAAAAATCTCAAACCCTATCAATCAATATTCCATCCTTCCTTACAGAGAGAAAACAGAACAAAACAGAAGCTCAACAGAAGCTATCAAGACCAATCAGAACATATCAGAACATCATCAGAACTTCACATCTCTACTAATAAACATCATGAGCTTAATAAAACCATTCCAACCTATCCAAAACACTCTCAAACCACTTCCAAACCAATCAATCATCTCATAAAATCAACCATTCAGCTCTCAAAAACAACAAAAAATTAGCCAAAAAATAGGTCATTTCAACACTCAACATATCCCCACACTTAATAAGGAAGTGTCCTCGCGACCCAGGAAAAAGGGAATACAAGTTCATTCAAGAGCTCAACTTTGATCTTCAATAAATCTTCAAAAACAGTCCATCCAACCACGACCCCAACTTATAACCTGTATCTGATATAAAGAATACAACGAAAGGAAAACCTTTATGCATTAACACATCTTATCAAACTGGAAATCACAACAAACTTGTAAAGGATATAAGAGGTTTCTTCTTATGCTTCAGCATCTTCAACTATCCAACCAGCAACACCATCACCACAATTCTCCAAAAATATAGCTCGCACGAAAGCAAATCGAATAGGCAACCACCACGATCTTATCACATAAATTAACCCACAACACAAACACTACACACAATACAACCATCTGAATGACTCCTCCAAAAAGAGAGATTTATCATTAAAAATCATCCACTATACATGGCAAAGGTATCAATGAAGATGATCCCTCTTGAAGGATTGGTGATTTTAAAAACGATCCATGGACAAGGATTCATCTACAAATGTCTTGGGAGGATTCTGAAAAAACTGAAGGCAGCACATCCTTTCCAACAAGACAAGGTATTTGCTAGGCAAACAGAGGGCATGAAAGTACAATACATCCAATTGCTGGGAATCAATGCTCACATTGATATTCATGCACAAATTTGGAATAGGCTTTGAATCATTATGAGAATGCCTATGCATATACGCCACGTACCAAGTAAAATGAGCAGTTAAGCGCACAGAAGGATCTGCAGACTGAGAATATTGCTGAGCAAAATGCAGATAATTCTGATAAGCCTGACTAGCACTTATCCATTCTCCTGGGATCAATGGCCAATTGATTTGAGGTCCAGTAAGGGAATCATTTGAACTCCAGCCTCTTCTTCGAAGAATCTTCTGATCAAAACCTGGATACCCACTAACCAACTGAGGAGGATTAGAAATAGAAGTGTTAGGAGACGGAAGAGGGACTAATGAAAGAGGATGAAGCAATGGATAGGCAAAATCATAAAATGAAGAATGGATTAAAGATGGATTTGCTGAAAATTGAGGAGATTCTGTTAAGAAAGGCGTTAAAAGATAAGCACGAAAAGTTGATAGAATGTCAGGGGATGGGGAAGGACAAGGATTAGGAGGTAGAAAAACTCGATCTTCAATAAAAGAACAATGGGTAAATATAGAAATTTGAGGAGATCCTTGAGGTTGAAAAAGAAGGGGTAAAATGACATTTGGGTTAGATTGAAAAAGGGAAATATAAGCATCATACCTATGAGCCATTTGTTGATAATGAGTTAGGCATGGTAAGGATGGACCTAAAGCTGATCTACGATGATAGGTTTCAAAGAAAGAAGTATCAAATGGAGGTCGGTTGGAGAGATAGGCTAAAAGATCAACCCTCAGTTGGTTAACGTTCTGGGCATGAGCTGAAGCTTTGACCTGACGATGAGTCAAAATGACAGCATCAACCATAGTGTGCCATGAAAACTCAGAACACTCAGCCACCGTTGAAGAATATCCCTAGAACATCTCATCAATCCTCAACTCTAAATGTCGGACATACAAAGAAGCTTGCAATACCACATCTTTAACATACCAAGCCAGATCTTCATCATCTAGAATCAGTAAATCACCCCTCAAATACATATAGGACAGAAGCATCGTATCTGGAGTGACAGAGTCTTCAAAAACCATCCTTACTACTTCGATCAGCAAATCAGATGACCAGGCCCCACTCCATCCATCCTCTGGAATAGGTAAATCCATCGTGAAAAGTTTCATATAGAAGGCCAACTTCTGTTGTTGATAATGGACAAAAAAGGAATGATCTGGTGGAACATGTTCTTGATATTGCTCAAAAGAAGACCATAACAAATCCATGCGAGATTGCAATCTTTCCACCTTGGCCTGAAATAAGGGACATAATGTAGCCTGTCTCTAAAGAGCTGCCAAGTCTGTAGGGGATAAAAGAGAAACTAATTGCATAGGACTCTGTGTATTAGACCGAGACTGAGCCAACTGATCTTTGAGTCTGAAACTAATTGCATCCCATCTCTATGGGCTCTGAAAAGATTTGGCGTCTGAAGGAATGTAGGCAAGGTGCTGCAAGACTAGGGAGGAGGAGAATCATCATCCTCAATTATCACATCATCATCCTCATTATGAGGTGGAGGAGGAACTGCTGGAGGATCAATTGGAGGTAAAGGAACTTCCTTTGCAGGGGCAGCATGTAGCAAGAAGACATAGAGGAAGGACCCAAATGTAACATTAGTCACATTTCCTCGAGTAGCTCGGATAAAGTGGTGATCCATCTTGGAGAGGAGGTAGGTACTCCAATCAATAGTTATGCCTTTCAAAATCATTCGTGAAGCTATAAACAACTCCTTAGAAAGATAATGAGATGGGGATTTTGCAGGCATGTCCTGAAGGAATTGGCATAGCCGTTTCCATAAGGGATTGGAAATCATGGAGACACCGACTCCTGACGTGGTAATAACCTTCTTCGGATCAAGAACATCTTGAGTTTTCTTCTGTAACAGCTTCAAATTATCATCACTGGTGAGAACAACTGTCTGGCAGCAGTAGGGACAGACTCCCCACGATATGGCAGACCAAGAGCCTTGCCTAGACTCTTCGGTGTCAGAAGAACAGTAGTGCCACGGACTAGACTAGACCTCTTACTGTAAGAGGTTAAAAACTCGTCACAAATGGTAGGATCATCTGGAACCAGTGGGAAAGAAAGGCTCACAAACTTGGACAAGCCCGCTTTAGCGACAACGTCCGAATCCAGTAACAAAGAATAATCATGTACAGCCAAAGGAACATACTGGATCGGGGGAGGAGTACGAGAGGGTGCCATTCAGATGGTTACACACACACACCACAAACACAGACAAACAAAGAGAATGCCTGCAAAGCAACATACGAAAACCAAGGATAAGATATCAACCACGGTGGTAAAACATGACTCAACCAACTATCCCCAAGCAAACCACAGCCTGGAAAAAATAAAAAATTCGACATGACCTCTACACATATGCGACCGAAAGCTTCATGCTATGCAACATGCAAACACCCAAATCCCCGTATCAGGCAATAAAGAGAAAAAAAACTACACACTGTACCCTTAACCGTAACAAAGAAACTGAACCAAAACATAACAACAACCCACACATATCATGACCACAACTTTGATAATCAGGTTTGACCATGGAGACAACTCCGAAGACTTCACGTACCCATCCCACGAAATGAGTTCATTAAAAAGGGGAAATAAGTACAGTGAGGGGGAATTAATTTAATGAAAGGTTCATTTTATGAATTATTAAGAAATGGGTGAATTTTTAATTAAGTGATAAACCTTAACAAGAAAACGGCGGTTCCTTCTTAAAATTTTAATTACAAATTATTAGGTTGGAGCGGTGCATTAACGCAAATCCCAGACTTCGATACCCAGACTGGGTCTCTAAATGAAAATTCATTTATTAAAAATTAAGGTGATATGGAGCGCTTTTTTGCCAGCGCGTGCTTTTGTGACGGCTGGTTCATTTTAATTAAAAATATTAAAGTGCCTCTTAAGCGCACTTAGCACGTGCTAAGTGAACGGCGGGTTGAGTTTAATTAGAAAAAGGTGTGTTTGGCACGACCGCACATGCCATGGTGGTGTTTAGGATTCATGTTAAAAATTAAGCGTGAATTTTGGGGTAACAGAAAAAATAAAAAATATAAAAGGAAAAATACCTAGAAGTGGGTGTATGTATATGCAATGAATGCACACTTCTCAATCCCCAAAATATAGGTGAGCAATCCAAAAATAACCAAGGTATCTGGATTTTTTTCAAATTTTTCAGCTTGTGTTTGGAATTAAAGAGAATTTTTCATGAATTTAGCATTTAATGAAGCATTTTTATCATAAAATAATAATGGAATAAATTAGCACATCATTTTCATCTTAGAAAATATTCCAAAAATAAGCAAAAAATATTGATGAAATTTTCAGGAAATTTTTTGCAATGAAATTGGTCTTTTTACCATTTTTAATGAATTTTTTCATTTTGTGTGTAATTTTAAAAGAATTTTTACTTTTAAAATGTTTCTGAAATTTTTTTCTGAAATTTTCAGTTTAGAAAAATATTGCAATTTACTGCAGAAAGATTAAGAAATTGTCAAGATTTTTTTGTAATTTTTTTGAATTTTAATTGTTTATTAATGATTTTTTTAATTTTTAAAGGTATTTTTAGGGTTTTCGGGTTTTGAAAATTAAAAATCCGAGAACATACCCAGGAATGGACTGTGTGTCGGCTGCGTGTGAACAGCCGGCTGGTGCACACCACCGCACGGACCAGCAAACACGCGTCCCCACACGTGAACAACCGCTAACGGACTCCTGCACACGAACCCGCACACGAACAGCCACACGCGTACACACACCGCGTGTGGGACAGGGGGCGGAGAATGGTGTCCGCGGGTTTCTGCGGGGTTCTGTTTGTGTCTTCGTGGGTTTGGTTTGGAGGTCGCGACGGGGGGGTACGGGAAAGAAGGTGAGAAGGGGGGAACAGGGGCCTGGGTGGGGTAGGTGGGTTGGGTGGTAACGGGGTAGGACTGGGGGCCTGGGTGGAGGTAGGGAGGTGGGGTGGTGGGACTGTGGGAAACAGGGGCTTGTGGGGGGGTGGGAGTGTGTGTGGGGGGTGAATGGTATTGGGGTGGGACTGGCCGGCGCGGGCGGCTTCCACAGGTGGGCGCGCTTCCGACTGCGTCAAGTGCGGGCAGGGAGCAAGCGGGAGGAGAGGAGGGAGGGAGGAGAAGATGAGGAGGAGGGAGAGGGAGGTGGAGATGGAGAAGAGGAGGGAGGACGCAGGGAGATGGAGATGAGGAGGAGGGGAGGTAGTTGGGCGGGGAAGGGTGCCGGGGAGAGAGAAAGGGGGGGTGGGGGGATTGGGGAGGGTGCCCATGGGGGGTGGGGGGGGGAGATGGGTGCCCATGGGGGGTGGGGGGGGAAGAGGGGAGGGAGCCCATGGGAGGTGGGGGGGAAGGGTGCCCGTGGGGTGCCCATGGGGGGGGGGGGGGGGGGGGGGGGAGAGGGGAGGGAGCCCATGGGAGGTGGGGGGGAAAGGGTGCCCGTGGGGTGCCCATGGGGGGTGGGGGGGGGGGGAAAAAGTGAATTAAAATGAGTAATTAAAATAAAAGAAAGGCGTGCCCCTGTCCCGCGCGCGTGCGTGGGGCGGGGTAAAAAAAATTTGCCGTGACGGGATCGAAAGAGCGCTGGGATGGCAGTACGGGGCACGCAGACGCGACTGTGGCCTGTTGAGATGCGTAAAATCGAAAACGGGCGCGTTCACGCGCGGGGCGAGTCGCGCGAAACATGTAAAAATAAAGAAAAATTAATATCTCACAATCCGGGCATCGAAACGAAATGTCCTAAAAAATAAAAATTGGGCGGGACGACAGGAGGAAGACAGAAGAAACGTGCAACAGGGGTTCCGGGGGAAAGACAGGGCGTTGACATGCAAAAAATACAAAAAAACGGGTCCAAAAACGCAAACGAAAATTAATATCGGAAGATCCGTGCCTCGAAATGAGGTGCAGGAAGAAGGAAAAATGTGCAGAAGCTTGTGCCCGACAATCCTATCACGTCAAAACATGGTTCCGACTGAGATAAGACACGTTCACATGGGAAAAAACCCAAAAAATAGACCCGAAAATGAAATCGGAAATTAATATTGGACGAATCACTGGCCGGAATGACATGCAATAAAAAGGAAAAATGTCCGCAAGAAGGGGTGGCATAGGGTTGTCATGTTAGAACGCAGTTCCGGCGGAAGTAGGAGGAGTTTACATGTGGAAAACACCAAAAATATACTCGAAAACACATTGAAAAATTAATAATTAAAAATCCAGAAGTCGAAAGAGGGTGGAGGAAAAAGGAAAAAGGTGGGGGAAGGCGCGATGGACACGGCTGTCAAATCAAATTGGAATTCCGATGCAAACAGGGGAGGGTCACATGGAAAAATATCAAAAAGACGCACGAAAAAGGCTCGAAAGACCGCAAAAATTAATATTGGACAAACCGTGCATCGGAAGGACACGGAGTAAAAAGGATATATATCAGGGAGAAAGTGGTGGTCAGGGCTATGATGTCAGATCATAGTTCTGAAGCAAGAAAAGCACATTCACATGGAAAACCAGCTAATGTACGCAAAATGCGATAAAAATTAATAACTCGAGAACCGTGCACCGGAACAGGGGTGGGTAAAAAGGAAAAATGGTCAGTTCAAAGGGATGAACAGGGCTATAAGGTTGGATGCAGATTTCGGTGAACGTAGGGTACGTGCACCTGGTAGGACAATAAAATTAGGGAATGAAGGAAAACTGCAAGGGAACAGCCCTGAGGGTGGGTGAAAAATGAACGGGTGGGTGGGGAAGGGACCCCATCAATGGTAAAAGCAAGTCATGGCATAGAGGCATTAGCAGGTTGAGGCATATGCAAAGGGGTATGCAATGTAGACGCGCAGGGACGCGTCCCCACACTTAAGACCTTAACGGATAGGGTTAACCGAGCAACACGAACCTAGGACCACACAACAGACCAGCCACTAACGTCCCCACACTTAAAACATGAACGTCATTGAGAAACAGAAGGTGTAGGGTTAGAAAAACTTGGCCCATGTTGTTGAGAATCAAGGTTGATTGTCGATGGCATGTTCTGTGTCGTTGTCGGCTGTTGCAGGAGGTACCAAGGTTCTCTCCAGCACACGTCCTTCGTGGCAGGGACCATGCGGCAGCGCCCAGGGAGGTAGCTGGTTGAAGTGATCGCGTCGAGTCGATGTCGTTGACGAAGGAGAGTCACTCAGCTTACAGCACTCAGATGGGATGAAAGAACAGTCACTCGCCCCATTACTAATATCACTCGATGAATAATGATTGAAACCCATATTTCACACCCGGTTTAGGATTTGACAAGGGGATGGTGCAGAGGGAGTATGTTAGGGTACATAGTTGATGGTGAATCAGTGCGTCCAACCCATCTGGCATAGGTGCAAGCAGGAAGGCAAGGGAGCCTTATAGTGCAGTGTACAGAACAGGGTGGCGTGTCCTGTGATGACGGTAGAGACCCACCCCATGGGTGTATAGGGAAATGGGAACGTGCCTGACTCCAAGTGTCGTAACGTCCCTCAATCTCACCTCTCGGTAATTGATTGAAGAAACTCCAGTCACACTCAGCCCACCCTCTGTCTCACGCTCTGTTGAAAGATACAGAGGGCAACCATGTCCTGAAACCCATTGATGTAATCCTCACTGTCACTTGTGTAGAGGTTATATACCTTGTGCGCATTTGATGGTGCAACTGTGCATCCCGCCCTGTGCTGGCATACGGTGCAAGAAGGAAGGCCAGGGAGCCTTACAGTGCAGTTCACAAAAATAGATCGTGCTTTATGCATTGAGAGGCCCTTCCCGTGGGTGCAACACTTCATTCACACCTCTCACCTCTCATTTGATTTGAAAGGAAAGACTGGTCACTCACCCCACCCTCTGTCTCACTCTTTGTTGATAGTTACAGAGGGCAACCATACTCACTTCCCCATCCAGTTAGGATGAAAGCTCGCGTCACTCGATTGTTTGTCGATGAAGATCGCGTCGTCAGTTGTTGAAGAGGCATACCCAGGGAGGCAGCCAACAAATCTGATACTTCAATTGGTTGTAGAAAAGATCATCTGCGAAAGGGGGCAGACAGACTGATGAAGGTGCAGAGACAGCGCACCAAGGGAGGTGGCTTCAAATTGCTTCTGGACAATTTTCTGCTAGTGAGTCAGTTATCTTGAATTGCGGGGTGTTACCACCTTTTCCACAGCCAGCTTCCCGCCCAAGGGTGTTTGCCACCTTTTCTTGGAGTGAGGCCTGCTATGACAGGGAATTTCTTCCTTTTCTCCCATAACAGATTTTTTCTTTTCTTTTCTTTTCTTTTTCTCCTACTCCCGAGGGTGTCTCCACCTTTTCTCGAAGAATAGGTCGGCATGACAGGGACCTAAGTCCTTTTCTCCCATGACCGATATATGTTTTTTTTTTCTTTCTCTTTTTTTTTCATTAGGAAAGGAATGGTAGAAAGACTATATGTCAGAACCCACCTCGCCACTGTCGCTGGTGAAAAATAAAGGATAAGAGATCAAGGCTGGAAGGTGGGGCTGAGGGGACAGAGGGTGGTGTCCACCTCATCAGGAGTGGCTGAAGGACGGCTATCAAAAGTAGCATCATAAGAGTGACAGTGCCATGCCAACGGGGGAAAGGATCAAGTGACCGTGATTGTCAAGATCCCCAAGGAGGGAAGTACTTCTTCAGGCGATATCCATTGATCAGGAAGGGATCATCAGAGGCATCAACGATCTGCACTTGGACAGAGCCACTAGGGTTGACAGCAAGTACCTTATATGGGCCCATCCACCGCTGTTGGAGCTTGCCAGGAAACTTGCCAAATCGTGAATCATAGGCCAGGACAAGGTCACCTTCTTTGAACTCCTTGTGCTTGATGAAGTTGTCATGGTAAACCTTACGTCGAGCTTGCGTGGCTTCCATGCACTGTAGAGCCATCTTGCGAGTTTCGTCCAAACATTCCAAGTGCAGGAGACGGCGTTGCAGTGAATCATCGTCCCCCAAACGCTCTTTGATAGCCACTCGCAAAGAGGGCAATTCCAGTTCAACAGGGAAAACAGCTTCTGTACCATACACCAGCTGGAAGGGTGTTTGTCCTGTTGCTACTTTATGGGAGGTTCTGTACGCCCAAAGGGCCTCTGTAAGTCGATCATCCCAATCACGACGATGTGCGGCAATTGTTCTTGTCAGAATCGAGCAGAGGATGCGATTGGTGACTTCGACTTGGCCGTTGGCTCTAGGGTAATAAGGAGTGGACTTGCGATGGTGGATCTTATACAGCTCTGTCAACTCTTCCATGACTTTATTAATGAAATGAGTGCCTCTGTCACTTACCAGCTCGAGGGGACTGCCAAAATGGGTGATGATATTCTCGTACATGAACAGGGCCACGCTATTACCATCGTCCCGCTTTAGGGCTTTAGCTTCACACCACTTTGTAACATAATCCGTACATACCAAGATGTATCTGTTCTGCTTCCTTCTGGTGGGAGGATCGATTGGGCCTACGAAGTCGATGCCCCACTTCTCAAACGGCTTCAAAGGAAGAATAGGTTGCAGTGGCATGGCACTTGTCTTGGTGGGTTTCCCCATTCTCTAACAGGCATCACATCTTTTACAGTAATCATAGGCATCCTTATGAGTGGCTGGCCACGAGTATCCTGCTAACAGAGCCTTCCTGGCTATTGCTTCTCCTGCGAAGTGGCCTCCACAGGGCTCGTCATGGCAAGCCTTCAGAACAATCCCAATCTCATCTCCTGCAACACATCTTCTGAGCACTTCATCTTTGCCCTTCTTGTACAGTGCTCCACCTAACAGGGTATAGGGGCTGATTCTAACATAAGCTTCTTCCTTTCCCGACTAGAAATACCAGAAGGGTATTGTTGGGTTGCCAGCAGATTGGCAATGTCTGCATACGAGGGGGTTACAATATCGACAAGAAATAGGGAAGCGTCTGGGAGCTTCGGATCATCCTGCTCCTCGTCTGCAGTCTGTGGGATACGCGATAGATGATCAGCCAGAACATGGGAACGACCATGCTTAGTAATCACCTCAAAGTCAAACTCCTGGAATAAGAGGAGCCATCTCATCATTCGTCCTTTTACATTTGCTTTGTTCATCAGGAAGGAGAGGGCCTCATGATCCACATAAAATTTAAAGTGGGTAGACAGTAGGTAGTGGCGAAACTTCTCCAAGGCAAACACCATTGCCAAGCACTCAAGCTCTGTCACTGTATAGTTTCGTTCTCTATCAGTGACTTTTCGGCTTGCATAATAGATGGGCTGATCCAGCTTCGAGGAGCCCTTCTGGTAGAGAACTGCGCCTAAGCCTTCAATAGATGCATCAGTGTGTACATGAAACTCCTTCGTCCAATCAGGAGGTTGCAGAATGGGTGCCTCAATCAGACATTGCTTCAGAGTGTTGAAGGCTGTGTCACATTCTTCCGTCCAAATAAACTCTGCATCTTTCCTTAGAAGCTTGTGCAAGGAGGTTGCCTTTGTTGCAAAATGGGCTATGAACCTTTTGTAGTAACCCACATGGCCTAGGAATCCCCTCAACTGTTTGAGGTTGGTGGGTGCTGTCAGAGCTGCGATCTTTTCAATCTTTGCAGGGTCTGTTGATATCCCTTGTGCAAAGACAATGTGGCCCAACATAACTCCAAAAGAGACCTCAAAGATGCATTTGTCAGGGTTGAGGGAAATCCCATACTCCCGGCATCGGTCAAAGCATTGTTCCAAATGTCCCCAATGTTCACGCATCAAACTATAGACACAAAAGTCATCCAAATAGACCTCAATAAAGTCGTGTAGATGATTTTGGAATGCGGCCACCATGACTCGCTAGAAAGTAGCAGGGGCATTGCAGAGCCCAAACGACATCACTCGGTAAGCATAGGTCCCCCATTCTGTGGTAAAGGTTGTTTTGGATTGGTCTTCTTCTGCTATTTGCACTTGGTTATATCCGTTGAATCCATCCAGAAGGGAATAAAGCTCATGTCCTGCCACTGTGTCCAACAGTTGGTCTGTGAAAGAGATAGGAAAGTGATCCTTCTTGGTCTTGGAATTCAACTTGCGGAAATCCACACATATACGAAGCTTGCCATTCTTCTTGGTTACAACCACGATGGGTGAGACCCATTCACTATTTGCCACTGGATAGATAAACTCGGCTTCCAGAAGCTTCAGCAGCTCTGCTTTCACCAATGTGGAATAATTTGGATTCATTCGCCTTTGTCGTTGCCGTACTGGCTTGGCATCAGGCTCCAAGTCAATATGATGCTGACATATTGTGGGATCAATCCCCTTTAGGTCTTTGTAGGACCAAGCAAACACGTCCAAATTCTCTTTCAACAAGTTGTACAAAGTTGACAACTCCTCTTTTGGTAGGCTGCTACCCACCTTCAAATGGCGTTCAGTGCCATCTACATCCACAAAAGTTAACTGTCTTTCACCTTCTACTTCACGGATGAAGTTCCTACGGACTGCTTCTGGATAGAGATCTGACTCCTTCAAGGGGGTGGTGTCCTCTTCTGATGTCCCACTAGAATCAACTTCTTCTTTTGGTGGAGACTTGGGTTGCTCCGTGAGATGTTGAAATGGGATTAGAGCCGTTTTGGGTTTGGTTTCAAGATTAGTTACCTCTTGGCTTGAAGACTCATCTTCTGATGACCCGTCCAGAAACATCACATAACAAAGAACCTCTGATGCCTGTTGGAATCGTGAGACTAGTGCTTGTTGGCACGGTGCATCATCATCATCTTTCTTTGGCAAGGATGGTTGAGGACGGCAAGAGCCACTGCTGAAAGATGGCTTGTTCTTCTTTAACCATTTCTTATAAAGATTTTGCATATGAGAAGATCCATTTACCAGACCAAATGGTACCATCGCCGTTATATCCCACAGCATGAGCTCGTCTGCTTCTGATGCTTCTGAAACTTCTTCTTCATATATATACTCTTCGGGTGGGATAGACTCTTCCATCTCACTTTCATAACCTTCTTCTTCCGTATCATCTCCATCCTCTTCGGTCTCTGTCTCTGTCTCTGTCTCTGGCTCTGTCTCTGTAGGAGCTCTGTAAGAGAAGAACAGGTTCTCTGTTTCATCTTCTGCCTCTATCTCTGGCTCTGTTGTGGCCATGTAACAGGGAGAGCAGTACATCCATGCTTCTATCTCACTATCAGAAGTGATTTCGGAAATCATTCCTAGTTCGGGCAGGAAGTATTCACCCATTGATAAGGGTTGTGCATCTTTTGGGAGTTGGCTTACAGTATCCACTGTTAAGAAATGTGCCACTATTTTCTTGGGAAGGATCTGTTTGACAGCATCTTCGTCTGCTGATGTTCCATCTGTAGCCTCATTGGGGGAGTCAGACGATAATTCCAAGGAGGTGGATCCATGTCATTTTTGAGCACCATATAACTTCAGCACCACTTTGTTGGGTCCTCTACCCAAGGTCAAGGTTCCTTTGAACCAATCCATCCTTGCTCTGGCTTCAAAAAGCCATGGTCTGCCCAGTAATAGGGGGTAGGATGTACCATAAGAGTTTGGCTTCACCACCAGATAGGTTAGCCAATAATCTTTTCCAGCCACTGTAGTCTTCACATACGGGAGAATGCCCAAAGGCTTGATTCTGCTCTGATCCGCCAGTCTGATGAGCCATTGGGTGGGTTGCACACCTTGTAGGCCTAGATCCTTCATTGTCACATCCGTCATAATGTTTACTGATGAGCCTCCATCAATCAGTGCATTTGCAATGAAGCAGCCTTCTATCCACACGCCAGTCTCTGGGTACCCGGATCTAGGAAGGCGTTAGCCACATCCACTTCTTTTACAGGCTCTGGAGCTTTGTTGGACTTTGTTGCGGTTGAGGGAACAATCCTTAAGCCACGTCTTCTTGTCAGTATACCTTTGAACCTTTTTCGGCAACTGGGAGACAACATCAATAATTGTCGGAATGTGAGGTTTGGTTTAAAGGTATCTAGATCTCTGACCAGATCGTATTCCTTAATAGGATCCACTGGCTTCTCTAACCGGTTAGGGAATGGGGCAACACCCATTTTCATTTTCCTTCTTTCTTCCAACAGGGGCATCATGGGGACTTCTTCTGCCACTTGTGGCACTTCCTCCTCTTCTATCTCCTGGACCTTTGGTCTGTTCAAAGAGGAGAGAGAGATAGGGAAAACACCATATCCATGAGCCTTCAAGCTCTCAAGCTCATTCCTTCATTTCCACACACTAAACTGAAAAGCATACACTCAACAAGATAAAGTGACCTAGTGTAAATGTAGACTAGACAGACTAACTCTAGTCAGGTCACTAACTGACTACTAACCCGACTTATTTAATGTAGTCACATGTAGACAGTTGTACACACTAGCTGTCATAGATGTCGGTCATAGATGAAGACACACTAACGGTGAGCTTGATTTCTAACACTCCCCCTCAAGCTCAAAAACAAAACTCAAATCATCTGCATCACTCCAAGTAGCTGTCTAAAGTGAATGAACTTATCTTTACCAAGTGATTTGGTAAAGATGTCTGCTACCTGGTCTTCAGTCTTCACATGCTCCAAGTCAATCTGATATGCTAAAACCATTTCCCTGATAAAATGGTAGTGAACCTCAATGTGTTTTGATCTTGTATGATAAACATGATTGCTTGCTAACATAACACTACTCAAATTGTCACAGTACAGCTTGACTTTGCTGTCCAAGTGTACTCCCAAGTCATTCAGCAACTTCTGTAACCACTTAGCTTCACAGGCCGCTAAGGCCGTACCACGATACTCTGCTTCCATACTAGACAGTGCAACTGTAGGTTGTTTCTTACTCTACCAACTGATCATGCTACTTCCCAATCCAAATGCATAGCCGCCGCTGGTTGACCTCCTGTCATACGTGCAACCAGCCCAGTTAGCATCAGTGTACCCCATCAAGTCAAGGGGTTTTCCATATGTATAAAATAGCCCATGATTTGTGGTACTCTTTACATATCTCAGAATTCTTCTGATTGCATCCAAGTGTGGTTTGCGAGGCTTCTGCATGAATTGACTGATCAGCCCCACAGCATAACTCAAGTCAGATCTAGTGATTGTGAGATAGATCAAGCTACCTACCATCTATCTGTACATAGTAACATTCTCAATCTCTGTCCCAACATCAATCTGCAGCTTGACATTCTGCTCCAAAGGCGTATCCATAGGCTTGCAATCAGCCATACCATATTTCAGTAACATGTCATGAGCATACTGCTTCTATAGTAGCTATATGCCTTGAGGTGTAGAGACAACCTCAATCCCCAAAAAATATTTCAGCTCTCCAAGATCGTTGACCTTAAACTCAGCCTGTAAACATGTCTTTATTTCTGCAATCCCATTTTCATCATCTCCTGTAATGATTAATTCATCAACATAGACAACTAGGAAAACATAGCCACTATCTGTCTTCTTCACAAACAGACTATGATCAGCATCTCCCAATCGGAAACCATATTGCTGTAAATAACTGCTGATGCGAGCATTCCATGCTCCGGGTGCCTGTTTCAGCCCATATAATGCCTTTTTCAGCTGACATACATGTGCTGGAAATTCTGGATGTACATAGCCTTCAGGCTATTCCATGTAAACCTCTTCCTGTAATTCTCCATTGAGAAATGCATTATTTACATCCATTTGCCATAGTTTCCAGCCTCTAGCTGCTGCCAAAGCAATCACAGTTCTAACTGTAGCCATCTTTGCTACATGGCTGAAAGTCTCCTCATAATCAAGACCATACTGCTGCGCATACCCTTTTTGCAACCAGCCTGGCCTTATATCTTTCCAATGATCCATCTGATTTACATTTTACCTTATACACCCACTTGCATCCAATAGGTGTTTTGCCCTCAGGAAACTGTACCAAATCCCATGTACCATTTTCAGCCAAAGCTGAATATTCCTCATCCATAGCAGCACGCCAATTCTCATCTGCAACTGCCTCATCAAACTTACTTGGTTCTCTAAAACCTGTTACTTTCGTCATATAAGCATAATGACGAGGTGAATATCCAGTCTAAGTATACCTGTCAACAGAGCGTCTACCCTCACTGTGAGCTTGCCTCTCATGAGGCGGCACATAACGGCTCTGCCTAGCACCTGGCGTCATAACAGACGGAATCCCCAATTCACTGTCTAAGCTGTCACTGCTAGATGAATCATAACCTATAGTGAATGGACCTGTTACATCTTCAAACACCTTTTCTTTTTCCTTATCTGTTCTCCCCCTCACTGACATATCCGTGTCAGTGGATGCAGTAGTGCGACTCCGTAACCGTCCTGTCCAAGGACTCACTGTAGATGATACATCACATGTCTGACCACTCATGGAAGTACTCTCTGCAGGAGTATTTTCAGCATGACTCATACTGGGTGAGCCATCAGTAGGCACTGCCACAGGATTCCCATACTAGGATGCTAACTCATCAAATACCACATCTCTGCTTATGAGTGTCTCATGCGTAGAAGGTACATAACACTTATAAGCTTTCCGTTCCTGTGCATATCCTATAAACACACTTTTCACTGCCTTAGGATCCAATTTCTTCCTCTTCTCATCTGGTATATGCACATATGCAATGCTGCCAAATACCTTCAAGTGTGAAATATCAGGTTTATGACCATATAGCCGTTCATACGGAGTGACATCATGAATCCCTACTGTAGGGGTTCGATTCAGCACATATACAGCAGTCACCACTGCTTCAACCCAATAACCATTTGGCAGACATTTTTCATTCAGCATAGCTCTAGCTGACTCCATCAAAACCCTGTTTTTCCTCTCTGCAACACCGTTTTGCTGCGGTGTACAACTGCATGTGAGCTGTCTTCTGATCCCATGTTTAGCAAGATACCTGTCAAAGTAGTTTCAGACATATTCACCTCCTCCATCTGATCTCAAGCATGATATGTAACAGCCCAATTCATTTTCAGCATGTTTCTTGAAGTCTTTGAATGCATCAAACACATCATCCTTATGCTTCAAGATATAAAGCCAAGTGTACCTGCTGAAATCATCAATAAATGAGACATAATATTGTGCACCACCAAAAGAAACATTATGTGAAGGACCCCAAACATCAGAGTGCACCAACTGTAAAGGCCTAGTGCTGTTTTTTACATGTCTCATGAAAGCAAACCGTGCCTGCTTCCCAAACTGACATGCAGGGCATACATGACCAAAATCATTATACTTGAATTTAGGTAATCCAAGTACTACTTCTTTCTGCTGCATAGATTTCAACTTTTGTACATTGACATGTCCAATCCGCTTGTGCCAAATCTCTACATCCCGAATGGTACTCTCATCATGAACAAATATGGCTGCCTTGAGTCCCGGAATGGTCGCATCCAATGTAAACATCCTGCCATCCCGTCTGCCCTTGGCAATTAACTTGCAGCCATTTCCATACTCCTCAATGAAACACCCATCTTTGTTGAACCTCACTTGCAAATTCTGTTCTGCCATTTGACCCACAGACAACAGATTCTTTGTTATGGTTGGTACATGTAATACATCATGCATGCCTTTCTTCTTGCCATGAGGCATCATAAGAGGAACAATCCCTTTATGCTTTATGTCATGTTAGGTGTCATCCCCAGTATATACATGACCATGTGTACCTGCAACCATCTCATCAAACCACTCTCCATGCGGGGTCATGTGGTTTGACGCTCCAGAGTCAATGTACCATCTGTCATCTCTATCATGTCTCGATGCATTTTTATATACATGCTGCATGGCAAAGAGTCTATCAACTGGCTCATCATGAGCACCACTGGAAGATGCATAGTGCCCATGCTGTCTGCCCTTTGCCTTCATATCTCCCTGCTTCTTGTAACAATCCTTTGCAATATGCCCATACCGGCCACAATAATGGCAGTCCTTGTCCCTGTTGGACTGATCAGACGACTGCCATGAACCAGATCCACCACCTCTACCTCGGGGTGATCTCCCCCTGCCTCTAAACCCACCAGATCCATGCTGGCCTTGTGTATTTGCACCATGCCAATTACTCTGCTCTGCTGCTGCTGTCCATAAGTATTACGAGTGTCACCACGACCTCGAAATGAACCACTACCTCTAGATCCTCTGCCATGCTGGCTAGAGTATAACACAATGTCTCTACTCTGAGATGCACTGGAACCTGTATTCAAACCAAGTTTGACTTCCTCATGCAACAACAAAGCAACTAGCTCTTCCCAGCTAGGGGGCTCTTCTCTAATAGAAATGGAAGTGTCAAAAGCTTTGTACTCTTTGCCTAAGCCATTCAAAGCAACAGCAATCATATCATCTTCTGATACACTTGAGCCAATAGTAGCAAGTTGATCAGCTATGGTCTTAATCTCCGTGGTATACATCTGGATGCTCTTGCCATTCCTAGACATGTTTTTGAACTGCTGTTTCAACTGGATCTTTCTTGCATTGTCATGGTTCCATAATTTTTCATCACTATGTCCCAAGCATCCTTCGGAGTCTCACATCCAGTGATTTGAATTACCATAGCATCAGATATACATAAGGAAAACCAATGCAGCACCTTGCATGCTCTTTCATTCCATAGCTTGTAGGCTCTTTTCTGTTCATTTATTGGATTGTGTGCAGGCAACTCAGGAGCAACTTCATCTCCTGTACATAAATCCCAATACCCTTTGCCAACCAGAAAGTTTTTCATTTTGAATTTCCATAATGTAAAGTTCTTATTATCCAACTTCTCTCCAACTATCTGAGTGATATTGTCAGTCCCATGTGCATTAGCCATGATGCAATAGACTGTCTATCAAGTGCCTGACTCCCTGCAGTCCAATAAGTATGACTGCTGACTAAGTTCAGTCCGTAACAGTTTATGACAGTTTTCTGCACTAAATTGTAGAAAAAACCAGGGTATTTCAGCCCACTGACACCCCAAAACAACCCACAAACAAGTGATCTCAACTGTAGATATAACTGTCAATACATAAGCTATATGTTTGCTTCAGCTTAAGCTTCTGTAACCTCACTGCCAGGGTACATACATGCAGTTTGAAAACTGAAAATTGTGAGTAACCAGCAGCAATTTCAAATTCAAAACTGAGTGGTAATCATGTCATACATGTTCCAAAATATCCCAGGTAGCTGCTAGTACATTTGGCAGTCAAGACAACAGTGCATAACCAGCACATACAAGTGTCAACAAATTCAGTTGCAGGTTGCAGTCAACCAGAATTTAGCATACCAAGCTCCAAGCAGCTCCAAAATGTCTTCCGACCATGTCATACATTTACTTTGTAGTGGCAAGTTCAATACATGAGCATCTGAGTAGGCATAGACAACCTGTCTTCATTGACCAATGGCATAAACTTCATGAGCTGTTTGTAATTAACCAGGACAGTGTAACTACATTTACTTCAGCTTCAGAATTTAGTTTTCAATGATGCTCATTGCTTGCTTCAATCCTCCATACATTCAGCATGTATAGGCCAGTTCATATAGATGATGGAACCCCCAAGATGACCTGTATGGCTTCAGTAATGCACAATACTTGTCATTGACTGTGTATGACAATTTTCAGCCTGTCAAAGATTTTCTGATTTGAGTATTCTGAGCAAGAGATCTCAGCTCCAAGACATTTGATCCAATGTATACATGCTTTGACATATTCTTGTGCTCCAAAGATGCCTTATGAGTGTAGTACAAGGCTCCTGTGTGTCAGTAATGACTGAATGCATGCTGTCCATTCATGTTTACAACAGTTCAAAACTGATTACAGGTCTGTGTCTGTTACTCCAGCTCATAACAGAGCTCCCACACAAGCATTTACTTCTTGTACACTTCAGATACCTTCAATATTGTGCATACATGCTCTATGACTCTTGTCCAGGTGCCCCACTGAAGATTGATAGGTTGCTGTCCACCCAGATCAGCAGGCGTAGATCATACAGAATTCCAGGCCTTGTTGTCAGCTGGTCCTCCTCATCATGAGGCTCAATGACCACTTGCAGATGCTCAAGGATGCCCACCAAGGCTCCCAGAAAGGCCTCAACCACTGTGATAAAGCATGGAGTCCAAGATGAGAAAATGCATACCTTGACAGAGTAATGGCAGCCTGTTCTTGTTTTCAAAAGGCCTTGTTCTTCAGCTTCTTCAAGTCTTCTTGACTCCCTTCTGCTCCAGAGAGCTCAACCTGGCAATGCTCTGATACTATGTTCAAAGAGGAGAGAGAGATAGGGAAAACACCATATCCATGAGCCTTCAGGATCTCAAGCTCATTCCTTCATTTCCACACACTAAACTGAAAAGCATACACTCAACAAGATAAAGTGACCTAGTGTAAATGTAGACTAGACGGACTAACTCTAATCAGATCACTAACTGACTACTAACCCGACTTATTTAATGTAGTCACATGTAGACAGCTGTACACACTAGCTGTCATAGATGTCGGTCATAGATGAAGACACACTAACGGTGAGCTTGATTTCTAACATGGTCCTGTCTCTGGAACTGTCTCTGGGACTCTCTGTGGCACTGTAGTGCTCTGTACGGCACTGTCAGGCTCTGTTCTCTCCTATTCTTCTGGTGGAAGATTGAACTTCACTGTTCTGGCAGGAGGATTATTTTCTTTCTGGATAGGTGGTTCCTTCTTCTTTGCACGTGTGATAGCAGCGACTTCCAATTCCACTAAATTGGAGGTAGGCTCTTGGGCCTTGGCCGGATTATCAGTAGCACTGTTTTTCACTGGGGCTGGGCTTGGACAGTCTTTTGTAGTGTGGCTTTCTCCTTTGCATCGACTGCATAAGGGCTTATAATCCACTGACCTTTTGGGATTTGGACAATTTGGTGAAATGTGTCCCTTTTCTCCGCATCTGTAACACTCCACTTCTGATCTCTAACCACTGCCAGACTGTCTTCCTCTGTAACTTTGAGAGGGAAACCTCCTTGGACCGAAATTAGGACCAAACTCTCTAGGCTTGGGTCCAATATCCTGTGTTGTCATTTTGGATTCCAGCAAGTTGAATCTTGCGTCCTCTTCCTTCCTTCTCCTATCATGCATCTCCTTCAGAGAGCAAATATCCTCTGTATGGTTCTTCCGCAAATAGTAGGAACATAAGGCTCCAGGAATAGTTGGTTTTCGTGTACATTCAGTGGCTAAATGGCCTGCTTGATGACACTTATCATACCAGGTATTTGACCTCATCACATCTCTTCCTACTCTTGCAACGTTGGATATGCTAGTGGTATTCACTTTCAGTGTCTGTAGCTGCTCTGTAATCACATCCATCAACTCCTTTTTGATATTTGCAACTGAGTTGGATAAATAATCCTTCAAGCTTTCTCCTCCTGAGGCACTGGCAGTAGGATTTTGAGGAGTTGAAGAGCACCCTGCCACGGCACCATGATAACCACGAACCGGCCAAGAGAGGCTGCAAATACATTTGCTAGCCATGAAAACCTGCAAGAAACCTCTTCTTTCTCACCAAGAACCATGCTCTCCAAACACACAAATGAAAGGCACACAAGAAATTGAGAGAAATTCTTACATCCTCACCCTCTTCCTCTTCCTCACTCTCCATAAGATCTTGCAAAGGAGCACAAGAGAGGGAAGCAAGAACAAGTAAGTGTTGTGCCAAATGAGAGAGGGAGAAATGAACCGTGACAAGAGAAGATAAAGAAAGAGAGAGGGTGTAACCACCTCAACCTCCCACCTCCCCAAATCCCACGGCTGCAACAACCACCTCCTTTTCCTTTCTTGAATTATAAAATTAAAATTTGCATACATTGGCTAAGGTCTAAGGACCTTTCAATTTTTGGAATGAGACAAAAGGATTTGACCTTTCCTTTTCCTAGGAATATTTTATAGTGTGTCTCTTTTGGACTACACATTTTACATTGCTTCATATTTGAATTTTTTACAAAGGGGTACAAAAGCAAAGTGTTATTTTACAAAGGATGTTTCCATGTTTAGCACATTTTTGTGTCTTTATTTGCACTGATTTGCTGGTTATCAGGAGTCTTTGTAATCACTGCATAAACAGGTTGGGCTGGTGCAGAGGGATCTCTGTTCTGATTCTGATTCAGAGCTCCTGTTTGAACTGTTGGCTGTTGGCTCCAGTTGGTAGGATTCCACTGTTGCTGCTGATTTGGCATTGGGGAAATTGGTTGGGACCATTGTTGTTGTGGTTGAACCATCATTTGAGGCATTGATTTTGGGCATTGTGAATTTGGTGCACTATACTGTGATACTAGGGGCATCTGTTGGTAGGGGTAGGGGAATGTCCCTGGGACTGCATTTGGTGGGTACATCATTACTGGCATCAGAGGAGGTAGGACTCCTCTTCCTGGATTCATCGCCAATCTAGCTTCCACTTCATCGTACAGTCTTGCACCTTCTGTTGCAGCTTGCAGTGTGGCTGGTCTTTGCAGCTCCACAAACTTACGGACTTCTAGTTGTAATCCTCTGAGAAACACTCCCTTCTGAATGCCATCATCTAGATTATGGTTAGTCCATCTTTTCAGGATGGATTCCATTCGTGAGACATAAGCTTCTACTCTTTCTCCAGAGGACTGACTTAGGTTCATAAATTCCTCTCGCATCCGCTCTTCAAAACCTTCACGCCTGAATTTAGTGAGGAAGGCCAACTTCAGGTCGTCCCATGTGCCAAAAGTTCCTGCTGCTTGTCTCTCATACCACTGAAACACCGCGCCCTTGAAAGTGGCGGGGAATATTGCCAGCCAATGCTCAGGGGTTCTGGCATTGTTAGCCACACATGCTATCATAAACTCTGCTACATGAAGATCAGGGTCTTCATTGTACTCTCTCTTAAAAACTGGCAATGGAACTACATTCGTTGGCTTGTCACACAGGACGGATCTGGCTTGGAAGTGGACCTCCAACAGGAGGAGGAAGGGCTTGATGTGCCATTGGGACTTCTATAAAGAGTTCCGCAAGGGCGTCAAAGGCGGCTTCTCCTGCTAGCACATTCTCGGCTCTGATTTTTGCTTTCTCTCTTCTCACGTACCTCTGGACTCGTTCTAACGCTTGCCTCTTTATTGTGTCATTCATCAGGGGGTTGGCTCCACTATGTTGTTAGTGCTCCACAGAGGGATAACAGAAGACTTCAGTCTCTGGAGGACTGTCTTGCCAACATTTCTTCTACTTCTTCCTTTTCAATGTCTCTGAATTCTACTTTCATGCCACTGAATAGAGGAAGGTATTCGGTTCTGAAGGTGTCAAAATGCATACGTCTAAGCATTGTGGTGGTGCCATCATCATAGTAATGCCAGCTTCTGATGGTTTCAATAGTGTATGTTGTAAAGAACACTCTGTCTACCAACTTCCAGTGGGTTGCTATTTGAACAAACAGAAGATTATCAGTGCACCAAGCATCCCATGTATCTTGCTGTTGAGCATCCACGAACAAATTCCAACTCTTTTCCTTCTTGTCTTCGTGAACCTGTACAGACCAAGACTCCTGAAGCTTCTTGACTATTTCCCACTTGATAATGTCTGGAAACTTCTCAATGAATGCCAAATCTTCCATGGATTGTCATTCTCTCTGTTTCTGCTCTTTAGTTTGTTCCCAAATAGTTTGCCACTGCAAGTTTCTGCTGCTTCAACAGGAAGAGGAAACTGTCCACCACATAGAGCATGCATCATGATGGTGATGTGTTTCCGCCATTGTGGGATGAACTTATTGTGGAAAGTGGCTTTGATTATGAGAAATTCCAACTCTTCAGTGGAAGAAGGAACTTTACAAACATCCATTGAATTCTTCTCTTCTTGGCAATGCCATTTCCTTCATTTTCAGCCTCTTCTGGTGCTTGTTGATGGCAAGTTTCCCTGGTTGCGCACCAAAAACATGGAGCCCCAAGAGAAACACCAAGGAAAAGGGAATTATAGAAAATCTATCTTGTAACATCAACAAGATTTTTTATTAGGGTTTATATGATCACAACGAAGAAAAGAACACCAGGCACAACAAATCTTCATGCAGTATCATGTAGATCTCCCACAGATTTGATAGAATCAACCATATTCTTCAACATCTTCACAAAATCCATCAATAGAACAAAGAAAGAAAAGGAATACACCATCTTTGAATGGAAATACATCACATAGTATTCATCTTCAATGTCTTCATAGTCTTCTCTCTCAATCTCTCACATACAATCACAATGTTTTGGTAGAATTGGCTATCTCTGACTCTCTCTCCATCAATAGTACATCTTCTCCTCACTAAAATCACTCAATAATAACCCTCAATAATCCTTCTTAGGTCGTGGATACACCTCCCAAGAGGTATGTTTGATATGAAGAGGCACCAGAGCCACTACAGTGACTCTTCATAGCTCACCACTGTCACTTCACCTCCAGTCTTTACTTGAGTCTTCAGCAGCTACTTCTTTGACTTCTTTTAGCTCTTTTGCACTTGTATTAACCTCTTTACAAGGCTAGAAAACTTTCCCAAGCTACACTCTCATCCAACAGAACACATACAGAAGCATACAGAAGGTCTACAGAGGCTCACAGAAGCTCAACAGAGAGTTACAGAAGGTCAACAGAAAGCATCAGAACCACATAACTCATACCAAAACCATTCCAAACCATAAAAAATCACTCAATAAGCTTTCAAACAATCTCAAAACCTATCAATCAATACTCCATCCTTCCTTACAGAGAGAAAATAGAACAAAACAGAAGCTCAACAGAAGCTAGCAGGACCAATCAGAACATATCAGAACATCATCAGAACTTCACAACTCTACTAATAAACATCATGAGCTTAATAAAACCATTCCAGCCTATCCAAAACACTCTCAAACCACTTCCAAACCAATCAATCATCTCATAAAATCAACCATTCAGCTCTCAAAAACAACAAAAAATTAGCCAAAAAATAGGTCATTTCAACACTCAACAGTGGAAGGAAGAGTATTAAGGATGAAGACTACTTCTGTAGTCTGTAAGTTTATGTTAGAGGATGTTATTTGCAGGTATGGTTGCACTGGGAAAATTACAATAGATTGAGGTGAGTTGAATGCTGATGAGACTAGGGAGTTTTTCTATTGCTTTGGCATTAAACTTGCTTTGACTTCAGCATATAATTCAGAAGGAAATGAGAAGAGCAAGAGAGGCCATCCATGGTGTCGAAGGGGTTTTTATTGAAAGGTCGAATCCACCGGGGATCAGAAGTAGAAGGAAGTAGAGATAGGAGATGGAAGAGATAGAGAATACCCAAGAGGTAAAAACGACAAAAACAAATCACAGTGAACTGAAACAATATGTATTGAAAGAACTTGGAATCTTTGCTCTACTCAGAAGCAATCTCTAGGCATTAGTTCTCCTGGAGCTCCTTCGTAGACCAAAAACATGGATAAGAAAAATCATCTCTTTCTCTGCTACCCGGAACCCAAATCTGATGGCTCCGTTGGCTCCGAAAGGGGGGTAAAACCCGGAGGACACCTGAGCACGGATCTCCTAGATCACTCTTCTTCTTATTTCAGTTCAATCTGTAGTTTTCAGTCTATTTATAGCGATCGTGACATGCGTGATTTCGTCAATTTGTCCTTCTTGTGAATATCCCCTAATTGGTTGAAAAAGCAACTAGCTTTTTGCATGCCATCCTAATCTAGAAGCTTTTTCTAAAATTTTTAACTTTTTACAATAAATAATATAAAAAATAGACTAAAATTATCCAAAAATCTAGTATTTTCAAATAATCCATGCAACTCGCACTAGTACTAATGGCTCAGATCACATTGACTCTCTAGATCAATAATAGAGAAGTCAGATGATGATGCATTCCATACTTTTTCACGCTGTGTCCTCATAACATCACGACATCCACCCCCTCTGAACTTGCACATACTCCGGTATGTGCCAAAATCCTAGTTGTCATTGGATTCTGAGTCCTCCTCATCCTCTGCAACCATATCCTTTACTTCTTTATCTTCCATAACTTCCTGGCTAGCCCCTGTATCATGGCCACTGTTTTCTTCCAATTTTGGCAACTCATAGGCAGTAGATTTCCGCCTTTTGAATAATTTGATTCTTTTCCCTGCTACCGGAAGTTTTATGGCTGTCCCATCGAGCTCATTTAATGCATAAGTAGCATTATCAAACACCTGTCTTGTCACATAGGGTCCAAACCATCTTTTGGAAACTTTACGCATGGCACTATGCAGGTTATCTAAACTGCTATCATAAATCAATACCCAATCCCCATCTTGTATGGTTCTTGGTCTCAGTCTATGTCTTTTGTCAAACCGTTTCTTGTTCTGTATCCTTGCTGCCCTTAACTTTGCAGTTGTTGCTGCCTCTATGTCTTCTGACTTTCTTTCCAATTGTCTAATGTGTAAGGCCAACAACTCCTCTCGATTCAACTCCTTCTCCCAAGGTAACACACTCCATGTGACTGTCATCTCTTTTATCGGCATGATAGGTTTTTGACCATACATCAATTCTGCAGGCATATATCCTGTAACAGCACTATGAGTTGTTTTGTCAGCCCACAAAGCATAAGGGAGCAATCGTGGTTACTCTTTTATCTTCTCTCCACATGCTTTTGCCAATGCCTTCACAATAGGTGGATGACCTCTTTCACTTTTGCCATTTCCTTCAGGGTTATAGGTTGAAGTTAAAGCAAGCTTTATCCCCAACCGTGCAAAGAAATCATGAGCTTCATCTACATCCAGCTCACCCCTATCTGCTGTAATTTTTCCCACACAACCATATCGACAAAATATCTCTTCTAAGAGAAAAGTACATACGTCATTTTTCATCTTATTACGTAGAGCTCTCCCTTCCACTTGATTAGTCAAGTCTTCACAAGCAAGCACGAGATACCTCATTTGCCAAAGACCTGTAGGCATTGTGACCAAATCCACCACCCACTTAAAATCAAGAGACAATGGATATGTGGGTTGCAATCCATTGCGATGTCTCACAGTTGAATACATTTGACATGTCATACATGTTTCCACAAAGTGAGCAACATCCTTTTACATACCCTGCCACCAATATCTTTCTTTGATTTTTGTAAAAGTACCCCAAACACCTCTATGACCAGCCCACAAGCTTTCATGAAATTCTTGCATTACTTTTACTTGTGAAGCTCTTTCACCCAAAACTCGCAATGGCATACCCTGTTTCTTTTTAGCATGTTTCCATAAGTATCCATCTTTTAAGAAAAATACATAGGCTTTCCTCTTGATCTTCTTAAACTCCTCATCTGACCATTCATCTCTCTTTGTTAATGTGCTGAGATATTGACCAATTCTTAGCCACTCTCCTGCATATTTGTCTTCCAGAAACACTTCTACACAAGATGCAAAACATCTAAAGTGTCTTCTCTTTGTTTTCCAAGCTTCTGTTAATGCTATAGCAACACCTTGCATTGCTAAATTCAGTCTTGCAACATCATTTTCAGCCATAAGAAATCCATCTTCTTCCTCCTCATCTATCATCCCATCTTCATTCTCATAGCGTGCTCGAGATAACATGTCTGCCACCACTGGGTTATCTCTTCCTGCAATATGCTGAAATTCAAGGTTCAAAGATTTGATGTATGCTATCCACCGGAGCATAGCAATGCCCGGGGTAGCACAACTAGTAATCATACCCAATACCGGCAAACAATCAGTCTCAATGACTATATGAGCACCCATAAAATACTCCTTATCACATTTAAGGGCTGTCACAATTTCCCATAATTCTCTTTTTACCTGTGGATATCTTCTCTGTCGTTCAGTCATCATCAATACTTTTGCACCAAAGTGTATTGCATACATTTCCCCTTCCTCATCATCTCATCCAATTGCCCATCCAATCCCGATTGGGCTTGTATCAACAGTAATAATGATAGGCTTTCAATGTGAATAGTCAGCCTTTCTCAACGTAGGAGCAGATTTTAAGAGTTGCTTCAATTTCTTCATTGCTTTCTGATGCTTCCTTTCCCAATGAAATTTTTGACCTTTCCTTAGAAGCTGATAAAGAACATTGGCTACATGTGCAAAGTGAGGAATCCATATCAAATAGAACACACATGCACCCAAGAATCTACGCACCTCTGATACATTCGTGCATACAACTTGCATTCTATCAATCCCATCTATTTTTGCTGGTGATGGCCTTCGCCCATAAGGCCCACACATATGCCCAACAATCAAAACCTCTTCAACTCCAAAGACATACTTTTGTCAAGAAAGAGTTAAATGCACCTCTTCTAGACGTGTCAAAATCCTCTCACAATCCACAATATGATCTGCAACAAACTGTCTGCATCCATGAGCATCCATCTCTTCATTCTTTTCATCCACTGCACATCCTTTGATTGGAACATCATCCAAGAAGGGCATAGTCAATTGTGGTATAAAATCCCTGAGTACCCTATTCATAGCATTTGTCATGTGTGCCACTGAGTTTGTTGCACCCTGTGGGAGAGTACACATCCGTACTAACCCCAAACGAGTCTTCATGGTTGTGATATCCTTAATTTCAATTACAAGCTGAAACTGATCATACCGCGAGTAAAGATCACCCAAAGAATAGATCGCTCTGCCTGTAGAAGACTCTGCAAATTCATCAATCATAGGACCTGCACCCACATTTCTTATGGTCACTTTATTGATCGATTGCATGTCTTGAATAAATCTCAAAGCCCCATTCTTTTTGGGCACAGTAAATCAACGATTTGAGTATGGGGCTGAAGAAAGCTCCAAGATCTTCATGCGAATCTTTTCATTTAGCAAATCCATCAGCTTTGGCAAGTAAGCTTTAGGCACTGGAATATGCCTCAAGTTCCATGGTACATGTGGCACAGTAAATATGACCATAGGAGAGATAACATTTGGATCCACACAACCTATTTCACTTGGTTGAAATGCAAATGCCTTCCCATGTCTAGCCAACATCTGCATAAAACAGTTTCTCTCAGTAGGCAAAAGAAACCCTTCTGCACCAACTTTCAATTCCTGTAATGTTTCAGATGTAAACTGATGACTTATATCTTTAGGATCCCGTAAGTTTGGCTATCTTGACACTTTTTCATACATACCCTCACTCTCTGGTGGAAGTGGCAAAGCAATTGGTTTCACCTTTTTGTCAATTGTCTTATACTTTGTCTCCACAAGTGCTTCAGCCCATTGTAATCCTTCCTGCTGAGCAAACAATGCTATAACATCATACATATCCAAAGAACATACTGACAATACTCTGTTTTCAACCTCATTTTTTGCATGTATAGTTGCTGAAATTTCAGCCACTGTCACTAATGTTCAGCCCATAAAAGTTACCTGAAATGCCATCATTTTCAGCTAACAGCCCCAATGCTCTTAATTTTTTAATAGCCAGTTTCATAGATATGCATTCAGCCCTACACATAGCTTTCATAGGCTTAAACCAACCTGAACTGTTGCTGTAAACTGAGAATTACCAATAGTGAATACATGCTTCATTTCATCAAGAGGCGAGTACACCCTCTGAACAGCACTACTGTAGCCCTGCATTACAGTAGTGCTTGATGAAAATCTAGGTCTTTGAATTCCCTTGCATTTGGAACCAAAGGAGACTCTCGAAGCATATCATGATTTCTAGGATGATTAACACAAACAATAAGAAATTGGACTGCTTTTCTCCCATCCTTGCTTCTAACTCTTGCATAAGCAGAACCATCATCAAGCACCTTGGTTTCCATATGCACACCTGTAATATAAGGCTGTCCCAAAATCACTGCATATGAGGAATTATCTTGCACAAAGAAGTGTTGCTCTTCCTATACATCACCAATCGTCACTTTTACATTAGGACATGTAGCATAGAGCTCCCCTCAAGAATTATTTTCAGCCCTCATTCACCAACCATGATCAGTGTCTACAAGCCATGCACCATTTTTATACAATCCACACTCAATGACATTTATCTCAGACCCATGGTCAAGTAAAGCAACACAAGGAGTTTCACGCTCCCCTATTTTCACTACCATTTCAGTGGTAGCTCTAGCCCAATGATTTCTTGTGTAGTGACTTTGAGAAATAAATCCTAGAGTCTCTTCTCCATATTGTTGCATTTGCCTTACTCCGCCATGTATATTGCTACAAGACAATGCATTTTCAGCCACTTTCTTCTCTTTTCCACATGCTGTACTGATTAGTAGCATCTTGGATAGATAATCCAGTACTTACTTCATGCTCATATTCAGCCCCCCAAATACCCAACAAACGAGTTTCCTCTTCAAATTGCAGTAATGCACTAGTGGTATCACCAAGAAACTGATGCTTCCTTTTAATTATGTCAATGATCTCATCATGAAATTATTACTTGGCAATGCCAAGCATCTCTCCCAAGGTAAATTCCACCCGACTGTTTAAGATCTGTTCTTCAAGAACCTTCTTAAGATCTCTGGCTGTCTCAATGTCATATTGCAACTTATATCCTAGCTGCTTGCCCTTCTTTTTGCCCTCTTGTTTGTTATCCTATTTTTTCTCTTGACTGACCTCTTCCATAACATGCTCGGGAGGTGGCTGATTTGCAGCTTTAGGCTGATCCACACTTCTTCTTGTCTTGCAATATCTTCATCTCTTTTTCTTTTTTCTTCCACAAGTACATCCGTGTTTTGTACCTTCGCTAAATATGCATACACTGAATATGCATCTACCGGTGACTCCCAACCAGTTATGCCACGAATGTCTTGCCTTGCATGAGATATTTCACTATCAGTGACCTTTCTCTTTTCAACTTCATGTAAAGCATGTGTCCATATTTCAGCCTTTGGACCAACCATCACTTGGCCATGCATTCTATCCAACTGTAGACCAGAAGTAGAAGCATGTACTGCCCGCATAAGTATTTTGGACAGCCAAGTCTTCCAACAACTTCTGCATACCTCCCTTTCCAAAATTCAAAGCAAGAGGCAATCCTATTTCTTGTGCATGGATCTTGCCATCTTTCCAAAAGATAAGCTATCGTGCCAAGGCCTCTTGATAGGCAACACAATCTTTTCTCTCGTGCTGTAAACTGTCACACCACATACATATTTTTCTAGGCTTAGGGGCTACTGCCCGTCCCCTTTGCTCTTATCCTTTTTCATCCAATTTTGCAACCTTCAATTGAAGATTCCGCTTTGACCAATTCATCTAAGACATCTTCCCTAACAGAGGGAACAATAGCAGGTACAACCATAGGGTTAGCCACAAAAGAGGGTGGCTTACTGGATACTTCAACTATCTTACCCGTAATAGTGGGCAAGCTGGAGACATGCAATCTTTCTCTTCTTCTATGCTTCTTCACAAGTGCAGTAACAACTTCCTTGACATGTCTCCACTCTATTTTCAAACTTGTCTCTATAGTCTGATCCTCCAACAAATCATCAAGCTTCTCTTGAAGGTCAAGATCAGCTGCTTGTAGAAACAATTCAATTTTCTGACTTGCAAGAGCTTGTTGTTCTGCAAGATCCAACTGCTCAAATTGACTTTTGAATTCTCTTAACAATTCCGTAGCCACAAGACCCTTATTGGGTTGTATTACCCACTCTCGAAAAGTCTTGCGCATAATCAACCTGGTGTCCTCAATGTAAAATTCTTCCCTAAGTGTCTTCTTGAAGGATAGCTAGTCTACATCCTGCAAGTATAATTCAGTAATCCGTGCTTTTAGTTCATGAACAGTAACACATACAAAATACCGGCTCCATGCAGATTGAGCCACTCCAAAGAATTCCATCTTTTGAGCACAGGTATGTACATATGCAGATACATTCTTGCCATTGAATAACTTCACCTCACGGTCAACTACTTGCAAAGCATTCATCACAACACTTTCTATTTGAGCTGAAGCTTGCATCATCTGTTGTTGTTGTTGTACTTGCATAAGCATATTCATATTTTGCACCAATTGTTGCAAAACATCACTAGAGATTGTATTCAAAGGTTCTCCCATATTATCTTTCCTTCTTCTGTGAAGACCTTTCACGTCGGGTTCACCAATGTTGGAGGGGTTTTTGTCAAAAGGTCGAATCCACCGGGGATCAGAAGTAGAAGGAAGTAGAGATAGGAGATGGAAGAGAAGATAGAGAATACCTAAGTGGTAAACACGACAAAAACAAATCACAATGAACTGAAACAATATGTATTGAAAGAACCTGGAATCTTTGCTATACTCAGAAGCAATCTCCAGGCATTAGTTCTCCTGGAGCTCCTTCGTAGACCAAAAACGTGGATTAGAAAAATCAGCTCTTTCTCTGCTGCCCGAAACCCGAATCTGATGGCTCCATTGGCTCCGAAAGGGGGGTAAAACCTCAAGACACCTGATCACGGTTCTCCCTGATCACTCCTTCTTCTTATTTCAGTTCAATCTGTAGTTTTCAGTCTGTTTACAACGATTGCGATGCACGCGATTTCGTCAATCTGTCCTTGTGAAAATCTCCTAATTGACTGAAAAAGCAACTAGCTTTTTGCATGCCATCCTAATCTAGAAGCTTTTTCTAACTTTTTTGGATTTTTACAATAAATAATATTAAAAATAAACTAAAATTATCCAAAAATCTAGTATTTTTGGATAATCCAAGCAACTCACACTAGTACTAATGGCTTAGATCCCATTGACTCTCTAGATCAATAGAGAAGTCGGATGATGATGCATTCCATACTTTTTCACACTGTGTCCTCATAACATCACGACAACGGATTGTGAAAGCCTTGGCCAAAGCATGTGGTGAACGAGTCAGGGAGTGGCCTAGATTGTTGCCTTATGCCCTATGGGCTGATTGCACTACCCAGTGTGACCACAGGTTATATGCCATCTAAGTTTCTTGAATGATATAGATCCATACTATTGCTCATTATTTAGGTTTGTTAACTTGTAATTCTCCATCCTTCTATAAGGGGTTTGCTTGGGTCAAACGATTGTAAAAACTCTAATAAATGTGAGACTAAACTCTTTCTTAAATGTGTCTTTTAAGGATGGCACACACAGTCAACAGAGAGTGAGCTCAAGGAGTTCACTTCTGTGTTACAAGCAATCCAATCAAATATTGGTTCAGAATTTTGGGATGTTAAGCAAAAAGGAGATATAGCGACTTGCCCTGTTTTGAGGGGAATCCGCTATAACTGGTGTGCTCTCTTTCAGGGGTACTGGGAATCTAATATGGGAGCTGGCTGCTGAATTTTTCGGAGGGAAAAAGCGAGAAGAAAGCAGGTTGTCAGGGTTGATGTTTTCGAGGAGAAGAGGGCTTTTGCAGACATGGATGTGGGACTGAAAAGCCATCGAGTAGACAAAAGAACTTTTTGATATGGAGGACTGTTCTCAATCCACATACAAAAGAATTTGTGCCGACTTCAGTTAGATCAATTTCTTGTGATGTACTTATTTAATATCTTCCATACTACTTTACGAGGACCTCTTGAGACTTGTCTGCTGAACCACCTCTCAGAGATGGACGCAAGTTGCTTCTTAGCAAGGACTTTCTGGAAGCATGTAGTCATGCATATGGTGTCTTTCCCAAAGGAGAGAATGCACAGGCTCGAAGCTTTTCTGAAAAATATCTGAATGTGGTTGATCATCTCAGAATAAATAACAATTTAGGACGCAGTGTCAGCAAAGGTGTGCCGCTTCTTTCTGGCCTTGTTGAGAATGCATCTCTATATTCAGCAAAAGTGTCTTGCTCTTCACAATATGACGATCGTTGGGCTATCGCAGAATTGAGAACTGCAAAGCTATTGTCACAAATTCAACCTAATGGGCACTCTGAAAAACGGAGGAAAGTTGTGGCTGATTATGTGAAAAGGCTTATTCATAGATGTTTTGATTGTGAGGTTTTCACTTTTGGTTCGGTGCCACTAAAAACATATCTTCCAGATGGGGACATTGACTTGACTGCATTCAGTAGACATCAACACCTCAGAGATAACTAGGAAAATGATGTGCAGTCCATTCTCAAAGATGAAGAAAGAAGAGAAGATGCAGAATTTTGTGTCAGAGAGGTGCAATATATACATGCTGAGGTGAAAATTGTCAAGTGCCTTGTGGAGAACATTGTTGTAGATGTCTCATTCAATCAACTTGGTGGGTTGTGCACCCTCTGTTTTCTTGAAGAGGTGGATCGTTTGATCAAAAGAGATCACTTATTTAAGCACAGTATTATTCTTGTCAAAGCCTGGTGCTACTATGAAAGTAGGTTGTTGGGTGCCCATCATGGCCTCATATCTGCTTATGCTTTGGAAGATTCACGCAGTGTTTTCGATCAGCTTCTGAACTGTGATGTAGTGTCATGAATTTCAACATATTCCAGATATGATCAGCATCTTACTGCGGGGTGCCCATGTTGCCGTCATCATCCTCACTGTTGATCTAGCTGTAAAGGCTTTACAAATTGCAGAGAATGCTCTATCTTGGAAAAGCGTCACACGTTGGCTTACTTTGGTTGGTTTTCAGGAGCTCTCAAACACGGCTGTGACTTTGCATTTACAGTTCATAAAGCACTTTGCATTTACAGTTGCTAAGGATTATAGGTACCACTTTCAGCATTTCAAGGTCACGCAAAAGATATCAGAGTTGGCTAATTCTTCCATTAGAAGACCTAGTTGGAATTATAAACTTTGCTGAAATTTGAATGCTGAGAGCAGCCTTGAACTGGTGCTGAATGTTGGACACATTTATGCGTTGATTGCTCAATGATTAAATTGAGAAAAAGCTCAGAATTGCTGCCTAACAAAACTAATTCCAGCAGAACTCTTCAAGTCTCTTCAAGCCTATGTGCCAAAGGCACAACTGTCATCATACACCTGAATGCAAAACAGTTTAAGAGTTACTTTAGATTTTTTTCTGAACTTGGACCTCATGTAATTTACTTGACAAGAAATATAGTGAACTTTGGCATCAAAAATTCGTTTTCTTCTTGTTAGTCTCTTTCCTTGCTATTTCTTGAACCCCGTGTTTTGCAGCTCTTACGTTCTTGAAAAGCCATCGAGTAGACAAAAGAACTTTTTGATATGGAGGACTATTCTCAATCCACATACAAAAGAATTTGTGCCGACTTCAGTTAGATCAATTTCTTGTGCTGTACTTATTTAATATCTTCCATACTACTTTACGAGGACCTCTTGAGACTTGTCTGAACCATCTCTCAGAGATGGACGCAAGTTGCTTCTTAGCAAGGACTTTCTGGAAGCATGTAGTCATGCATATGATGTCTTTCCCAAAGGAGAGAATGCACAGGCTCGAAGCTTTTTTGAAAAATATCTGAATGTGGTTGATCATCTCAGAATAAATAACAATTTAGGACGCAGTGTCAGCAAAGGTGTGCCGCTTCTTTCTGGCCTTGTTGAGAATGCATCTCTATATTCAGCAAAAGTGTCTTGCTCTTCACAATATGACGATCGTTGGGCTATCGCAGAATTGAGAACTGCAGAGCTATTGTCACGAATTCAACCTAATGGGCACTCTGAAAAACGGAGGAAAGCTGTGGCTGATTATGTGAAAAGGCTTATTCATAGATGTTTTGATTGCGAGGTTTTCACTTTTGGTTCGGTGCCACTAAAAACATATCTTCCAGATGGGGACATTGACTTGACTACATTCAGTAGACATCAACACCTCAAAGATAACTGGGCAAATGATGTGCAGTCCATTCTCAAAGATGAAGAAAGAAGAGAAGATGCAGAATTTTGTGTCAGAAAGGTGCAATATATACATGCTGAGGTGAAAATTGTCAAGTGCCTTGTGGAGAACATTGTTGTAGATGTCTCATTCAATCAACTTGGTGGGCTGTGCACCCTCTGTTTTCTTGAAGAGGTGGATCGTTTGATCAAAAGAGATCACTTATTTAAGCACAATATTATTCTTGTCAAAGCCTGGTGCTACTATGAAAGTAGGTTGTTGGGTGCCCATCATGGCCTCATATCTGCTTATGCTTTGGAAGATTCACGCAGTGTTTTCGATCAGCTTCTGAACTGTGATGCAGTGTCATGAATTTCAGCATATTCCAGATATGATTAGCATCTTACTGCGGGGTGCCCATTTTGTCGTCATCATCCTCACTGAATTTCTGTTGATCTAGCTGTAAAGGCTTTACAAATTGCACATAGGTTGGGCAGTGGGACAGGATGATGCTGATGGAAATAGATATGCAATCCGATTTGGAGCTAAAGTTCTTAATGAGCGGCAGAGGAGATATCCGCAGATTAAAAGAGAGTTGTGGGGAGTAGTCACTGCACTCAAGTGTGATAAAGGGTATTTTATTGGAGTTTTAGTTGTTGTGGAAACAGATTGTTTGCCTTTGCTTGGCATGATTACTAGCTTCTCGACTCCAGATATAGCGATGCTTCGGTGGATTGCCTATATCAAATCATTGAATCCAGAATTTTGACACATAGCAGGGAAAGATAATCCAGTTTGCTGATATGCTATCTAGAGCAAGATATGAGGATGAGGAGTCAATGCTTGCAGAAGATGATGAGACAGAGTTTGCAGCTTCTGTCCTTGTTCATGATTGTCATGTATCTACTGTTGAAGCCTTTATTGAAGAACTTTATGTTGACGAGTGGCTGCAAATTGGACAGTATCTAAGTTCATTGACTCGAAGAGCTGATTGGACAGATGATGAATTCAAGAAAATCAGAAGGAAGGCTTATGGGTATTTCTTGAAAGATGGTTTTCTTTGGAAGCATCCAAAGAAGAGAGGCGGCCTACCCTTGAGAGTAGTTTGTGAGGTAGCGATGCAGATACAGATTATGCGAGAGTTTCATGAGAGCTCATGGGCTGGTCATAGAGGTGTGTGGGCTACCTATGAGAAAATCTAAGAAAGATACTGGTGGAAAGGGATGCATAAAGATGTTTCTCACTTTGTGGAGACTTGCAGGGACTATCAGCTTTACTCTTTAGTGTGGCATCGTGATGAGTTGCATCCGACCTATCCACTATGTATGCATTATAAGTGGGTGGTAGACTTGGTTACTTTGCCAGTGGGACTTTGGCAGATGAGATATCTTGTCTTGGCTAGGGAGGATCTTACAAACTATGTTGAAGGCAGATCTTTGCGGACAAAGCCACCACTACAGTATGTAAATTCTTGTTGGAAGAAATATTTTGCAGGTATGGATGTATAGGCAAGATTACAGCTGATCGTGGAGAGCTAGATGCAGACGAAGCTAGAGAATTTTTCTCACGGCTTGGGATTAAGTTGGCTCTTACTACTACCTATAATCTAGAGGGAAATGGCAAGAGAGAAAGAGGACATCCGCCGATAGTTAAAGCATTGGCAAAAGCTTGTAGAGGTCGGATTGGAGAATGGCCGAGATTACTACCTTTTGCATTGTGGGCAGATCGCTCTACACATAGCGTGACTACTGGATATATGCCTGCAGAGTTGATGTATGGGCAAAAACCTTTCATGCCTACAGAAATATGTGCTCTCACATGGAGTGTTCTTCCATGGCATGAGAATTTATCAAGGGAGGAGCTTCTGGCTCTTCGGATTCGTCAACTAGACAGAAGAACAGAAGATGTGCAGCTAGCAGTTGATCGTTTGAGGGCAGCCCGACTCAGAAACAAGGACAGATTTGATTTGAGGCATCGCTTGAGGCCTAGAGCCATAAAAGAAGGAGATTGGATTCTAGTCTACGACAGTAGTCTAGAGAATCAGCATAGTAGCATGAGAAAAATGGTTCAAAGATGGTTTGGACCGTATGAGGTGAAACAGGTTTTTGACAATGGTACCTATGAGTTGGCTGAATTAGATGGAACAGTATTGAGGGTGCCCATTGTTGCTAGAAAATGGGTCAAGATTTTCAAGAGAAGAGAAGATGAAGAATATTCACTTGAAGCATTGGTAGAAGAAGAGCAGGTAGAAGAAAGTCAAGCAGAAGAAGCAGAGAATATGGATGATGAAGCTGATGGAGAAACAAGTCTACTAGAAACTGATGAAGGACTCGACCTGTTTGTGGACTTTAATGATCTTGGATAGTTGGCTCATCCGGAGGATGCACAGGTTTAGAGGGGGTGGATGTCGTGCTGCTGCGCATCCGAGCCGTATACACCTCCATTTATTTTTGTTGTGCATTTGTGTTATTTTTTCACGTGTGATTCATTGTGTGTGATTGATGCATTACGATAATCCATCCTTTTAGTACCCGCATCCAATGTATATATTCCGCTAGTGTGTGTGTGTGTTTCTGTTTGTATGCATGATGTGGGTGTGTTAGAAAAAAAAATATGAAAAACTGATGCCAAAGGACATTATCAAGCTGATAATTTCAATGATGATCTCTAATAAAAATGTAGGGAATTGTGGAATCAAAGGAAGCTTTGTTGAAGCCGACATTTAAGCTATGAAGATAGAGGTTACACGAGAACAAGGTGGACATAATATGCGGGACAAATCATTTTTGAAGAAGATACATTATCACTACATGCCATGGAGAAGAAGGGTTCATATGCCTTTGCCTTTGATGGGAGGAATCTCCGCAGCTGTCTCAAAGACTACATCCCCATAGAACGTGTCAATCCAGCAAATTCTAGAATTTACCAATTAAAAAGAAGGTTCACGAGAACAATATCCACATGTCTTGGTAAGAGATTTGACAGATGAGGTTCATGGCTTGAGAAAGGAATTAATCCTCAACAAAAAGATCTGGTCACCTTTTAAAGTTAGTTATGGTGTTGAAGACAAAATTAAATGTGGACTTTCCACATGGCACACACAGTCAACAGAGAGTGAGCTCAAGGAGTTCACTTCTGTGTTACAAGCAATCCAATCAAATATTGGTTCAGAATTTTGGGATGTTAAGCAAAAAGGAGATATAGCGACTTGCCCTGTTTTGAGGGAAATCCGCTATAACTGGTGTACTCTCTTTCAAGGGTACTGGGAATCTAATATGGGAGCTGGCTGCTGAATTTTTCGGAGGGAAAAATCGGAGAAGAAAGTAGGTTGTCAGGGGTGATGTTTTCGAGGAGAAGAGGGCTTCTGCAGACATGGATGTGGGACTGAAAAGCCATCGAGTAGACAAAAGAACTTTTTGATATGGAGGACTGTTCTCAATCCACATACAAAAGAATTTGTGCCGACTTCAGTTAGATCAATTTCTTGTGCTGTACTTATTTAATATCTTCCATACTACTTTACGAGGACCTCTTGAGACTTGTCTGCTGAACCACCTCTCAGAGATGGACACAAGTTGCTTCTTAGCAAGGACTTTCTAGAAGCATGTAGTCATGCATATGGTGTCTTTCCTAAAGGAGAGAATGCACAGGCTCGAAGCTTTTCTAAAAAATATCTGAATGTGGTTGATCTTCTCAGAATAAATAACAATTTAGGACGCAGTGTCAGCAAAGGTGTGCCGCTTCTTTCTGGCCTTGTTGAGAATGCATCTCTATATTTAGCAAAAGTGTCTTGCTCTTCACAATATGACGATCGTTGGGCTATCGCAGAATTGAGAACTGCAGAGCTATTGTCACGAATTCAACCTAATGGGCACTCTGAAAAACGGAGGAAAGCTATGGCTGATTATGTGAAACGGCTTATTCATAGATGTTTTGATTGCGAGGTTTTCACTTTTGGTTCGGTGCCACTAAAAACATATCTTCCAGATGGGGACATTGACTTGACTGCATTTAGTAGACATCAACACCTCAGAGATAACTGGGCAAATGATGTGTAGTCCATTCTCAAAGATGAAGAAAGAAGAGAAGATGCAGAATTTTGTGTCAGAAATGTGCAATATATACATGCTGAGGTGAAAATTGTCAAGTGCCTTGTGGAGAACATTGTTGTAGATGTCTCATTCAATCAACTTGGTGGGCTGTGCACCCTCTGTTTTCTTGAAGAGGTGGATCGTTTGATCAAAAGAGATCACTTATTTAAGCACAGTATTATTCTTGTCAAAGCCTGGTGCTACTATGAAAGTAGGTTGTTGGGTGCCCATCATGGCCTCATATCTGCTTATGCTTTGGAAGATTCACGCAGTGTTTTCGATCAGCTTCTGAACTATGATGCAGTGTCATGAATTTCAGCATATTCCAGATATGATCAGCATCTTACTGCGGGGTGCCCATGTTGTCGTCATCATCCTCACTGAATTTCTGTTGATCTAGCTGTAAAGGCTTTACAAATTGCAGAGAATGCTCTATCTTGGAAAAGTGTCACATGTTGGCTTACTTTGGTTGGTTTTGAGGAGCTCTCAAACACGGCGGTGAATTTGCATTTACAGTTCATAAAGCATGTGTCATCCCATGAGCATGTGGTAATAACAGAATCGTTGCTAAGGATTATAGGTATCACTTTCAGCATTTCAAGGTCACGCAAAAGATATCAGAGTTGGCTGATTCTTCCATTAGAAGATCTAGTTGGAATTATAAACTTTGCTGAAATTTGAATGCTGAGAGCAGCCTTGAACTGGTGCTGAATGTTGGATAGATTTATGGGTTGATTGCTCAATGATTAAATTGAGAAAAAGCTAAGAATTGCTGCCCAGCAAAACTAATTCCAGCAGAACTCTTCAAGTCTCTTCAAGCCTATGTGCCAAAGGCACAACTGTCATCATACACCTGAATGCAAAACAATTTATGAGTTACTTCAGATTTTTGTCTGAACTTGGACCTCATGTAATTTACTTGACAAGAAATATAGTGAACTTTGGCATAAAAAATTTGTTTTCTTCTTGTTAGTCTCTTTCCTTGCTATTTCTTGAACCCCGTGTTCTGCAGCTCTTGCATGAACTCTACGACACCGCGAGGCGAATGGCTCCCAAGAAGAAAGTCGTGGGAAGCGTAGGCGCCCCAAGCTACTGGTAATGGAGAGGCGAGCGTAGCAAGCAATGCAACAAACACGAATCAAACCTAGCTTTTAAGCTTTAAAATTAATTAGGTATTATTTCTCGTGGAAAAGATGAAATGGGTTGCGACGTGCATGGAACAAGAACGAGTGTTAGGGTTTTGTTTACTCTAAGTACTAAGTTGCATGTGCAAAATGGTAGAGTTGGAATTTGCATAAGATTTTATGCATGAAATGATAGCTTTTACTCACATAAAATGATAAGGTTATCGCCTTACTTCACATAAAATGATAGCTTTTTAACTAGTTCAGTGCATGAATAGTCATTTACAATTCACATTTTGCAATCATGGTTAAAAGAAACACATGAAATGTTAATTTCTGTTCATGAGATGCACTTGGATCGTTAGACAAAACCCTAGACTTTCATATACGCAAGTCACTTGTGATCCTGTGCATTAGAAATAAGTACTCATTGCCAGAAATAAAGAGAGATAAAGGTCGTTTAGGAGGTACAACTATACTAAAACGCACAATGTGCACGATGGTTAAGGCTGATTGGGAAATCCTGCATAGAACCGCACTAACAGAATTAGGAGGATCATATGTATCTAGACTACATCTTGAAAGTCTAAACAAAGAATCATGTGTTGCCATGTGTGTCAACTGAGATTGGTTGGAATTAGTGATTAAAAGACCCTTGGTTGGGTTGCGAATAAGGCATGTCCGTTGCCTTGACTAACCAGCTAATGCTTGAGTTAGGGACTAAGATACCCTAAGGTCAAACCCAAGGGAAAAGGGCAAGTATAAGTCAACTTACCAAGACCATTTGCTTGCGTATCTTGTTTGAAATTATTGGGATCTTGCCAAGTCATGGAAGACCCGCGATCGGATGCCGGGAGCATCCGGGAAAAAAGGAGTCACACCTTGGCAGTCGGTAGTGCAAATGACCCCCGAAATTTTCGTGCTTGTACTTAGGTACATTATTTGATCTCTTTGATCAAGGAACTAATTCAAGGAAAACACTTAATGCTTCAAGTTGAAAGCCTGGAGGGAGAGCCAAGAACAGTTACCTCTGACTTTCTGCCTGGCCCTATCTAAGAGGGTTGTTAGCCGCGCCGGGTATATGGACCTAACCCACTGCGAGAGGTCTCTCCGTGTGTGCTACTTGGAGCAGGAGGACACTTGGGTGCCAGGGGAGGCTCTGGCTATAAATCCCTTACCTTCGGATCCCGCACAAGAGGCCAACGTGACTCAAGATGGGATCTCAAGGCCCGTGTACTAGTCAACGGCGGGCAAAACTTGGAGCAACAATCCTGTAGATTGCTGGGATAGCCTTTGGGCGTGATATTGGATGTACTCCAAGACTTTTTTATATATAAAGAGCAGTTATTGGAGAAAAAGAAACTTGCTTGGCATTGTTTTTGTGTCAGTGCCTAAGTTACGTGAAGGAACCGTGATTAATTTGTTAAATTAAGGAAGCTAATTTTGCATGCCAAACGTAATGTGTTAGGAAATTAGATAACTAAAGCAAACTGAGGATGAGATAATAAGACAATGAAGACATAGTATCAGTAGATGTAGAATTTTTGGTTTATTCTATTTTAGGGGAAAGGAATGGGACTATGCCGTATGGCTGAGAGGTTGACCTTCACATCCCTCTCATTTCCCATTCTCCATGAACCAAGTGCAGCATGAATTTGCTTCGACTCTATTGTTCCTACGCAAACTGGTACATCTGGAGCTCGTCGCTACTAGCTCCTTCCTAGAGACTTTGCTGATAGGAAAGGAACCGTGACCTTAGGTCGATCCCAAGTGGGAACGGTTGGACACTTCCGCTTGGGGCAGACTCGGGAAGACCTAGATCACAAACCCTATGTCATTCCCTACGAGTGCCAGGCGGAGCCTTCTAGACACTCCTCTCGATGGGCTGCTAAGACGTGTCCCACAAGCGGACAAGCAGGCACGTTACAATTGGTATCAGAGCGAACCAACGGGATCTAAGATTTACAAAGGAACTTAATGGAGGAAAGTAAAGGGAATAAGGGGACAGCCAGGGGAAGGTGAGTGGAATAGAGCAGTGTTTTTTGTTGAAAACATTTCCTTACTCACTTATGGATGCTGGGTTGTAGAGTCACAAAGCATGGAAGAAATTCTTGGTGTTCCAGGTTATGTTTATGACTGCAATGCATGCTTTGGATTATCAACAGAGACTAGGCATGATGAATATTCTAGACCACATCTACAATCCTTCACCCCTGTATACAGAACGGAGGTGGACGGGAGAATCAGGAATATACTACATAGCAGCCCACCGACTTGCGTACCTTCAGACCAACTTGAAGAGAATCAAGTGGATGGAGGATTTAAAGATCATGAAGCTGTTCATCTTTATCGAAGCTCACGCAAATGCAACCGTGCATGTTGGCAGTCGGCAAGTCAAGTAGAGCAAGTATGTGTATGAAGAAGTGACTCGGGTGATCCCTACCGACAGAATCAAAGTGCGAGGGTGCTATGAGAAGAACGGGTATCAAAGGAAGGGATATCCCAAGCTTCCTATGAATTATCAATTCCTAAAAATCCATGACCCCACTCCATATTATTACTCAGTCCCTATAACCGATTGTAACACAATCCTATTTTCCCTAAACTGATGTACCAATCAGATTGTTCTACTTTCCCAAAATAAATGTACTCAAAGGGCTATGCCCTCATGAATGAATAAGACTTCTTACTATTGTTTATCCTGATTGTAGATATTGGCAAAGGAGTTAAGTGATTAGGTCACTTGGCTAAAAGCTGTGCTGGTCATATTAACGTAATATGGGAAATGGTTGATAAGTTTTTAACATAAAGAATCTTATTGCCCAGGTGCAACCCCAAGTGCAGGTCTTGGCCACATTAGTGCAGACCAAGCCAAGGAACAATAGGACTTGGCCTTACAGGGATCAAAACAAGGGAATGCATAGGGCTCAGACTAAGAGAGTGCAGGGTCAGAATCAGGAACAAAGGAAGAAAGTTAGGACGAACACTGTCAACAACTTTGTTCCTATACAAGGTAATGACTGCAATCTATGTTTCTTCCATTGCAACGAGCCCGAACACTTCAAGAAGCAGTGTCCCAAGCTTGGCAGAGGACATCGCCAAGGGCCATTCCAAGGAGCCGCCCATGGCCAAGGAGCCACCGTCATGGCCAGAGGGAGAACCTCCAGTGCTGCCAACAAGGAGCTGGGTGATGAAAAAGATCCATCCATGGATGCTAACATTGAGAGGGCAATGGTTCACGCCACTCTTCATAAGAAGGGTCCAAATCGCCAATTCTCAGTGATCCAAACTCCATCAGATTACGAAGGGAAAAGCTTCAAAACCCTAATTGATTATGGCAGTACACATTCCTTCATTTCACCGATCTATGCAAAAAGGCTAGGGATAGCCACAATAGACACATCTACTTTACTTCTAGCAGTACACATTCCTTCATTTCATCGATCTGTGCAAAAAGACTAGGGATAGCCACAATAGACGCACCTACTTTACTTGTGGAATTCGCAAATGGTCGTGAGATCTCTTGTACTAGGAAAACTGCTAAGGTGAAATTCCTGTTGGGTGGGAAGCCAACTTTGGTGAGATTCATGGTAATGAACCTAGGTGTCCACGAATGTTTGCTCGGAATGGATTGGCTAATACCCAATGATGCCCATATCCACTATGGAAAGGGCCAAGTCTCCCTTCGAAATTCTTAAGGGGAACTAGTTACAACTCAAGAAGTGTAATATTTCCTGCTAAAGAAATATATTACGTACTCATGAGTCTCACGCAAGGACAATGCCAGCATTGAATATACGGATAGTGCGACCTTTTACTCGACGTATCCTTGGAAAAAACGAGACCAAGAGTTTAAAGAAACCCGCATTCTTCATAAGAACCTCCTCTTAGGAGGCCAAAAGGATAATTTTTGGAAATATGACAAATTTTTTTATCCCCTCTTTCCCCCAGCCGACGGTCATGCTGGAGGAGAGGGAGGGGAGGTGCGATGACTGAGCACCGCATTGGATGCCATGGGGAAGGTGAATGCCATGCAAATGGCCGCGTGGGGGGAGGGAGGTCCTCCTCCCTTCACCCTATAAAAACCCCCTGTGGGGGGGGAGGGGGGGGGGTGAGTAAGGGAGGGGTAGAATGAGATGCTGCCCAAGCCAAGGAAGGAAGAGATTGAGAAGAGCCGGGATGCTGCCGTTGAGAGGGAGATTAAAGCCGCTAGTTTTTGCTGCTTCCATGCCACCGCCTGAAGCTGTTGAGGCCGCGCCCAGCGCCATCCACATTCCTGCCCCCTACAAGCCCTCGTAATTAGTCATCTCCTCTTCCACCACGTGGGATCTCCACAACGTCCCCAGAAGCTTTAGAAGCTTCTTAGGAAGCTTCTAAAGCCCCCTAAGGAAGCCCCCTTTCTCGTGGGCTTCCACAAGCCTTCTCTAAGTGGGTTTTGTATCCCCCCCCCACCAAGATTTAAGCACCCATTCCCTCGCAAGTTCCACATAAGTCCTCTTCTTCTTGCAATTCCTAGCCAAGTCCCCTTTATCCTCAAAATTTCCACCTTAGTCCCTTCTTCTTGAAATTCCCACCCAAGTCCCTTAAAGTTCCGGGAAGTAAACATTTTTTCCCCTTTTAGCATTTCACAAAGCCCATTTAAAACTACCTCCCTTGGACTTCCATGAGCCTTCCAAATTGTTCCTTATAACCCTAGTCTCCTTTTAAAAGCCTTCCCTCTCAAATCCATTCCCTACTTCGTGGAGGCAACCTTTAAGGCCTTCTAAAGCCGGTTCCGAAAGACGGAGAAATTAATCAAGGAAGCCAAATCACAAAGGAAGTTTCGCGTGCGAAGGAGACGGCCAATATCATAAATCTTCATCCAAGACAAAAAGGTCGAATTCGCGATGGCTCCTAAGAAGGCACAAGGTGCAAACACAGGAGGATCATCTCCTAGCATCCATATGGACATTTCACCACAAGTCCAGGTTTTCTTCCTTATTTTGTTTACATCGTAATATTTCAATTGTGCATGATTCATTTACGAAAATTAGGATGCACTTTTTCGATTGAAATACCTTGGTTAAATTAAAGGAAATAACTTCGATCAAAGAATTAGTCATTTGTATTAAATGAATGAAAAAGAAGAGCATAAGATCTCTATGCATTCCTAGCAAGTGGTTTTTATGCATTGCAAAGTAATGAACTTAGATTAACTAATGCCCATCTTTACAAGTTGAAATAATGATATTACACTTCAATTATGCATGGAAAGAATAAATCACATGTCACATTATTAGGCATCTTTCCTTTGAAATGATTCATTAAAAGAAGGTTGCTAATCATCCGTAGGAATTTGCAAGGCGTGGAAAATGGTTCTTAAGGTGCGTGAAGTAGATTAAACCCTAGTCAATTGGCTTAAATCTCAATCGACTATGTAAATAGTTACGAAAGGTTGTGTAATGCTCATTCAGCGTACGATTATCTCATTTAGAAAAGAAGTTAGAAAAAGGTTGCATGGTTCGTAGCATGAATCTTGAATGCATGTTATTAAAGGATCAATTGGAATTATGCCATAACTTAACATATGCCTTGATCTTAACCAAAAAAAGTTAGGGTTTGTAAATCAACTCATACGTAAGCAATGAATCATATGGTTACGAAAATGGTATCGTAAATAGCTTCAAGAGTAGACAAGTAAATTGGTTTAACCTAAACACCTAAACCCCGAGGGACTCATTAGGAATGGTTAAATTGATGCAACATATCCCAAGTGCTAACTAGGATTTAGCACGTTGAGGACGTGACCTAATCGCTCTTGTTGCCAAAGCTGAAACTCTTATACCTAAAGACTTGCCCACATTCACGAATTGTAGGGACAATAGGACGTACTTGCGAGAGACGATCTAGGGTTTTTACCCTAAGGATCACTCGCTAAAAGGATGAAATTTGATTTGAATTTGGAACCCTAGGACCGACAATGTCGGCCTAATGCAATTAGGAACAGATTGTTATGAAGACACCCTAACCCTGTTTCATATCTAATCATGATTTTGTGATTAGAAGACGCCCTTCGATGGGTAGAATAGTCCCATGGTTTTTTATGCGACACTTGTGCAACAAGTTGCGGAGTCGCATGATCTGGTGATTTGATCACAAGGGAATGGCCAATTCCTCTGAATGAGATTGGCAGATTCTTACGCAAGTTATCTTGCAAGAGGATGAATAATTGTCTTGATATAGTATCTTTCTTGGGTAAAGTGACCAAGATACGGGGATTAGATATTTGCTTGGAAGAAAAAGACCAATCAGTAAATTGGAATAACATATTTACTAGTAATAGAACTTAAGGTATTGGTTAAGTTAGGTTAATAGGGTATGGCCCTAACCCAAGGATATAAGGGTTAACAAACAAACCCTTGGGAATATTGCCAAGTCGCAATCGATCCCAAATTGAGTGCTAGATGCATTCGAAAAGAAGGATTCACTCCTTAGCAGTTGGCCAAATAATGACCACTGGAAATGATTGTGCTTGTAACAGTTTAGAGAGCATTGTTTGCTTTGTTTGCTCAAGGAATTAATGGATGAAAATATATCTAATGCTTCAGGTTGAATGCCTGAAGGGAGGGGCAGCCTCAATTACCCCCAACTGCCTGCCTGACCCTAATCAAGGGGGTTGTTAACTGTGCCGGCAAGGTGGACCGAACCTGCCGCGAGAGGTCTCTCCATTGAGCGCTGCTTGGAGCAGGAGGACGCTTGGGTGCCAGGGAGCTCTGGCCGTAAATCCCTCGCCTTCCGGGCCCTGCAGCACAAGAGGCCAACGTGACTCGAGATTGGATCTCGAGGCCCGCATACTAGTCTATAGGCGAAATCTTGGATTAGTAATCTGTGTGGATTGCTGGATAGCCTTCGGACGGATTATGGATAAGCCTACAGGCTGGACTTTATAAATGTATTTCAAAGATAAATATGATAAGCTGTGGAAAAGAAACTTGTTTGACATTGTTTTTTTATGTCAAGTGCTATGATTATGTGAAGGAACCAGTGCCTAACGCGCTAATTAAGGAAGCTGATTGATGCATGTCCAACTAAATGTGGTAGGTAATTAAATAACTAAAACAACCTGAGGAAAGTGCGGTGGATGAGGCATGGGTCCGTCCTACGGATGGGTGGTCCCGGTTGGCCGGAAACTTTTCTCAATCATGATGGACAGCTAGAAGATCGTTCAAAGGACACGAACAGCAAGGGCGCTGACCTAGAGTCTAAGTTATAATAATCCCGATTTATGTTGTTTTAGGGGAACGGAATGGGACTATGCCTTATGGCAGAGAGGTCGAGCCTTGCATCCCTCTCGTTTCCCATTCTCCTTGAACCAAGTGTAGCGTGAATCCGCTTCGACCCTGGCGTTTCTGCATAAAGTAGTTCACTTGGGGTTCAACGCTAGTTGCCGTTTAGGAAATGACCATTCGGGAAAACCCTGATTCAGGTCGGTCCTAAGTGGGAATGGCCAGAATACTTCCGCTACGTGGTAGACACGAAAAGTCCTAAATCACAAACCCCGTAACATTCCACGGGAGTGCCGCATGGAGCTTTCTAGATATCCTTTCCAATGGACTGCTAGGATGTGTCCTGAAGATAACAGGTGAACACGTTACAAGGAGAGGCTGGTAAGCCAAAAATACAGTTGGAAAAAGCAACACGGATAATAAAAGGAGTTAGAAAGGGCCTATGTGTCTATTTGATTAAACTGAATAAGCTAGATTAGAATCAGAAATCTAGGGAAGAACCTTTGTGGTTAAAGGAATACGCAAACATATTTCTTGAGGAGCTGACAGAACTTCCTCCTCAAAGGGAAGTCGACCACGAAATCAAGCTGGCGCCAGGAGCTGCACCAGTCGCAAAGAGGCCATATAGGATATCCATCCCGGAAGCTATTGAACTGAAAGAGCAACTCAAGCAACTGTTAGACCAAGGCTACATTCATCCTAGTAGCTCACCATGGGGAGCTCCGGTACTATTCCAGAGAAAGAAAGATGGAAGGCTTCGGCTATGCATTGACTACAGAGGGTTGAATCAATCAACCATTTTTATAAAAAAAACCCATTCCAAGAATAGATGAATTACTTGACCATCTTCAAGGTGCGAAGATCTTCTCTAAGATAGATCTCAGATCTAGATATTATCAGATAGGGATCAAGGAAGAAGATATCCCGAAGACCGCATTCGATACAAGGTATGGACACTTTGAATTCCTAGTGATGTCATTTGGGCTGACAAATGTTCCTACTACCTTCAACATGTTAACGCAAGATATCTTTAGGCCCTATCTTGATGACTTCGTACTCGTCTTCTTTGACGATACCCTGGTCTACTCTAGACAGGGAAAAGATCATGAACCCCAGCTTCGCATTGTTCTTGAAACGATGAGAGCACACAAGATTTATGCCAAGAAGAAGAAGTGTGCATTCTTCAAGTGACAGATTGAATATCTGGGATTCATTGTATCAATGGAAGGAATTTCAGTAGATCCAGCCAAGGTCAGTGACGTTCTAGAATGGCCAACACCAACTTCTGTCAAAGAAATACGTAGCTTTCTTGGATTGACAGGATGGTACAGGATCTTCATCAAAGATTATGCTTTGATTGCAGCGCCTCTAATTGATCTACTAAAGAAGCAAGTAGCAATTGTATGGTCACCTACCGAACAGACCAGCTTTGACAAGCTAAAGCAAAGCCTAGTATGAACACCCATCCTGAAACTTCCCGATCTTAGTAAGGAGTTTGAGGTGGTAACTGATGCTAGCGCACTTGCCTTAGGATGTGTGATTATGCAAGAAGGTCATCTCGTAGCATATTCTTCAAGAAAATTGAAGAGCCATGAAAGGAATTATGCTACCCATGATCTGGAGTTGTTGGCTGTTATCCATGCTCTCAAACTTTGGAGACATTTCTTGCTAGGAATGAGCTCAACATGAGGCAACATCGATGGATCGAAGTGCTAGAAGAATATGACTTTGAAATCAACTACAGGCCTAGAAAAGAGAATGTAGTTGCCGATGCACTCATTCGCAAGGCATTTCTAAACTCTCTTATTTTGTAGGATCCATCAACAGCAAGATCTCTAGCCACAAAGATATCAATGCCAAACAACCCAATTCTTGAGCTAGCTAGAGAAGAGGCATGTCATGACCTAGTCTATTAGAAATTGCTAAAGACAAAGTATCAAGAATTCTCTGTTTAGTGGTGGACTTGTCTACTTTTGTTTTTGGACAAGATTATGTATCCCTGCAAGCCAAAATCTCAAGCAGAAGATACTTTGGGAAGCCCATGACTCCCCTTTCTCAGGACATCCTGGCTATGCCAAGACCCTTAATGTGGTTAGGAAGAGCTATTATTGGGATAGGCTCAAAGGTGACGTTCTCAAATATGTCACAGAATGTTTGTCTTGTCAACGCATTAAGACAAAACATATCAGAATGCTGGGGAAATTGCAACCACTTGACATTCCCCAAATGAAATGGGAATTCATTAGTATGGACTTCATTGTTGGCCTACCCCAAGTTCAGGGAGGATACAACTCTATTATAGTTGTAGTAGATATGCTCACCAAGGTTGCACAACTCATCCCTGTCAAGACAAGCTATAAAGCCTCAGATATCGCAAGATTATTCATCAAGGTTATATTCAAACTGCATGGGTTACCCAGAAGAATCATTAGTGATCGTGACTCTCTCTTCACATCACACTTCTGGAGGGCTATCTTCTGGTTGATTTTGCCTACAATGCTTCTTACCAACAAAATATTCAGATGACCCCTTTTCAAGCATTGTATGGGCATGATTGTCGTACTCCTTTGAGCTTCTTGGATCCAACCTTGAGGAGAGAAGCTTCGAGGCAGATGCTGGAAGACATGGATGACCAAATCAAATCAATAAGACAAGACATCCAAGCCACCAAGGATAGACAGAAGGCTTATGCGGACTTGAAATGGCAAGACCGATCCTTTGTTGAAGGTGATATGGTCTTCATCCGCATACGCCCTAACATTGTCCTTAGGAGAGTACAAAAAGCTAAGTCCAAGGTATTGTGGACCTTATAAGATCACTAAGTGCCTAGGACCTAATGCTTACAGACTACAGCTGCCCGCAACCCTAAAGGTTCATAATGTATTCCACGTTAGCCTATTTAAAAAGTATCTACCTAATCCGAATCATTTACTTGATGATTAGCAAATTATAATGCCTAGCCAAGGAGTCCTCGGCTTGATAGAGTCCTAGATGTCGGACAGAGGCATTTCAGGTCAAGGACCTTGAGAGAATACCTCGTCCAGTGGAAAGATTATTCCGAAGAGGATGCCACCTGGATGGACGAAGATACTCTCAACCAACAATACCCCCAAGTCCTCTCGAGATGAGGGCATCTCGATTCCTCTAAGGGGGAGAGGATGTAACATCTCATAGGACCCCCTGTAATTTCAAAAAAGACGGAAAAAAAAACTATTACCTTTAGTACAATTTTTTTTACTCCCCCCTCTCTCCTCGCCGACAGCACGTCGGGGAGAGAGAGAGAGGGAGTGAAGGTGCTGGGGGGCATGCAGCCCCCAGGTGGGAGGGGTGGCCATACCTCCTCCCCTCCCTAGGCAGAGAGATGAGTCTAGATACGTTGCCACCCTCCCCCGCCAGTTGCTACGCAGGGCCCCGAGCCTCCGATTGGAGTTCTCTCCCCCCATAGGGCTCTCGGCTGAAGCCACCCCACCCCACCGGGACGATGGCGCTACACCACCCCCTGGGGGTCTTCCGAACGTAGTCTCTCCCCCCCGACCTGCTGCACTAGCAGCCTCTCGTCGACGTGCTAATGACTCAGCCCATTCTCCCTGGTGATAGCTGGTAGCAGACGGAGGCTACACCCCCCCTTTCCTTACGTCACCCCCCTCTGAGCACCCGCCATGCTGTTGAAACGGCCCTGGGCCACGACCATAACCACCCCCCCTCTAATCACCAACTGCGCGGGGCCCCGTGAGGAAGAGTAAGAAGAAGGGAAGTAGAGGGAGAGAAGGAGAAGAAGAGAAGGAGTAGGAAAGAAGTAGAGTGAAGAGAAGAAGAGGGAGAGAAATAAAGGAGTGGGAGAGAGAAGAGAAGAAGGGGGAGAGAAGGAGAAGGAGAGAAAAAGAAGGAGTGAGGGGAGAGGGAATAAGAGGGAGAGAAGGAGAAGAAGAAGGAGTGGGAGAAAGAAGGAGAAGTGGGAGAGAGAAGGGAAGAAGAGGGAGAGAAGGAGGAGAGAAGAGAAAGAAGGAAGGAGAGAGAGAAGAGGAGGAAGGGGGAGAGAGAAGGAGAAGGAGAGAAGAAGAAGGAATGGAAGAGAAAAGGGAAGAGGGAGACAGAAGAAGAAGGTGAGAAGAGAAAGAAGGAGGAGAGAGAGAAGGGGAGGCAGAGGGAGAGAGGTAGAGGAGAAAGAAGAAGAGGTAGAAAGAAGTAGTAGAAGAAGAAGAAGAAGAGTAGAAGGAGAAAAGAAGGAAGAGAAAGAGAAAGAGAGGAAAGGAGCGGAAGTAGAAAAGAAGTGGGAGAGGGAAAAGGAGAAGAAGAGAGGGAGAGAGAGAGGGAGAGTAAGAGAATAAGTGAAGAGAAGAAGAAGAGAGAGAGGGGGAAAGAAGGAAGGAGAGGGAGTGTGAGTCAGTAAGTAGCCGCAACAAGCCACACCCAAACTACTCCCTCGGCAAAGGATCCCATCCAGCGATCTTTCCTACCCAAACGCATCAACCCGAAACTCGTTAAGGTCCGACCTGCCCAATCTCCACGAGGCAAATGGCTCCTAAGAAGAAAGTCGCGGGAAGCGTAGGCGCCCAAGCTACTGGTAATGTTAGAGAGGCGAGCGGAGTAACCAACGCAATAAACACTAATCAAACCCTGGTTTTAAGCTTTAAAATTAATTAGGTATTATTTCTCATGGAAAAGATGAAATGGGTTGCGACGTGCATGGAACAAGAACGAGTCTTAGGGTTCTATTTACTCTAAGTACGAAGTTGCATGCGCGAAACGGTAGAATTGGAACTTGCATAAGATTTTATGCATGAAATGGTAGCTTTTACTCACATAAAATGATAAGGTTATTGCCTTCACATAAAATGATAGTTTTTTAACCAGTTTCATGCATGAATAGTCATTTAGAATTCACGTTTCGCAATCATGGTTTAAAAAAACACACGAAATGTTGATTTCTATTCATGACATGCACTTGCATCGTTAGACAAAACCCTAGACTTTCATATACACAAGTCACTTGTGATCCGGTGCATTAGAAATAAGTACTCGTTGTCAGAAATAAAGAGAGATAAAGGTCGTTTAGGAGGTACAACTATACTAAAACACACAATGTGCACGATGGTTAAGGTTGATTGGGAAATCCTGCATAAAACTGCACTAAGAGAATTGGAAGGATCACATGCATCTAGACTGCATCTTGAAAGTCTAAACGAAGAATCATATGTTGCCATGTGTGTTAACTGAGCTTGGATGGAATTAGAGATTGAAAGACCCTTGGTTGGGTTGCAAATAAGGCATGTCCGTTGCCTTGACTGACTAGCTATTGCTTGAGTTAGGGACTAAGATACCCTAAGGTAAAACCCAAGGGAAAAGGGAAAGTATAAGTCAACTTACCAGGACCATTTGCTTGTGTATCTTGTTTGAAATTATTGGGATGTCGCCAAGTCGCGGAAGACCCACAATCAGATGCCGGGAGCATCCAAGAAAAAAGGAGTCACACCTTGGCAGTCGGTAGTGCAAACGACCCCCGAAATGTTCATGCTTGTACTTAGGTACATTATTTGATCTCTTTGCTCAAGGAACTAATTCAAGGAAAACACTTAATGCTTCAGGTTGAAAGCCTGGAGGGAGAGGCAAGAACAGTTACCTCCGACTATCTACCTGGCCCTATCCAAGGGGGTTGTTAGCCGCACCGGGTATATGGACCTAACCCGCCATGAGAGGTCTCTCCGTGGGTGCTACTTGGAGCACGAGGACGCTTGCGTGCCAGGGGAGGCTCTGGCTGTAAATCCCTTTCCTCTGGATCCCGCACAAGAGGCCAACATGACTCGAGATGGGATCTCAAGGCCCGTGTACTAGTCAACGGGCGGAACTTGGAGCAGCAATCCTATAGATTGCTAGGATAGCCTTCGGGCGTGATATTGGATGTACTCCAAGACTTTTTTATAAATAAAGAGCAGTTATTGGAGAAAAAGGAACTTGCTTGGCATTGTTTTTGTGTCAGTGCCTAAGTTACGTGAAGGAACCCATGATTAATTTGTTAAATTAAGGAAGTTGATTTTGCATGCCAAACATAATGTGTTAGGTAATTAGATAACTAAAGCAAACTGAGGAAAGTGTGGTGGATGTGACTTAGGTCCGAAAGGGTGGTCCCGGTTAGATGGGAACTTTTCTCAAATGATGAGATAATAAGAAAATGAAGACCTAGTATCAGTAGATGTAGAATTTTCGGTTTATTCTGTTTTAGGGGAAAGGAATGGGACTATGCCATATGGTAGAGAGGTTGACCTTCGCGTCCCTCTCATTTCCCATTCTCCATGAACCAAGTGCAGCATGAATCCGCTTCGACTCTATTGTTCCTATGCAAAGTGGCACATTTGGAGCTCGACGCTAGCTCCTTCCTAGAGACTTTGCTGATAGGAAAGGAACCCTGACCTCAGGTCGATCCCAAGTGGGAACGGCTGGACACTTCCGCTCGGGGAAAACTCGGGAATATCTAGATCGCAAACCTTGTGTCATTCCCTGCGAGTGCCAAGCGGAGCCTTCTAGACACTCCTCTCGATGGGCTGCTAAGACATGTCCCACAAGCGGACAAGCGGGCACCTTACAGTCCTGCAAGTGTTCTCTCTTGTTTTTGGTGCAAAAGTAGAGTTCTTTCATTCTTGGGGACCTTTTGACGCTCACTACATACGCATACAGCATCCGATCTGCACACCAGATTCAGCTGAATGGTTTGAACAACAAGAGAAGCATTCAATTTTCCAGTATTGTTGTCGCTTCCAAACCGCCAATAGAATGAAATATAAAATCAAAAAGAGGAGAAGAAGATTCTCATGCATTGTCCTCAATCTCTTTTCCTGCAGTACTTTAAATCCCATAATCATACTTTTCCCATTCGTCTACAATCTCTTATATAGACGTACAATGATAAATATCATATAAGATGGAAAGGGGAGCAATACTTCTTACAAAGGGAAATATTCTTAGTTTTTCGAGTGCTCTATATGTGATTGCTCCATCTATTATTCCAATTGCAAAACAAAGGCTATTTATTATAGAGGACCTTCATGTGTGACCCAAGAGCTCACTCTCATAGATTTTTGTGGAACCATATATGGTTGGTGTCCATGGCATCAACGCTCTGTTACATGTAAGTATGGGTACATACGGGTTTTGTTTCAATGTTACCTATCTCTTAGAAAATAGCATTTTAGATATCCAAAGAGGGACTTTCCTTTGTTGTCATCACTCTCATAATCTCATGACAACTCCTATGCATCATTTGGAAAAGTATAGATGCAGAGGATCCAAAGAGGACTTCCCTTAGATGTAGATACCATAGATGATTTTAAGAGCCAATGTATACTTTCATGGTATAGAATATGTGGCAAAAATTGTATTTTATACTTTTGAAAGTGTGGTGATTTGTTCTCTAAACCAAAGATATCCGATAATCGGTTGGCAATTTTTCTTCTATCTTATTTTCTCTCTTGCTCATTCTCAAAAACCCCCACAATTTGTGGCTAAACACACTACCCCTGATAGTGTGGGAGCAAAAGTCTATGAAGAGAAGCTTGATGTCCATGTTACAACTAGCTAGGCGACATCTCCAGGTGCTCAAGACCTTTTTTTTATTGTTCTATAGTGTAAGGCAACCTATTTCCTCCACCTTCCCTATTGCATTTTGAGCTACACCGCAATACACACCTATGTTTGATCCAATGGACCCTTCATACTCATTGGACGGTGCCTACACTGTCAAAGGTATTTACGTCTATGGTATGAAAGTGTATTGGCCGTTGTGTTTTGAGTATGTTAGTGGTCTACATATGGGATTGTGAAGGAAAAGTTCTAGAAGACACTATAGTAGATTGCTCGTACCAAAACTAACAAATGTTGATCATGCTATGTTGGGAAAGGACTCAAGTGAGTCAAGAAATAGAGTTTTCATGCATGAGGCTAGAATTAGGTGGACAAGGGGGACTTAACTAAGTCTCAATAGCCTAACTTTAGAGAAAAAAACAAGGATTTTTATTTGAACCGGAGTAGTGTATTCAAAAGAAAAAAAAACAAGATAGCGGCATTGTGGGAGGAGCATGCAATCCTAGATGTCTTGGGGAGAACCCTTTTGCAAATTGAACCTGCTATGATCAATCTCCTACATTTCTATCATCTCATGTACATGTAAAGACATGTTTTGCTCACCCATATGTTGAACATATGTATATACTTCGTGATTAAGCAAATAAAACAAAAAGAAAGCTGGAAGCTTTGTGCTGGGATAGCTCATCTTTCATGCAAAGGGCAGACGTAGACATTACCTACAAATCACAGATACTCCCAAAGATTGCATAGAGGCTTCAAAGTGAGATCTTTTGATAGTTTACTGTTGTCTAAACTAGGTGTATAGCAGAGTATATCTACTATCCATAGGGTTTTCTAGATTGCTTTATGGTCTTCAAAGACTCGTTGAATGCTACTAATGCTTTATGGTTGATAGATGATTGTCATAACCAAAGTACATTCTTTGGAGTGATTTTCAAGCAGAATATGTATGTTTTAATGCTACTGTAATGAATCTATCTAAAAAGGATGAAATGGATTTTGAAGGCCCATAATGGGTTGACAGAGATATTGATGCTTTTTAATGAATGATAGCACTTTCGGGTAATGATACCCATCATTTACTACAGGGATTTTGTTATATGCATGGTAGTACTCCCAAAGATTTCATAGAGGCTTCAAAGTGAGAGATTATGATAGTTTATTGCTATCTAAACTGTGTATACAACAGGGTATCCATTGTCCACAGGGTTTTCTAGATTGATTTATGGTGTTCAAAGAGTCCCATTGAATGCTATTGATGCTCCATGGTTGATAGATGATTGCCAAAACCAAAGTACATGCTTTAGAGTGATCTTTGGGCAGCATATTTATGTTCTAATGCTGCTATAATAAATCTATTTGAAAGGGTTGAAATGGATTTTGAAGGCCCATAATGGGTCAACGGAGGTACGGATGCTTTCTGATGAATGATAGCACTTCTGAGTGATGATACCCAACATTTACTACAAGGATTTTGTTGTATGCATGGATATATTAGGAATATGTCATTGATTTTGGAGTAGAGATATCGATGTATGTTAGAGTAGATCTGAGTCATAGTCTCAGAGTGTGTTATGGGCTAGCATCCCAAGTGTCTTCATGCCTACAATTTGGGCATATTATATGGATGTACTGAGATTGCTTTACTGAGCTACATATGATACAACATCTTTGGATTGCACATTGATTATTATCTTTGGATTCATCTAATCTTTATATTCTCTTTCAACACTATCCAAAGCGACCTCAAACCAGGCTGGATAGACTTGTGTTTGTGCAAGACAACCATCTTCTTATGCCATGTTTTTAGGCCAAGGGTCTCCTCCTACAACCTAGCAACACAACAACCTTCTAGGCAACAGATCAGCACTCCAGCCAATATGTTTTCTATTGTGTTTTTGCACCTGGCTAGTAGGCTTCTCACTGAGCAGCACCTTAGCAATTTGGGCAGCACACTTTGTCGGCGGCTTGTTTTTTTAGGTAGATTGATTATCTTTATTGCTACATTTCACATTGGGTCGGCCTTTCTAGACCTGGGCAACACCTCAATAGTTTGGGCGGCCTCTCTATCGTGCTAGCAATAGGACACATTTTCATTTATTGTAGGGACTTCATTTAGGGACACTCCTAGCTCTTAACTAGCCCTTGGATTGGCTACATTTATAGGTTGAAGACTTGTTTCCCTTTGCATTTACTGCTCCATCTCTCGGCTCAGCATTGCATGTTTCTTTTGGCATGGGATACTCCCCGTCTACCTTGCCTAAGTCGGCCTTCTTTTGTGTCATGGCCCGATGAACTCAAATTACTCCAAGGATGCCTCTTATTGGTTGCTTTCACTCCAGTGGCAGCATCTTCTTTGCTTTCTTGCAAGTTCTTAATTGAAGGACATCAATGGCTGATGTGTATGATTTGCGGGATTGTGTGGTTCGAGATGATTCAGATGGACCACCATCCTATCACTTTTTCGTGCTATATTCTTTAGGGTCTTCCAATCCGCGATTGGCATTGATGGCATCTCTCATGAGAAATCGCCAATCCTACTTTCTCTACCCACATCCGACAAGCTGGTGATATGAACTTGTGAGAGTGCACAACACAAAGAGGAAAGTGATCATGGAGAGGAGGAGACAAGGAGAGAATGCAAAAGAGAGAAGGAAAAATGTGACTACAATAGCTAAAGGTACAAGGCTACAATGATCGGCCCCAACATGCAGCAATGGGACAAGCTCTCAAATGAGAGTCTTTAGGCTATGAGAAGTGAGAAGATTGGTGTAGAACACATCATATGTCAATGATGGAAGATATGAGAGAAGTGTCACAGCTAGGTCCTTCGAAGAAATATCCGTACTAAGGGATGCAAGCTCATCCCAAATATTCTCCATCTTATGGATGTGATCCTGCATCACAGGAAAATTTGTGACACAAAGTTGTCATAGCTTCAAATCGAGAGATAATTGATGCCCAAATGTCTAGATCCAAAAGAGATATTCCAATATCTTCCAAACCTCCGTGGCGGTGCGGATACATCTAGCATGCAGGAGCACAAAATCTGCATAACTCAAAAAGAGAAAAGAGAAAGCTCTGGCATTCAATCGATCCCATAAAATTGTTGAATCTGTGGCCACACCATCATGGGGATTCACAGTAGGTTGGGATACTGAGAAAGACAATGTGGAAAATTTCAAGGGTAAATAGATCATAGAAGATACAAGAGAGACATTGATACACGTTATAGAGGATATTGCCATTCGGGATGCAAAGAAATACGGCCTAAGCAAATTAAGTGGATTAATGATGTGGATCTTTGATATTGACATATTCCATGTGATATAAAAGTTATTCAAAGTGAAAGGGGATGTCTTGCATGTATTTATACCTTATTGGTCGACTATCTAGTGGATGTCTAACCCAGGAGGGCGATATGGCTATAGGAGATTGCAATGGATGGGCAGAGCTGAACTGAAGATGTTTAAAATTGTTTTAATTGGGAGAGTATTATTGGTGATGACTGATGCACCCAAAATGCCTTTCATACCTTGGGAAAGGTCCTAGAAAGTTTGGTTGACATCTTAGCTCATATGTAGGAGATTCAGAGTCGGGAAGGTCGATGTCTAGCTGGAACTACATGCTGTAATGAATAGTTGCAAGTTGCGCAGAAAATTTTAGGGGCTAAAATATTCACAATTTAGTCCATGTATATTAGAAAAAGTTGTATATTGCGAGTGGGCTACATTTTTTCTTTTTAAAGCTTGGTAATCAAAGTTATGGTTCAAAATATACGAGCAGTTTTCTACAAGGTGGTCCTATAGGACAGTTTTCTAGACAGGATAAGATTGATTCTGATGGATGTAAAGTATTGCATGTGACATATGCTTTGATAGAGATATTTGAGACTGAGATCAGGGTACCAAGGATAGGAAAGAGGATCAGGATATGCAAGAGAAGAGATGCAAAAGATGTCTATGCAGTGGAAAACCTGATGGAAGATGAGCACATTGACGGAGATGAAAAAGAGGAAGGTGTACAAGTCGACATATGAGTTTGTGATACCACATGATCCAGGAGGATTTATAGGGATTGGGATGCTATAGAGGATTGATGAGCTATCATTGCCAAGGTTGGATACAAAGGAATACATGTTAGTTGGGATCTCCTTCAACAACTACCCCCCAGTCTACCATTTTTTGTCTACTACTATTCGAGCGACCCGTCCCTAACCAAAATCGGCCTGTCTCCAACCATTTGTTGTCTACATTGTCTACAACAATATACAATTTCAATTTTTGCATTAGTTTATTCATGTACTGTTTATTAAGTATCCTTGTACACACTTACCAAGAGCAATCTCCATCTCGCTTAGCTTCCTCCATCTCTGCACATAGGCTTTCATCATTCTCTAAATCATCCTCCCTCTCCATAAAGTTACCACTATCATCATTAACCTACACATTTGATGATAAGCATAAAAATTAAGCATTAGATGAGGAGTAGGAAAAATCAGCCTTGAGCCTTTATGATGAAATGAATAGCACAGAAACTAGGCTATCTCATGTTTAGAGATATCATTTTACTCTAATAACATAATGGCAAACAAGAGCCAATAGTTTTCCCACATTAGAGCCTCATAGACAAAGAAATCTTGCACAATATAGCCATTGGGTAATTAGTAAAAAATAATTTTATGAAGCATATAGCCAACTTATCAAAGTGCAAAGGCAACTCATCCTTGTTTACAGATATTCCTTACCTCTTCATAATATGTTTTTTGTGACTGAAACTGTAAATGATGAGTTCTCCTATTTCCTTGAGTAAAATATGTTCTAGGGGGCTACGCACCAGCCCTGATGGGTTGTGGAGATGGAGAATATCTATCCCATGGAGACAGTGATGCTACAAACACAAAGTTACCAAAGTAAACAAAGTGTTCCAATGGACACTAAAAACCAATCAAATGTTGCACGGGGAAAATAAAAACTAAAATGCCTATGCTATACGGGGGGGTCTCCTCCTTCCCAAGGAGAGGTCATTGGAGACTTAGTTGGTGATGGTGGGATGTAAAATTGAGATGGTAACCTAAGTCTATCAAATATGTCATCAGACCTGAGGATTCCTAGGGCATCTTCATTGAACAATGGATCAAGAAATCTACACAAATACCTAAGTGTCCTAGTCTTTTTGTTGGACTGCAGGTAACCTTCTATCTTTAGTTCAAGTTTTCATGCTGTTCATTTTGTTTCCTTTTTCAAGTAGTTGCAAGTAGTGTACAGTAGGGGGCACCTATTCCATTCTTGCATCAATACCTCACCTAGTCCTTCCAAAGTTTCAATGTGTGTGTTATACATATTCTTTGCCAATGAGCAGACAATCTATCAATGGTCTATCAACGATAAACAATTTCTTTAAATTCCCACAGAAAGGGGCCCAAAACCCTCCCATGGGTGATTTTTCCAGTTTGCACCTTCAGGTAGGAGCCAATCCCTAGTTGTTAACTTGCCACATGTGAGGCAGTTTGTGTGCATATTAATTTAGAGACCATAGTTAGGACCCACATAGCTATGGAGCAACAACCATGCTTATTCCATAGAAACAATGGTTTCACACAATGTAACTCAAACACCCCATGGCATTTAAACTACTATCCTGACACAAAAAGGTAAGCATTATAATCTCTGAGAGACTTGATTTTGGGCAAACCAATTTTCCTTTCAATTACTACTTGTGCAGCTAATTGTTCCCTAGCTCTCATCTCTAAGTTTTGACACCAATAAATATTAGATTCATTTGGCTATAAAGTACAAGTATGGAAAGCCTTTATAGGGCAGCAACAACAACACATCAATTGATGACTGTAGCAGGTCATTCGCTGCAGGAAGTAGTACTCAACAACCTTCAACACCAATGTCATGACTAGCAACAACTTAAACAACAGCAAGTTCTCATGGCAATGAATAGGGTGACAATAACCAAACATCTTAACTTGTTTTTAAACTATATTTAAACTTAAATATAAAGGAAAACAAAAGGCCCAATGAAACATCATACCTCTCTGAAGCTTTTGACTTGAACAAGAAGTCCCACTAGGCTGGGAGTCTAGAGAGCTCTGTGGTGTATGATGATCCTTGACTGATGTCCCACCAGGCTCAATCGCGAATCTTCACCCTGCTCCAAACTTGCTGGGATGAATAGTTGCACCCATCTTAATTCAAAAGAAAAAATAAATAAATCTCCACCCATCTTGATTCAAAAGAATGAAAACTTAACTATTATGACTCACCCTCATCATTTTTTAGAATGGTCTTTGCAACCTTGGCCTGTGCCCAATGCGGCAACCAAGACACACTAAAATTTAATGCAAGAGTTTTACTCCTTACAAGATGAGGTCCATAATAACAACGGTACTAGAAGCATCCAATTCTTGTGTATGAGACTTGTCACATCTCATGGGGGTTTAAGAAGTATTGTTTAGTTGCCCTTTTGAGTTAGTAAGTAGTATGTGTTGAGATGGCAAGCTCAACACGTGCGGACATTGATGATGGACTACCTGGCTAGATGAGTGTGCACATCTACACTTAGCACGCTGGTGGTCATTATGATACTCACATGGCCACTGACTTATCACTTATTATATTTAGTTTGTTACACCTACCTGCAGTTGGCAAAGATATAACGCCAGTCGATTAGTGTAGTCGGTTATGCACTATTTGACTTAGAAGGCCACTTTCCTTTATGTTGTATCTTATCTGTACTTTGTGTATATTGTATAGTGTGTGGAAGAAGAAGAAAAAATCAGCAAGAAAACGTTTTTTCCTCCATCTCTCTTCTTGTGTTCTTGAGTGCACTTTCTCTTGTGTATACAGTGTGTGTTTGGAGCAACAGCTCAAGCAAGTCCCCCATCATGTGATTTTTTGACATGGTATTAGAGCCACACCACTAAGAGAGGATGATTTTGAAGGCTGAAGTGAAGGAGAAGAAGCAAGGTTTGAGAAAGCAAGCAACAGGTAAGAAGCTCTCCCATTCTTCCACTCTCTCTCTTGGATAGTGCCTGTGGAGGCATCGGAAGCAAGGTAGAGTGAAATTTTCAAATTGCTATGAGATTTAGTGTGCGAGCAGAGTACTATATATTCTGCAAATGGGTCCTTTAGGCCTTTGCCGTAGTTATTTTGGGCATTTGAGGCAGTTTGAGGCCTTTTTTTAGAGCCGCAAGGTTGCGGACAACAATTTCAGGGTACATTGTGATTTCGGTTGTATTGACCGAAAGTGGGTGTATGTAACGTGTCCACCTATTATCTTCATGACACGTCTTGGCAGTCCATCAGAAAGGATGTCTAGAAAGCTCCGCCCGACACTCCCATGGAATGTTACGGGATTCGCAATCTAGGGCTTTCCACGTCTGCCACGTAGCGGAAGTATTTCGACCGTTCCCACTTAGGACCAACATGAATTAGGGTTTTTCTTATTGGTCATTTCCTAACAACAACTAGCGTCAAATCCAAGTGAACTACTTTATGCAGAAACGCCAGGTCCGAAGCGGATTCACGCTGCACTTGGTTCAAGGAGAATGGAAAACGAGAGGGATGCAAAGCTCAACCTCTCTGCCATAAGGCATAGTCCCATTCCATTCCCCTAAAATAGCGGAAATCGGGATCAATTATAACTCTAGGTCAACACTTTTGTTGTTTGTGTTCTTTGACAGTCCATCATGATTTGAGAAAAGTTCTCGGCCAATCGGGACCACCCATTCGTAGGATGGACCTATGGCCACATCCACCGCACTTTCCTCGGGTTGTTTTAGTTTATTTAATTACCTAACACATCTAGTTGGACATGTATCAAAATCAGTTTCCTTAATTAGCCCGTTAGGAACTGGTTTCTTCACGTAATCATATCACTTGACATAGAAAAGCAATATCAAATAAGTTTCTTTTTAACAGGTTATCATAATTATATTTGAAATACATAAAGTCCAGCCCGTAGGCTTATCCACAATCCACCCGAAGGCTATCCAGCAATCCACAGGGATCACTAATCCAAGATTCCGCCCATAGACTAGTATGCGGGCCTCGAGATCCAATCCCGAGTCATGTTAGCCTCTTGTGCAGGGCCCAGAAGGCAAGGGATTTATAGCCAGAGCCCCCCCTGGCACCCAAGCATCCTCCTGCTCCAAGTAGCGCTCAACGGAGAGACCTCTCGCGATGGGTTCAGTCCACCTTTCCAGCGCGGTTAACAACCCCCTTGATTAGGGTCAGGCAGGCAGTCGGGGGTAACTGAAGCTGCCTCTCCCTTTAGGCCTTCAACCTGAAGCATTAGATATCCATTTATCCTTTAATTCATTGGTTAAACAAAGCAAAACAGTGCTCTTAAATCTGTAACAAGCACAAACATTTCCATTGGTCGTTTATTGTTGGCCAACTGCTAAGGAATGAATCCTTTTTTTCGAATGCATCCAGCACTCGATCGGGGATGACTTGCGACTTGGTAGGATCCCTTATATCCTGGGTTAGGGCCGTACCCTATTAACCCGACTTGGTCAATACCTTAAGTTCATATGCTATTCCAAATTATTGGTCTATCCTTTGCTTCAAGCAATTATCTTTACCCCAGAAAGATACAATATTAGGACGATTATTCATCCTCTTGCAAGATAACTTGCGTAAGAATCTACATACCTCATTCCGAGAGTTGTGTTGAGAGTGAAAAAAGACTGAATTTTTGATTGATTTTTGTTGTTTTTGAGGTCTGAATGATTGTTTTTTAATGGCTTTAGAGTGATGTATGGTTGTAAGGGAAGTATTTGAGAGTGTTTTGGATGATATTGATTATGTTTTATAAGTTCATGATGATTCTCAATGGAGATATGAGGTTCTGTGATGTTCTGATAGGTTCTGGTTGGTTCTGTATAGCTTCTATTTTGTTCTGATTGTCTTCTGTATGAAGCATGGATTGATGATTGATGAAGATTGAGATCTTGTGAAAGCTTATTGATTAGTTTTTGAGAGTTTGGAATGGTTTGAGTATGAGTTATGATGACCTTCTGTAGATCTTCTGTAGAGCCTCTGTCTCTGCTCTGTCTCTGTACTGTAGTTGTTCTAGTGCTGTATTGTGATTGTTCTGTAGACCTTCTGTAGGTGTTCTGTAGAATGTATGTGTGACTTTGGGAAAGTTTTCTAACCTTTGGAAAGGATGAATCTAAGTTCAAAAGAGCTAAAATAGGTGGAAGAAACAGCTGCTGAAGACTGAAGAGAAGACTAAGTGACAGTGACAGTAGTGAGCTGTGAAAAGACACTGTAGTGGCTTTGGTGACTCTTCATATCAGACATACCTCTTGGGAGGTGCATCCACGACCTAAGAAGGATTATTGAGGGTTATTATTAGAGCATTAATTTGAGGATATGATGTACTATTGATGGAGAGAGAGAGAGAGAGTCAGAGATAGTCAATTCTATCAAAACAGTGTAACTGTATATGAGAGATTGAGAGAGAGAACTATGAAGACATTGAAGATGAATAATATGTGATTTATTTCCATTCAAAGATGGTGTATTCCTTTGTGTTCTTTGTTCTATTGATGGATTTTGTGAAGATGTTGAAGAATATGGTTGATTCTATAAAATTCGTGGGAGATATCTACTATGATGCTGCGTGAAGAATTGTTGTTTTCTTTGTTTTGATGATCAAAAGAATGAAATAAAAGCTTGTTGATGTTACAAGATAGATTTTCTTGCAAGAGAATTCCATTTTCCTTGGTGTTCCTCTTGAGGCTCCATGTTTTTGGTGCATAGCTGGGGAAACTTGCCATCAACAAGCACTAGAAGAGGCTGAAAATGAAGGAAATGGCATTGCCAAGAAGAGAAGAATTCAATGGATGTTTGTAAAGTTCCTTCTTCCACTGAAGAGTTGGAATTTCTCATTATCAAAGCCACTTTCCACAAGAAGTTCATCCCACAATGGCGGAAACATATCACCATCATGATGCATGCTCTATGTGGTGGACTGTTTCCTCTTCCTGTTGAAGTAGCAAAAACTTGCATCTTGGTGGCAAACTGTTTGGGAACAAAATGAAGAGCAAAAACAGAGAGAATGACCATCCATGGAAGATTTGGCATTCATTGAGAAGTTTCTAGACATCATCAAGTGGGAGATTGTGAAGAAGCTTCAGAAGTCTTGGTCTGTGGAGGTTCACAAAGATAAGAAAGAAAAAAGTTGGAATTTGTTCATGGATGCTCAACAACAAGATACATGGGATGCTTGGTGCACTGATAATCTTCTGTTTGTCCAATTAGCAACCCACTGGAAGTTGGTAGACAGAGTGTTTTTCACAACATACATTGTTGAAACCCTCAAAAGCTAGCATTATTATAATGACGCAACAACGATCCTAAGAAGAATGAGTTTTGATACTTTCAGAATAGAATATCTTCCTCTCTGTAGTGGTTTGAAAGCTGAATTCAGAGATGTTGAAAAGAAGGAAGTAGAGGAGATGTTGGCCAGAGAATCTATCAGAGACTGAATCCCCCTTTGATACTATCCTGTTGAGTCCAGACCAACTAGTTGAAGCCAACCCCCTGATAAATGACACAATAAAGAGACAAGCATTGGAATGAGTCCAGAGGTACGTGAGAAGAGAGAAGGCAAAAATCAAAGTTGAGAACGAGCTTGCAGCAGAAGCCTCCTTTGACGCCCTAAAAGCACTCTTTACAAAAGTTCCCATGGCGACTCAAGGTCCCCTTCCTAGTCAGATTCGTCTTGGAAATATTGATGACAGGGCAACAAATGTAGTCCCATTGCTAGTTTTTAAGGGAGAGTACAATGAAGACCCTGATCTTCATGTAGCAGAATTCATGGTACCATGTGTGGCTAACAATGCCAGAACCCCTGAGCATTGGTTAGCAATATTTCCTGCCACTTTCAAGGGCACGGCATTTCAGTGGTATGAGAGACAAGCAGCAAGAACTTTTGGCACATGGGACGACCTAAAGTTGGCCTTCCTCACTAAATTCAAGCGTGAAGGTTTTGAAGAGCGGATGGAGAGGAGTTCATGAACCTAAGTCAGTCCTCTGGAGAAAGAGTAGAAGCTTATGTCTCGTGAATGGAATCCATGATGAAGAGATGGACTAATCATCATTTGGATGAAGGAATCCAAAAAGGAGTGTTTCTCAGGGGCCTACAACCAGAAGTTTGCAAGTTCATGGAATTGAGAAGACCAGTCAATCTGCAAGCTGCAGTGGAAGGTGCAAGATTGTATGACAAAGTTAAAGCAAGGCTGTCAATGACTCCAGGAAGAGGAGCCTTACCTCCTCCCATGCCTGGAATGGTATACCCACCAAATGCAGTCCCAGGGACAATTCCCTACCCCTATCCCCAGATACAAACAGTGCCGCAGTATAATGCACCTAATCCAGTGTGGTCACCGCAGATGACAGTGCCTTAGATGATGGTTCAACCACAACAACAGTGGCCTCAAATAGTTCCTTCAATGGCAAATCAACAACAGTGGAATCCTACCAACTAGAATCAACAACCCCAAGTCTCAACAGGAGCTTTGAATCAGAGCCAGAACAGAGGACCTTTTGGATCTACCCAACCAAGCTTCCCCAAACCCTACCACAAGAACTTCAAGAGGTGAAAATCTGAAGGACTACTTATCCAACTCAGTTGCAAGTATCAAGAAAGAGCTTATGGACGCGATTACAAAGCAGCTACAGATGCTGAAGGTGAATACTGCCAATATATCCACTCCTACGGGAGCTCGAAGAGATGTGATGTGCTCTAATACCTGGTGTGGAAAGTGCCATCAAGTGGGACATTTAGCCATTGAATGTACCCGAAAACCAACCATTCTTGGAGCCTTCTGTTCCTACTGTTTGTGGAAGAACCATATAGAGGATATTTGCTCTCTGAAAGAGATGCATGAATGAAGGTAGAAGGATGAAAATGCAAGATTCAACTTGTTGGAATCTAAAATGACAACATAGGATATTGGACCCAAGCCTAGAGAGTTTGGTCCTAATTTCGGTCCAAAGAGGTTTCCCTCTCAAAGTTACCGAGGACGACAGTCTGGCGGTGGTCAGAGATCAAAGGTGGGATGTTATAGGTGTGGAGAAAAGGGACATATCTCCCCAAATTGTCCAAACCCTAGACGATCAGTGGATTACAAGCCCTTATGCAGCGGATGCAAAGGAGAAGGCTACACTGCAAAGGACTATCCTAGTCCAGCCCCTGTAAAGGCCAATGCCACTGATAGCCAACAGAAGGTACAAGAGCATGCTTCCAATTTAGTAGAGTTGGAAGTTGCCGCTGTGACACGTACCAAGAAGAAGGAACCAGTGGTTCAGAACGGAAACGACTCTCCTGCCAAGACTGTGAAGTTCAACCTACCTGTAGAGGGACAGAGCAGTACAGTACAGAGCACTACAGTGCCACTGAAGGCTACAGAGACAGTCCCAGAGACAGGACCAGAGGCCCAAGAGATAGATGATACAAAAGCACTTCCAGAAATAGAAGAAGTGCCGATGCAGCAATTGTTAGCAGAAAAAGGAAAGGTGAAAATGGGTATAGCTCCATTTCCCAGTCGGCTGGAGAAGCCTGTGGATCCTATTAAAGATTATGACTTGGTCAAGGACCTAGACACTTTTAAACCAAACTTGACATTCCGACAGTTGCTGATGCTATCTTCAAGTTGTTGAAAGAGATTCAAAAGCATCTTGACCAGAAGGCATGGACTAAGGATCTCTCCTTCAACAACGACGAAGACCAATAAGGCCCCGGAGCCTATAAAGGAAGTCGATGTGGCTAATGCCTTCCTAGATCCTGGAACCCCAGAGATTAGTGTATGGATAGAAGGATGCTTCATTTCAGATGCATTGATTGATGGAGGCTCATCAGTAAACATAATGACGGATGTCACAATGAAGGACTTAGGATTGCAAGGAATTCAACCTACACAGTGGCTTATCAGATTGGCAGACCAAAGTAGAGTCAAACCGTTGGGCATCCTCCCATATGTAAAAAAAACCCTTGCAGGAAGAGACTATTGGCTGACATATTTGGTGGTCAAACCAAATTCTTATGGGACTTCATACCCTCTGTTGTTGGGAAGACCTTGGCTTTTTGAAGCAAGAGCCAGGACGGACTGGTTCAAAGGAACCCTAACCCTAGGTAGAGGACCCAACAAAGCGGTGTTAAAGCTATATGGATCGCAAAAAGGCAATGGATCCACATCCATTGAGGTAATAACTGACTCCTCTAATGAGGCAACAGATGGTACATCAGGAGATGAAGAAGCTGTTAAGAAAATCTTTCCTAAGAAAACAGAGGCACAGTCCCTAACAGTGGGCACTATAAGCCAACTGCCAAGGGAAGTAAAATCCTTGTCCATGGGTGAATACCTCCTGCCTCAACTAGAATTAACTTCTGAAATCACATCTGACAGTGAAATAGAAGCATGGATGTACTGTTCTCCCTGTTACATGACAGTCACAAAGACAGAGCAAAGACAGTACAGTTACAGAGCAGAGACAATACAGAGGCAAAACAGATACGGAGCGGCTACAGAACAGAGACAGAGCGAATACAGAGACAGTTACAGAGACAGTAATAGATACAGAGCTAGAGCCAGGGGCAAAAGCAAAGTCAAAGCTGGTGACAGAAGCAGAAGCAGATGCAAATGCAGAAGATCTGTTCTTTTCCTACAGAGCCTATACAGAAGTAGAGATAGAACCTCCAGAGGAAGAGGATGAAACCTATGAGGAAGAAAATGAAGTAGGTTATGAAAGTGCAGATGATGAATTCCCTCTAGTAGAGGATGATCTGGTTGATGTCCCTACAAAGACCTCAAAGGCCGAATATCTCGAGGTACTGGATGGAACGACCATGGTTCCGTTTGGGTTGATCAATGGACCACAAAGTATGCAGAATCTGTATAAGCAATGGATTAAAAGCATAAAATTAAGTTCACCAGTGGCTCTTGTCGTCCTGATTGTTCAGTCCAAAGAAAAGATGATGATGATGCCCCCTACCAACAACAGAAGCCCAAGCCCTCAAAGTCACGGCCTCTAACACGTACGTGCTATGTGACATTCCTGGACGCGTCCTCTAAAGATGAAGCCTTAAGTCTAGAAGAGGTCACCACTCAAACAAAAGCAAATAAAGCTCTGGTACCCTTCCAGCAACTTAAACAGACAAATGAGTCATCTGTTCAGAAGGAGGATACTGGTTCTAGGGGGACATCAGACGAGGATACGACTCTCTTGAAGGAGTCAGACCCCAGAAGCAATCCGTGGGACATTTATCCGCGAAGTGGAAGGTGAAAGACAAGTAATGTTCCTAGATGCTGAGGGTACTAAACGTCACCTGAAAGTGCGTCTCAATCTTCTAGAAGAGGAATTAGTGGTCCTTCGAGACCTACTCAAAGAGAACTTAGATGTGTTTGCTTGGTCGTATAAAGACCTAAAGGGGATTGATCCCACAGTATGCCAATATCACATTGACCTAGAGCATGATGCCAAACCTGTAAGCCAAAGACAAAGACGGATGAATCCTAATTACTTTGCTCTGGTGAAGGCTGAATTATTGAAACTGCTTGAAGCTGAGTTCATTTATCCCGTGGCTAATAGTGAATGGGTTTCGCCCATTGTGGTAGTACCCAAGAAGAACAGGAAACTTCGAATATGTGTTGACTTTCTAAATCTCAATTCGAAGATGAAGAAGGATCATTTCCATATCCCTTTTACAGACCAACTGTTGGACACAGTGTGGCAGGCCATGAGCTTTATTCCCTCTTGGATGGATTCAGCGGATATAACCAAGTCCAAATCGTAGAAGAGGACCAATCTAAAACAACCTTCACCACAGAATGAGAAACCTATGCTTACAGAGTGATGCCATTCGGGCTCTGTAATGCTCCTGCCACCTTCCAATGAGTAATGATGGTTGCCTTCTAGAATCATCTACATGATTTCATTGAGGTGTATCTTGATGACTTTTGTGTCTATAGCTTGATCCGTGAGCACTGGGGACACCTAGAGCAATGTTTTGACAGATGCCGAGAGTATGGGATTTCTCTCAACCCCGACAAATGTGTCTTTGGCATCTCCTCAGGAGTTCTTTTGGGCCATATTGTCCATGCACAAGGAATTGCAACAGACCCAGCAAAGATTGAGAAGATTGTCGCTTTAACAGCACCGATGAACCTCAAGCAATTGAGAGGATTTCATGGCCATCTGGGCTATTACAGAAGATTTATTGCACATTTTGAAACTAAGGCAGCCCCTCTGCACAAGCTCCTAAGGAAAGAAGCTGATTTCCTTTGGACAGATGACTATAAAGAAGCCTTTAATACTCTAAAACAGTGCTTGATCCAAGCACCTATTTTACAGCCTCCTGATTGGACGAAGGAGTTCCATGTGCACACAGATGCATCAATTGAAGGGCTAGGTGCTGTCCTATGTCAAAAGGGCCCCTCTAAATTAGATCAACCGATATATTATGCAAGCCAAAAGGTCACTGATAGGGAACGGAACTATACAGTGACAGAGCTTGAGTGCTTGGCAATGGTGTTTGCACTGGAGAAGTTTTGACACTATCTATTGTCAACACATTTCAAGTTCTATGTGGATCATGAAGCCCTGTCCTTCTTGATGAACAAAGCAGATGTTAAAGGATGACTTATGAGATGGTTGCTCCTATTTCAAGAGTTCGACTTTGAAGTAGTCACTAAGCCTGGCCGTTCCCATGTCTTGGCCCATGTCTTGGCTGATCATCTATCACGGATCCCTCAAACAGAAGAAGAGGAATAGGATGATCCAGACCTTCCTGATGCTTCTTTGTTTCTAGTAGAAACAGTTACTCCCTGGTATGCAGACATAGCCAATCTCCTAGCAACTCAACAGTATCCTCCTGGCATCTCAAGTCGTGAGAGGAAGAAGCTTTTGTTAGAATTAGCCCCCTACACTTTGCTCAGTGGTGCACTGTACAAGAAGGGCAAAGATGACGTGCTGCAAAGATGTGTTTCAGGGAATGAAATCGGCATAGTATTGAAAGCATGCCATGACGAACCATGTGGTGGACACTTCGCAGGAGAAGCGATAGCCAGGAAGGCTCTGCTAGTAGGATACTGGTGTGGCCGACCCTCCACAAGGATACCTATGATTACTGCAAGAGATGTGATGCCTGTCAGCGAATGGGAAAACCCACCAAAACAAGTGCCATGCCATTGCAACCCATTCTTTTCCTAAAGCCATTCGAGAAGTGGGGGATTGATTTTGTGGGTCCCATTGATCCACCTACCAGACGGAAGCAGAACATATACATCCTAGTATGTACGGATTATGTCACAAAGTGGTGTGAAGCTAAAGCCCTAAAGCGGGACGATGGTAATAGTGTCGCCCTGTTCATGTACGAGAATATTATCACCTGTTTTGGCAGTCCCCTCGAGCTGGTAAGTGATAGAGGTACTCATTTCCTTAACAAAATCATGGAGGAGCTAACTAGACTGTATAAGATCCGCCATCGCAAGTCTACTCCCTATTACCCCATAGCCAATGGCCAAATTGAAGTCACCAATCGCATCCTTTGCTCGATTCTGATAAGAACGATTCCTGCACATCATCATGACTGGGATGATCGAATTGCAGAGGCCCTCTAGGCGTACAGAACCTCCCATAAGGTAGCTACAGGACAGACCCCTTTCAAGCTAGTGTATGGTACAGAAGCTGTCTTTCCTCTTACAGTTAAAGAATGCTTGGGAGATAGTGAGTCACTGCAACGCCATCTCCTGCACTCGGAATGCTTAGACGAAATATGGTGGATGACTCTACAGTGTATGGAAACCACTCAAGCGCGACGCAAGGCCTATCATGACAATTTCATCAAGCACAATGAGTTCAAAGAAGGTGATCTTGTTCTAGCCTATGATTCGAGATTTGGCAAGTTTCCTGGCAAGCTTCAACAACGGTGGATGGGTCCGTACAAGGTACTGGCCATCTGAGAGCAGAGTTTTGAGCCCGGGATATGCCTAAAATTTGCCAAAAAATTCGGAATTTAGGGAAAAAATATTCAACATCGAAGGCGGAGGCTCCAGCTAGGACGAATTTAAGCACCAAGTGAAATACAACTTTTAAAAGGCGCCCAAGCGACACTTGTGGATTTATGATAATTTTTTAGACTGTCGTGAGGGTTGTCAGGAGTTACCAGTCAATGCGAGATGTAAAGCCAAATGCACAGAAATTTACAGCGCTCGAATCGGAGCCAGGACGGGGAAATGGCCACAAAAGGGGCAGTATATGAAAAGGTGGACATTTGAGAGGGCCAAAAGGGGTGTCCTTTGGGTGAATTTTAACCCCCTTCAATTTCTGAGTTTGGGGGCCATCAGAAAATGGGGAGAGAGAATGGAGGAAGAAGGCGCTATCTTTACGCCGAAAAATGCGCCATGTGGAGATGGAGATCATGATTGCAGCCTGCAAATAACCCACCTAATCGATCATACCCCCGATCTTCTCCCTATTTGCTGGTCTTATCGCCTGTCTTCGCCCATGAAATGGCTGTGGGAATGAAGAGAACCAGATCTAGTCTTTCTCTCTCCTCCCTCTCTCCCTCTTAAGGGGCTGTTCTTGTGTGCAAGAGGAAAATGAAGAATGATGGAGGAAAGCTTGTCCGGATGAGACCGGATTGCTTTCGGATCAATCAATACACGACGATTTCTGATTGTGAAGATGCTAGACATTGAATGAGGGCTGACTCGCAGTCCCGTACCAAAACTGAGATCCCGAGACACAAAGCCTAAGCGGTAATTCAATTTTTATGAAGAAAAAATGAGTTTTTATGCTATTTGGTTGATGAAATATTGTTCCCATGGGCTGATTATACATCATGATGTTGTTGGCTATGAGCTTGATTAGTTTATGCTTTGAAAATAAGAAAATAATAAGTGATATGGCTGAAATTAGTGTTATAAAACCCGTAAAACACGCGTTTAAAGGGTAAAATGGGGGTTTTTTGCAAAATGAAAGGAAAATATGAGACATAACATCAACAAAACCACAAAATTTTGCTGTCAAGGAACCTAAGGGCCACACCCCATAATCAATCTTCATTTCTAGTCATTTTTTATTGAAGAAAATAGGAAAAAAATAAAAAAATGTGAAAAATGGATTTTAAATGGGAGAAAATTAGGAAACGATAAAAGGAAAATTCTAGAAAATTACATAAGTGTTTGTGCAATGTATAATGAAGGTAGAGCACAAGGTTGGCCTTGGTTTACTCTCGTTTCTATGTTTTTGTCCGTGTTTATCACTTTCTCTATAAAGAAATACACATAAAACGACTCTTACACCTATTAACGAATGCAAAACATTAAACGGTAGGGTGAGAGGGGAGTTTGAGCATCAAAGTATAATCTTAAATCTGATTTATGTGTTGCATCATGCCTATAGGCCATTGTTTTAAAATAAAGGAAAAGGCAGCATGAGCGTAAGGCTCGGTGTCTTTTCTCAATACATAAACATTAGCATGGAAATCATGAAAAGATTGGTTTTGCACGATGCGCAATGCTGATTTTCTGTTGTTTGTGTACTGAACCATTCACATTATGCACTATGCATGGTTCATGGTATCAAAGGAAAATCTCCTGGACTGCATAGCAATTGTTTTCTTAAGACTTTGACCCACGATTGAGAGTGTAAGGTTATCCCTTGTCGTAGGATAGAGGGTCGGTTCGTTTGTGTTCGTTTGTGTTATATGTTTAGCAGCGCATCAGAGGGCCAATCCCTGTGATGTAGGAGAGTTGCAGTGGGGCTCTGACTATTAGTCGGTGGAGTGCCTCCTATGTGCGTGTGACGAGGCATTACGCCTATGTACTTTGGGTTCTCTCTCTGAGGAGTTTATAGAAAGGGAAACGTTGGACTACAAAACGATGAAACTATAAACGCATAGATTAGGCTTTAGGACAGTTTGTCCTTTAGCGGTAGATAGACGCTCCTAGTCCGCAAGCCGTGAGGGTGTTTGTGTGTCATGAGCATGAGGTCCGGCTAGTGCCATAGCCAATGCCGGCCCATTTTAAGTCCCATCAATGGTGCGTCTGCGAGGAGCTGCTTATAAGTGGCAGTTTTCGAATCTAGGGTTTCAAGGGACCCTAAATTATCCATAAAATGGGGTTTGTTCAAGGATGGAAAAACTTGGCTTTCCCTATACAAAGCTTACTAATGGACTTAGTTAGTTATGTAGAGCATGAGTCCTCTATAGAAGATAATTAATGTGATGAAAAGCGTAGCCAATTAGTGGTTACCCCATCCTCTAATACGATGGCATGGGCCGAGGTTTGCCTTGGTTTGGTCTCTACTCAAGGGAAATCATGTTTAACCATCCATCAACCTAGAGGGCATGAAACAAGCATGTTGGGAACTATGGTAGTCATGGCATCAGCAGGTCAGCATGCTAAAGCTATAATGCCATGGGAAAGTGCTGATGTACGATGGAATATGCTTGTGGTTGAAACATCCCGTGTAATGGGCCACCGTGATGACATAGTAGGCATCACAAGGATATTAGAAGCCCTAGCTATCAAGGGGAAACCGTTGCTTAAAAGGCACGGTTCCCAAGTTTTATGAAGTGGTAATGATAAATCTACTTTGGATAAGGACCAAAAGCTCTTATATAAAATTGTTATGGACTTTCCTTTTAAAGGGAAAGGTATGGAAGACCCTCTAAGAGGGGATCAAAATGACATGTTGAAACTTATAGGACTCCCTAGACCACTCAATTAGTTAGCAGAAAGGGATGTCAATGAGGATATTAACCCCCGTACACTGGAAAGGGTGGGGATGGAAGAGGTTAAAGATCCTAAGAGGCTAGACCCAGATCATGGTGAATATGAAGATTTTAATGTGAAGGATGGATTTTAGGCCCCGGAACATGCCTAAAAATAGGAGAAAAATATGGAAATGCGGGGGAAAATCCTCAACCACGAAGGCGGCAGCTCGAGCGAGCACGATTTTAAGCGTCAAGTACTTGACGGGCGCCCGTATGACACTCCGAGAATTTTCATAATTTTTTCGTGCGCCCATGCCAGTCAATGAAGCTGCAGGCCTGTCCGGAATGTTGAGACGAGCTCACAGAAATTTTCAGAACGCAGTTCGGAGTTCGCACGCGAGAGTTGCCCCGAAACCGGCCGGGGTGCCCAAGAGGGGGCCCAAAATTGAAAATTTAAAAGGTGCAAGTGGGGGGGGGTGACCTTTGGCACCCCCCCACAAGGAAAAAACGTGGATATGGAGGGGGGGCGGCGGCTGAAAACAGCCGCCGAAAAAAACGCGCCCCCCCCCCACAATCGATTGCTGGCTCACAAAGAAGCCATGGTTATGGACCTGCAGGCCTGGTAAAAGCATCATGCCGATCAAATCGCCGGTCTCCGCTCCCGCAATGGTGGACTGGTTGGAGAGAGAGAAAACCAGTCTTTCTCTCTCCTCTCTCTCTCTCCTCTTAGCCCCCGTTCGTGCTTGAAGGAATAGGATGAAGATGGACGGCCGGATGGATGCCGATTCTTGACGGGATGAAAGAGCAATGCAAAACCATTGTAGATTGCTGATTCCAAGCAGAATTCATGGCTGGAAATCAATCGTGGGACGTGCCAAATTTAATGAAAAAACCCGCAAGACACGGTAATAATTGTTTTTACAAAGAAAATGGTCTTTTGATGCAAATTTGGTTGATAAAAATGTGTTCATATGGATTGAGTTTTGAGTATGTCGTGCTTTGAGTTGGTTTCTAGCTGTTCATCATTTAAAAATCAGGAAAACATGTGTGGGATAGCAGAAAATAGGGAATCGAGACACGAAAAACCATAAAAATAAAGGAAAACAAGGGTTTTGGGCATATAAATGGGGAAAACCGTCGATACACATCAACTAATCTTTCAATTTTGTTGCAAATGAACTAAGGGCCACAGCCCACAAACTGGTTTTCATTTTCAGCCATTTAAAAATTACAAGAAAATGAAGAAAATGGGGAAAAATGATAAAAAACACCATGAAAAATAGGGGAAAAATACATTTGGGGCTACGAAAAATATAGAAAAATAGGATTTATGTTTGTTGATGTATAGCAAGGTTGGGGCATGAAGTTATGCTTCAGTTCAGCCTTGTTTATATGTTTTGGTGCGTGTTTCATTCCTTTCTCCACATAAAATGACAAGGAAACCCTAAAAGAAATGAATATAATGATGCACTATCAACGGGGAAGGGTAGAGTTGTGGAAAAAAAATGGTTAAATGACACTGAGCATGAGGAATAATTTGCTGATTTTATATGCATCGCATCTAGGACGGAATAATAATGATAAAAATTAAAACCTAGTAGCACGAAGATCACTTCGGTGCTAGGTGTTGCAGCGAAGCACAAAGCGGTTAGAAAGAAAAGCATGAAAGAGATGTTTTGCACTTGCACGCTGCTGGTTTTTAAAATGTTTGAGCACTAGGCATCCACCTCTTTGCATGATCATGTAGAGGAAATTAAAAGTATCAGAGTTAGCTCCTGGATATGCATAGCAATTGTTTTCAGCAGGCCTGTGACCCACCGTTGAGAGCGTGAGGTTCCTATGCTGTAGGATAGACGAGGGTTAAAAGGGAAGTCAAGTGAGGAAATGGTACATTCCTGGATACGTTTATTTGGTACCTTGAGTGACGTTTGTGCGAAATGTCTAAATGTTGAGCGACGCATCGAGGGGCCAATTCCCAAGGTGTAGGAGAGTCGCAGAGGGTTGACGGCATTCAGCCGTAGGAGGAACCCCATGTGTATGTGATTCGAGCCTTTTGGCTATGTGAAAGGGACTCCCTCTGAGGAGTGATATTGAGTTAGGATCAGTTGGACTACAACGTATTACAAACGCAATGTTTAGGAAGGCAGAGATTTTGATAGACGCTCCTGGCCGCGAGGCCGAGGGGGTTGTCTTGCGCATAGTGACGAGGTCCGGCTAGTGCATGAGCCAGTGCCGGCCCGTTTTTAGGTCCATCAGTGGTGCGTCTGCCGGGAGCTGCTTAAAAGTGGCGGTTCTCGAATCCTGGTTTTCTAGGGACCAACTAGCAGTTTATGCCAAAGGATACTGAGATCGACCCGTTATTTATTGATAAGCATCGTCTAGCAGAAATCCAAAAGCAAGAAAGAGACGAGAGAGCTAGGCGACGTGCTGAAATCTTTAGGAGATATTCCCCTAAGCGGAGCGGTGCTGAACCCTTACGAGGGAGTGGATCTAGTGGTCTTAGGACCCCAAGCAGTAAGTTAGGAGAAGGTGGAAGCTCTAGTGCTCCCCTTCCTTCCTTAAGCCAGTCCACGTCAATTGCGGGAGGTGTAACCCCACCGTTCCCTATTCCTAGTGCAAACCCAATCCGCGTCATGGCGCAGCCTATTGCAATTCCAGCAGGAACGACGGATTTGCCGGCTCTAGGTTACCCGCTACCCATTTTTAATGGGTTAGTTGAGGAAGATGCGGAACTCCACATTAGGGAGTTTCAAAAGCTGATGTTTAACTGTCGCATTCAAGAAGAAGGGCATTTAATGATGTTCTTCAATATGACTCTCAAAGGAAGAGCCGCTATATGGTATCATGGTTTAGAAGCCGGAACTATATTGAACATTGATGCATTTTATGGAGCTTTTCGAAGGGAGTTTGCCCCTGAAAGGGGTGGGCAATATTGGTTGCGTGTACTCAACGTGACCCGCCAAGATCCACATGAGGATATTCGTGCTTATGCGAAGAAGATAAAAGAGGTCTTCCGTAAGTTGGACACCTCTATTCCTATCCCCGCAGCTGCCCAATTACAATATTTTCTACATGGGTTGGACTTCAATATCCAATTGCAGTTGAGTAGTGTCCCCTTGGGGGATATAGACACTGCCATTACACGAGCACAAGAGGTGGAATCCCGACTACAAGCAGCTTATGCTTCTCGAGGCAATTCGAATATGGGTTTAGTATTGGGAAACAATATGGCGATAGCCAATGGCAGTAGTGGCCAAGGGATAGCGATGGCTAACCCTAATGGGAGAGGGAACATGATGCAGAATGTGCCTTTATTACCAGCTCCCCCTAGCATGTCGATGCCTACGGGCAGTCAAATGGCTCCAAATAGTGGAGGCCAGGCGGTCAATTCTAATCCCATGTCTGTGGTTCAACAACCAGTGCCTAATCGAATTGTTAGGCCGATGGAGCGACATGGTAATGACCAAGGCTATGAGTCGAGTTCTTCCAATGTTCTTGGCGAGGTTAAGGACATGATGAAGCATTATACCGACATGATTACGGAGCAGTATCGACAAATAGCGGTTGATGTCAACTTCCTTAAAAAACAACAAAATTTGATAGGAAGTAGATACCCGGAGGAGGGTGCACCGTCGAGGTTTAGTTGCAAATGGTGTGGCGGGCAGCACTATCCAAGAAATTGCCCAAATGTTAAGTGCGATATTTGTGGAAAATCCGGCCATCTAGCAGCTACTTGCTGGAGTAAGATCAGTTCCCTCCAGCGTGGCAGTCGGCAACCAGGGCCTGTTAATCATCGTGCTCAAGGAAATGATTCCCAGCCAGAAAATGGGCCTAAACAAATACTTCAACGACCAAAGACTACAGTGGAAGAATTACCAAGTGGTAGTGGGGTTAGTTTGATTGAGGCTGTACGCGTTAATGATGCTGAAACCTCTAATCTACGAGCTGTCCTTACAAGAGGTAAAAAGGGTAGAGAAGCCGACATGGATAACCCTGTCGACGGAAACCCTAAACAAGGCGACAAAGGAACGCAAGTTTTGGACCCTGCCCTAGAAGGGGGACCTTTGAAGCCCGTAGAAAGTAAAGCCGATAAGGAAGCACCAAAGAAGAAGGTGAAAGTTAAGAAAGAGGCAATAAAGCCAGTTCAGCGACCTAAAGAGCGGATGATTTGGCGTGAAAAGCGAGCTCTATCGAACTATCATGAATTCGATTTGGCGGGCTCTCTTTGCGAAGTCAAACCGGATGTGAACCTTTTGCAGCTTATTAAGCTTTCCCCAGGAGTACGCAAGGAATTTAGAAAGATCCTACGTACCGGGTACATCGTAGAACCTTTGGGTATTGCGCGAGTTGGTGATGACTGGTTCGAGCATGCTGAGAAGCATTGCCCAAGGGTTGCAGCCTATGTCGATGGGATATTAGTAGATTATGCCATTGTCGACACAGGATCATCTGTTAACATTATGAGTTCTGAACTGATGGAAAGGTTGGGTCTTGCGATTCAGAAAGATACTTCCACAATTCTCAGAATGGCAGATGACAGTTTGAGACAGCCGGAAGGCTGCATTACTAAGGTCCATGTCACTGTTGCAAATGTAGAATGCCTGTTGGACTTTAGGGTGATTCGTTTTGCAGGGCGGCCAAGTTACCAAGTATTACTTGGACGACCTTGGATCTTGCAAGCGGATTGCCAAGTGGATATACCCGCCGGTCGATTGTTATTCGGCAGAGGTGCCCAGCGTGTGGTGGTTGATGCTTATCCTGAGTCCCCGCAGAGTGAGAGAGCTCCTCTATCTTCTACAGAATTGGAGACATTAGAAGATTTATCTGCTAGTGAGACATCATCGAGTGATGAGTCCAAAGAGGGATCCACCACGGAGGACATCTATCAGATCACTTTGAACGAGCCGATAGAGGCCCAAGATCGTATAAGAGATGCAGATGTTATCGAGCTAGACCTTGGTACGCTTGATGATTCGCGGCCAATCAAATTAGGCTCTATGCTCAGCTCAGCAGAAAGGGAGGACTATGTGGCCTTGATCCAGGAATTCCGTGATATCTTTGCCTGGAGTTATGATGAGTTGAGAGGCATCCCTCCCAGTCTTGCTGTTCATACAATTCCGTTGAAAGAGGGCAGTCGTCCTGTACGGCAGAAAGTAAGGCGTATGCCTTTCGAATTGAGGGACGGGCTGTTTGAAGAGTTAGAGAAGCTTCGAAAAGCGGGTTTGATTTTTCCTGTGCAACACACGGAATGGTGTTCGCCAGTTGTGATTAGAAAGAAGAAGAATAATCAGATCCGTTTATGTGTAGACTTTAGGGAGCTGAATAAGCAGACAGTTAAGGACTACTACCCATTGCCATTTATTGACCAGATTTTGGATCAATTAGCGGGTAGGGAGATATATTCGTTTATGGATTGCTTTGCAGGATACAACCAAATGGCAATTGCAGAAGAGGACAAGTTGAAAACAACTTTCATTACCGTATTTGGTACTTTTGCGTACCATGTGATGGCCTTTGGTTTATGCAATGCGCCTGGTTCGTGGCAACGAACAGCCGATAAGACATTCGGTGACATATCCCCTGACGAGTTGAGGGTGTTTATTGATGACTTAGGGGCCGCCACCGTGAGGGAAAGGCAGTTGATCATTTTGAGAAAATGCTTTGAGCGCTGTAGACAATTTTGCATTGCCCTAAACCCACGGAAGTGTGCTTTTGGAGTACCTTATGGGCTATTGCTGGGCCATGTGGTCAGTTCGGTAGGAATTGCGACAGACCCCGAGAAGGTGAAAGTTATAGTTGCCATGGGTCCACCACGCACTCCGAAAGAAGTTCATAGCTTTCTGTCTTCGGTTGGTTACTACCGTAGATTCATTAACGCCTTAGCAGAAAGAACGTTGCCACTTACAAATTTATTGTCCTTTAGCTGTTCGTTTGTATGGGGTGACCCTTGTAAGGTAGCATTTGAGGATGTGAAACAAGAGCTAGCCAGAGCGCCCGTTTTAAAAGCACCTAAAAGAGGTGAGGTGTTTTATATATTCTCAGCAGCCACCATGTATAGTATCAGCTGCTGTTTAGCCCAAATTTGGGAAGAGAAGTGGTACCACCCGATTGCTTTTGCTAGTCGGAAGCTGGGGGTATCCGAAGTCAATTACACCTACATGGAGAAGCTGTGTCTAGCGATGGTCTTTGGGGCCAAGAAATTCAGGCATTACATTCTCTATGAGAAAGTCGTACTTTATACGAAGGCGGAGGGACTTCGACTATTGATGAATAAGTTACAGCCGCCTGATCGTTTAGCGAAGTGGTTGATCACTTTGCAGGAATTTGATTATGAAATCAAGAGTAAGCCACCAAGGTTGCAAGGCATCGTGGAATGTCTAGTGGACTTTGGGGAGCCGAAAGAATCTGTGGCTGAAGGTAGTGACATGGAGATGATATTTAAAATAGATACGGCATCTATTCCCTCCTGGTATGCTGCAATAACGCATTATTTATCAACAGGAGAGGCGGGATCCGAATTATCTAAGGCTGAGAAAAGGAAAATTAAGCAACAAGCGTTAAAGTTTGCTTTGATCGCAGGTACATTATATCGGCAAGGGGTTGATGATATCTATCGCCGATGTGTGATGCCTGACGAGGTGCCATTCATTTTGGAGGAGTGCCATGATTCTGCTTGCGGTGGCCATTTTGCTGGACGGCTTACAGCACAAAAGGCTTTAAGAGCAGGTTATTGGTGGCCTGCCATCTTCCAGGATGCGTTTGCGTATGTTAAGCGATGCGATATTTGCCAACGACATGATAGTCGAGAGAATAGGAAACGACCACTCACCCCTATTATGGCGATACTTCCATTTGAGAAGTGGGGAATAGACTTTGTGGGTCCTATTACTCCGTCATCGACTACGCAAAAGCGGTACATCATTGTAGCAACTGACTACTTCACAAAGTGGTCAGAAGCACGTGCAACAAGGAAAGATGATGCAAAAGAAACTGCTAGTTTCCTTTTAGAGCAGATAATATGCCGGTTTGGTCCACCGAAAGAATTAGTGTCGGACCGCGGAACTCATTTCCTGAATAAGGTGATCAAAGGTTTGACAGAGTTGTGGAACATCAAGCATAACAAGACAACCCCATATAATCCGCAAGCCAATGGTCAGGTTGAAAGCACCAACAAGCAGCTTGTGGGCATCCTGTCCAAAACTGTGTCGGAAAAGAAACGGGATTGGGATAAAAAGTTATACGTGGCAGTGTGGGCCTATAATACGACTTTCAAACGAGCCACTGGCCATACCCCGTTCAAGTTAGTATATGGGGAGGAGTGTGTCTTGCCTTTAGAGATTGAGCTGCCGACTATTCGGTTTGCCATCAATCATTCTTTGAGCGATGAAGACGCTCTTTTTGAGCGCTTGACGACATTGGCACATTTAGATGAGCTTAAGTTGCAGAGCTTGTTGCACCAAGAAGTGGCGAAACGCCGAATGAAGAAGCTACACGACCTTAAAGCCAAGAAGTACACCTTCAAGAAAGGACAGCTTGTTCTGTATTATGATGCACGACGTGAATTATTCCCAGGCAAGCTAGAACCCAAATGGGATGGGCCCTATAAGATCGTTAGGATAGGAAAGAATAAATCTACAGTGTTGTTAGCTGACCTTGAGGGGATAGAATTTAAAAATAAGGTTAATCTTAATAAGATTAAACCTTATTACTTCTGATTGCACTAATGCTATGACTGCCTTGCAGGTCTAGGAAAGATCGATCAAACATCTGCAAGGAAATCGTGATAGAGGTTGATGGGTCGTCTGATCCCTTATTTAGAACACCCATATTTGGAACAAAGATATCATCAGGGAAAGCTCATTTGGTGGAGCAAAGGATACAAGGTGATTGAGCAAGAAGGCGGGACATTCATTTGGGAAATTAAGGTCTTCTGCCATCACTGCCTACAACTTTTGACGAGCATCCCTGTTGAATTCAATGATGATGGAGGGATGGAGCCTACAGTCCACCCGTTGAATATGCTGAATTTCGATTACCATAATTACGAGTAGAGTTCAGGATGGCAGAATATGTAAACCCTTTATGGACGTACACCTTGTACTTTGATGGGGCGTCCAGGGGTGCATGCAAAAAAGGAAGTGTAGGAGTTGTCATCCGCGACCCCCGACGACGCATTGTCATGAAGTTAGCTGCTTATCTCGGGGCGAATTTTACCAATAATATGGCAGAATACAAAGCCCTGATTATGGGTTTGAATATTGCAAAGAAGGGTGGTATCCGCCAGTTGTTGATAAAAGGGGACTCTCAGTTGGTTTTAAATCAACTCAATGGGACGTACATGGTGCGGAACCCGATCCTTTGTATGTACCATCATACTGCCATAGCCCTGCTAGACGAATTCGATAGAGTGTCTTTTCAGCTGATTCCACGGAATTGGAATCAGTTTGCCGATTCATTGGCTAATCTTGCGTATGAAGAGGACCTCTTCTTTAATTGTGGCCCTTGTCCCGATATATCTATTGATGGTGAGACAGGACCTGGTCGTTTGTGGGGTATGCTTTCTGAACATGCCCTCTTTGGCAGACGATGGTTGATTTGGGTGATGCAGAGGGTAAGCGAGACTCATCTACCTTTATTATCGGGGACCCATAGACTGATTCGACGCCATGTGATGCGAACACCTCTTGCGATATACGCAGGGGGGATAGGTCATAATTTAATGCACCTAGTTTAGGGCTACGAGCCTTTGTTCCCCTGGGAATGGTATGCTTTGATGTCTATCATGGTTGTTTCCAGGTGGATGTTCTGCATAGTATTGGTTTATTTCATTAGGCCAAGAGGGCCGATTCAGTTTTGTAGCAAAGACATGTCTGATTTCATTAGGCCAAGAGGGCCATTTTCCTGTCTAGTGCGGGTGCGTTTAATTGGGTTTTTGTTGAGTGTTGTGCTGGACAGGTTTCGTGGTTCGTGGAACTTGGTGGAGCCTGGAGGAGCCTTTGCTGCGATGGAAGCTTCTTCTGGCCACTCCAGGTGATATTTCTCCTTTACGAGTACCTTTCTTTCCTGTTATATGTGTATTTGTACTTGTTGAGGGGATACTTTTTGTTGGGGACCGGCGACCAAGGCATGAAGTCCCAAGTTTAGGCTAAGTATGTTTGAGGGAGGTTGGAGTAGTCATTACCTCCTGTAAAGACATTGTTAGACATTAAAAGACCTGTTTGAGAAGGAAGTCCTAGTGACCCTGTTCTGCCAGCCTGCTAGGCAGCCGTTCTAGGAGTTCTTGTTAGTAGTGAGGCAGTTAGAGAAGCCTGCCAGAAGATAATAATGATGATGCCCAGAAACTTTGTATATCCTAAAAGATGACTATAAATACGAAGGTGTGTAAAAAGGGGTTCTAACGCCTATCAAAGAAAAGAAATGAAAGGAAAATATATAAGCAGTTGCTCATTGCCTTGCGAGGGCCTGGTAGGTTCTTGGGGACGAATCAGACCCGGGGCCGATACCTTGTCTTCCTAGGGGTGGCTTCTTGCTGGAAAAATAATATCGAAACAAGGAAGGTTGGAGCGAAAATAAAAGTGAGCGTTAGAAAAGGATTAAGTGTCGCCTTGCGAGGGCTTGGTAGGTTCTTGGGTGCCGAGACAGGTCCTGAGACCGATGCCCTGTTCTCCTTGGGTCACTACGCTCAGCTCCCTCCTTTTTACATGCCCAAGTATGTTCATCCAATAAAAACCCTAAAAGAAGACATGTACTGAAAGAAAATATTCTTTGCTCAGGCTATAGGAGTCCTCGCCTTGTAGGAGCTCCTAGTGGTGTTGTCTTTAGTTGGTAAGTAGTTCAGACTACCATTTAGGGCAACCTCTTTGACAGTTCTTTTAGTTTGGCTGTGTTGGAGCAGCTGGTTAGTGATTCACTTCGGATCTTCTGTTAAGTGATGCTAGGCCTACTCCTTGTGGATGTCATGCCTTGGTTCTGTCTAGGGGTAGGGGGAGCATTGTGCTGAGTTTTAGGATGATAATTGTTTTGTATCAGTGTGATGCTTCTTTGGTTGTTTATGCGCAGATATGTTCGTGGGTTCGACGGACTGAGTCGTCCTATCCCGTGGTCGCCAATGAAGGATGGATTTTAGGCCCCGGAACATGCCTAAAAATAGGAGAAAAATATGGAAATGCGGGGGAAAATCCTCAACCACGAAGGCGGCAGCTCGAGCGAGCACGATTTTAAGCGTCAAGTACTTGACGGGCGCCCGTATGACACTCCGAGAATTTTCATAATTTTTTCGTGCGCCCATGCCAGTCAGTGAAGCTGCAGGCCTGTCCGGAATGTTGAGACGAGCTCACAGAAATTTTCAGAACGCAGTTCGGAGTTCGCACGCGAGAGTTGGCCCGAAACCGGCCGGGGTGCCCAAGAGGGGGCCCAAAATTGAAATTTTAAAAGGTGCAAGTGGGGGGGGGTGACCTTTGGCACCCCCCCACAAGGAAAAAACGTGGATATGGAGGGGGGGCGGCGGCTGAAAACAGCCGCCGAAAAAAACGCGCCCCCCCCCCACAATCGATTGCTGGCTCACAAAGAAGCCATGGTTATGGACCTGCAGGCCTGGTAAAAGCATCATGCCGATCAAATCGCCGGTCTCCGCTCCCGCAATGGTGGACTGGTTGGAGAGAGAGAAAACCAGTCTTTCTCTCTCCTCTCTCTCTCTCCTCTTAGCCCCCGTTCGTGCTTGAAGGAATAGGATGAAGATGGACGGCCGGATGGATGCCGATTCTTGACGGGATGAAAGAGCAATGCAAAACCATTGTAGATTGCTGATTCCAAGCAGAATTCATGGCTGGAAATCAATCGTGGGACGTGCCAAATTTAATGAAAAAACCCGCAAGACACGGTAATAATTGTTTTTACAAAGAAAATGGTCTTTTGATGCAAATTTGGTTGATAAAAATGTGTTCATATGGATTGAGTTTTGAGTATGTCGTGCTTTGAGTTGGTTTCTAGCTGTTCATCATTTAAAAATCAGGAAAACATGTGTGGGATAGCAGAAAATAGGGAATCGAGACACGAAAAACCATAAAAATAAAGGAAAACAAGGGTTTTGGGCATATAAATGGGGAAAACCGTCGATACACATCAACTAATCTTTCAATTTTGTTGCAAATGAACTAAGGGCCACAGCCCACAAACTGGTTTTCATTTTCAGCCATTTAAAAATTACAAGAAAATGAAGAAAATGGGGAAAAATGATAAAAAACACCATGAAAAATAGGGGAAAAATACATTTGGGGCTACGAAAAATATAGAAAAATAGGATTTATGTTTGTTGATGTATAGCAAGGTTGGGGCATGAAGTTATGCTTCAGTTCAGCCTTGTTTATATGTTTTGGTGCGTGTTTCATTCCTTTCTCCACATAAAATGACAAGGAAACCCTAAAAGAAATGAATATAATGATGCACTATCAACGGGGAAGGGTAGAGTTGTGGAAAAAAATGGTTAAATGACACTGAGCATGAGGAATAATTTGCTGATTTTATATGCATCGCATCTAGGACGGAATAATAATGATAAAAATTAAAACCTAGTAGCACGAAGATCACTTCGGTGCTAGGTGTTGCAGCGAAGCACAAAGCGGTTAGAAAGAAAAGCATGAAAGAGATGTTTTGCACTTGCACGCTGCTGGTTTTTAAAATGTTTGAGCACTAGGCATCCACCTCTTTGCATGATCATGTAGAGGAAATTAAAAGTATCAGAGTTAGCTCCTGGATATGCATAGCAATTGTTTTCAGCAGGCCTGTGACCCACCGTTGAGAGCGTGAGGTTCCTATGCTGTAGGATAGACGAGGGTTAAAAGGGAAGTCAAGTGAGGAAATGGTACATTCCTGGATACGTTTATTTGGTACCTTGAGTGACGTTTGTGCGAAATGTCTAAATGTTGAGCGACGCATCGAGGGGCCAATCCCCAAGGTGTAGGAGAGTCGCAGAGGGTTGACGGCATTCAGCCGTAGGAGGAACCCCATGTGTATGTGATTCGAGCCTTTTGGCTATGTGAAAGGGACTCCCTCTGAGGAGTGATATTGAGTTAGGATCAGTTGGACTACAACGTATTACAAACGCAATGTTTAGGAAGGCAGAGATTTTGATAGACGCTCCTGGCCGCGAGGCCGAGGGGGTTGTCTTGCGCATAGTGACGAGGTCCGGCTAGTGCATGAGCCAGTGCCGGCCCGTTTTTAGGTCCATCATAATGACTCGGTGTTGATCCCAAAAGGAAGGACTAAATGTCCTCCTCTTTATAGGGATCTCCCAATGTTTTATGGGTTGCCAGATGAGGATCCGATGATTCATTTAAGAGAATATGACCTAACTTGCATTGCAAGTGGGGTGGACGATATACATCGGATGCACGTATTCCCAAGTACCCTAAAGGGAGAGGCAAGGAAATAGTACTGGAGCCTCCCAAGAGGGTCGATCAAATCATTTGAGGAGTCTTGTGATAGATTTCTAGATAAGTATGAAAAGAAGTTTCCTATGATTCAGGTCTTAGGGCAGCTTATGCAGTTTAGACAGGAGTCTTATCTTTCTGTTAAAGAGTATGCTAGAGCCTTTGATAGTACTCTTAGGCTTTGGCCAAGAAGAGCCAGTGCACTACCAGATGATGTGCTATGTGAGCTCTTTCTAAATGGCTTAGAGATTAATACACAAATCCAAGTGGAATAGCGGAATCCTAAGTTGTTAAGGGAAGCAAAAATGCATGCCATTGATTATGAGGGTCATATTCAGAGATGTTGGGAAAACTTTTGGATTTTTCCCCGCTCAGTACTAGTACATCCTAGCTTCCAACCATTTTTGCAAGAAGACAGCTCACTTGTTGATACCAAGGCATCCTATGAGGGGAACCTTGGTGGCCAAAATCTCAAAGCAGAAAATGGCCATCCTATGCATAGTAATGGCATGCCTATCAGTGAAAAGGTTCCAAGCCATGTAAGCCCCATTAGGGCTTGCAACACTTCCACGAGAGGTAGTTGTAATGGCAGCATGGATAGAGCCAATGGGCCTATGAGTACTGATAAGCATTCTGTGTGTGGTTCTAATTTTGTTGCCAGTAAGGCTCTTGAGAGACCTTTGGTATTGGAATTGTGCTTTCGGGTGGATGTTGTTCCCTTTAGTGAAAGCATGGTTCTTATGGAAAATAATTTGCAGTATGGATGTAAATAAGTAAAAACATCTTTTGTAAAGAGGATGCAAAATGCTAAAAGTCCACCTGTGCTTCACAAATGTCACAAGGACGTGAAGCCATTTGGCCATAGGGATAAGTTTGCATTGAGTTCGTTAGACCAGTGCAGCAAATTGAGGGAATGCAAGAATATTAAGGGAAATGTGAGATGGGTTTGGAGACCCAAAATCTCCAAAAGTAGGGTAGGAGTGCTGGATGCAAGGCCAAGGATCTCATCTGGATATATTTTGTCGAACCCCCAAGAGGATAAGACTGGATATACATCTGACAATATACACTGCCTTGGGATACACCCATGTGATGTGCCTAGGCTTGAAGCTCTATCTAGTTTGGGTCGCAGCACTGATTTATGTGAAAATCCAAATAGGGGAGGTTCAAATGAGTACAAAGCTATGATTATTTCTGCCAAAGGAGCCACTCAGCCGCTTGAACAACCATTTTATTCGGATGACAGTAAATGTGGGACATGCGAGCCCATTGAGGCCGTTCATTCAGCTCATAGTGCCCAAGGAGGGATCGGTCTTATTGATGAGTTATTTGTGGAAAGGATTGGACTTGTAGCTCTATTTAAAAAAAAAACCCTAAGATCAAAAAATACAAGATCAAGCTTTTAGCTAACTCACATGAGTAGCATGGGGCTAGTTGACCTATGATATGCTATCCTTGGCACCCTGGGTAGTCTGATAGGGTGTGATGTATATGCCAAGGACATCAGCATTACGTGGACTAAAATGACCTATCTAGTTTTAAGCTAGGAAGGCTAGATGCTTTGGATATTACGTCGAGATTTCGTTAGGCCAAGAGGGCTAGTTGTCTGTTTAGTACAGGTGCGGTTAATGATTTCTTGTTTTAGGTCTATGCTAGACAGGTTTGGAAGAAGAGCTTGGAAGGAGCCTTTTGTTGCGTGGACGCTTCTCGTGGCCCTATCCAGGTGATATCTCTCCTTTACGAGTAACGTGTTTTCATGCTGTATGTGTCTGTCTACTTGTTGGGGGATTTTTCTTTCTTGTTGGGGACCAGCGTCCAAGGCATGAAGTCCCAGGTTTAGGTTCAGTATGTTTGAGGGAGGTTTGAGTAGTCGTTGCCTCCTGTAAAGACATTGTCAAGCATTGAAAGGCCTGTTTCAGAAAGTAGTCCTAGTGACCCTGTTCTGCTAGCTTGCTAGGCAGCCATTCTAGGAGTTCTTGTTAGTTGTGAGGCAGTTAGAGAAGCCTGCCAGTAGGAAAAGATGATGATAAAGGGGAAACACAAACCTTGGATATCTCAAAGAAATAAATATATACAAAGGTGTGTAAAAAGGGGTTCTAATCCCCTATCAAAATAGAAAAGAAAAGAAAAGAAAATTTATAATCAGTTGATCATCGCCTAGTGAAGGCCTGGTAGGTTCCTAGGGACGAGTCAGACCCGGGGCCGATGCCTTGTCTTCCTAGGGATGGCATCTTGCTGGAAAAGACGAAAGTCAGGAAGGTTGGAGTGAAAATAAAAGTGAGCATCAAAAAAGGATTAAGTGTCGCCTTGCGAGGGCTTGGTAGGTTCTTGGGTACCGAGACAGGACCCGAGGTCGATGCTCTGTTCTCCTTGGGTCACTACGCTCAGCTCCCTCCTTTTTACATGCCCGAGTATGTCAATAAAATAAAACCCTGGAAGAAGAAATGTGCTAAAAGAAAATACTTATTGATCAGGCTATAGGAGTCCTTGCCTAGTAGGAGCTCCTGGTTGTGTTGTCCTTAGTTAGGTAGGTAGTTCAGACTACCACTTAGGGCGATCTCTTTGATAGCTCTTTTTAGTTTGGCCGTGTTAGAGCAGTCGGGTCGTGACTAGCTTTGAACCTTTTATCAGATTATGCTAGGCCTACTCCTTGTGGATGTCATGCCTTGGTTTTGTCAGGGGATAGGGTGAGCACTGTGCTGTGTGTTTAGTATGTATCTATTTTGTATCAGCTTGATGCTTCCTTTGGTTGTTTTGTGCAGATCTGTTGTGGGATTCGATGGGCTGAGTCACCCTATCCCGTGGTCGCCAATGAGAGCGGAGTTTTGAGCCCGGGATGTGCCTAAAATTTGTCAGAAAATCCGAAATTTAGGGGAAAAATATTCAACATCGAAGGCGGTGCCTCCAGCTTGGACGATTTTAAGCACCAAGTGAAATACAACTTTTAAAAGGCGCCCGAGCGACACTTGTGGATTTTTGATAATTTTTCAAACTGCCGTGCGGGTTTTCAAGAGTTACCAGTCAATGCAAGATGTAAAGCCGAACGCGTAGAAATTTACATCACTTGAATCGGAGCCAGGACGGGAAAATGGCCACAAAAGGGGTAAGATATGAAAAGGTGGACATTTGAGAGGGCCAAAAGGGGTGCCCTTTGGGCGAATTTTAACCCCCCTTCAATTTTTGAGTTTGGGGGCCATAAAAAAACGTGGAGAGAGAATGGAGGAAGAAGGCGCCATCTTCACGCCGAAAAATGCGCCATGTGGAGATGGAGATAATAATTGCAGCCTGCAAATAACCCACCTAATCGATCATACCCCCAATCTTCTCCCTCTTTGCTGGTCTTATCACCTATCTTCGCCCGTGAAATGGCTGTGGGAATGAAGAGAACCAGATCTAGTATTTCTCTCTCCTCCCTCTCTCCCCCTTAAGGGGCTGTTCTTGTGTGCAAGAGAAAAATGAAGAATGATGGAGGAAAGCTTGTCTAGATGAGATCGGATTGCTTCCGGATCAATGAATACACGAAGATTGCTGATTGTGAAGATGCTAGACATTGAATGAGGGCTGACCTGCAGTCCCGTACCAAAACGGAGATCCCGAGACACAAAGCCTAAGAGGTAATTTAATTTTTATGAAGAAAAAATGAGTTTTTATGCTATTTGGTTGATGAAAAAATGTTCCCATGGGCTGATTATGCATCATGATGTTGTTTGCTATGAGTTTGATCAATTTATGCTCTGAAAATCAAAAAATCATAAGTGATATGGCTGAAATTAGTGTTATAAAACCCGTAAAATACGCGTTTAAGGGGTAAAATGGGGGTTTTTTGCAAAATGAAGGGGAAATATGAGACATAACATCAATAAAACCATGAAATTTTGCTGTCAAGGAACCTAAAGGCCACAGCCCATAATCAATCTTCATTTCTAGACATTTTTTATTGAAGAAAATAGGGGAAAAATACCAAAAAATGATGAAAAATGAGTTTTAAATGGGAGAAAATTAGAAAACGATAAAAGAAAAATTTCAAAAAATTACATAAGTGTTTGTGCAATGTATAATGAAGGTAGAGCACGAGGTTGGCCTCGGTTTACCCTCGTTTCTATGTTTTGTCCGTGTTTATCGCTTTCTCTATAAAGAAATACACATAAAACAACTCTTACACCTATCAATGAATGCAAAACATTAAACGGTAGGGTGAGAGGGGAGTTTGAGTGTCAAAGTATAATCTTAAATCTGATTTATGTGTTGCATCATGCCTATAGGCCGTTGTTTTAAAATAAAGGAAAAGGCAGCATGAGCGTAAGGCTCAGTGTCTTTTATCAATACATAAACATTAGC